>NC_135649.1:41273461-41910192 GCF_053574225.1 Canis aureus
TACATAAACAGACTATCAGGACTCGAACTGAGTGGCCTGGGGGTAAGGGGCACATTTTTTATCCCATCAAGCAAGTGGGAGATCTGGTGAGAAACAGAGCCAGAGGCCAGTGAGTAGGAACTGAGGCAATAGGGCGGTAAGGAAGGTTAACAACACACCAAGCACAGCACATACCAGATCAAATCTCTGATTTTCTAGCCCCTCTTCTCGGGGTGGACGGAGACTGCTCAAGTATTCCTGGCTGTTATCTCTCTTGATTAAAAGGCACTAAGCTTTTTGTGTGAGCTCAGCCCAGCCCAGCCTCTTCCCTATTCCGTTGGCTGTGAGGCTACTTCTTACACTGTGGGTCCCTGGCCGAACCTTCAGAGAAGGACTCTTGGTGATGTACAAAATATGGTGGAAATGGATTCTTTCCTTCAGAAAGGCCCAGCAATATCTGGCAGTAATAAAAAAAATTGTTGAAAGATTGGTTTTGTCCAGCCTGCTCACAATAACAGTGGTCCCAGCCCCAGGTGGTGGTGTAGTGAGGAGTAGATGTGAGGATGAAGGGGAGAGGAGGTTTATCTACTTCTGGTTGGTGGGTCGCTTGTCCTTTCTGTAAATTTAGATTTCCAATGAAGAAGCATCGCTGGCACTTCACTGGAGTCAGAAGAAACGTCTCTCTCAGAATCAGGTCTAAATTGTTCTCACAGGATACTGAGGTGGTGATAACACATAGTAGTAAAGATGATAATAATAATAACAATAATAATAGCTGTGGGCTCTTCGGAGGGGAAATAGCAGGGGTGTTACTAGACGCTGCCATAGAGACAATGAGAGCAACCATAATACCACTTTACATGTGAACAGCTCTCTACAGTTTACAAAGTATTTGCATATAGATAATCTCATTTAATCCAGGATTACCCAAAAGATAGGTATTTCCTTTCAAGTTGTACAACACCTGTGAGTCTCACATAACAAGGAGGTAGGTGTAGGCCTTTATTAACGACAAACAATGGAGTAAATGAAGTCCCAGAGAAGGGGGGTTTCAGCCTTTCTTGCTCATTTTCCTTGAAGCTTCAGAAGCAATTACCAATAATCTTTGTTTCTGACAAAGTCAAATAATATAGATAGTAATCGAAGACAAAGGTCCTCAATTTACAGTTGTGCTTATAGAGGTTGTGGCTGGCCCAAGGGGATCAAGCTGAGTGGGCATGAGGGCCAAAATCCAGTTCATTCTCTACTTAGACCATTAGCCCTGATGGAGATTTGGATCCCCTGGCATAAAAGAGCACTCACTCACCAGGCGGAGCACCTGTGGGGTTGCAATGACCCAAAGGAGTTTTGTTTTTGTTTTTGTTTTTTGCTTAATCTCACAAAGGCTAGAAGGAGGCCTCACTAAAAAGCTCTTTGGGGAACTTTTCAAATGGCTATTTCAAGCCCTCCACTCCTCTCCTCACCTTTTTGCCTATCAATGCTTGGCTGATTTGTGAAATCCTTTCCATTTGGGTTTACCAGGCTGTTGAGCCATGGGGACGCCTTTAAATCCTTTCAAATTGGGAATGCTTCATTACAATATGATATTTAGTAAATAGGACACAGAATGGTCTTCGTTTGTTCGAAATTAAAAAGCTTATTACGATGTTATTGCTGGGGATCTGGCTAGCCTCTTCCCATCTATTGGAGATTATTATACATAAAAAAGACCAAAAAAAAAAAAAAAAACCCAGCAACATTGGTAATAGCTAATATTTGCTGAGAGTGTATTGTGTCCTAGTCATTTTGCAAGGGCTTTGTATAGACCATCTCATTCCATTCTTGCAATATCCCTGTATTATTATCTAACACACTTTATCGGGCAGCCCCGGTGGCGCAGCGGTTTAGCGCCGCCTGCAGCCCAGGGCGTGATCCTGGAGACCCTGGATCCAGTCCCATATCAGGCTCCCTGCATGGAGCCTGCTTCTCCCTCTGCCTGTGTCTCTGCCTCTCTCTCTCTCTCTGCATCTCTATGAATAAATAAATAAAATCTTTAAAAAAATAACACACTTTATGGATGAGACTATAGAAACCAAAAGAGGTTAAAGATCTTGCCTAATGTCACACAGCTAGTGAATGGGAAAGTCAGGCTACATGCTCCGGTTGGTCTAAACAATGCCTCTCAAACTTTGGGGCTTGTTAAAACACATGTTGTGGGGTTCCTTCTGCAGAGTTTCTCCTTCAGGGAGGAAGGTTGGGGAAGAGCCCCAGAATTTGCATTTTTAACCAGTTCACAGTGGTGCTGATGCTGCTGGTCTAGGCATCATTCTTTGAGAACCACTGGGTCAAGTGAAAGACTTATACTCTACTGCCTCCTGCCTACCTGAGATATGTCTCTAAAGCATACTCACTTAAGATCGTGTGTGCCATGTAGGTGTATAATTCAGCTCTTCCATTTTTTTCTTAATTGTTGGGCCCACTGATGAAATTCTTTTAAGCACCTGGAGGTAGCTGGTGTTGGCCTTCTTTTCCTACAGTAGTAACAACAATGACATAATACTATGGCTAAGAGCCTTTGTGTCGATAGGGAATTTGGTATAGAATTTGGTAGAGATAAGTATAAGTCAATGTAAATGGTCAAAGACAACCCACTTTCATGAATGGGTTCAATGGGTAATGATAAAATTATTGAAGACCCTGCACAAGAAGAAATCTCTAAAGAGGCTTCCAGCATCTAGACTTCCAGCATTTAAGAGGCCTTCTCTGTCTAGCAGTTTTAAAAAGTCAAAGAAAACATATGTTGCAAGGTGTGGCGAAATATTAAAAACTTATCTCAAGATGGGCAGCAATGTGAAGGCAATAAATGCACTCGTAGTACCAGTTTTATTGGATATGAGAAAACACAATCTGATGTAGGTAGAATGGCCATTAAATGAAACGTGTGTCTGACATCGTACTGAGCTACTTGCACTGGTTCAACACAGGTGGCAGGTAAGGAAGTGGTGGTCTCTGGACTTAAAGCCAAAAAATGTGTGTGTTGGGGGACAGAGGATATCCTCAGCTGATAAAAACAGTCACACATCGCCTCGGTGCAGTGTTCTTACATTGTGCTTTGAAGGCCTCCTGTACCGGATCACACACTGTAGGGCAGAGCTGGGAAACATGCAGATTCCAGAGTCTCCCACCCTCTTCTTATGCATTCATTTTATAGACTGCCTAGAAGAAAGCTGACAGGAAGAGGGTCTGGATGTACTTCTTTCACAGTATGGCCAGATGGCTGAATCCTGGGGGAATGTGAGACTTGGGATAAATCACACAGCATGCCACCCCCTCCCTCTGGCCCATGTACCTTCCCCCCTCTCTCAACATTTGTTAAAACATAATATGTTAAAATAAATTTCAGTGATAGGAGGAGATGGCACAAAAGGGTTAAAATGAAGATAAAGAACAGTAGAATGTGGGGTGAGGGGGGTTTTGTTTTTGTGGACTGGGAGCAAGACTATGGGCTCTTAGTATGAATGTGACTCCTAAGGACTTAGATGTGAGACTGGGCTCAGTTTCCTCCACTAAGGACTCTATAGACAGTAATATGCAAGAAAGAAAAAAAATAAACTTTGCCTTCTAAGAGACACAATTCCTCTATCTCAAGGAACTATCAGACAGACTATTTCAATACAAGAAGGGAAAGAGTTGAGCAACTTAGTAATAGACTTCTTGTGGAGGTTCATGATGTTTCTAGCTGCTGGTGTTGAAGGTGAAAGAGAAGGTCCTGGACAGCCTGCCCTAGTGGGTACTACAGTATGAAGACACAGCTGCTGGATATCTTGAGTGGGGTTCAGGAAGCTCAGAGAAAATACTAGTATCATACTGTGGTGAGATGGGATCTCAGGAGGATGTATCTCCTGATCCTTGTTTTGGCTAGAGAGTGGCTGACTATTAACAATCAGGATGGAAACTTACAAATTAGTATTCTTCAATGATCACCCAATGACCTAGGCCTTGTCCACTAATCCTTTCCTGACAACAACTTACAGGTAAAAATCCCATTTTAATGAATGTAATTTTGAGATAATAAAGCTATTTAGTAAAATCATCATGTAGAACAGATGCATCCACAAATCTCTGTTCACAAAGCATTCAATCTATTAAATTAAGATACTTATTTGAATTCAGCATATCTGCTTCCTACTTTAGTTATGTTCAATGGTGAGGTCTTGCCATGCAAAAAATGAGGGAGCCTGTGACCAGACCCTCTCAAGGCTTACATTTGCTCATCTATCAAATAATAGAGGAATGAAAGGAACTAGTAGGTCTCACAGAGTCTTTCCAGTTTGAACATTCTGATTCTTTGTCTAAAATATCCTTAGTATGGGCCAAGGAGAGAAAAATTACAAGGCGAGATTAAGGTTGAGGGCAAGGTCTTGAGCATAGTTAATGACACTAAGCATTAAGGAAAATATGGTAGAATTTACCTGCTCAGTAAATATTGCTTCAACTTTTTCCTTCATACTAATAATCCAAATATGCCCATGCTTCACATCTCAAGGAATCCACAAAAGATACCCAAGTGTACAACCAGACATTCATTTAAACGATGTTCATTGGGTTCATAATATGTACCAGGATCCAGAGATAAATAAGACACAGTACTTGACTGGTCATTGGGTACAAGCTGATGCCAAGAAAGGGGTACGATGTGATAATAATTATTTAATAGCTGGCTTGTCAGGGGAACATACCCCTGATTTGTAACCTTTGCTGATTTTCATGGAGTGATTTCCATAATCACTCCCACCATACCCAATTTCAAGCTATAAGTCTGACACTGACTAGCACACATAAATCCCTGAAAATTTAACTCCAGGCTCTTGTGAACTAGCACCAGCCAGCTCCAGCACACTTCTGAGGAAGTGTGACCTTATGAGTGGTGGCTCTCTTCAGCTGAGGGCAATTCTTAGAGAGGTGTTAGCTATCCTCTCCTAACACCAGCCGCAGCCCCCCCCCCACACACACACACCAGCAACTAGGAGAATGACTGCTTCCGTCGTCAAGTGTACATCTGAGTGGTACACCATGGCTCCCACTACACATAATGTATGTTAAAGTATTTGCGGTATTTCAACCAACATAAAGCACTTAATTCCATTTAACATACTCCATCTAATGAAATAATTTTAATATTCCTTGAAAGATAGTAAATACAATTTTATCTCTGTTGGGTAATCTTGGTCAAGTCAACTAATCTCTGTTTTTGTCAAAGAAAGATACCAATATGGACTTATTTGCTAAGGATCCTGGTGGACAAACTGACCAACTAACGGAAACACCAGACATAACTCATTTCTCTCCCTCAATGGATCTGTTACTGGACTAATTTGCCCAAACCAATTCACGTTTAATAGTGTAACCAAATTTAGGGAGTTCGATGTCTTTGGTTCTTATTTTTCCTTCTGAATCCAGCTCTTGCCTTGTCAAACCTCTCTGGCACTCCATTTCCCCATTATATAATGTGTAATTATGCACAAAGGAGACTGAATTCCTCCTGTGGCTCATAAACTAGCTCCAAAGATATCCTACAGTATCTGAAGGAAGATTTAAGAATCAGAATACAGGCAAAACCTTTTGGGTCGATTATATTGAAGGCACTAATGGTTATTTGAAAACTCAGATTATGCTGTGTTTGTGTGTGTTTAATTTAAATCATCTTGATAACTTGCTAGTTACTCCTTAAAAAACTGAAAGGTGTCAGCTCTAGGTGAAAGGGGATAGTTTCTGGGAGTATTTATCCAGTGTCAAAAGGTTTTTGAAAATGGATGAAGAAATATGTAAATGCCAAAGACCAGTCACTGAAAGTAGTTAAGCGTACTCAGTTCCTGAGATTAAAGGTTCCGTGTAAGCACGTATAATTAATATTTACCAATAGCAATAGGACCTTTGCCTTTCTTCAAGGAGCTCAGAATACTTGCCAGGCATTATCTAATTAAACTACTCAATGTACCTGTGAAATGCTTTGGAATCTACATTTGAAAGATGTGGGCACTGAAGCACAAGTGGGTTTAAACTAAACTCATTTAGCATGCCAAGGGGGAAATTGGATAGAAGACTTTCAGTCTCATGATCTTGCTGTCATTCTTCAACCGTGGCCTCCTCTAATCCACTCTATTCTAGCATATCCTTGCCAAATAACATAGTTTCATAAGTCTAGGGAGAATTAAATAGAATGCAAAGTAATTCCAATTATAGAGAAGTTAGATTTTTAGAAGTTGATCATATCACCCACAGTATCATTAGTATTTAGAGGTGAATGTGAGCTAGTATCATTCATTGTCTATAATGGCCATGGTAAGGGTGGGCACAGTTGTGCAAAATTTATTGGGATGTATGTTTGCTGAGCTGGACAATAAATAGCAATGGTGAGAATGTCTCCCATCTTCTCCCTCTAGCCTTTTTATTCTTAGGTATAAGAATAGCTACTATTTTTTGAGTGCTGTGTGCTAAGCCCATTATATGAATTGCTCCTTCAATCATCACTACCACCCCACAAAGTATATATTTATGATCTCCATTTTATAAACGAGGCAGAGAGAGGTAAAGTGATTTACCTAAGGGTATACAGCTAACCATAACTAGTGATGCTAATATATAAACCTGAATCTTCCAATCCTAAAGCCTCTTCATTATGCTACCTCCCATTTGCTAAATTTTTTCTTGCTGCTGTCTAGTATTAGGCTCTGCAGGTTGTAGACATGTCTGTTTTGTCCTTATGCCTAATCCAGAGTCCCTGAACATCCTTCAACCTTAGCTCGGGGCTTCAACATCTTGATCATCTCAGAGGAATAAGATAAAAATAATTTACCAATTGGTTATAACACATTTATTTATTTCTCCCAATCTGTGGTTTTTGGAATTCTATTTTACTAACATATTACTACCATAACCTCCCTGCTTTGTTGGTTTCAGTAATCATCATGTGTATGCATTCTGCCTTGATTGGGGGAGAGACTCAGACGCATCTCTTGGAATGGGCTCACGATCTGAAAATGACTGATGGAACCTATGTCTTTGTTCCTTATGATGCCCTGCTCTACAGTTTACCTTATAAGCATACCCCCTACCAGGTCCTGAGGAACAACCCAAAGCTCCGTGAAGCCTATGATGCTGTGTTGACCATTACAGTGGAGTCACAAGGAAAGACCTTCTATCAAGCTTATACTGAGGCAGCAGATAAACATGAAATTCCTGAGAAGCTGGAGTTAGATCAAGTAAGTGAAGATTTACAAGTTACCATAAATGGAGACCCTCAAAAATCAGGAAGGTCAATATTGTTCCTATGAAGAGCCTCTATTCCATAGGCAACCCAATCAAGAGCAGACAGCCACACACAAATTAAAAACACCTTTTGTTTGCAGGAAACATTTATAAAACAAAGACACATTGTTGAAGAATTTCTTTTTACTGTCAAGCCGCCTACAATGACAGCATGTAGCCATGAAGGATAAATAAAATATATTTAAGAACAGAGAAACAAAGCTTTTATATATAGTAGTGCTGTTCAAAGGGGCTAGAGAAAAGAAGTCTTATTGCGACCCAAGTTCACCTAGTTTGAATAGTTCTAAATCTCTTCAAAATAAAAGAGAGCTGGTGTTATGAGACTATATTAACTTTATTATTGATGATAGCAGTATTAGAGAATGCGGCTTCTGTTTGTTGGCATTTGAGCTTCCCAATGCTGAAACTGAGGATCACCCAGACTTCTCCACCTAGTCAACAGCGTTGCAGGATGACCATATCCTGGCACCATGAGGGCATGCCTTCTGTAAAATATACAGCCTGGAGGAGCATAGGGGAGTATGTGTTTCCTGTAGGTAGCTGGCTCCCAAGAAAGAGAAGTTAGGAGGGGCTGGGCTACACAGGCTTAGTTTTCCTTCCAAATTAACCTGTCAGGTTAAGTCACTCCTTCTTTGTGGGAAGGGATCAGTAAGGGGGTGAAGAGAGGTCAGGGTGTTTTTTTGTTTTTTTGTTTTTGTTTTTGTTTTTGTTTTGCTAATAGAGCTATCTCTGTATGAAAGGAATCATTTGGAATGGGGAAGAATTCCTCCATCCCAATATACAAGATATGCTATTTACATGTGTATAAGTGGAATATATGTATAAACATATTTCAGATTCAAGTCACAGACACTTAGGACTGGAGGAAGATAAAGGAGTGGGGAGGGGAAGAAAGCAGAGAAAGGAATGGAGAGCAAAGACAAAAAGAGGAAACATACAAAGAAGACAAGGGATATGGGAGGAAGGCGGGGAGGCCAAAGATAACAGTTAAATTTGAAAAAAATACTGAGGGGTTTTTTATAAGTTGGAGGCCAGATATAGAAGAAGGCAGTGATTTTTAGAAGTATTTATTTTAACATGCAAGTAGGAGTAAAAGTTCTAGCATTTGCTAGCTACTGTATCAGTTATGATGCTTCTGGCTGCGAGTTCAACACACAATGGCCCAAATAATTTTTTTTTTCAAAATTTGAAGGTATGGGAACTCGAGGGTCAGTTAATTTATCAGCTCAATGATGTTATCAATGAACCAGGTTCAACTCATCTTTCCACTTTACAAGCCATTGCATGCTATCTTATCATCATGATTTGGTTGGTCTTATGGTCCCATGATGGCTGCCACAGTCCCACGATAGCTGCCACAGTTCCATCATATATTATAGGTGGAACTGTCTCCAGATAAAAATAGGGAATGTCCTTTTCTTGTGCTTCTAAAGAGTGAGGAAATCTTTTCCAAAAGCTCCTCAAGCAGACTTCTCTCCACACTTTCCTGATCACATTCATGTCTCCTATGTATACCTAAATCAGTAATTTAGAAAGAGGAACAAGACCATCATGATTGACCCTATGGCTGCTGAAAAAATATGAACAGAATTGAGATTTTGTTAGCAGGGAAGAAGGCTGTCAGGCAGGCATCTGATTGTATCTAACACTCACATTTTCTATGATATTCTCCTTTATATCCACCCTTTAATGTCTTTATCCTATAGACTTCTCCCTCTGAACAAATTATTCATATAAAACTTTAGTTTAAATATTGATAACAAAGATTTTGCTGATTCTTGTTCTGATAAAATAGTGATTAGTAGAGATATTCACAGTGCTGACTTTGAATTTTATTGCTACTGAGATATTTATAATAAATCTTTCCTTTAGGAGACACACACATGTTTAAAAACAAATGGTCAGTTTGGTCAAGAATTGGAAAAATCCCTTAAATTTCTAAGAATGGTTGCTCAAAGCAGTTGCTTGGTGTATTTATAGGCAAGCATAGAGATGGTGAAGTTTTGTACTTTTTAGCCAATGTTATGGCACCACATACATACACACTGAGTCTTTTTACTTTAATCACGAAATTGAGGGAAGGAAAAAGGGGTGTGTGTGTGTCTGTGTTGTACATACATATATATGAACAGATATATTGATACAAAAAACTCAGACCTTCTACTCTTAATATTTGATCCAATCTCTTTGTACTTGTGGAAAACATAAGGTAATTAAGGCAAGAAAAAAAAAAGACACCATTATCTTGGTTGCTAGGCAGCCTGTACTCTGCTTTAGACAAGAAAATAGACCTAAAACAAAGAATCTAGATTTTATAAAACAGCTTGTTTGGATGCATTTCCACCCCCACTTTGCAGTTGCCTAAGGTATACCTTCATAACCAAAGATTGAGAGAGCAATGAGACAATTATCTTCACATTTCTGATAAACAAAACCTCCTTTTTCCTAAATTATTTTGCTACAATTTTGAAGGCAGCTGTTATAGCAGAATGGTAAGGAGTTAGACACACTTGGGTTTAAATCCCAGGTTCCCACTTACTAGCTGTGTGTCCTTTTTTGAGTCTCAGTTTTCTCATCTGTAAAATGGGTTAGTGATCGACATCTTCTAGGATTATTGCAAAGATTGAACAAAGTCACATATGTAAAGTAACTAGCAGAATGTCTGGCTCACAGCTCCCTCCCTTCCCACTTTTTCTTCCATTGGGCCAGAATGACCATATACTTATCATCTTAGTTAAAATCTCCTTTCAGCTCCTTATTCTTGAAATTTTGATTACTGGCAGAAAATCTCTCAATAGTTTCAGCTATCAAGATTATTTTGCTTTCAGAATTCCAAATGGTATTCTCTTAGATCCAATTATGTAGTGCATTGTTTGTTTGTCCCTGGGCTCCTGTTGTTTTTCCCCTATTCAGTCAACAGATCAACAATTATTTACTGAGCACCTGCCATGTGCCATACATTATATTGAACTCCAGATAAAACAGTAAACAAGACACGTTTCTTGTCAGTGGTGTGTTGGAGCCAGTTTACAAAAGCTGATTGTGTGCATCTTTTCCCAATTCTGTGTTTAGTGGCATCATATTGGTAGCTAGAAATCAGGCATTGGGAGTGTTTACACCACAGAAATTGGTAAATGATACAAGTAAGAGCTATTTTCCTTCTCATAGAGTTAAATATTTACTAGTGCATCGCTTGTTCCTGATCTTATTGGGTGTAAATTCTTGAGAGTGAGACAGTTAGTAAATGAGTAAACAAATGAATGAAAAACATGGCTGTATTTCTCTCTTGCTCAATAACTTCCAGTGGAGTTGAAATTTCTACAGATAGGCTATATTGCCTATAGCAGTGGCTTGCAATCTCTTTTAATTTATGCCTTTACTTCTTTAAAAAGTAAAACCAGACTGTCAAAGTGATACGAGCACGTAGTTTTAAAAGTTAAGAAGTGCTAAAAAGTTTGCATCAACAACAAAACAGTCCCTAGGCTTCCCTCCTACCTTTCATCAGAAGCAATCACTTTCTTGACCTTTTAGCTCTTTATTCTGGCATTTACCTCTGGGTTTCTAAATACTATACTGCTACTTGTCTGTCTGTCTGTCTCTCTCTCTCTGGTATCTCTTGATTAATTAATTTTATTTATTTTTTTATTGAGAGAGAGAGAGCAAATGGGGAGGGGCAGAGTGAGAAGGAGAGAAAACCTTTTTTTTTGTTTGTTTTTTTAAGGATTATTTGAGAGAGAGAGAAAGAGAAGGCAAGAGAGGGGCCAGAAGGAGAGGGAGAGAGGTCTTTTTTTTTTTTTTTTTTTTTTTTTTTTTTTTGGGAGAGAGGTCTTAAGGAGACTCTGTGCTGAGCATGGTGCCTGATGCGTAGTTTGATCTCAGGACCCTGAGATCAGGGCTTGAGCCGAGAGTCGGATGCTTAACCAACTGCACCACACAGGCACCCCATGGAGAGAGAATCTTTAGCAGACTCCATGCCCAGTGTGGAACCCAACTTGAGGATCAGTTTCACGACCCTGAGATCATGACCTGAGCCAGAACCAAGAGTCAGACACTTAATGGACTGAGCCACCCAGGTGCCCTTTGATTAATCAATTTAGATATTATTTTTTGACTTTCTAATTACAGTTGAGGATTTTTTAGCTCTTATATCCTTCCTTATATTCCTTCAAAGCTTCCTTATAGGTATGCCACAATTTTTAGTTAAATTCATATTTTATTTTTAATATTATACCTATCTAAATATCATTGATTGCTGATCCACATAGTATACTGTGGTAACAAATCATTCTACATGTAACATTTGATTTTTACTGGGATTAATAATTGCTTTGTTTTTAAATTTGTTTACCTTAATTTGAATTTCGAAGTCTTTCCACATTGATAGAGCTATAGAATTTTCACAGAACAATTTTATACATAGTAAAAACCCCTTATCAATTTCATTTGTTTTTTCTGAGGCTTTCCACCCACCTGTTCCAATATAAATTTATTGTTCTCTAAAGCTTCTGCAAAACTGTTATGATAAGATCTCCCTAATATCCTGGAACATCTCTTTCTCTTTTTTTTCTGTGCTGAATCCATTATTCCATGAATCTTGTGACTTGTTTTTTTGTTGTCTACTCTTGTTTTGGTGGAGCACATTCTTTAGTGAGAAAGATACATGGAAGGTAAAGTTTTGAAATTTTGTATGTCTGAAAGTCATTATTCTATCTTCATGATTGATTGTTTGAGTATATAAATCTAGGTTAAAAAATCATTTTCGCTTGGGCGCCTGGCTGGCTCAGTCGGAGGAGCATGCAACTCTGGATCTCAGGGTTGTGAGTTCGAGCCCACATTGGGTATAGAGATTACTTAAAATCAATCAATCAAATAAAATAAAATCATTTTCCCTTAGCACTTTGAAGACATGGCATTCTGTCCTCTTATTTCCATTGTTGTCATTGACAACTCCAATGCCATTGCTATTCCTGAATCTTTGATGCAACCTCTTTACACTCTGCCCCACCCCATCTCCCCCAGAAGCTTTTTTAAATTTATTTTTTAATAATTTTTAAAAAGATTTTATTTATTTACTCGTGAGACACACACATACACACACACACACACAGAAAGAGGCAGAGACACAGGCAGAGGGAGAAGCAGGCTGCCTGCAGGGAGCCTGATGTGGGACTCGATCCTGAGACTCCAGGATCATGCCCTGGAATGGTGCTAAACCACTGAGCCACCTAGGGATCCCCTCCTCCAGAAGCTTTTAAGACTATCTTGTTATTCCTGATGTTAGGAAATTTCATGATGATGTTTGGTCCTTGCCATATATTATGCAGGATCTATTATGGGGCCTTTCAATCTCATTCCATCTGGGAAATGTTTGTATATTACTTATTTGATAATTTCCTCATCAGTACTGTCTTTGATCTCTCTAGAAATACTATTACTTGTTTATAGGATTATCTGGGTTGATTTTTTTTAACTTATTCATGAGAAACAGAGAGAGAGACAGAGACATAGGCAGAGGGAGAAGCAGGCTTCCTGCAGGGAGCCCAGTGTGGGACTTGATCTGGAGACCCCAGGATCACACCCTGAGCCAAAGGCAGATGCTCAACCGCTGAGCCACCCAGGTGCCCCTAGGTTGATTTTGTCTAATTATTTATCTTGTATCATTCATGTCTTTGTTATAAGTTACTCTTCCTAAAAGAGTTTCTCAATTTTGCATTCTCATTTACCGATTTTTAAAATTTTTTCTATCACATTGTTAATTTCCAAGAGTTGGTTTTTGTGGTTTGACGATTCTTTTTTTTTTAAGGGATTTATTTATTTATTCATGAGAGACACAGAGAGAGAGGCAGAGACGTAGGCAGAAGGAGAAGCAGGCTCCTCACAGAAAGCCTGATGCAGGTCTCGATCCCAAGACCCCAGGATCACCACCTGAGCCAAAGGCAGATGCTCAATTTCTTTTTTTTTTTATTTATTTTTATTTTTTTTTATTTATGATAGGCACACAGTGAGAGAGAGAGAGGCAGAGACATAGGCAGAGGGAGAAGCAGGCTCCATGCACCGGGAGCCCGACGTGGGATTCGATCCCGGGTCTCCAGGATCGCGCCCTGGGCCAAAGGCAGGCGCTAAACCTCTGCGCCACCCAGGGATCCCCCAGATGCTCAATTTCTGAGCCCCCCAGGTGCCCTCCTGGTTTGACAATTTTGTTTTAATGGCATCCTGCTTTTGTTTTGTAAATATAGTTTTTTCTCTTATTTCTCAGAAAATATTTATTGTACTTTCTTTTTTTTTATAATTGTACTTTCTTTGAAGTATTTTTCTGCTGTCTGTGTTTTTCTCTGTTTCTAATTTTCATGCTTCTTTGTTTTGGTCTTTCTACTTCATTTTAGAAGCTTTCTCTCGTGATCCTGGTTGCCTGTATTTAAGAGTGAAGGTCTAAGAGACAGATTTGAAGGTGTATGTACATTGTGTGTTTGTTGAACGAGTTTCAGCTTAGGGAAATTGGCTGGCCAGCTGGAGTTTTTTGGTCAAGATCTGTAGATCTTGCCTCTTGGGCTACACTTTCTTCAGGGAAGAATGCTCCCATCTCTTTGGGAGTCATAATCCTGGCTGTCACTATTCCAGGAATCTTGTTGGGGGAAGGAGACTGGGACTCTCATTGTTAAGTGTAAAGACTTTAACTTCATTATTCTTTTTTGTGGCATGCCTAACTTTTACCTTCTTTGAATTAGGTGTCCCAGCTCTGAATTGATTTAACCTGTTCCCAGCAGGGATCTGACTCTTCTCAATAGAGGTGGGGATGGCGGATGTCTAACTACTCCTTACAGGGATGTTCAAAGAGCTGTTCCTTCTTTAAAGTTCTGCCTTACTCCTGCTTCTTCTATAGTACTTGGTGCCTTTAATTCCTGAGCCTTTCTGGAATTCTCAAGGGGGAAATCTACTTGTTGCTCACCAACATTCCCCTCTTCAGGTACTTGGGTTTAGTCGCCCCCCCCCCATTCTGCTAAATCAGTTACCACTTTGCATCTTCTTATTCTGTGGGTCAGAGTTACAGACATCCTCTATTACTAACAAATATGGAGGGTTGGTGTTTCTGTTCCTTGTTCTCCTTGTTTGGGAGTGATATTTGAGAGGAGGAGGAGAGTGAAGAAAAAAATTTGGATCTCACTATCCTCAATCAGGAAGCCATGAAGGAAAAAAGAGGTTACAGAAAAAGTTATTGGTGAGTCTAGCACAGTCAGTTAATTAATTTAGCAGTATTTATTAGGCTCAAATATAACACGGTAGTTAAGAGCATGGGCTTTGAAGGCAGAGTGCTGTACATTTACTTAAGCTCTCTGCATCTTGTTTTCATTATTTTAAGTTGGGAATAATAATAGGACCTATCTCATAGAATTATTGTGGGATTAGATAAGTTAGTATTCATAAAGAGCTTGCCTGGCACTTAATAACCCCTTAATACATGTTTATGATTAGTCGTATTAATGTTCTTTTTATTATTACTATGGGCTATGCACTCTGCAGGTTATACAATGGAGAATAAAATAGAAATAAAGTCTTTCCCTCAATGAAGGCAAAAGTTTTACCATTTCAGGGTTCTAAGAACACTGAGTCTAAAATTGGGAATTTTAAGGGCTGGCTCAGTCAGTGGAGCGTGCAACTCTTGATCTTGGAGTTGTGAGTTCAGGCCCAACCTTGAGTGTAGAGATTACTTACAAATAAAAAATCTTAAAATAAAATAAAATACAACTGAGTGAAATAAGTCAATCAGAGGACAATCATCATATGGTTTCACTCATACAGGGAATATAAGAAATAGTGAAAGGAGTTACAAGGGAAAGGAGAGAAAATGAGTGGGAAAAATTAGAGAGGGTGGCAAAACATGAGAGACTCCTAAGTCTGGGAAACTAACAAAGAGGAGGCGGGCTGGGGGATGGGGTAACTGGGTGACGGGCACTGAGGAGGGCACTTGATGGGATAAGCACTGGGTGTTATACTATATGTTGGAAAATCGGACTTCAATAAAAATATATTTTAAAAATTGGGATTTTTACCTATTGCTCACAAATTCAAGACTGGGACAAGGTACTTGACCACTCTGCTTCCAAGGATGGTATTACTAGACTTCTGTGTTTCTCTTCTGAAGTACGAACAATAGCAGCTCTCAGGTATCCAGTGGTTACTCTGTACCAGGTAATTAACATAAATGGTCTCATCAGATCCTCAGATCAAGCCTACAAATCAGGCATTATTATCTCTACTCTATGGATGATGAAACTAAGGCTCGAGATAACTTTTCCAAGGTAATACAGCTGGCAAGTGGCAGAGCTCGGCTCGGATTCCAACACTAATTTGCTACCAGAACTTGACCATTTAACCACGCATTAGGCTTTATTTTTTTTTAAAGACTTTATTTATTTACTCATAAGAGGCACAGAGAGAGAGGCAGAGACACAGGCGGAGAGAGAGAAGCAAGCTCCATGCAGGGAGCCCGATGCAGGACTCGATCCCAGAACTCTGGGATTAAGCCCTGGGCAGAAGGCAGGCGCTCAACCGCTGAGCCACCCAGGTGTCCCCACGCATTAGCCTTTTAAAAAATTACACCGTGTCCCATGTCCAATGCTTTATTCAAAGTAATATTCCTAAGTGACTAACACTTTTATTTGAATGGGGTTTTTAGATTGTTTTCCTTTAACATAGGAGGTGCTAGGGCATTATGAGGGCCCATGAAAAGAGAACAATAAATCAGAATGAGGAGATTGGGGAGTGGGAAGCCAGGGAAAATTTCCTGATTTAGTCTCAGGATGATTGGGCAAGGATTATCACTTTGTGACTTTAAATTTTGACATCTGAAATAGATTCTGAAATAAAGCTTTAGTGCCTGCATCCCTTACTTTTGTTGTCTTCCCCATGCTTATTTTCACTGAAATTCTATTGGTTACAAATGCATATTGCTGGAACACACATTTGGAATAATTTTTCCAAATGTAGCCTTACTTGCCTAAGCAAAGGAAATCCTCTGGATTTCTCAGCAAGCTCAGGGAAGACCTGAAGCTCCTATAGTCATTGCTTTCTGTTACCTTAAATATGGGTGCCTGGCATGGGGATAGTAGGCTGCAGGGGATGTGGTTAGTACTGAAGCATTCCAGGATAGGGTCCAGCAGACACTTGTCAGGAAAGATTGACTGCAGCTTACAGTGGCTACAAATGTCTTTGTACATCATTCTATTAAGAAATAAAGGAATCCGGGATCCCTGGGTGGCGCAGCGGTTTGGCGCCTGCCTTTGGCCCGGGGTGTGATCCTGGAGACCCAGGATCGAGTCCCACGTCGGGCTTCCCGGTGCATGGAGCCTGCTTCTCCCTCTGCCTGTGTCTCTGCCTCTCTCTCTCTCTCTCTGTGTGTGACTATCATAAATAAATAATAAAATAAAATAAATTAAAAAAAAGAAATAAAGAAATCCTTCCATAAAAATAAAGGTATTGTGTTTATGAGTATCATATCAAACAGGTTGGATAATGGCCGCCTCTTGGCTAAGTCCAAGGTTTGGGATCATGTATTATTGGAAGTACTACCTTTAACAACAGGAATTTGATTACCATTTGGTTTCTCTATCCCTGCCTGCACGTGCCTGCCTTTTTGTTTAAAAGAGATGTTACCATCTTGTCCTTCAAATGCTGCTTTCCAGCCCAAGTATGTTTCCATGTATGTTTCTAAGGGCAAAATGCTGTGGAAGTCAGTTTTTGTGTCTTTCAAGCACAGTAAATCTGAACTGATGATAGTCAACTTAACAACAGCATGAACCATTAAATTGAACAAATTTGAAAATCGCTGCTCCTGGCCCAGACCTTGTTTTCTTGGATACCAAGCTCCACGAAGCCTAGAGTAGAGCTAGCTAAAGTCTCTGAATAACAAACAATCAATTGTCATTCATTTATTCATAATTCATTCAATCAGGTTCAGGTCTATACAGCAGGCAAAACTAATAGATTTATGAGTCGGATCACCAATCTGGGCTGTGATGTCAACAAGGTCAGCGCCTGAGGGAAATTCCTGCCAGTCCCTTTTTGCTTCTTTGGAGCTATAGCCAGAAGCTGGGACAGAGGTGGTGGAGAGGGCTTTCTTCCCTTGCTCCACCTTCTACCTCTTCGTTCTCTCATTATTTGCAGTATCTGCAGCTGGAGACCTCTTGTGACCAATGCTAACAGAGTGTGTCTTTGACTTATGGGCAGCAGCAATTTATACTGCCAAAGAGCACAGTGGGTGAAACAGCAACACAGACAAGCTGGAGCACAAATCCAAGCCCTCACAGCGAGAGTGGGCCATTCATTGTGACAGTTCTTTTGCAACCCAATGCTATCGCTATAGCTATGCTCCTTCCTTTAGCTTTAGGTCATTCTACTATATTTTTGTGGCTATGTGCGTGTGAACATGCACGCCCATTTGTGCACATGCGCACATGTGGTGTGTGCATGTGTGTGTGCGTGATGTGTGGTGGAGGATAGAGAATCCTGAAAAACAGGCTTCAGGTTTCAGTAGTCTTGGAAAGTTGCTGTCAGTCAGCACTAACAGGAGTCAATCCAAGAACATAAAGGGCAGCATAGCTTGGCCAGCTGAAAATCCTGTGAGACGGGTCAACTCTGAGGTGAGGGTGTCATTTTTAATAGCTTCAATTTTAACTTTTGGCTGTAGGTAGATGCAGTCTCTTTCCCAGAAGGCTCTGTGCCTTTCAAAACAGCATACTAGCATTTTCTCTGCTTTCAGGGGCTTGCTGCCCTGTGTTTTGTTTTTTTTTTAACTCATTTGTTTTACTAGTATTGATTTTATACTCCACCTTCCAGCCTTAACTTATTGTCATAACCTACGAAAGCCCCAGAAAACAGGCAAGCTCTTGCAGAAATCCTGAAGACAATTAAATGGAGCATCTGAGAATGTCAAAAGGGAGAGTTAATGAAAGTCCCTTAAGAGAACCTCAATGTGTGCTGGGCAACTAAGTGTGGATGCCTGGGTAGCAGCACATTCCATCTGTTCTCCATGCCTGTTTCTACGGTGCATGTTAAGGCAGGGTGGTGGAGAGAGATCACTGAACAAATGCTCAGGGGACTGACGTGTTGCTTTCTGCCCTGCTCTTAGCTAACTCTGTTATCCGGGGCAAGGTTTTTGGCCTGAACAATTGGAAGCATGGAGCAACTCTAAACAAAAATGGGGGAAGACTCATTACAGATGAAGCAGGAAGATTTAAGGAGAAAACCAGGAGCTCGATTTGGGGTACATTGAAATTTAACATCCATGTAGAGATATCAGAGTAGGTAGTTGACTTAAGAGTCTGGAATTTAGGAAACAGGTCTGTGCTGGAGGTATACATCTGAGATTGATGGCATACATGTGGTACTTAAAACCATGAGACCAGAAGAGGTCCCCAATGGAGTGAGTGTTAATAGAAAAGAGGGCTAAGGATTGAGCTGTTTAATGCTCTCATGTTAAAAGATCAGAGATATGAAAAAAAAAACTCATATACAGTCAGAACTGAAATGTCTGCAAGCTAAATTTGGTTCCTGAACTAGACCAAGTGTTGGGAGATTTCACAGGGGTTCACACCTAAAGAAGACCACAGGTAACACCTACTTCAATAAAAAAAAAACTTAAAAAATAAAAAAAAAATTAAAAAAGCTAAACTAAGAAACAAAAAACCTGGGTTCTAGTCCTGATTGTATGCCCAAGGGAGTGACCATGACAAATCACTTAACTACTCTGCATCTCCCTTTCCTGTTAAAAAGAAAGAGAAGTAGACCAGATGATCTCCAAGGTTTAGACCTTCGTGTTTCTAAACATTTTAGAGGAAGAAACTGAAGCCCAGAGAGAGGGACTAAGTGACTTGCCTAATATTCTGGCATTAGGAAGAGACCACAGGCCAGTGTGTCATCTTCTGTACTGTTGGTTTAAACCCTGTATGTATATTAGAATTACCTGGGGAGCTTTTAATAATACTGATTACTGGGTCCCAAACCTAAAGTATCTCATTTTGTTGGTCTGGGTTGGGTTTGGCATTTGTATTTTTTTTTAAAGATATTATTTAATTATTTGAGAGAGAGAGTGAGCAAAGAAAGAATAGGAATGGGAGGAGGGGAAGCAGACAGAGAGAGAGAAACAGGCTCCTCATGGAGCAGGGAGCCAGATGATGCACAGGCTGGATCCCAGGACTCTAGAATCATGACCCGAGCTGAAGGCAGACGCTTAACTGACTGAGCCATCCAGGTGCCCTGGGCATTTGTATTTTTGACACTCCTTGGGTAGTTGAAAACCCTCTGCTCTACGTTAACCAGGCCTGGCAGTGTCTTGCTAGCTGCTACTATACCTCTCTGCATCTTGACTTGTATTTCCAACATGAAAATGATTCACTCTATTTTATTTTTATTTATTTTTCTTTTAAAATTTTTTTTGATTCACTCTATTTTAGACTCTTTTATTCAGATGAAGGTTATTACAGGAAGATAGCTTTTTAGACCTCATGAAACCAAAGTAGCAAGTATCAACTTTCTTTGAAGCTCAGTAAAATGGTATGACTATAGTTTTCTTGAACTCCATCCCAGAAGTGAAATGTTATGGAAAACCATGAAGCCATGGTCCGTGGGGGTGGGGGTGGCGGGGTGAAGGGAGGGATCATTCTCTCTTCCTCCCTACCTTTTTGGAAGAGATACAAGCTTGTTCCCAAACCAAATTTATTCGGTTAAGAAGCAGTGCATTAGGCTCAGTACTCCCATGCTGTTGCTTTTCTGTATTTATATAGCAGGCAGAGTCATGCTGTCCACCATAGAAGCCTTACTACTTTACAGTGGCTTCTCACCAAAGCTTTGTTGCTTTGGACACCAACAGGGTATAGGGTTTCTTGATTAAAACCCACATTCTCCATACATTACAATATTTGGCTCTGTATTTGGGTGTGTGTGTGGGGGGGGAGAAATATGTGTTTCAAACTGTATTCTAGTGTTCACTTTCTCTGGGGAGCATGTGTCTAGGAGAAGAGCCATTTTAGACTAAGACAGGACACAGACATGGGCTGTGGAGACACATTATTTACAGTCTTAACACACACACCTACCATTCTAGTAGTGCCAGCAAAATGATTTTACCATGCATAATGCACCAGTAATTAACCTGGTAAATTTCCTATGAGTGACTCTTGTCTATTCTATACTTGTTTTTTTAGCGCCCTTTATAACTCTAAATCATTTTCTTAGTTTAGGAGCATAAAAATATATTGTGTATTACTTGGTTAGCTCATAAAATTGTCATATTTGATACATTTAAAGATGTGAAGGCCTGGGGGAGAAAAACAGAAAAATTCAGAGGAGAAACCAAGCAAGTCCTCAGAAACCATTGTTTTTTTCCTCTGGGTCTTCATAGCTCTCCTCCACTCAGATGTGCAGCCCATAATAACGAACACAGGCTTAGAATACACTCTGAGATTGCTCTAGGGCAACTGGGGCTCAAGATAATTGTAATTTTTAAAAATAGGTTTCACCATTGTTTGGAACCATCTACAATTCAATTTACTTTATCGCACAAGCCATGAATAATGCTCTGAAAGAAAATGGACCGGCTAGTGCTGCCAGCCTGGTTCAGCATTCCAGAAACATGCAGTTCTATGGATTCAACCAGTTGATAAGGACAGATTCAAATGGAAATGGAATTGCAGAATATGTAATCCTGGACACCAACTGGAAAGAATGGGAACTCTATAGTACTTATACCGTGGACATGGAAACGGAGCTGCTACAGTTCAGAGGGACCCCCATTCACTTCCCTGGTGACAGGCCCCCTCGAGCAGATGCAAAATGCTGGTTTGCTGAAGGGAAGATCTGTCGAGGAGGTAAGAAATGGAAAAATCACTGGTGGTCAATTGGGCACAGCGTGGGTTACCAGGGAACCTCTTCAAGAGACGGCAGATTTTAACATTTGAACACTCATAGAATGAGTCATTTGTGTTCAGGGGAGATAAACATCTTGGCATTCCAGGTAGTTAATTTAAAATAACGAGGACAATGAGAGGTACTTTGCAGCTTTGGATAATCACAATTTATTTTTTTATTTTTATTTTTTTTTTGATAATCACAATTTAAAAGTTACCCCCACTCATTTTCAAAAGGATCTCCCTATGAAGAGGAAGAGAAAGAGGAAGACATGAGTCTTCTCCTTGGTCTGTTGTCAACTATGACCTGTGATCATTTCCCCTGCTAGAAAGATCACCTTCCCTTGATATATCCAAATCCTGCCAGTCAGGTCCACCCACAGAAATACCATTTCTCTATCCTCTCTTCTCTGAATTCCCATTGAACTAAAAATCTGTACCTTACAGCTTAGCACAAAATTGCTTTTCAATTGTTTCTTGTGTATTGATTGTGTCTCCCCCTCCCAAACATACTGCTCCTTGAGGGCAGGGACCATAGCTAATAATTCTTATGCCCCCCACTCCCCACAACCAACACAGTCTGCATCCAATAAGTACTTGCAGTTTGATTGATTGATGGAACTCCTCTAGCTTGAGGAAGAGTGAAAACTCCATCAAATCTCTGAGAGCCAGAGGGCAGGGGAACTTTGGAAGGATCCATATTATTCCAATGCGGGGAACCCCGTTAGCGCCTGCCTTTGGCCTAGGGCGCGATCCTGGAGACCTGGGATGGAGTCCCATGTCAGGCTCCCGGTGCATGGAGCCTGCTTCTCCCACTGCCTATGTCTCTGCCTCTCTCTCTCTCTCTCTCTCTCTCTTTATCATAAATTAAAAAAAATTAAAAAAAATAAAAATAAATAAAAAAAATATTCCAATGCGAGCATATACCACGCCCTTCTAATCAAATGCATCTATTTGAAATGGACTTCAATTTCTAGTTTGCTTGACCGTGACATACCTAGGCTGCCTTTATAATAGCGTCCTCATATATTTCCTTCTGAAATCTTAGTAATCCATCCAAATGTTTAGGTTTTCTAGAGGCCAATTTACATCTCAATGAAACCCTAATTATCAAAATCAGACTCACCCTTGAAGGACAAGTGCTGTGTTTTCCATCTATTACTTACGAGGTCTATGGGCTCCAGTGAATTTAAAAGGTCTTTTATTTTATGAAGGTGGCAGAATACTTACCCTTTATGGTGAGATAACATATTTATTCTCAAGAACTCTATTGCTATCCAACTTAAATTAAGGTTCTCAAAGTTTTTCATTCGTGGACTTTTTCCTCCAAAGAAACACCCGGGTCAGCCTTAATTCCTGTGATTTGTTATTGTCAGAGTGGTGAGTGGTTTTGCTTCAGAACGGCAAAATTGCTTTCTGCGTCCATAAAGTCAACAAGACATACTGTGCTGTAGAAAAATGGAATTAAGTTAGGTAGATGTGGCTTGATTTTACACTCACCAGAAAGCATGAGGAGCCGCTCCGTGGTGCCCTTTATTTACAGCCTGATAATGCCATTCTTCCTCTTGCTCTCTACAGGCATCGACCCTGCCTTTGCTGTGATGGTCTGCCTTGCTTTGCTGATAGCCCTGCTGTCTGTTAATGGATTTGCTTACTTTATAAGGTACATTTTTGTTCTTTTTGTATACAAAAGTACAAGCACATAATAGCCTTGTTAATATTTATTTCCAGGAAGTCATGTTTCAATACAATCTCCTCATTACATGACCCACTGATTTTCTGTTTTCCATAGCGATTTACCCTCCCTACTGGCCCCATTTAGAGTAAAGTGTTTTCCTGATGCCAAGAATAACTTCCTCAGCTGTGTTGTCAGTGTTGTTGTCTGTGAGTAGATCTGGCTCTACCCACTATCATGAAATAAGAGAACTAGTCCTTTAGGGCCTGTGTACTCCCCATCTGTGCTTCCTTTTCCACTGGCAGAGCCTCCTCTACCCACTTTTTTCCACAAATGGTTTGGACCCGTAGAACTAGAATCGGGATATGTTCACCAATTCCAAGAATTGGTCAGACTTTGGCTAGAATCCAAGAGTTGGGGATATGGCACCAGCTCACAAGATTGTAGAAGGGATTAAATAAAGTAGGTAAAACACCTAGTGTAATACCTGACTCATAGTAGGCGCTCAACAAGTGGTAAAGTCTCACCTACTTTCTAGGCACATGGGATTCTCCTGATGATTGTTGGGAGCCTCAAATCCTCACTTTGACATTCAGACCTTTTGCCTAGGGTATCATATTCCAGACTCGCACTGTTCTTCCTTGGACAAAAGCTATCCTGGCTAATCATCAATATCATCATTAACATCAAGTCTTTGTCTTTCTCCCTCAGATCCCATGACAGGTGACCAACTACTCTGATGAACGAATTCAGGGTCAAGGACAAGTGGCTGAAGATGGCTTAATATGATGTTCCTTTTTCATAATCTTTGCATTTTAACGGTGGAACCCTTCCCATATTAAGACAATTTGGGGGAAAGTAAAAATGAAAAGTGAAATCAGCTCTTCCCTCCCACTTTACTCTTTCCATCCTGCTAACCACACCTTTGTTATCTCTTTGTAAGAGTGATCCTGACAACAATATGACATGAACTTGGTGGGAAATGGAGTGGAGCTATTTTGGCAAGTTCTGAGGAAAAAAATGTCTAGAGTGTATTAGGCATCTGTGTAAATTTGGACAAGACACAAAACCTCTCTTGGCCAGAAGTTTCTCATTTGTAAAATGAAGGGATTGGATTAAGTGATCTTTAAGAGCCCTTCCAGCTCTGGTGTTCTAACGAGTCTGTGAAATTCTGGCTTGAAACTCTAACAGGTGGTACTCTTAGTATTTGGTATATTGGCATCACTGCAAAAACCCACTATTATTATTCAATCTCCTCATTCCAAACTTGATAAAGCCATTCAGAGTGGTGTGTAGCTTGTGAATTGCTAGAACACACTTGACAAAGATGTTCATTCAAAGGAAGTTTTTCTTTTAATTTATGTGACTGTGACATATTCCTGCTCAGAACAGAAATTTAATGTATTGAGTTTAGCTGCTGCCAAAGACCGAAGTATTGAATTAATATCATGAGATGCTTAGTGCAAATAAATGTCATCCAGTCGGAAAGCTCCCCTCTCTAGGGAGATTTGAAGAGTAATCGGCTCTGGCTACCTACTGCCAAAACATCCCATGGCAAGGTCAAAAATGGAGTCACTCAGATGCTTTAGGTGACTTGTCAAATTCCCACCTCACCCCCATGCCTAGTGTCACTGGTCTTTCCCAGGGAACAGACTGGTTCCTTCAGCTTAGAGTGAACTCAATCTGCAATTCTTGGGAAGGCAAGGGGAAAAAGTTTGAAAAATCATGAGGGGGGCGGTGTTTGGAGTTTGTGGGCTGAAGGGCCAAAAGACTGGCGAGGGAAATGAATGGAGAGGAAAATGAGTCTGAGACAATTCGTACTTCAAGTGGTCACCGAAAACTCAGAGATGGGAGAGAGGCACATCATTTCCCAGAGTCACTTGGTCCTTGGTTCTTCAGCTAACAAAGCACAAAAAATGTCCTCTCTTTGCTGCCTGCCTCCCTCTCTGCCCACCAAGACTGCAATCAGAAGAAATGAGCGTCTGATGAGTTTCTGTAATAGATGGTGATTACTTGTAGGAGAGTGACTCTCTGTTCCTTCCTTTTCTCTGTGTTTTGATTGTTTAAGTTTTTTTTTTTCAGAAAGAAAGATGTGCAAAGAGCCCAACCACCCCAAAACAAAGGATTCTTTGAACTCCTCCTTTCTCCCTACTCTGAACCAGATTGCCTTGCCTTTCTATAAAGCTCTCCAGTGTTTTGTAAGACTAATGATGATAATGATAATAATGAGCTCTTATACTTTCATGGTGCTTCATGCTTTTCAGACCACTTTCACATATATTATCTCATTTGATTTTCAAAACAACTCTATAAAGCGGGTAACACAGGAACCATTATCCTGCTTGACAGATGAGGACACAAGGGCACAAAGAAGTTAAATTATTTATCTAAGGTCATCTGGCTAATTAATGACAGAATCTGCGCTACACCCCAGGTCTCTGGATTGGGAATCCAGTTCTCATTCTACTAGAGTGTGTTCTGTAGCATGGTTATTTTCACAGGTGTGCCTGCTTTAAGACAATTCACTACACATATGAGACAGAGAAGTTGGGGAGTGATACTTTACTTTGCCAAAAGATTCATGTACTCTACCCAAGAATTCACTACAGGGCTCTTTTAATTTTCTCTGCAGGGCAGCAGCTCCCACAGTGATAAGGGACATATTTGTTGGCAGACAATTAGAAACACATTAATTGTTTGTTTACAAATCGGTGGAATCACTGAGACAAACGCACTGTGTTGCTGGTGCTTAAAGCTACAGTGACATCGCAGGCTTCCTTAGAGCAACTTGACAAAGCATTTTGATTCAGTGGTTGTTTTCCCTACTCTGGCACTGGCTTTAATACATTCCACAGGATGGCCATTAAGGGGTTATGGAAAAAGCTAAGCCAAACTGTAGCTGTCAGAGCCCCCAAGACAAAACAGAACAAAACAACCACACAGACTAAATCCAAGGTATCCTTCAGGTCCTCAAGTTGCCTGGTCAGCTCAACTGAGATGACCTACCTGGCTGTGTAGGGAGACACTATAAACTTCTATGTGTCTAGTAATTGATTTGTAGGAAATTATTACATTTGCTGCAAATTAATGGGTATGTTTGAAGAGAATCAGGTTTACACTGTATCTGTGTAATGCTGAGACAAGAGACCTATTCAGTAAAAGAGAAAAAAGAAAAACACAGTCAGCCCACTTGTTTGGAATCATGTAGACAAAGCAACCAACTGATTGAATTTTTCCACTTTTCAACCTGTTGCTTTGGCAACGCAGAGATGCAACTTTGCAAGACAAGTGGTCTTATGGGCAGAAATCTGGGCCCACAGCCAGGGACCAAGGATTTGAGTCCCAGCTCTGCCTCAGGCTAGGGCATCTCACAATATGTTTAATTTTGTTTTGTTTCTTTAATGTGTTTTTGTGTCTCTAAAATGGAGATTAATGATTCTTGGTCTGGGTATTATTAGAAGATGTACTGTGGCATAAGAGAAAGGATGTTGAGTTTTTTGCAAGTATTATGAGGTGCTGTTCTGAATGTGCTCTTGATGTGGGATCACTACTTTATGGGTCTGGGTCTGACTTACTGTCCCTATTCAGCATCTTCACCCTTCCCTTTGCATGCCTGTTCAATGGCATCTTCATTTTTTTCTTTTGGTCTTTGTAACTCTGCAAGTCATGAGACCCAGGGTTGCTATTTCTCTTTGCTGTGGGTACTAAGGTAAAGATCTATCTGTGGTCACTCTCTCCATTATCTTGTATATTTAAAAACTTCTATTGTGATGGCAAATTTATCCTGGGTTGGTAAAATACCCAGCCCCAAGTGACCCCTCTGATTTTACATTTGTTTCAGGCGTCGTATAAATAAGATCCAGTTGATTAAGGGACTCAACAGACTTCTACTGACTTTGGAGGATGTGACCTTTATCAACCCCCACCTTGGCAGTAAGGTAAGAAGCATCCTCTTTTCTTGCTGCACTCTCTGATATGGTATCCACTGGCCAAAATTGACTACTGAGCACTTAACATGTGGCGAGTCTGGAGGCACCTGGGTGGCTCAGTCAGTTAAGCATCCGACTCTTGGTGTCAGCTCAGGTCATAATCTCAGCATGGTGAGATGGAGCCCTGTGTTGGGCTCTGCATTCAGTGGGGAGTCTGCTTGAGGATTCTCTCTTTCTCTCTTTCTGCCCCTCCCCCCACTTATGCTCGCTCGCTCTCTCTCTCACACACACATAAATAAATCTTTATTTTAAAAAATTATTTCACACACACACACAGATTGTATAAGTAGGGGGGAGGAATGGAAGGAGAAGCAGACTCCCTGCTGAGCAGGGAGCCCCATACAGAGCTTGATCCCAGGATACCAGGATTATGACATGAGCTGAAGGCAGATGCTTAAGGGACTGAGCTATCCAGGCACCCCTAAATAAATCTTAAAAAAACAACATGTGACGAGTCAGAATTGAGATGTGCTGTAAGAGTAAAATACACACTGGATATAGGGGATTTAGTACAAAAACATAAGATATCTCATGAAATTAAAAAAATATATTAATTACATGTCAAAATGATAATACTTTGGATATAGTGGGTTGAATAAAATGTATCATTAAAATTACTCTCACCTGGTTTTTACTTTATTTAACATGAATACTAGAAAGCTCAAAGTGTGTATGTAGTTGAGGTTACATTTCTAGTATATAGTGCTGTCTTAGAACAGTTTTGTGGAAGTGATGCAGTGCACTTTGAGCAATAGTGTAGCTTTGACTTCATGTAGCTGTTCTTTAGTATATATGAGTACAGCATTTGATTGCTAGTTCCTCAAGGGCAGAGGTACATTATGTCAGCCCATAGCACCTGACCTAGTGCTGATAGTATAATAGGTGCTCATAAAAGTTTGGTGAGTGAATCAACGAGTGAAAGACAGTTGAATGTCCCTGGAGGTTCTGTTCAGATTGCGATAGTGTTGCAACTGGTGCTCTTCACTGTATGCCCATTACTATGTTCTGGCCCTGGGCTAGGCTTTGTGAGAGATGACATGTCTTTCCTGCCTTCAAAGAGATTACAATTAAATCAGAGAGCCAAATCACACCACACAAGAGAGCTGAGAGCTGCCATATTGCACCAAAGACACTAGATGTACGGTAAACTTCAGAGGAGATGTATCAGTGGAAGAAGGGTTTTGTTTTGTTTTGTTTTTTGTATATTTTTTTATTGGAGTTCTATTTGCCAACATATAGCATAACATCCAGTGCTCATCCCATCAAGTGCCCCCCCTCAGTGCCCATCACCCAGTTACCCCATTCTCCCGCCCACCTCCTTTTCCACTACCCCTTGTTCAGGAAGAAGGTTTTTTAAGACACCTGGCACCAAAGCTGGGTCTTAAACAAGGATGGATAGGACTTGTCTGGATCACAGGCCATAAACTAGTAACCACTTTTGTTTGATCCTTAGAGTTATAAAAAATAGTAGCCAGAATTTTGAAATTGGGAGATTATGCATAAAAATCTGGATTTATGGGTATTTTTTAAAGGTTGGAACATCCATAAGCTTTGGGTATTGTCATGGCAATGGGTCTGTATTCAGTAGTAGTTGCCCTTTTGGGAAGGCAAGCTCTCTGCAGTTTGACACAGTTCCCATCATTCTCTACTGTCTTATACTCAGCCTATGTTACCAATTTATATTTATCTTCTGGACCCCTGTAAGCAGAGAAAACAGCATAAACAAAAGCTGGGAAAAAAGACAGTATGGGGAAGAGTTTTGTCAACTGTAACTAGTGATGAGAGAGTACGCCTCTCTGTGCCTAGTCTATGTGGCCAAAATAAAGACATTAGTTTTTGCAAATTCGGGTATAGTGATTGTGAGATATAAGGAGAGAATTCAGACACATCGTATTATCCCCTGTGTGCTGGTTACTTTTGCTAAACCAGTGTACCAGATCTGAGAATTAATGATCTCTGTGACCAAACTAACCACTAAATGAAAAGTATACTTGAACTAGTTGGCTGGGTGACAATGGGTTTACATGGCAATACTCTGGGCAGTTGGAATCAGATGAAATATTCACCTATTTAATTCTCAATTCCAACCCTAACTCTTATTTGTTTAAATCATCAAAAAAATTCTTTTGTAAGGTTCATATCATGTTCCTGGAAATGTACTGCTGAATGCCAAAATTATCACTGTGGCTGAAAGCTACATTCTACTCTCATACCATAAAAATGTATTGATGTTAGTCTCTATTTTTAAAGCCACCAGAGGACCCTGGACTCAGTGATAGAATTTGTCTGGATTTGCCATACCCTATATGCCTTGTATGAACTTTCCCACCTTAATCAGAAGGGGTAGATACTGAAGTGCAAGCTCTGAAGCAATCCCAATATATAATCCAATACTGGGAAAGCAAGTGTTTAATCCCATGACATTTTATTCAGAAATGGGTAATAAGTAGTAAAAGCAGATAATTAGAAGTTGCTGTTCAAATGTGGCAATGTTTACTAAAGTTTTGGTTAAGAGCAATAAATCTGTTTTTAAAATTCCTACTCCTGTGGTGGCGTCCATGTCAAAATGACAGTTCATCTCAATTGCCTACATGTTTTGGTTCTCAAGTGTCAAAACAACAAGGACAGATCGATATTGGGCTGAATTAGCCACCTCTTTGTATAGGCCTTGCACTAGTC
Organism: Canis aureus; assembly: GCF_053574225.1. Taxonomy (NCBI): domain Eukaryota; kingdom Metazoa; phylum Chordata; class Mammalia; order Carnivora; family Canidae; genus Canis; species Canis aureus. The sequence goes on from NC_135649.1 coordinate 41,302,993, forward strand.
CAGTTAAGTCTGTAAAAGCTCCACCTGTGCCTTCTCTCTTTCCTACTGAAACACAAAACGTGTTGGGGTTTTGTACTGCATCTCACAAAATCACTATAAATAACAGATAGTGCTACTTTCAGATGAACAAAGTGCCTAAATTAAAAAAAAAAAACTTGTTCGTGATGATATATCCTTTCTTTCACTTGTGCACAAATTTTGATATAATGAGAGTAAAAAAATACCCCAATAATCAGCACCTTTTACTGTATGAGTAAGAAAAATGAAAAGCAACAGGGGTTGATAGCTTTATAGAGAATGTCTCTTTTATTTTTTTACTATTTTGGCCCAGGTGGGAAAGGATGACATTATTCTAGAACATAGCTCTTGGCCTCCATGTCCCTTTTGGCATTTGGCTGGTATCAGAGTTTCTGGTGGGAAAAGGTAGGGGAAGCGTACGTTTTCCTTAATTGCTGTGTAGTCACAAACTTGCAGCTGGCTGTATCTAATCAGTCAAGAAGCCAAGCCAAGAATTCCATCCAAATGGAATGTCTGAAAGTGTAAACTCTTGGTGAATATAAAATTAATTCAGTCTAGAAAAATTGGCAGGTCAGTAGAAGTCAGGTCAAGAGAGGAAGTTTTTAGAAGAAAGTAAAGCTGAAGCCCAAATGTTTGTGGATTTTGGCAGATTCTCTTGCTTTTTCCTGTGCCCCTTCATGGAGAGGCCTATGTCTCAATATACAGATTTAGGTGCGCCTGCTGAGATATGAAAATAAAGAATGAAAGAGAAGTAGATTCCTCCCTGGCCTAGCTTTGTTGAGGAGAGTTCAGGTTTATGCAGGGGTTATGTGAAGAGTCAAGTTTTACATCTTGTCTGAATCATGAGCTGTTGAGATTTCAACACATTAGGTGTAGTTTACTATTGCCTTGGAACTTCATGATAGGCTGGTCTTGGTGGACTGAACTTAACTCAGGGCTAAAGCAACTAGTGATCTTCAGCTTATCAAAGATCATTAAGAGCAGAGTATGTGAAGGTACTTAAGATTCATTTTTACTGGGAGGCAAGAGTGAAGCTGAGCCTGATGTGTTAGAAAAAATCACAAGACCAGGAATTATGACATCTACCTTCTTCGTCCAGTTCCTATATCCATCATGAGGTCTCTGTTTCCTTGTTGTAAAATGGGGGTGTTAGAGTTGAAGGGGGTGAGGGCTAGCCTAGATTATACAAAATGTAATTGCTAACTCTGAATGGCTATAATTCCAAGAAAGGCACATTTGGGGACATGGAAGAGAATATGAGGAACCTGTTGATTTATGATTTCTTCACATGAAATAAGCTTGCTGGTTTAGTTGAAGATAAAGATGTTTGATTTTAGGGGCACCTGGGTGGCTCAGTCGGTTTAAGTGACTGCCTTCAGCTTGGGTCATGATCCCAGGGTCCTGGGATTGAGTACTGTGTTGGGCTTCCTGATCAGTGGAGAGCCTGCTTCTCCCTTTTCCCACTGCTTGTGCACTCTCTCTTGCTCACTCTCACTCTCTCTCTCAAATAAATAAAAAATAAAATCTTAAAAAAAAGATATTCAATTTTAAAGGTTACTACAGATTGCAGATAACTCTTCCTCTTGTCATTCAGTGATGTACTTCCTGGTCCTCTTTTACCAGATTTGTGTGTACAAGTTAACAAATCAAGGAATAAAGAACTTGGCCTATTTAAGCATCAAACTCATAAATCATGAGCAGACGATCTACTCACTCTCTACTATCTTATTGCCTTCTGGGATACCTTCTGCCATTAATCTTGCCTGTACAAAGAAGGCTGCCTTTCAAGATGGTGTAACAAAAGGAGCCAGGTCTGAGAGCCAGAAGGGCAGGATTATGTGCTAGTTCTGCTATTGATTTTTTTCAAAATGTTAGATGCTTATGTTCTTATTTTTGTCTATAGAACGAAGGTCCCAGATTAAATTATGACTGGTGCTCTTTCTTGCCTACCCCCAAATCTTTGATTTTTTTAAAAAGATATCTTAGTTTTTCATTTGAAAGAGAGAGCAAGAGTGAGTGAGCATGAGCAGGGGTGAAGGAGGGGGGCTTCACAGGGAGAGGGAGGAGCAGACTCCCTGCTGGGCAGGGAGCCCAATGTGGGGATCAATCCGAGGAACCCAGAATCATGACCTGAGGTGAAAGCAGACCCTTCACCTACTAAGCCACTCAGGTGCCCTCCAAATCACTGATTCTAATCCTGGATGGAGGTACCTGCGAATATTTACTTTTCTTTTGTGGTATATGGAGGTGAAGCATGATAGAAACCCTAGCCTAAAAAAAATTGTTCTGGGGGATAGGCAAAATTAATTTCATGTTTACAAAGTTCAATTCCTATAGTTACTCTCTGAGGAAAAAAAAAGCCAGATAAGAACAGTATCTTTACCATAGTTCAATGTCTTGTCCTAAATCATGAGAATTTTGTTTATAACCTTTTTTTCCCTAATCCTTTCACAGAGAGGAAGTCGTGCCAGTGTAAGCTTCCAAATCACCTCAGAAGTCCAAAGTGGGAGGTCCCCAAGGCTCTCTTTTTCCTCAGGGAGTCTAACTCCAGCTACCTATGAAAACTCCAACATAGCAATTTATGAGGTAGGATATCCAACAGCTATCTAATCTGCTGCCTTCTCAGGTTTTAAAATGAGACAGTGATTTAGGAGTTAGTCTTTGGGTAAAAATATTGAGGCTTTTGGTAAGTCCTTCCAGTTCTTTTTGTTCATTATCCACCCATGGACTTGTTTAGCTGACCTTTTCAACAAAGATTTTCCTCAGCAATTGATCTACTTATAATTTCATTGGTCTTTCAACTCCATCTGTGTACTGTGTACGTGAAAAAAAAGTCGATGGAGCCAAACACTTAACCATGTCACACATTCTAAAAGATAATGGGTATGATAATAGAAGAAATGATTCCTGAGTCATGTGTTTGTGATGGAATGTCTAGAAACATGTTTTTGTAGAGTGGTATTTTGGGCAAACCCTTCCCTTCAAATTCTAGTTGTTCTTCCTAAACCTGTTATCCTCTGATCTTACTGAAATCTTTTAAAATTATTCATTTCTTTTCTTTTTTTTTTCCTTAGCCTGTAACAGGTGATCTTATACTGTGTAAAATAGAATGAAAAATTTTTTTCACTTAAGTTTCTGTCTTTCAAGCTTTAAGAGGCCAACCCTGACCCCTTGTTCTAAGATACTGGAATTTGGCAACCAGAACAAATCTTGCAACAGTTGGAGGGATGAATTGTTTCTTCTCAGCAGGAAAGAGTTAAGCAGGGGGTAAAAGGGAAACTAGTCCCTCCTAAATGATGACTTCCCAGTGTGGTTTTCTTGTTTTGTTTGAAGATACTCCCAAAAGCAGCAAACACTCTCAACTTCAATAGTAACTACAAAGAAAGTCCAAAACAGAACAGAATGAGTTTTTAGATTGTCCAACGTATTGAATTTTCCAAATGAGTGCTCTCCTCCATTGGCCAAATAATTGACAGAGAGGCCTAAAACACCAAGATTGGCATGATATATATTTTCTCAGTGTACCTGAGTGTTCTGACTTAAATTTGTAGCAGGAAACCCTCTGGATCTTGCCTTGAAGCTAATTTAATCAAAGAGGAGATTTGCTTCACATGTAAACTTGCGGCTTTGGGGAATTGACAGCTCTACTTTCTCAAAGACCAAAACCAAGACAATCACATGGCTTTTGAATGTCAAATGCAGTGGGCTGATAGCTTTATGAATGTACTGACACCTCTAAGATTCTGAAATGAATCTCAGTAACTTAAGGCGATCTCTTGGTTTTTCATCTGTAAAATTAGGGGTTGAACTAAATTCTTAATCTTGGCTACTCATTAGAATCTCCATGGAAAACCGAAAAACATACCTGTGCCTAGCCTCCATCCCTAGTAAATCTGATTCAGTTGGTATGGGGTGGGCTCAGGCATTGGAATTCTTTTCAAGTTTCCCTGTGTGTGCAGCCAGGGCTGGAGATTGCTGGACTAAGAGATCTTGAAGGTCTCTTCTGGCTCAGATATGCTATGATTCCCTGATTCTATGTAAGAATTTATGTGTTGAATTGTGCTATGTTTTATTTGGTGGAGATGGGAGGTTATAGTGTAGAATTAAGAAGGGCAAAAATAAACATCTATATGTAACTGGCCTTTAAGAATCCATCAGATATTTCCTCATCTTGGAAGGAGGCAAAGGGTTGAGTTAGTTCCCATAATGACTGTTAGTCAGTCAGATCATGAGTATTTCTGAACTGTATAGGCCAAAGGGAGCCTTTATGTGCACAAAAGGAGGGTGTTAGTGAGAATAATACCACACCATGAAGTCAAGATTAGGCTGATGGCAGGGTGCAAAGAAAGACAGCCGAAGCTGGAAAACTGCCTGGCTAGGGCTGAAGAGGACTCTGGGAAAGAGCATAAGTTAATTGAATCAACAGATCACACAAAGAAGTTCAGTGTGCCTTCTGAAATGGTTCTCTATTGGGAGGGTTTTAAAGAAGATCCATTAACTAGCATCTGTTTAAAATAAATCAGATTTTCCTAAGTATTGTTATTGGAAGATCTACAAGTTCTACCTAGTGTGCCCGGGGTAGCAGATGGCTGATAGCAAAAGACAGGCTTCCCTAGGATGTGCCATTACATTGTGCGACAGTGATACAAATTCCCACTTTGATTCTGCACAGAGATGAGGCACCAGAAAATTGGCCCTTATTTCATACATCCCCAGAGCAGAACACTGGGGAGAGAGAACTGGGAATAGCAGATCCAGTGGGAACATGTCACAATATACTCTAATAGCCACAGTCTAGGGGAGAGGGGTGAGGTGGGCAGTAACACAATCCTGATACGCTCAGCGAGAACCCACTGAACTTATCCCTCCCTCTTCATCTCTGACTCTTTCTGCCTCTCAACCTCTCCCTGTGTTTTCCTCCTTGTCTCCTTTCTCTCTTCCCACTATACTTCCTCCCTATTCATCTTCCTTTCCCAAGGCGCTTTTTCTTATTTTTTTCTCACCTTCTTCTATATCCCACATAGCTGTTTCCATCCCCCTCTCCTTTCCACCAACCATGTCTCTCATCACAGAATCGTCCAGCTCTGTCCATAAGAAAACTGGGGCTCAGGCCACCGAAGTGGCTGCCCTAAGGCCACCCCTGAATTTGAGGCACAACCAGGTCCAGGACCTAGATCTCTTGACTCTTAGTTAATCCTCTATGGCCTTAGTGCAAAACTGATAGACTTTAAATTACCTCTAAAAATTTAGTGGATAGGTTTGATGTTTCTTCCTCTTAATTAAAAAGTGAATGATGAATTAAGTATTTTATTCTCACTTTTAAAGGAAAAAACAAAACAAATAATGCATATGTGGTAAAGATAAAACCTGCCTGTTTCCTTCCTTTTCCTCATTATTCAGGAAATAGGACACACACAGACTCAATAAAAATTTGCTTATAGAGTTTGTGAGAATTATTTAAATCTTAAAACAAATACACACAAATCCCCCAAACCAAAGAAAGCCCATGAGAGAAAAGAGCAATAAAGTGGAAAGTGGAGGACCTTGGTTCTGTTACTACCTAGCCTTCTGACCTTGGACAAGTTGCTTAATCTCTTCAGACTTCAGTTTCTTTATCAAAATATGAAGGGATTAGAACAGGGATACCCAAGATCCTTTCCAGCTCTCAAATTTGGTGATTTGGCTGGAAAAAAGCTCTGCTTAACTACTTCTAAAAGTTAATAAGTCAGAGAGAAGGCTAACGCCTGTCTGTAATAAGGCTGACTCCAGGAAAAAATGTATCAGGTACTGGCTAGAGGCAGAGTCAGGGCTGCCAGTACTGATGTTCATGTTGTACACTGCGCAAGGGCACCATATTTAAGAGGGTACTATTCACATTATAGACATATACTAATTTATATGAGAGTGGTGCAGGAGTAGGCAAAGAGGTTCTGACCTCCCAGTCTAGTTTGGGAATGAGGTGGAGGAGGGCGGGCTATTTCTCATATGTACATTTATACAAGTGTACTCAACTATACTCACACATAGTCACCAGTAAACATATGTGCACCTGATTATATGCTACCTTGACTAGTCCCCAGGAGTTTTTTGAGGTTATTCCTTCCTCCTGCCTAATATTCTTGGAGATCCAATTTCAACTTCTCTCTTCCACGTTTATAGCCTGACTCCAAACCTGACAAAGAGGCTCCACCTGGCAGTCAGGGCTTGGTGGTATGTAGAATATCCATGCTGCTAGAGGAATGTGTTCCTTGGTATCTGGAGAATGTATGAGTAAATGAGAGTGTGGCACATGCACGAATGTATCGGGCCAGGGCTGCTGCCCAACATTGCAGGGCTGCCACAGGCTGTAAAGTAAAGTTCTCACATGTTTGTTTCTTTATTTTTCCTTGAGCATCCTTTCTAATTAGCACAAAGTTGCCATAACAACTAGTAATGACCAGGGGCTGGGTAATATGGTTGCAAAAGTGCTGGAAAGGCTTCATTGCCCACCGGTATATCCTATACATTTGTTGATTTTGTGAATTCCCAGTTAGAATTTTTTTTCTTGCAGCTTAAACCTTGGCTTTGATCCCTCTAAAGGGCAAAGTCCTCTGAAGGCTAAAACTCCAAGCTCATGTCTGACCCTCTTGACTTCTGTGATTAAGTAAGTGTAGGGTGGAGCCTGAGATTTGGCCTTAGTTCTAACCAGTTTCCAGGTGCCCATGATACAGCTGGTCTGGGGTGCAGAGAATTTAATTTCTGAGCAAGAGACCAGGCAGGCTGCCTTTCGTGCTTGACCATTCTGCTGCAGGCAGGCACTGATCCTGAACTACCTGTAGGCGCTGAGCCTGGCTGGCACAGTACTGTTCAGCTGCTGAAGGCCGCTGAGAGCCATTCCCTAGTTAAAGGGTTTTGAGCTCCTTGGCTTGAAGATGCCCTCTAACCCAAAGTGCGGACATGTAACTCAGATGCCCGCAGCTCCCGTTATTAGCCTTTGCCTCTGGCAGGTCTCCAGATGCAGTGCCACAGCTGGATATAATCGTTAATAAGAGAGTCTTATTCTTGGAATTTGACTGCACAGAGCTCTCTGCTTTATTTTCTCTACTTGATGACAAATTGGTACAGCCTGAAATGGAACATCCAGGCTATAGGTAATAGATGTGAAAGCACTTTGAAGAGTTAAGAGCACTGTGCAAATGCGAGGCATTATTATTATCATGGAGAAAAAGGGAGCTATATTTGTATTGCTTTTTAAAAAAAATTTGGGTCAGACAGAAACTAAATAGGGCTTGATGACTGATGAATCCTTGAGGCTATGCATGGAGAAGAAAATTATCTATCAGGTGCTGGTGCTAAAGTGAAGACAATAAAATAATTGTTGTGTTTGACTTGACAGCAGCCTTAGAAATAGCTGCTTTGTACTTAAAAAGTCAGAAATAGACTCCTGAAAGAGTCTACATTACTCATATTACTATGGTAGTACATTTGTGCATCCAAGTAAGAAATGTTTAATCTACATTGAAGCCAGTTGGCTTATGACTGAAGCATAAGAGGCCCCCCAAATGGCCTGTCCCACAAGAGAAAAATTGAGAAAGGTAAATGCAGAGAACATTTGCTCTATGATGTCTCCGGCCTTACATCTCCCAAGTTGGATGCCTCAAGGCAGTAAGAATTGTAACCACCAACCCTCACCATTAACCACAGGGAACCGAAGGCTACACCACTTAGCTATGAGTAAGTGAAATGACCTAGCACTTTTTGCAGTTAGTGAAGGGAGTCATTTAGGAGAGTTGTATCATTCCTTTTCTGGGGTCTGGATACTTGCAATGGTTTTCCTGGGCTTAGTCAATTAGAATTTTAATTTTTCAACTCTCTGCATGACCACATTTTTCAGATTTTATTTATTTGTTTGTTTGTTTGTTTGGAAAGAGAGAGCAGCGAGAGAGTGAAACTGAGTGGGGGTGGGGGCAGAGGGAGAAGGAGAGAGAGAATCTCAAGCAGATTCCCCACTGATCATGGAACCAGAGGCTGGGCTGGATCTCACTACCCTGAGATCATGACCTGAGGCAAAATCAAGAGTCTGACACTTAGCTGACTGACCAACCCAGGCACCCCGGCATGACCTCATTTTTAGCTCAAATACAAAATGTCCATATGGTGGAGGCTAATGGAGGAGGAACAAAGCCTGTTTGAGTTGATGGTGTGATTATACCCTTCATATGGAAGGGACATTTCTCTAAAGCTGTTGGCAACTAAGTCTCATCACTCCTCTCTGCCTTTTCTTTCTAGGGTGATTGGGTGTGGCTGAAAAAGTTCCCCTCTGGAGGTTTTGGAGACATTAAGTACATCAAATCGAGTGCAAGTGATATGTTTGAAATGGTATGAGAAATGCTTGTTTATGTACATTCCCACTAAAACCACTCCTTTCTCCAAAGTAACTAACATCAGCTGTTAGGAAGACCGCTTAACGAATCAGTGCAGGGAAACTGCAGGGTTGCCACTGGCCTGATGTGAATCATGTGTTGCTATGGCAAAAGTATGGGTTCTGAAGTCAAAGAGACATGAAGAATTCAATTTCCAGCTCTCCCCACTTAAGAGGTATTTTAACTTGGACAAGTCACCTAAACTCCCTGAGCCTTATTTTCCTTATTTGTAAAGGAAGTACATTAATGTCTATTCCCCAGGGTTAGTATGAGGATTAAAAGAGATAATACAGGGGGATCCCTGGATGGCTCAGCGGTTTAGTGCCTGCCTTTGGCCCAGGGCGTGGTCCTGGAGTCTCGGGATCGAGTCCCACATCAGGCTCCCTGCATGGAGCCTGCTTCTCCCTCTGCCTGTGTCTCTGCCTCTCTCTCTCTCTCTGTGTCTTTCATGAATAAATGAATAAATAAAATCTTAAAAAAAGAGATAATACACATCAAGCATCCTGCACATTTCCTGACATACAGCTTCTTTGCAAAATGGTAGCTATTATGCTTATTATTAAGTATATATCCCATAATCTTTCAAATTCTCCAGTTGTCAGGCCTGGAAAAGTCATCTTGTAATTACCACTTGCATAAGAAAAACGGTGATTTCCCCAGTCTTACCAGTTATGTTTAGAGTCCTTGGATGGTTCATTTAAGGAAGCAGTGTGTAGATAAGGCAGGGATGACAATGATTCCTCCCAAACCACTTAAAATTTTGGCTCCTCCTTGAGTTTTGAGTCCATAAAAGATTCACAGAGCCTGTCTCCAGTTCCTTTAGACTCATGAGTGGGAGTTTTAGAAAGTAATAATAGATTTCTTCACATCTCTGAAGCAGGCAAGTTCAAGTCAATCCAATAAGTATGAATCAGACACCTGCTACATCCCGAGCACTGTACAAGTGAGAAAACAAAGGAAATGGTGAAATGGAAGAGATGTGGCTCATGGTGGACAAGATGTGTCCCTGATGGTAAAATAATGAGAGATGAATCCAGAAGGGGGGGCAATGTCAGAGCTAGAATAGGCAATTCCACACTGGTTTGATGATCCAGGATGCTAAACAGAAGCTAACTTCAAAGTCTGGAGCCAAGCAGGGCCAAACTTGGGAGAGCTGATTGACTGCAAGTATGGAAGTAAGATGATAGGTATTGACCCAAGGTAAAATGTGTTTGTGATTTTGGGGGAATTTTTGATTTTGATGTGATCTCAAACTAACAGAAAAGCTGCAAGAAAAATTCAAGGAATTCTTGTATACCCTACCTAGATTAAGCAATTGTTCACATTTTGCTTAATTTCTTTTCATTCTCTATTTATAAGCTTATGTATATTATTTTTTCTGAACCATTTGAGAGTAAGATGTAGACATCCTCTACTTTTACCTCTAAAATACATCAGTGTGTATTTCCTTAAAAAGGCATTCTTTTATATAATTATGGTATAATGATCAAAATTAGAAAATTGAACATTAATAAATAATATAACTATTGTCCATATTTTAAAAAAGATTATTTGTTTGAGACAGAGAGAGTGTGCATGAGCACGGGGAGGGGCAAAGGAAGAGGGAGAAGCAGGCTCCCTGCTGAGCAAGGAGCTCAATATAGGGCTCAATCCTGGGATGCTGGGATCATGACCCAAACCAAAGGCAGATGCTAACCAACTGGGCCACCCAGGTACCTCTCTATTGTCCATATTTTATCAATGGTCAAAACACATGATAGCTAATATTCCCCAGGTCAGTTTTCAATCTAGGCTCACACATTATGGTTAGTTGTCATGGCTCCTTATTGCCTTTAATCTGGAACAGTTTCTTAGCCTTTCTTTGTTTTTTCTTCACCTGGATTTTTTTTTAAGAATTCAGGTCAGTTACTTGGTAGATGGTCCCTCAATTTGGGTTTATCCCATGTTCCTCATGGTTAGATTTAAGGTTTGCATCTTTAGCTAGAATACTACAGAAGTGATATGGTGTTCTTCTCAGTGCTTTTTATCAGGAGGCACACAATATCAATTGTCCCATTATTGCTGATGTTAATTTTGATTGCTTAGTTTAGATGGTTTCAAAATCTAATAAATTTCTCCAGTATTGAGTTACTGTCTTTCCCCCACTGTAATTATTATTTTTTTATTTTTTTAATAATAAATTTATTTTCCCCCACTGTAATTAATACATAATCTGTAAACAGATACTTTAAGTCTGTGTAAATACATTGTTTCTCATCAAACTTTTGCTCATTAATTTTAGCATCCATTGATTTTCTAACTCCAGTGTTCTATGTTAATTGATTGGTATTGTGTTGTAAGAAAGAGCCTTACCTTCTCCACCATTTATTTATTTGTTTATATATTTATACCTGTGTGCATGTATGGACTTTTATTTTATTCAAATCTATCATTTATCTATATGTCATCTATCTAAAAGCATGAATTCATATTAATACTTCCAACTATAATTGAATGCCACAGAGTTCATTTTGTCCTTTCTCCTTTCCGTATTGTAACTCTGTTCTTTAATAGTGAGAAAACTGGCTCCCATTATTCTCATGACATCTTTTTATGTGTCCCTTTACTGACTCATATGGCCATGTCAGGTGCAGATAGCAACTCAACTCTAGGAGGAAGGCCAGAGTTTTCCAGCATTTACCACGCAAAAGGCCCAAATTCATTTCTAGTACTTTTATGAAGCAGGAGGTGGAACTGACTATGCCATCACTGTGCCTCTAACACTGCCTTGACCACTTACATGCCTTCATGATCTTAATATGTTGAGACTGGATACCAGGAGCCAGAATGGAAAGCAGATCTTGGTAAGCCACCTGTAGAAAAGAGCCCTGCACAGTGAGATGGATATTCTTGAAAGGCAAATGGCTGGAGTTAGAAGGCCAAAGGACTGATGACTTTCAACATCCTTTTAGGGCCTTAATTTCTGCAAAAGTGTGTGTAGGAAAATCAGGCTGTATCTCCAAGGTCATGTTCTTCCCTACCATCTGTAACCAATTGGCATATTCCCAGTGCCATCTAATACCTTAGCTGTTTAGTTCCTTGCCATATGATCTCTAATCATTTCTTCTTCCATTCCACTTGGCCATCCACTGCTATCATTGTACCTTGGGTTTTGTCATCATCTATAATTGCTACTGAAAATGCTTTACCTCCAAAATCATAGATTCAGGCATCATAGTCTTTGAAGTGTATCCTCCTTTTCTTTTACCTTGTGTGTACTTTACATCAGGTCTTCCTGTCTACTGACCTCTACTTTCTTCCAAACCATAAATCCTTCTTTTGTCTTCTCTTGTGCCCATCTTAGATTCCATAATCTATCGTTTGAACACATTCTCATTTCTGCCTTTATGGTCAAACATATCTACAAAATCCAAATTCTGGATGATTCTAACTCTTCACTTTGTGCCTGCTCTCAAATAGCCAAGTATTGTAGCAGAAAGTCATGCAACAAGGTATATTGTTTTCACTATAAATTCATGTTTCTCATCTTAAAATGTCCCTTATCACTGTTCATTAAGTCCATTATACTTTATTGGTTAGTTTACTCTCTTCAACTCATACTTCAAAGATTCTCCCTTCTCCTTCAACCTCCAATGTTCTTCTTTTCTTCTATTTTGACTATTACCATCCTTCTCCAAGCCACTATCAACTTCCACCAGAGCTATTGCAATTGTCTTTTTTTTTTCAAGAGAAGTAATTTTTAAAAAACTATTTTAGGTTCACAACAAAATTGAACTGGAGGTACAGAGTTCCCATATGCCTACTGCCCAAGCTACATGCATGGACTCCCCCACTATCACCACCCCAAACCAGAGTGGTACATTTGTCATAACTGCTGGACATACATTGATATATCATTATCACCCAAAGTTCACAGTTTACATTAGGGCTCACCATTGGTGTTGTCTGTTCTATGGGTTTTGACAAATGTATAATGACATGTATCTGCCATAATAGCAACATGCAGAATAGTTTCAATGCCCTAAAAATCCCCTGCTCCGCTTATTCATACCTCCCTCTCCCTAATCCCTGGCAACCACTGGTAATTATCTTTTAACTACTCTATCCACATATACTTTTATCATTCTCACATCTCTTCTCCACTTTGCAAAGTGGTCTTTTCAAAATAGAATCCTGATCTTGTCAGTTTTCTACTTAACTCTCTTTAAAGAGATTCATATTGCTCTTTTCTTTGTGTGGAGATTTTAAATTACAGGTTCAATTTCTGGAATAGATAGTAGACTATTCAAACATTCTATTTCCTTTTGTACCACTTTTGGTAAGTTATAGCTTAAAAGAAAATTGGCCATTTCATATATTCTGTGAAAGTTACTGGCACAAAGAAGTATCTAATATGCTCATGCAATATTCTAAGTAGCTTTAGGATTTATAGTGATGCCCCCTTTGCATTCTTGATATTGATAATTTGTGTTTTCTCTTTCTTGATCAATTTTGCTAGAGGACTACCGATTTTTAAAATCTTTTCCAAAGATCAACTTCTGGCTTTGTTGATTTTCCTCAAGTGTACGTCTGCTTTCTATTTCATTGATTTATATTCTTATTATTTCCTTCATTCTCCTTTCTGTGTTTTCTTTTAAAGATTTTTTTATTCATTTGAGAGAGACAGAGAGAGTGAGTGAGAGCACCAGCTCAGAGGGAGAGGAACATGCAGATGCTCTGATAAGCTGGGTGCCAGAAAAGGGGCTCAATCCCAGGACCCTGGGATCTTGACCTGAGCTGAAGGCAGATGCTTAACTGATTGAGCCACGCAGGCACCCTACTTTCTGTGTTTTTAATTCATTGTTCTTTTTCTAATTTTTTGAACTGGAAGCCTTCCTTATTTTCTTTTTCCTTCTTTTTTTAGATTTTGTTTATTTATTCATGAGAGACACAGAGAGAGAGAGAGAGGCACAGACACAGGCAGAGGGAGACGCAGGCTCCATTCCATGCAGGGAGCCTGACGCGGGACTCGATCTCGGGTCTCCAGGACCACACCCTGGGCTGAAGGCGGCGCTAAACTGCTGAGCCACCCGGGCTACCCTTTATTTTCTTTTATAGTCACTTAAAGCTAAAAAATTCCCTTAAGTACTGCTTTAGCTACATCCTGGAAGTCTTTCTTTCCTTTTCAAAAACTTTTTATTATGGAAAGTAGCAAACACATAGAAAAGAAACAGAATAATATAACCAAACTCCATTTGCCCATCACCCAGCTTCAAAAAAGTTATCAACATTCTACCATTATTATTTCATCTCTAACTTGGTTATTATTGCTGTTGTTATTGTTTTGCAGTTCTCTATTTTTGATGTACAATTATATACACTGAAATGCCCATATTATAGATATGTAATTTTGATAAAGGGATACACCCAGATAGTCTAGACCATTATCATGATATGAAATAGGGATCAGCAATCCATGGCCCCTGGACCAAATCTGGCCATGGTCTGTTTTTCATAGTCTGGGAGCTAAAAATGTTTTTTTGCATTTTTAAGTTGTTGTAAAAAACAACAAAAAAAGGAAAATAAAGATTATGCAATAGAAACAATATATGATCTGCAAAGAATAAAATATTTATTATATGTACCTTTACAGAAGATTGCTGATCCTGGATAAGAAACATTTCTTTCTCTCCAGAAAAACCTAGAGACTAGTCAAATGTTCATCAGCAGGAAAAGGTCCTTTGTGTTCTTCAGTAAATTTGTGCCCACTCCCCAAAAGAGGGAACCACTATTCCAGGGTTTTTCTTGCCTTACATTAATTTTGCTTCTTCTATAACCTCATAGAAGTGGTATCACTTCTATGGCTTGTTCTTTTCATTGACGAGTATTATTCAATCATATGAATATAGCACAATTTAATTATGTCTTTTCCTGTTGATGGGCATTTGAACTGATTCCAGTTTTGTCTATTGTGAATAAAGCTGCTAGGAATATGCTTTTTACAAGTCTCTCTCTCTCTTTTTTTTACAAGTCTTTTTTACTGATACATATTTTAATTTCTCTTGGTTAAACACCTAGGAGTTGAATTTCTATGTTGATGTATAGTGTACATTTAAGTTTACAAGACACTATCAAATCTTTTCCCATTTTAATTTCCTACATGCAAGTTATGAGAGCTGCCTTTGCTTTACATCATCAACAATATTTGATTGTCTTTATAGTTTTAGCCATTCTAATGAGTTTACAGGGGTATCTCATTGGTTTAAAATTTTTTTTAATTAAGTAAAATAAGTAAACTCTATCCTTAAGGTGGGGCTTGAACTCATGACCCTGAGATCAAGAGTTGCATGCTCTACCAATGGAACCAGCCAGGCACCCCCTCATTGTTTTTTTTTAATTTTTCATTTTTTGTTTAAATTTTTTTGAGAGAGAATGAGAGAGAGCAGAGTGCACCAGGGGGGGTGGGAGTTGAGAGGCAGAGGGAGAGAGAGAATCCCAAGCAGGCTCCACATCCAGTGCAGAAGGCCAATGCAGGACTGGATCTCCTGACCCTGAGATCATGACCTGAACTGAAATCAAAAGTCAGACACTTCACCAAGTGAACCACCCAGGCGTCCCTTAAATTTTTATTTTTAATGATGATAAAGACATAACAAAATTTAGCGTTCCTGAGTATATAATTCAGTGGTGTCAAGAATATTTACATTATTCTGCAAAAGATTGTCACAACTCTTTCAGATTGCAAAACTTAAATTCTATATCATTAAACAACTACCCTACCCAGCCCCTTCCAGCTCCTTGTGACCACCATTCTGTTTTGTTTCTGTGAATTTGACTACTTTAGCTATTGCATATGAGAGTGGAATCACACAGCCTTTGTCTTTCTGTGACTGGTTTATTTCATGTAGTATCATTGTGTTTTTAAAATAAATTTTTTAAATTCAGATTTAATTAGATGTTCTAGTCAGTGAATTTTGACAATTGTATACATCTGTGTAACCACTCCCCAAAACAAAATATAGAATATGTTCATCATCCTAGAAAGCTCCCTGTTTCCCTTCTCTGTCATTGTCCCTAGCCCAGAGGAAACCACTGTTCTGATTTCTATCATCATAAAATGGTATTTTTTTTTGTTCTTAGATTTCATATAAATAGAATATTACAATATGTATTCTTATGTGCCTGGCTTTTCTTTCTCAACATCATACTTTTTAAGATTAATTCATGTTTTTGAATATAATAATATTTCATTTTTTAATTGCTAAGTAGTATTTCATTTTATAAATATATCACAATTATTTTCTCCTGGTGCTGAACATTTGGCTAGTCTCTAGGTTTTTGGTGTAATGAATAAGGAAAGTATAATCTTTTTTAATGGTGAAAAAACACAAAATTAGCATGTTACCTCTTTTTTTTTTACAAAAAATCAACTTTTTTGTTTTTTACAAAAAATCAACTTTAATTTTAGGTGTAGAATTTAGTGATTCATCAGTTACATATAATACTCAGTGCTCATCACAAGTGCACTCCTTACCTATTTTTAAATACACAGTTCAGTTATGTGAAGTATATTCACATTGTTGTAAACAGATCTCCAGACATTTTTTATCTTGCAAATCTGAAACTCTACCCATTAAGCTACAACTCTCTTTTCCACCTACCCCCAATTCCTGCTAACACCATTCTACTTTCTAGAGACAGATGTAGGCAGAGGGAGAAACAGCCTCCCCGCAGGGAGCTGGATGTAGGACTTGATCCCTGGACCCTGGGATCACAACCTGAGACAAAGGCAGACGCTCAACCACTGAGCCACCCAGGTGCCCCTTGCTCATTTCCTGATGGAGATTTTGGTTGCTTCACCTTCTTGGCCATTGTGAATAGTGCTGCTATGAATATGGGTGTGCAAATACCTGAGACTGTTTTCAATTCTTTGGGTTTATACCTTGAAGTGGGATTAGTGAATCATATGGTAGCTCTATTTTTTATTTTTTGAGGAATCTCATAAAATTTTCCATAGTGGTCGTCCCATTTCATCACAATCCTATCAACAGTACACAAGGCTTCTAATTTCTCCATATTTTTGCTAGCGCTTATTATTTTAGGGTTTGGGTTTTTTTTTAACGATTTTATTTATTTATTCATGAGAGACACACAGAGAGAGGCAGAAACACAGGCAGAGGGAGAAGCAGGCTCCATGCAGGGAGGCCGACGTGGGACTCAATCCTGGGTCTCCAGGATCACGCCCTGGGCGGCACTAAACCGCTGAGCCACCCGGGCTGCCTGGGTTTGTTTTTTTATTTTTTTTATTTTTTTATTTTTTTATTTTTTTTATTTTTTTTTTAAATTTTTTTTTTTATTTATTTATGATAGTCACACACAGAGAGAGAGAGAGAGGCTGAGACACAGGCAGAGGGAGAAGCAGGCTCCATGCACCGGGAGCCCGACGTGGGATTCGATCCCGGGTCTCCAGGATCACGCCCTGGGCCAAAGGCAGGCGCCAAACCACTGCGCCACCCAGGGATCCCTGGGTTTGTTTTTTTAAAAAAAATTTTATAGTAGCCACTCTAATGGGTTTGACATGATATGGTTTTGTGAACATATATTTTCATTTTCTCTGGTAAATACATAAGAATGGACTAACTGAAAGGTGCCTGGCTGGATCAGTTGGTAGAACATACAACTCGATCTGTGGTTTATGAGCTCAAGCTCCATAATAGGTGTAGGGATCAGTTAAGAAAATAAAATCTGTAAAAAAAAAAAAGATAGATTAAATGAGTCAAAGAGCAGATACAGGTGACTTTATATGAAACATCCAAACAGTTCTTCCTTCTAATTGGTTACAACATTTTATACTAACAGAAATGTATGGATGTTCCATTTATTCTAAATTCTAAGCAGCATCTGTCTTTTTGATATTTGCTTTTCTGGTATCTGTGAAGTGGTATCTTATTGTGGATTTAATTTGCATTTTCTTGATGGCTAAAGTTGTTGGGTACTTTTTCATACGTTTATAATTTTTCTGTGTATCTTCTGTTGTGAATTGCCCATTCAAATTTTTGCCACGTAAGAAAAAAATTTTTTTTGTCTTTTAATTTTTGAATTGTAGACATTCTTCATGTATCCTGGATATAAACCTTTGGTCAGATATGTGTTTTGTAATATTTTTCCTCAGTCTGTGTCTTATTTGTTTTCTTAGTGGTGTCTCTCGATGAGCAAAATTTTTTATTTCGAGGAAGTTCAATCTATTGTTTTATTTTGTGGTCCAGAAATCCTTGTCTATTCCAAGATTCTAGATTTAGGACTATGACCCATTTTGAATTAGTTTTTGTGTATGGACCGAGATAGTGATCAAGGTTCATTGTTTTTCCATAGAGATAGCCAGTCCTGTAGCAATTGGTTAAAAAAAGCTTTCCTTTTGTTCCTGTAGCAACTGCTTAAAAAAGCTTTCCTTTCTCCATCGAGTTAACTTTCCAATTTGGTAAAAATTAACTGACTATATATATATATGTGTGTGTGTGTGTGTAGGTAATTTTTTGGACTCTCTACTCTGTTTAACTAACACACTAATGTACTCTACTGCCAACATCACACTGCTTAATTATCATAGCTCTAGAGTAAGTCCTAAAGTCAAGTGGTGTAAACTCCTCCAACTTGTTCTTTTTCAACATCATTTTGGGTAGCATCATTCATTTTAATTTTCAGTAAATTCTAGAATCAGCTTCTTTTACTTAAGCAATGGCTTTGACAACTTTTGATAGAAATTGTATGAATTTATAAACCAACTAGTGACAACGGACATCTTAATAATAAGTCTTCCAGTCCATTAATATGGTATAGATCTTCACTTAAGTTTTCTTTAATTTTTCCCATCAGTATTTTGATGCTTTCACAATTTTTTTGAGTAGAACTGGTGAAGAAAGACGTCCTTGCCTTTCTCTCGGCTGGAGAGGAAAACAATTTAATGCTTTACTATTGGGTTTGATGTTATCTGAAGGTTTTTTCACACATGTCCCTATTTCTGATTTTCTGTGATTTTTTTTAAATAATGAGTTTTTAAAAAATATATTCTTTGACTGCCTTCAAAAGTTTATATTTAGATTTCAGGAGTTTGACTGTAATGTGTCTAGGTATAGGTTTCTTTGTATTTAATCTGAAGGTCACTAAGACTCTTGGATCTTTAAGTTTATTTTTTTAAAGATTTTGTTTGTTTATTCATGAGACACACACACACACACACACACACACACACACACACACACACAGGCAGAGGGAGAAGCAGGCTCCACGCAGGGAGCCTGACATGGGACTCCATCCCAGGTCTCTAGGATCATGCCCCCGGCCAAAGGTGGCGCTAAACCGCTGAGCCACCGGGGCTGCCCTAAGTTGATTTTCAAATGGCAGGAGTTTGAGTGTAATGTTACTACGTTGCTTGTGTTTCTTCAATATTTAAATTGACATCTTTCAACAAATTCAAGAAGTTTGGGGCCACCATTTATTAATTTTTTATTTTCCATTCTCTCTTGTATCCTTTTGTAACTGAAGTTATGTATGTGCTACACTTGATATTGTCCTACAGATCCTGGAGACTTTACTTATTTTTTATCCCCAATTTTTTTTCTCTCTGTTGTTCAGATTAATGTATTTTTTATTGATCTCTCCTCAAGTTCATTGACTTTTCTGTCATCTCCTAAGCCAATCTAGTGAATTTTATATTTTCTAGCTATAGAATTTATGTCTCTGCTGATGTTCCCTATCTGTATATTCATTTTGCATATATTGTCTTTTAAGTCCTCAAATATATTTGGGATATCTGCTTCTTTTCTGGGGGCACCTGGGTGGCTCAGTGGTTGAGCATCTGCCTTTGACTCAGGTCATGATCCCAGGGTCCTGGGAGTGAGTCCTGTATCAGGCTTCCCGTGGGGAGCCTGCTTCTCCCTCTGCCTATGTCTCTGCCTTTCTCTCTGTATCTCTCATGAGTAAATAAAAAAATATTTTTTAAAAATAAAATAAAGTTCTTTTCTGTTGGTTGCAACATCTGTATCATCTCAGGGTTGATTTCTACTGACTGCCTTTATTTTTTGTGTATAGGTCACATTTTCCTGATTCTTTGCATATCTAAGGCTTTTTGTTGATTGCTAACATTATGAATGGTACATTTTAGAAATTCTGGATTCCGTTAGATTGCTCTGAAGAATGATATTTTGTTTTTGCTGACAGTTATCTTGGCTAGACTCAATTTTCAACTTCTTCTCCCATGTGGTATGTAGTAACTAAAATCTCTGGTCTGAAATTACAGGTTTACTTGTTGCCTTTTTATGAGGTACCTGGGATCTTTCTCATGCATGCAAAGATCAACATTCAGCCAAGGATTTGGGCAGATTGAAAAAAAATTAATTGAAGTATAATTGACATACAATGTTATATTAATTTCAGGTATACAACACAGTAATTCATAATTATATATTTTATGAGATGCTCACCATGATAAATATAGTTTTGAGCAAATTTTATATGTATATTTGGTGATTGAACTTGCCCTATAGCACATTACCTTCCAGGAATTCTTCCCTAACTTTCTAACTATTCTGTTGGCTCCAGACTTTGCCTTCTGATGCCTCGAACCTGCCAGGATGCAGTTTCTGCCTTCAAGTCATATGCAGTTTGGAGAATACACTCTCACAAAACAAAACAAAAAAAAACAAATATGAATTTTACCTATTGTACTGTGTTTTTTCAGGTTTACCTTCACCTGCATTTGTGCATTTGGTCACTCTCCACTGCCTTCATGTTTTCATGGTTTAAAAAATATTGATCCATATTTTATGGGGGTTTTGGTCTATGCATTATTTAAAGACATGTTCCTTTGTCCTCTGTCTCCTTTGTTTTTGCCTCTTCAACTATTTAGTGATTTTTTTATTATGTAGTAGACATTTTATATAAAGACATTGTAGAGGCTCCAGATAATATGTTCTACCATTGAGAGTTTTCTCTTTTCATCAGTCAGGTGGGTAGAGTGAAAGAGTAAACACATTAATCTAATCAGAGACTGAGCTGAATGGAAGCTATGTTGTAGTTTTAATTAGACTTAGTGCATCTTTAATTCTGTTATGTTTCCCGAGCATATCCCTCTAAAAGCCTGCGGAGTTCTCCACTTTGAAAGATTGGCTATGTCCAGATGATGCTTCAGAGCCTTTGAGCTTTACTCTTTGGCCTCTACCCTTACCCTATGATGCTTCCAAATTAGGCAAATATTTTGAGGATAAGTTCAGCCATCTATTTGTGGCAGGCCTTACTCTTACAGTGAGACTTTGTGTCCTAAGTATTGGGATACTAAAGGAGATGTCATCTCACCTTACGGAAGCTTCCTAGTCTTCCCTGTAGCGTCCAAACTCAGAATATATACTGGGGTAGGGGAGAACCATCTCACATTTAGGTCTCCTAAAGTTTATTAATTGTTATACCAGTACTTCACAATTGCTGGAACTTTGCTAATTTTCTCTTTTTCCCAGCAAAGCCCTTTTCCTAGACTAAACCTGATCTTCAGCTTGTGACAAGGATTAGCAAATGTCCCCGGGGAAGAAAATGGCTGGCAAAAATCTGCTTATCTCAGAAGGGTTCCTGCCCTTCTTAGTTTTAGTTCCTTTATTTTGTGTATGCATATCCTTGTTGTCTTTTAAAATATTATATTTTTGCAGTTTGGCTTTTTAATGTTGTGGTATCAGGAATGGTAGTCTGCCATGACTTATTGTATCTTACGTGGTATAGAAGTACCTCTAATTGCCGTTAATATCAAGAAAAACCTACCTAAAATAGTCCATTAGATCCTCCATGGTCTGGCTCTGCTCTGCCTCTTCAGCCCTATCTCATACTACAGTATTTCTCTTACCCTCTCTCCATCAGCCACACTGGCTCTTTTTTAGTCCTTGGATTGTGATATGCTCCTAGCACAGAACCTTTTCACATGCTATTTCAATCTCTGGAATACTTTTCTCTCCCTTCTTTGCCTGGTTAACTCCACATATCTTTTAGCTCCCAGCTCAACTGTCACTTCCCAGGAACTCTCCCTCAACCTCCCTGATTGGTCACAGCCCCAATTATACATACTTACATTGTGTATCTCTCCTTTAGAGGACTTGTCAGAGTTGCAAATTTACATTTCTTCATGTAATTATTCAATTAAGAAGTCAGGGACCATGTAATATTTTGTTCACCATTTGTTTCCAGCCCTCACCTCAGTGTCTAACATAGAGTAAGGTGCTCAATACACATTTATTAAATTAATGAAGTGTTACTTACAGAAACATACCATCAGAAATCTGCTAGTACCTAGTTAATATGTTCTATATGACCATTGACCTCTGGGTGGTAAAGAGTGAATAGATTGATACAAGGAGGTCTTGAACAATAGCTCTCTACAACAAAACAAAATAAAATGAAACAGAGGAAGAAGACATAGCAGCCATTTAGTCCATGGAGATAGAAAATCTTATTGCCAAAATAGGTAGCAATGGTTGACATGGTAATGGCAGGCACTGATGTAGAGAATTAAATTTTCATAAGGGTCCATACCCACCAGTAGGATGGTATCGCAGCTGTGGTGCAAGTAGGCATTTTTCTGATGTTACAATGTCCCAGAAACATTGTCAAACAGTTAAAGACATCTTTAAGATCATTTAAGCTAATGCTTGACTTAGGAGCAGGTTTCTCTGGTGACTGTATGCTAAAAGGTTTCACATCAGATGCAGTACTAACAAACATCTTGGGAGATAGGACAATTTAACTCTTGAACATTTGATGATAACCACTTCAGGGTATATTATTGAAGGGGCAAAGTACATGCCTACCCAGGAAATGTTCAGATGACCATCTTGCTACAAAAGGTGTTCCAAACATTCTCTGCTTCCTGGGGTTGTCCAAAATGTCAGCAAGACATGACTGCATGTAGGTACCTACCTGGTTCCTATATGTGCTCTTCTCTATTGGTTGTAGCTGAGGACATATGACTGTAAAGATCCAGGGAAAACCTAGGCCTGAACTTTTTCCATTCTGGGGCTACTAGTGTAAAGCTAGATGCTATAGCAAATAGACCCCCAAATATTTAATGTCTCAAACACAGCAGAAGTTTAATTCTCATCCAAATAACAGTGCAAGGTAGGTGTTCTTTGTTGGCTGGTGACTTCCTTCCAATACAGGGATTCAGGGACCCAGGATATAACCATTTTATGGCTATGCCATCTCCTAGGACCCTGTCATCATCTGCATTCATCTATACAAGTGAAAAATAACATGAAAGGCATATAGTTACTTCTTAAAATCCTTAACCTAGAATTGGCACATATTACTTCCTCTTATATTTCACTGTTTAAAATTCAGTCATATGGCTACATTTAGCTCCAAGGGAGGTTGTAAAATATGGACTAATTGTTTTCCCAATAAGAAAAAGAAATAGGTTTGTGTTGAATAGCTAGCAGATACATCCACTTTGTATTCTGTCTTCCAAGAGGTTTAGAACTCAATAGTTTGGGCTCCTTGGTCCATAAGCGATGGCACAATAAAACCTTAATAGTGAAAAAAAAAAAAAAACCTTAATAGTGAGTGCCCACTTTGCTATGTATGGGCTGAATTTCCTTGTCTGCCTTAGCTGGTTTAAGCTGCATTGGACTAAGTAACTTGTAAGGAGTGCTAGGCTTTTATGCTTAAAAGGCAACTTTAATGGTCAATAGCTACCATTCACCTTAGGGATAATTTAACTTTGGCTTGGATCACCCTGTTGGAGAAGTAGGCTCATATACCAAGCCAGTGGTATACTCCATCTCAATAAATGTCCCACCATACTCTCAATGCTCAAAATAGAATAATTTGTGATTTAATCCTTTCTCTTATTTCCTACATGAAGTGCACATATTTTATGTGGGAAATAAGGGAAAGGATTAAATCACAAATTATTCTATTATATATCCACCCCAGCTGCTGTGAATGTTGGCTGGTAACTCTCAGCTTAAATGTATATATCTACTTTATTCTATATATTTTATGTGTGTGTGTGTGTGTGTGTATGCATATCTGTGTAAACATATTTATATGATGTTTCAGAATAATTAATGATTTACTACTGGTCAAATTCATCAGATGCTTTTCCATCTTCATCTTCATCCGATTTCTCTGACATTTATAACATTTTCCTGAAATTCTTTCTGGCATTTACCTCAATTTCCTGAAACTCTTCCTATGGTGTTTATAAAATTGCTCTAAATAGTCTTTTCTCCACTTCCCTGGCCTCATTTCTAAGTCTATACAGGATGTTCTTCCTTTTCCATTTAAAAAATTTTGATATTTCTCTCTTCTCTTTTCATTCTGTATGTTTTCCTTGGGCTATCTTATCCACTCCCATTAATTTCATGTACCATGCTTTGCATGCTTATAGTTCCCAAGTTTATTTATCCAGATCAGACTTCTTTCCTGATCTCCAAACCCTGAATATCCAACTGTGGAATACTTCCTCCTTGATGTCCCACAGGCACCTCATTTTTAAGATGTCCCAAACTGAATTAATCAGACTTCCCCACCACCAAAATTTTGTTTTCCCATCTGCCTTAGGTCAGATTCTCTAAAAGCTGAGCCTGACATGGAGTTTCTTGTTCAAATTACTCATTGGGAGAATGCTCCAAGAGAAAGGGAGTGAGAGAAGCAGGATAGCTCAGCAAGTATGTGATCTCTGCTGGAGACTAGCTTCTAGCTTCAGTATAATCTCATGGGAGAAATGCTGGAGTGCAAGTTATACCATGTGTCCCACCTTGAGGCTAGGGAGTTGGACTTTTGTACCAACCCTAGGCAGTCAGTCATTGGCTAAGGTCTGTGGATGGGACTTAACCTTTAAGGTAAGTTGGCTTCCATTTGGTTTGGGCTCTAGGACAATTTTCCTGAGAATGGAATAGCTGTGAGTTCTTAGCCAACATTCACAGTGTCTGGGGAATGCATAGTAAAGGTGATATGAGTGGGACACCTACATATCCATTACTAAACCATCCCTGAATTCCCTATATTGATGTGTGGCACTGCTATCTACCCAGGAATCCAGGTAGAAATCTGGAAGTGATTATGAAAACTTTTTCCCTCTCATCCCCTATTAAATAGTAAGAGTAATAGATAGCAATTATTGAGTGCCCATGATATAAATTTCAAATACCATAGCAAGGTTTTCAAAGACCCATGGGATGTGGTTCCTGTCTATCTTGTGTCTTATCTCCTTTCCCTTGCACTCTGTTCTGGCCACCCTAAACCTGTTACAATTTCCTCAACATAACATGCTCTTACTTTCAGCCATTCCCACCCTGTCACTTTGACCTGCTCAACTCTTACTTGTCCTTCATGACAGTCAAGACATTACCTTTTCCGGGAAGCCTTCTCTGATCCTTCAGGCTATAAATAACTGAGCTCCCCCAGCATGCCATTCTCCCTTCCATAAGAATACATTTTACAGTAAAATACATCTGTCAGCTTATTTGTCTATCACCCCCTTTTGAATGTGAGCTCTTCCAGGACAGTTATTTCATTTTGCTTAATTCTGCATTTCTAGCATGAAGCCCAGTGCCTTGGACATTCTGGGCACACACTATGAAATGCTTCTTGCATTAGTGAAAACATTAATGATGCAAAAGGAAAATATAGTCAGAATTCTAGATGTTTCTTCTAAACAAATTTTGTAGAGTTTGGCCTGATGTTTATGTAGGCTATTTATTTTATTACCTGAATATTAACAAATAGACAGTCTATTCCACTTTTCATTGTACTAAACTTCTTTAGTCCTCCTGGCTCACTGAGCTCCATTCCAGAGTCCCCAAAAAATCAGGAAGAAGGCCACAGCCCTAGCATTCACTTACAATATGCCAGGAGAAATCTCTCTTTAAAATCTCCCTCTTTGGGATCCCTGGGTGGCGCAGCGGTTTGGCGCCTGCCTTTGGCCCAGGGCGCGATCCTGGAGACCCAGGATCGAGTCCCACATCAGGCTCCCAGTGCATGGAGCCTGCTTCTCCCTCTGCCTGTGTCTCTGCCTCTCTCTCTCTCTCTCTGTGACTATCATAAATAAATTAAAAAAAAAAAATCTCCCTCTTTGGGCAGCCCCCGTGGCTCAGTGGTTTGGCGCCGCCTTCAGCCCAGGGCCTCATCCTGGAGACCCTGCATGGAGCCTCCTTCTCCCTCTTCCTGTGTCGCTGCCTCTCTCCCTCTCTGTGTCTCTCATGAATAAATAAATAATTTTTTTAAAAAGTAGAATCTCCCTCTTTGACCATTGCATCAATTTTCTTTTTTTTTTTTTTAAGATTTTATTTATTTATTCATGAGAGACACACACAGAGAGAGGCAGAGACACAGGCAGAGGGAGAAGCAGGCTCCATGCAGGGAGCCGGACGTGGGACTTGATCCCTGGTCTCCAGGATCACACCCCAGGGTGATGGCGGCGCTAAACCGCTAAGCCACCAGGGCTGCCCTGCATCGATTTTCTATCAGTGCCTATGATATTGTGATTTATAGTAAAAAGTATGTCTTTGGTCTTCATATTTCTAGCACAGAGCTCCTAAAACTCTTGGAATTTCCTAAGTGAGAAGAATGGTAAAGTGTCTTTTGTTATGTTAATGAGACTTTCAGACCACACCTAAGGATGGGTGCTGGTTGCCTGAGAACCAACCAGTTGATTAAAAGGTTGGAGCTGGGATCCCTGGGTGGCGCAGCGGTTTAGCGCCTGCCTTTGGCCCAGGGCGCGATCCTGGAGACCCGGGATCGAATCCCACATCAGGCTCCCGGTGCATGGAGCCTGCTTCTCCCTCTGCCTGTGTCTCTGCCTCTCTCTCTCTCTCTCTCTGTGTGACTACCATAAATAAATAAAAATTAAAAAAAAAATAAAAGGTTGGAGCTTTCAGTACCCCCTCCCCCCTACTATCTGGGAGGGGAGAGGGGCTGAAGGTTGAATCAATCATGGATGGACAGTCAATCACGTCTATGTAATGAAGCCTTCATAAAAACTTCAAAGGACAGAGTTTGGAGAGTTCTGGGTTGGTGAACATGTGGAGATTTGGGGAGAGTGGCATGCATTTAGAGAGGGCATGGAAGCTCCACATCTTTCTGCTATACCTTGTCCTATGCATCTCTTCCATCTGGCTGTTTCTAAGTTATATCCTTTTATAATAAACTAGTAATCTAGTAAGTAAAATGTTTCTATGGGTTCTGTGAGCCACTCTAGCAAATTAATTGAACTGAAGGTGAGGGTTGTTAGAATCTCTAATCTATAGCTCATTTGTAGAAGCCCAGGTAACCTGGACTTGTTACTGGTGTCTGAAGTGTGTATGGGGCGGGGGGAATCTTGTAGGATTGAACCCTTAACCTTTGGGATCTGATGCTATCTCCAGGTAGATAGTGTCAGAATTGAGCTGAATTGTAGGACACCTGGCTGGTGTTGGAGAATTGGTTGGTTGTGTGGGAACCCTCTTCCCCCAACACACATAGTGGAATTGGTGAGTAGAACCTTTATCGTCATACCAAAATAGCACAAACATAATGGAACCCATTTATCATCTCACTATTCTGTAGATCAGAAGTCTAAGTGGGATCAGTTGGGTACTCCACTTAGTATCACATGAGGATCAAGTCAAGGTGTCAGTCATTCTCAGCTTTAATTTGGAGTCTCTGGAGGAAAATCACTTCTAGGCTCAGTTAGGTTGTGTACAGAATTTGGTTCTGTACAGTTGTAGGACTGAAGTCCCCATTTCCTTGATGGCTGTCAGCTGAGAACTGTTCTCAGCTTCTAGAGGCTGCCCACAGTCCCTGGCTTATAGCCTCCTTCCTTCATCTTCAAAGCCAAAAATTGAGTCCTCCTACTTTGAATATCTCTGACTTCCTCTCTCCCTCCTCTTCTGATTTGAAGAGCTCATACAAGCAGATTTGGCCTACCTGAATAATCTCCCTTTTTCCATATAACATAACAATCACAGGAATAATGAGGGGTTGGAGATCATGGGGCCCAACATTCAGCTTTTCACAGCAAGCAGTCATAGGAAGTTTGAAGAGAAGGCATGTGCCGTAAACTCTGGTCCCCCATTGTAAAAAGACAGTGACTTTCCTCTCTCCCTCTGTTTCCAGATCAAGGACCTGCATCATGAGAATATTAACCCTTTATTGGGCTTCTTCTATGATTCAGGGATGTTTGCCATTGTGACAGAATTCTGTTCCAGAAGGAGCTTAGAAGACATATTGACAAATCAGGATGTGAAACTTGACTGGATGTTTAAATCATCACTCCTGCTGGATCTCATCAAGGTTAATGGAAAGACTGAGGAAATCTTGGATTTTCACTATAGATTCGAATTTAAACATTTTGGGATATTTTATTTTCCTTGGATCATTGTGATGATGTCACTCTTCCACCTTCCTTCCCAGGGTCTGCCCCCATCCCTTCTCATGGTCCCTTTGTCCATATCTGTTATAAGGTACTGATATAGAAGGGATTTACTTGTCCTACCCCTCTCCCCCATTTTGAGGGCCAAATTTGTCCTTACTTCCTATTGTCACTGAGCACTCTTTGCCTTAAGCAGCCCTTCCTTCCATCCCATTTCTCTACTTTCTGGATGGGGAAAAGTATTCATTCACAGATCCTTTAGTGCTGCTTAGCCTTATCTCCTGGTTTTCACCTTCTAACAGATGGTTCAGTCTAGAACTAGGGGATAGGTCTTTGCACAACATAGGTGTAGATATGAAACTCAGCATGACCAGAAAGCCAAAAGACCATAGGGTCTGTCAGGCAGCACTTCCATTCTCTGAGGCAAGGACTAATGAGAGTTAAAGGGGTTCATGAATGGGTCTATGGATGGGCTTTAGTGGAGTCTATGAACTCCTTGGAATAGTATGCAAATTGTGTCTATGTGTATTTTTATGGGGCTGAACTGGTTAATCAATGACTTGTTGAGCCTCCTGCATATTGGCCAGTCTTGACCTTTATACTGTGGCCTAACCCTTTTCAAGGTAGCTTTATAGACATTATCTCATTCCAATTCTCCATAAAATAAGTATGATTATCCTCCTTTTACAGAGGCTCAGAGAAGCTAAACGAGGTACACTCTGTTATATAGTATCTGCCATACATAGGAAGTGCTCAATAAATATTTATCAGCCAACTATTAAGTGGCAAAGCTGACAATAGAATTCAAACATCCTGATTTCAATTCTAGTACTCTTTCCACTCATCCTATAAGCAAGGTCCCATGAGTTAAGGGAGAAACTTCTACATGATAGTCCTCTCAGGCCCATGATGAATGAAACCCAAGAATTAGATAACTCCCAGAGGAAATTTCACCCACTGCAGACTCAGCTCAGAAGTACTGGGGACTGCAGACTTTCTGAGGGACAAGATGTAAAGCATACAGATACAAAGGGGTGTCAAGCCACAAAACAGTGCCAGATACTTAAAAGGGCTCAACATAAACAGTTCTGAGATGATTGCACTAGAACATGAATTGTATTTATATGTGAATGAGTAAACCCATCTGATAAAGTCATCTTAGATCACATTTGAATGTCATATAGAATTGCCAGGCAAGCTGCAGAGATCAGCAGTATTCAGCTTTCTTCTTTTTTATTGTCTACTTTTAATTACAAAAATAATGTATTAAATCAAGTGATATAAATATATGTGGGAAAAATAATAATATTTACTCAACCCTCCTTCATATCCTCGCCCAGAGCTAACCACTGCTGACAGTTTGGTGATTAACCTTACAATTCATCTCATGTATATTTACATACATTATAGATTTTATTTGTTTTTAAAAATACACACTGTCACATAGTTTTGCCCCTTTCTATTTTTCACTTACTTTATGGCTTAGAAATGATTTCCTGTCAGTACATACATATTTATTTTATTATTTTTAATTATTGCAGAATATTCTGTAGTTTGGATGCACCACAATTTGGACAGTCCCTTCTTGACAGGTACTCATTGTATTTTTAATTATATAATATTATGAAGTGGAGCTGCCTTAAGTATTCTTGTGTATGTCTCCTTGTGCAGATATACAAGCATCTCTTTAGAGAAGAAGCAAACTCCCTAGGTCACAGGGTGCATGCTTTCAATTTTGATACCTATTGCCAAACTGCCCACAAGAAAGTATATACCAATTTCCATTCTGCCAACAGTGGATGAAAGTCAGGCGAGACTTTTTGGGGGGAGAAAAATCAGAATCTTCCAATTCTCAGAAATTTTATATGTATGGATCCATCCTAAGTTTGAAATGTTAATAAATCTCCCAATAACATACAATTTTCTATACACACAAGATAGGATTCTTCATCAAAAGCATACAATTTTAGAGCTGGAAGGGACCTGGAAATAATTCTTGTTGTCAAAGTTTTGCTTTGCCTGCATATAAGGGAAAAAGGGCTGAATTCTGGACCATAATAGCTCATGCCATTAACAAGCTCAGAAACTGGCTCTAAAAGCACAAAATAGTTAAATAAGTTACTAAGGAAATCCTGTTTGAATCCTCTGCAGGGCATGAAGTACTTACACCACAGAGAGTTTGCTCATGGGAGGCTGAAATCTCGGAACTGTGTGGTAGATGGGCGTTTTGTACTGAAAGTGACAGATTACGGTGTTAATGACATCTTGGAAACGCTAAGACTCTCCCAAGAGGAACCTTCTGCGGAAGGTAAGCAAGGTATTGTACCCTTCTGATGCACACAAGGTAACTCCAAAATTCAAATGAGAATATGCACTGAATTAAAGCCTCAGGCTGATTCAACTATCCACTTTTGTTGAAAATTCAGCCTTATTTCCAAGCCAAAGGAGTTGAATGAAGTCTGCAGGCTGTAATCTCAGCACAGCCTAACCTTCAGAACAAAGCCAGTGCAATAATGTTGAGTTCCTGCTGTGGCAGGATTAGGCTGTATTGTTTGGAGACCCCAGGAGTCTCTGGAGGAACTTGCTGAGCAATAGGCACACAGTAGGTGCTCAATAAATACTTGTCAGATTGAATGGAAGGTAATTTGGCAGCTGGACCCCCACATAGCACATTCTGGAATGGGATGTCACTAGAGCCTACCCTCACTGTCTCTGTCAGAGAGAAAGAAGCAAGGAGGGGGCTCCCTGCAAGTAAATACTCTGTGGGTTGCGTGGGATGGCTTCAGACAGAACTATGGTCTTCTAGTAAATAAGTAGGCATGCCTGTAATGCGCATTTGGTGTTTTTGTCTTCTATTTAGTGCCCTGGTAGCAGCACCAAACAATGCCTGTAGGGGTCATGACAGATCAAAGAAATGGGAGAAATCTGAGATGGGGAATTGGGAGTGGATGAGTGAGGGAAGAGCTGATGGAAGACAGGAAGGAAAAGAGACTAAGAAGGAGAGAAAGAATGGAGTTAAATACATAGAGGACATTTGGGCATTAAGAATTTTAGCCAGCATTGCAAGGCTGAGGAAGAGAGAGTGACACAGAAACACAGAGAAACAGATAGCCCAAGAAAGACAGAGGGACAGATCAAAATTACAACATATATTCTTGAAAGAATCTTTGGCAGTGTAAGTTTTAAAACTGCTGACTTTACTATGTAAGGGAAACAAAGACCGAAAGACACAGAAAGAATATGCATAGATGCAGACAAGACAGCCCAGCCATTAGGGGCAGCATCTTTGTGCTTTACAAAACTTGCAGAATATTGAATGTTAGGAAGACATCTAGTCCAACTCTTGTTTTACAGATGAGATAAGTGAGGCTCAAGATTTGCCCAAGTCCTACAGCTACTTAGTAGTTCCAGGAATTCACTTCAGGTCTTTTGAATATTGACTCCTACACACAGCTAAATTACAATTTATAATAACAATTTCCTTTTTCTGCCCATCCATGGTTTGGAGGACTTGAAGCTCCTGGTAATCACAATAAAAACTGTGCTATATTCTCTCTCCCTCTCCCTCTCTCTCTTTCTGTGGTCCTATTCTTGTTGCCAACTTAATCTTATGGTTATTGTGTGGCTACTTCCAGTTTGAAAGCTTGGAGTAGTTGCCTGGTATTAATGCTAGAATGTTGGGGACAGCAGATGCAGATCGTCAAGTACTTAGTTAGCTTCCTGTCAAGAAGACTCATCTATAAAAGATAAACGCAATGCCCAGCTTCCCAGAGTTCCATTTAATTCACAGGTTGGCAACTTGCAAACTTAAGAAACTCTGGTCTTGGAGTGGGGAAAGGATAGGGTGTGTGTGTGTGTGTGTGTGTGTGTGTGTGTGTGTGTGTGTGTGTACCATATCTGTCTTTTGCTCTGTCTCTCCTTCTTATTGTTTCATTTCACTCTCCAAATTGCAATGGCAGTCTGGATGCTCAATGCATTCTTCACACACTGCAGCCAGAAGGAGTTTTCTCAACTGCAAATCTGATCATGTTAGAGCTGTGCCAAAATTCACTGAATGGCTTCCCATTGCTCCTAGGAAAAAGTTCAAATTCCTTTACATGGCTTATGAGCCCTGTGTGGGTTAGGTCTGGTGGACCTCTTGTACTTAATCACTCCCCCTCTATCTCTGGGCTCTAGCAGGGCTGAACTCCTTCCAGTTGTTTATCTACCCCAGGCTCTCTCTTACTCCTGGACCTTCACACATGCTTTGCCCATTCCTTGGGATACTCTTCTCTTCCCCCTCTGTTATACACTCCTTTGAGTCTGGCTAGATTCTACTCTGTCTTTGGGACTCACCTTAAATACCACTGATTCAAGAGACTTGTCATGGCCCCCCATGCTCAGCTAAGTTTCTCTCTTTATGATTCTTAGGGCTTTGAACTTTGTTGTAATACCATATTTTGCTGTATTACCTGTTTTTTTTTTAATATTTCGTTTCTTAGAGAGAGAGAGAGAGAGAGAGAGAGAGAGAGAGAACATAGTAGGCAGAGGCAGAGGGAGAAGCAGGCTAAGCAGAGATCCAGATGCAGGGCTCCATCGCAGGACCCTGGATCATGACCTGAACCAAAGCAGACACTTAACTGACTGAGCCACCCAGGCGCCCCTGGTATTACATATTTAATTAGCCGTCTTCTCTCCCAACTTAACCTATGAGCTCTGTGAAGGCAAGAAACAGGTTTGCTTCCCTTTCACTCTATACCTGGCAGAATAAATGTTTGTTGAATTGGTGAACGGATGAAATAAAATTAAATAAAGAGGGATCCCTGGGTGGCGCAGCGGTTTGGCGCCTGCCTTTGGCCCAGGGCGCGATCCTGGAGACCCGGGATCGAATCCCGCGTTGGGCTCCCGGTGCATGGAGCCTGCTTCTCCCTCTGCCTGTGTCTCTGCCTCTCTCCCTCTCTCTTGGTGACTATCATAAAT
Source organism: Canis aureus (assembly GCF_053574225.1). Taxonomy (NCBI): domain Eukaryota; kingdom Metazoa; phylum Chordata; class Mammalia; order Carnivora; family Canidae; genus Canis; species Canis aureus. Next base: position 41,335,738 of record NC_135649.1, read on the forward strand.
AAATAAAAATTAAAAAAAATTAAATAAAGATACTTGCTGCTTCCTCCTTAGATGACAGGGCTAATAGAATCTTATAACTGGAAGCCTCTTGCAAATCTGTGGGCTCAACTTCTGTCTCCTGACTTTCAGCTCTTTGTTCTTTTGCACTTCACCATACTGGCTCTCCACGGTTGAGTTTTATCACCACAGCAAGGCTCAGAGTTAGTACTGGCATCAGCAGATGCAAAACAAGCCAAAATAATTTTTCTAGTTTTCCTGAGAGTTCAAGTCTAATGGTAGGTAGTGGCTCTTACTTGGCTCTGGAGTGGGGATGGGGAAATGGGGGTGGGTTGTAAGTGTATTCATTACTGTCCACTTTCAATTATATAAGTATAGTGCAGATAAAGCCTCATTTTAGCCATTAACAACATACATGTAAGTGCTCTTTGAAAATACTATTTGGTAATGATTGTATTTAATCATCTAGCTTTTTACTGGAGAATTTTGTCCTCTTTTCCCTTATTCTGCTTTTAAATGAGTAGGAGAGAGGATAGCAGAAGAAACAGCTGCATTTTTCTTGCTCTGAGATAACCTCTCTGCCCTCCCTTCCAGACTATATCAGAAATGTATTCCTGAAATCCCACAGTCAGAAATGCATTCCTTTTACCAAAGTAACATTCAATCTCTTTGGGTCTTATTTGCAAATATAAGTCCTCCTAGGCAAGAAGACATAAAGGCAAAAACCACTATAGTAAGTATGTCAGAGACGTTCATGGGGGCAGGAAAGTGGGGGTGTGTGGGTATGACAAAGGCTGGGGACATCTGGAGGACAAAGAGAGAAGATGAGTACATGATTGGAGGTGAGGCTAGAGTTCCCCATTCCACTATTTTGATCAGAATTGGCTCAAAATAGGAATTTCCAGGGTGAGTATTTCTTTCCTGGGTTTCACTAACACACCAAAATAATTACTGACCTCTCCATCCTCCTTCCTGCTTTGCAGGAGCTTGTCCCCTGGGCTCCCTTCCTAATACCCCAAAGTTAACAAGGTGAAGAGTTAGCCAGCACTTTCACACACACCCCCACCTGCAGCAGACACTCTTCTCCAGCCTTCCTTTCTGGAGTTCAACCCTGGTTTACTCCAAACCTTTCCCCTCCAAGGAGCACAATGAGTCCATCCCCAGCGCTGTCACTACCTTCTCCATCATAGCCTTCCTGTGTCTCTGGTTCCCTGTCCAGCTGCTGCCCCCACCCCGACTTAGGCCCCTTTCACTTCCCCTCCAGCTCTTACTGTAATAACTTCCTAGCCAGTCTCCCTGACTCCAGCCTCTTTCCTTCAATCCAGCCTATGCAGGTTGCCAGATTAATCTTCGGAACACAGCTTTCATCAAATCCCTCTCCAGCTCCCGCACCCCTACTGCCTTTTGTATTCACTCCAAATGCCTTCATTTGGCTCTCAGGGCCTCTCACCTTCTGCCCTCATTCTTCTAGCAACCCTCCCTCCCCCACTTCATCAACCCCATTTCTCATTTCTCATTATTCCTTAACAGAGCCCTTCTCTTCAGCCAAGCTAATCTGCTTACCCCGACCCCCATCTGCAATTTGCTCCTTTCTACTTCTTGTTCTTTTGCACGTACTGTTCTTTCTCCCTGTAAAGCCCTTACCCTATCAGCTCTAGGAAACTACATCCTTGACCTTTTTAACAAGCTCCTTTAAGATCTAACTTTTCCAGGAAGCCTTCCTGGATTAATTTGATCAGCTCAGTTTTCTCTCTCTCTCTCTCTCTGTTTGAGCATCATGGAATTGTCAATATTCAATCATTTTTGACTCACAGAAATGGCAATTTAATACGATTCTGTGTAAAGTGCTCCCTCCAACTTTTGACTATTCCATTTACATCACTAATGTTTATTTATTTATTTATTTATTTATTTAGTTAGTTAGTTAGTTATGAGACTGAAGCATATGATCGGAGGGAGGAGCAGAGGGAGAGAGAGAATCTCAAGCAGATTCCACGCAGAACACACAGTCTGACAGTGGGGCTCCATCTCACGACCCTGGGATCTTGACCTGTGCCAAAACCAAGAGTTGGATGCTTAACTGACTGAGCCACCCAGTTGCCCCATTGTGTATTTCTTTATATATTTCTTAAGTGGCCCTGACGTGTATTGCAGTTAGGGATTCACATGTCTGTGTTGCCCACTGCTCTGTGAACTCTACAAGGGCAGAGGCAAGGTCTAATTCATCTCTGGCGCCATTCTCCTGAACCTAGTGCCTGGTACATAATAGACGCTCAATAAATATTTGTAGAACTAACTTGAAGGAATTGTTGCATCTTTTTGCTCTGTGAGGAATAGAGGAGGCCTGGAGATCCTCTAATCCTCTTAGAGAAGACCTGGAGAAAGCAACTTGGGAATCCTTGAGCCCTGGCACAATCAAATTACCAGACACATATAGATCTTAGCAAATAGCAAATCCATGGCAACCAGAGTGGCTGTGCACTTGCCTTTCCCTGGAAGCCTGTCAATTGCTACTTGCAGGCTCAAGAGAGCAAGAAAGCAAGTGCCAGATAGTTTTTCTACTTTGAGCTTCTCTGCCTTGCCCCACACCGCCGCTATATCTGCTTGCATGGTCCTGGAGTGGGGAGAGTTGGTGTGCTTTTTCTGTGTGCAATTTCTTAGATTCATAGCTTTGGACCCCGGGGGGCATGCATTCATAGCTTTGGACCCCGGGGGGCATGCCATGCCACATGCTAATAAAAATGTAAAGCAGTCAATGAAACAGCACCCTTGGAACCTTTCAGGGCATTGCAAATGCTGTCAGTTAATCCTCTCTGCATTCACTACACAATGCTTTCTTTTCAGAGTTGCTATGGACGGCCCCTGAACTGTTGAGAGCCCCAAAGGGCAGCAGGTTAGGTTATTTTGCAGGAGATGTCTATAGCTTTGCCATCATCATGCAAGAAGTGATGGTCCGAGGCACCCCATTCTGCATGATGGATCTGCCTGCCAAAGGTAAGTGGGAAGTGAGAAAAGGCCACCAGGGGCCCACCATGACCCAGATCATCAGCCTAACCCAGGCTGTTGTAATTTGCCAGAAGAGTGAATACAGTTATGTGTTTGTGCTAACTGCCTACTAGTCTGCAAATAGTCTGTGTTATGCGCAGGTGGGACTTAAAGCCAAACAGATTTAGGAATTTGGAAGAAGTTCCCCAACCCAAGAAGCTGGCCCTTTCCAAATTGTGACATAAGCCAAGGACCTCCTACAGGACCTATGTTGGCTTTTTTTTTTTTTTTTTTTTTTTTTTAGCAGCCTCCTCTACTTTGGGACAGTTTCTGCCAGGTATCTCAGTACCCTTCATGATGCTCCTGGATGGCAAGGTCTTCCATACTTTCCCTGTGACATGCCTTAGGCTTTTATCTTCATCTTTCACCAAAATGGCTGCTGCCTGTCAGGCATAATACATAAAGGAATGGTAAAATCACTGGGCAAAAGTTTGAGGGGAAACAGGATATTTGCATATCCTGAGAGTATGAACCCACTGCATACTTAGTAATTACAAATGGAAAAATATTAAGTTTACTAGTGGAGAATGATCCTGCAGATACCACCTTTACCAAATGATCAAGGCACGTTGACATCATGTACCCCCTGACGCAGTGCACTGACAAGGGCACAATATCACCTTGTGGAATTTTTGCAAAAAAATGCATAACAAGCAACCCAGGAGAAAACATCAGACACCCCCCAAATGAGAGACATTCTACAAAATAATTGGCCAGTACTCATCAAAAGTATCAAAGTCATAAAAGACAGGCAGAATGAGGAACCATCACAGACTGAAGCTGACTGAGACACAATAACTAAATACAATATGGGATCTTGAGTTGGATTGTGGGACAGAAAAGGGATATTAGGGATGAAATTGATGAAATTCAAATAAAGACTAGAACAGTAGTAATAGTAATGTACCAATATTAATTTCCTTCATACTATGGTTATATTAACATTAGAGGAAGCTGAGTGAAGGGTATACAGGCAATTATTATAATAGTTTGATAACTTTTCTGGAGTCTAAATTTGTTTCAAAGGAAAAAAATATAAAATGTAGACAAAACAAAACAAAAAAACCCCAAATACTTAGCTATTCTTTGCCCCACTCAGAGTCCCATATCATTCCTCTACTCAAAACTCCCTAACTGTTCCCCATCACTTGTCAAATGAAGCCCAGATTCCTCACATGACATACAAGGCTTTTTGAAATCTGGCCCCTAGCCACCTCTCTAAGCTTATCTTCTGTCATTCCCTACACTCCAGCTACCTGTGTGCTTTCAGGAGAGCTTCTCACAGTCCCTGGAATGCCCCTACCTTCTCTCCACTTTGCCCCATCCAATTTTTGTCACCTGCTCTGGAAAGCCTTCTCTGACCTCTTCAATGTGGGCCAGGTGCCCCCTCTGTGCTTATCTGTGTATAATGTCTGCTAGAATGCTTATATTGTTGGTCATTGTTGTGCTTGCTTCGGCAGCACATATATTGTTGGTCATTGTTTAGCTCTTCAATTGGACTATAACCTCCTCAAGGGCACGAATTATACTGGGCTTAAGCAGAGAGGTAACCCATTCAACTCAATGGTGTTCTGGTAGAAGGCTAAGGACTCCCTTTACTGGAGAGTGAATGAAGGCAGTCACACTCCAAGGGACTGGTTTGCACGCAATCTATTACACTGAGAGTTGGGCGCTGCAATGGAGAAGCCATTACCGATATAGGCCAACCTGGGTTAAAGGAGCAGGAGCGTAATGTCACAAGGGACTGAGAAGTCAGAGGCAGAAACCTTCCCTTTCATGGAAGCAAGGGAACACTCACTATGGTATAAAGCAGCACAGTTGGAGTGTTACAGCCAATGCAGAGGTGGGCAGAACACACCAGTGGGGCAAGCAAGGTTTGGTGCCTGTTGGAGTTGAGGCTATGGGGAGGGGGTTAGGGATAAGAAATGAGCTGACGAGATAGGGCTTGGGTTTTACCCTATGTGTTATGAGAAGTCGTGAATGAGCTTTAAGCAAGAAAGTGACATGGCTAAATTTGTGTTTTAAGAATGTTTTGCAGAAGGCTAGACTGGAAGCAGAGAGAACAGTTTGAGGTCTGCTGTGGGTTGCTGAGGACATTGAAGGCTAACTATTTTCTACTTCCAGGGAGTTTTCACTCTTGTTCAGTCTGCCTAATCTTGACCTCTCAGTCACTAGTGGCTTTTGGGTCTGAATAGGGAATTTTGGAACTCCCAGTTGAAGATTGAGGCATTTAGAAACAGGACAACATAGTAGATTGAGACTGCCTGGGGTCAAATTCAAATTCTGTCACTTGTTAGTCATATGACTTTGAGCAATTTACTTTCTCTCTGTCCCTCATTTTCACCTCCTGTAAAATAAAAATAAGAGTTCCTACCTCGTCTGTTTGTAGTGAGAATCTAATGAAAGAATGCATTCAAAGTCATTAGCCCATAGTCTGATACATAGTAAATGTTTCACTGAAAGTGGAGTTCAAGGACAAGCAGCCAGGGGGATCTAGATGAGGTCTTGAACTATTTATTGGAGTTCTTAATCCTCTTTCCTAGGGGCCAGGCAGGGCTCACAGCATGGATCTGGCTGGGCCTGGGCCTGGGCCTTCAGGGAAGGCTAAGTGGGTCTACTGTGGGGATTGGAAACTTTATTTATTTATTTTTTTAAGATTTTATTTATCCATTCATGAGAGACACACACACACACAGAGGCAGAGATACAGGCAGAGGAAATAGCAGGCCCCATGCAGGGAGCCCGACCTGGGACTTGATCCTGGGACTCCAGGATCATGCCCTGGGCTGAAGGCAGCACTAAATTGCTGAGCCACCCGGCGGACTGCCTGGCATTGGAAACTTTAAATGATTTGGGTGTAAACGAAGGGAGCCAGATCATTGGAGGTGTAGTGTTAGAACTGACATCAGATAGGCCACAACTAAAACCTAAAACCAGCAGGTTAAAGCTGAGCCTAAATGATACCAATAGCCCAGTTGATCAATTTTTTGCCCCCTCCTCACTTGACTAATATTTCCTTTGCTCAGATACAATTTATATGCAAGCCATCTAAGGAGAAAGCAAAGGAGATGGCTTTTCTGTGAATCTTTTCCTAATTAATCTCTTTCTTTGCTAAACCTCAATGATCTTTGCCAAATCTTGGTGTTCTTTCTGGGGTTTTATGAAACTTTCCCTTCTTACTTCTGTACAGAAATCATAGACAGACTTAAGAAGCCTCCGCCTGTGTACAGACCAGTGGTTCCTCCTGAATATGCCCCTCCAGAATGTCTCCAGCTGATGAAGCAGTGCTGGGCTGAACCTGCAGAACAGCGACCAACTTTTGATGAAATACTTAATCAGGTAAGGACTCTGTGAATCTTAGCACTGCCCAGAAGTCATCCTAAAGCCAGCTTACCCAAAACTAACTCCTTGGGTTCTCATCATATTGTGAAAGGAAACCCTTTCAAGAGAAAAAAATATCACTCCTCTTGGGGAAGAAGCATTGGGGTGGTTGTTTAGAGGCCTTTGATAGTGGAATATCCCTGGTACATCCTCCAAGAGTGCAATGGTTGGTTTTAATGTTCTTCTGTATATGTTCCAGACCATCCACAGTCTGACCTAACTGACCTTTCAGAAATAGAATTGAACTATTGGGTATTTGCAAGGTAATGGCATTGAGACTGTTAAAAGATGGGTATCATAGAATAGATGTAGGTCCTCATAGAGCCACATTTGCTTTGAAGATCCCAGAAAGTTCTGATGAGTATACCATCAAAGTGATGCTAGGTGGTTTTGAGGGGTCAAGAAAGGTAGTGTTTGAAAGAATGCTCATGATGGAAGAAAGTGCAAATGGGAGTACAAAAGCAGATTTTTAAGGTTCTCAGGGAACTACTTGAGGCAACAGAGTGCAAGAAAAATGGTAACCTCTCTACTTATGAGACTGAATTTCTATAGAGGCTGATTCTTTCCCTAGAGTTGGAGAATAAATAGGAGAAATGAGGAAAGGACAGAGAGAGCACTGCTGAGGGGAACTAGGGTACAGTTCCTATATTGGAACATGCAGCTTATGGTTGTGTTGAAACTACGAGATACCGAAACTGAGGGTGCTTTCTGTGAGTGCTGTGTGAGCTCTGGTGGAGAGAGTTTTGAGCCTGGCTGGAGTACAGCACTGAGATGCTTTGTGAGTGGCAGGTATCTGAGGCAGAAAAAAGAAAGAGTTGGATTGAAAGCCCGAGGGGCCCTGCATATGAAGTCATCCATGTCCCCAGCTAACAATGCCTCCATTAGTCTGGCTGGGTTTCTTGAGGACACTCAGGCAGGTGTTCAATAGTATGGAAAAGGCAAAGGACCATGAAGGTCACATTTCTGAAAACTTACCATGAGGCAAGAGAAAAAGCATTTGCCCTTGTGTTGATGCTAGAGATGTTATTTCAGAAGGCAGCAGGGAAGCTGGTGATAGATAGAAGGAGTACACATCATACAGCCTTCAAACAAGTTACTGGTGGGGCTGCCATCACTGAAATGCTTCAATGGAAGTTGAGACCATCTGAAAGACCAGGATAGCCTGCCAACTCCTGCAGCTAATAAAACTTAAATAGGAAGAGAAGGAGAAGGAGGCTCCCTGGGTTAGGCAATAGGGGAGCCTTCAACATCTGAGCAGGCTACTGAGATTACCTGTAGGACCTTTGTAGACCTGTAGATGTGGACCAGGCTCAGAAGGAAACTCCCTAGTATCAGCTTTGGGGCATTGAGTACTAAGAGGAGCATGTGTGGCCCAGCTGTGTAAGAGGGTTCATTGGGACAAATTCCTAGATGTCTGCTCAGAAAAACTACCACCAGTCTTTTCATTGTTGTAAACATGGCCTTGTGCATGCTGAACACATCAGCAAGGAGGAGCTACCCCCAAGTGATTCCAATGCTATGCCAAGCTCCCTGCCTCTGTAGATGGACAGGGTTTCTGGAGGGCACATTAAAAATCCATGGCATGCAGCCACATCTAAAGGATCAGGGCATATAATGGGGCAAGACAGTTAGTTGAATTTCTACATGACCCTAACTGACATGAAGGGTAGATGCTAGGGTACATCATTATTCCTGGCCCCCATGGTAAGATGGTAAGAAATAGGGGTAGATCTTATCATGTGGTTCTTGGGTCATATTTAAGAGGTCAGGGAACCATCCACTGTCCAAGAACTGGTAACACAGTGGTATTAGAAGTAAGGATGATTTAGTAGGTTGATTATCCAGAATGGTAAAATAGTACTTCATGACTTCTTTCCCCTTATCCCACTCACAAATGGCCTGGGCTCAAGATGAGATCCTATTGACTTTGAAGTGGTTACTACTCATGTGACAGCATCTGAGAGCTGGAGAATTCTTCCCAGAAGACCTTTGCTCAGACTTCAAAGAGCCAGAAGGGTGGCGGAAAGAAGTACTCAGGGAAAATGAGCCTGTGAATGGGTCAGGGTAACAATGACTTTGAGTGGTGAATTTTCCTATTTATACCTAGGTTTACTTCTTGTGCAATGGCATTTTAGAGGAAGGGATTTGTGATAAGGGGTCCTACTCTATCATCTCTGAGTTTGAAGAGTGAAAACTCCTTCACTCCTTTTTCTGTTTTACTTCCAGTTTAAAACTTTCAATAAAGGGAAGAAGACCAATATCATTGATTCCATGCTTCGGATGTTGGAGCAATATTCTAGCAACTTGGAAGATTTGATCCAGGAACGGACAGAAGAGCTGGAAATTGAAAAACAGAAAACGGAAAAGCTTCTAACACAGATGCTACCACCGTATGTGTGAACACCTGAGGAGTGTGAATCCTTGTAACAGTGTGTTCTATTAAAAATAGAAAAAAAATTGCCCATCAACTAACTGCTCCCTCCCCCTGTCCTGCACCCTCTCTACTCCCAGTAGGCTTGAGTCACACCTTCAAATCAAAGATGAATTGGAAACCAAGGGAGTAGAGCACACCTTCCTAATTTCCCACTACCTGTGGAGCATACTGGTCATTTAAGTTTTTGGTGCTGCAGTTTTTCTATGTGTCACTTCATGACTTTGCTTGGAAGCTGACCAATTAAAAGGAAGCAGTTCTTTGAGCTCCTAGAGGAGAGTAGAAGAGTTGTTTTTCTATGTTTTTCCTTCCTTAATTCAAAGCCTTACCTGTTGATACTATTTCCAAAATTTCCAAGGCACCTGATTATGTTGTAACATGATCTTCTAGGAGATAATTGAGGAAACTGATCTCATGCAAAGCAATAACCTGGGAACATTCCTTGAGTGAAAGGACAACTGAGGAAAAAGGTTAGCTGAAAAATCTCAACAAAAACACAGACCATGGCTGTCTGTTCAATGCTGTATCCCTGTATCTGGCACAATGCCTGGCACATCATAAGCACTCAAAATATATTTATAGACTAAATGAAAGAATTAATGTTTTCATCCAGATGACATTCTTCCTCATCATTTACTTGGCAGTGATTTTGGAGAAATTGTGTTCTAGCAGATGTGTGTGTGGCATGCAGGAAGCCTTGTGCCCTCTGAGGAATAGCTGTGTCTGTTTTTCAGATCAGTTGCTGAATCCCTCAAAAAGGGCTGCACAGTTGAACCTGAGGGCTTTGACTTGGTCACCTTGTACTTCAGTGACATTGTGGGCTTTACCACCATCTCAGCCATGAGTGAGCCCATTGAGGTGGTGGATCTTCTCAATGACCTGTACACACTCTTTGATGCCATCATTGGCAGTCATGATGTCTACAAGGTAAGTTACTCAGCAGAGAAATATATTCTAGAGAGGAATTTTTACATAAGGCTCTTCTGTATATATTCCAAAATTAAAATGGAATTTTACTGAATGTTGTTATGAAAGGAGATTTATTTATTTATTATTTATTTATTTATTTTAGTTTCAGATGTAGAGTTCAATATTCATCAGTTGTGTATAACATCCAGTGCTCATCACATCACGTGCCTCCCTTAATGGTCAACATCCAATTACCCTGTCCCCCCGGCCCACCTCCCCTCCAGCAACCCTCAGTTTGTTTCCTATAGTAAAGCATCTCTCATAGTTTGTCTCCCTTTCTGATTAATGAAGTAAAATTTAAATAATATACCACTTCCATTGGCATATTATTAGAAGTGAAGGCCAGACAGAAAGCATAAAATTTCACACTTTACAAAATAACAGGATAAACTCAGGAAGAGATTGCTAGTCAGATTTCTCTTGAGCCGTTTTCTAGAACTGAGACTAAGAAGAGGTTGGAATCAAAAGGGTTATTGCACTTCAGTGGCTAAGTAACCACAGTAACCACATCATGCTAGGTATTGAAGGGGAGACAGAATAAGCATTGGTGCATTACCTGCAGTTGGTGAGTGCTACAGAGTTCATCTTGGTAAAACTTGTGTAGGTCTAATAGATGCTATTAAAATTTGGTTTAGTCCCTTAAGTACCATTTTTATACAGGAGGGAACTCTGGCATTACATACATCAAAGAACTATTAGACCTGAGGCTCTTTGGGATTGCTACAGGGTAACCAAGAGCTCACGTAGTGGACTGAGGTCTAAAGAAGTCATTAACTATGAGGTTCAACCCCCTGCTCCCACCTTCCTCCCATCCCTCCAGCTGTCAATTTCCACTCTTCTTATCAAGGTTGCAGAAGATGAGCAGAGAACAGATGACCACATTCACTCATTTGAGTACCATGCTTCCTTACCCTTGATTTTTTATGTGTCTTATCTCTAGGCAGAAAATGATTAAAAATCTTATAGCTGTGCAAGGCCATTTCCACGTTATCTACAACATGGATACTTGTCTTATTAATGGAGAGATATGCCCCAGGCATCCCAAACTTTAGACAGCTCCTTTATCCCAGGAACCAAGGTAGAAGTGGGGAATGAGTACCTCCATTCACTGGATCCTTCACAGTAGTCTGAAATGTTCTAACTCTCAAATCACACACAGGGCAGTGTGTTTATCTCAGATTAGACAGGGCCCTTTCAGGTCAGGTAGAAAGCCTCAGGGATAGGCCAAGCCACCTAAATAGGGCTCGGAAATAGACATCATACCTGTCAATCACCAGGAGCTGCAAACTAATGAAGAAGCACACATGAAAACCACATGGAGGAAAAATCCATGGAATCAGACTACCTGTCTTAACTTGTTGAACTCAAGCAGCCTGAAGAGAAAAACAAATCACTGAAAGCTGATTCAGTTGAAACTAAAATCAAAGATGATTCAGTGTGGGCAATAACACAGCCACTGGTTTAATCAGTGCAGCTGATACTGTTCAGACAATTGTTGGAAGTCTTAGGGATGAGGCCATAAGATATTTTGGTACTTCATGGCTGCAGTAGGGAGTCAGTGGGCTGTTTCCAGGATAGAGCACAGCTATACAAATACAAAAATGAAATCTATTTTTTCAGTCCTGTTTATTAAAAACAACAGTGCAAAGGAAATAAAATTGAACCAGCAGTGGGTCACCAAACCCATTTGTGTTTTCATTTTCTTTACCTGTAAAATTGGAATCACCTCCCCTGGCACTTGATAATCTGAAATGGAAGTGAGAAGGTTACTGCAGAATTATGAAGCTGGTGATTTGTTTTCAATTTCCATTCTCCTGCCACCACCCAATATCCACCAGACCCCTTTCTATACCTCCTCTGCCCTTTCTGGTCCTTCTGCTGGCTCATGCCACTCAGAGTCCCCTATAGCAGTTCCATACCAAGGCTAGGCACTGCCCATGCTCCCTACCTTCTAATCTCCTCATCCATATCTGTGGGGACTCCTGTGTGACTGACTCGTTTTGGGCAAATGTCAACGACTATTCTTTAATAATAGCCAGTCTGTGACTCTCTCCCTCCCATATATTTCCCTTGTACCTGTTGCCTTCCTCGGTGCAGGCAGGCATGCATATTTGAGGGTAGGGATCCCTTTCTCCAATTGCACCAGGTAAGGGAGGCCCTGTATGGAAGTATGGTGAGGTGCAAAGTCCCATGGATTGAAAGCAACGTTGTTACTGGCTATATAGAAAGTTATGATGAGAAGCCTATTGCTGATCACTAAACTTTCTCTGGAGTGGAGTCATAGCCATCATCCCAGAGCTTGTGTCAAGACATATCAGTTTGGTGATGATGATGATAGCTTGTACTTATCCACCATGCAGGCTTTAGGTGCTTTGGCATATATTAAGTTATTTAGTCCTTAGGAAACTGTAAGGTAGATACTGTGATTATCCCTATCTTAAAAAAAAAGGATACTAAAGCCCCGAGAAGTTAAGTGACTTGGCAAAGCCACACAGTTTGTAAACAGTGCAGCTGGGATTCTAACCAAGGCAGTATGATATCAGAATTTCGTGGTCTGAACTATTGCACTGTTAGTGCAGTTTTCTAGAAGAACATGGATTTTAAGTGGATCCAACCTTGGTACTAGCTGAGTCTGACTGGCACATTTCATGGAAGTCCTTCCAGCTTACTTGTCTTTTGGATTTACTCAAAAAGCTTCAACTTAGTAGTTACCTAAAAGAGTAAGCAGGGATCCCTGGGTGGTGCAGCGGTTTGGCGCCTGCCTTTGGCCCAAGGCACGATCCTGGAGACCTGGGATCGAATCCTACGTCGGGCTCCCGGTGCATGGAGCCTGCTTATGTCTCTGCCTCTCTCTCTCTCTCTGTGACTATCATAAATAAATAAAAATTAAAAAAAAATAAAAGAGTAAGCACACTTCTTTTGGGAAGATGAGGAATACAGATTTCCCTTTCTTTACAGGTGTCTCAAAGGAGTTGAGGGCAGGTATTGCTGCCCCTTAGAGATGTGGCACTAGGAGACGAGGCGGTAGCTGTTGGAAAAAGATTCAGTTCTCATACCAAAGGGACTACAAAACTAACTCCATTATATTAGCAAGGCAAAGCAGAAAGACCCCTCTTTCTTTCCCTTTCTCTATACTTGCCTTAAGGCTGACCTAGCTCATTTACCTAAAGTCTTCTAGAGAAATACTTGCTAGAGGAGCACCATATGCACTTTCTCCTGGGGTGCTCTTCCATGGACATATATGGGTAGTCCCAGAAATCTTCCCTTTCCCTTCCCTCAGGAATTACTTTGGGCCTGATAGTTCTCTAGGGCTCTCCAGGAACCTGTAAAGTAGCTTCATTTAGAATCTGTGGGTGTGGGACCTAAACATTAATATATATATTATATGTATTATATAATATATATTATGTGTATGTGATATACATATGTAATTACATACATATGTATATGTATGTAATGGACATATGTAATACATATGTATATATGTATTAAATACATGTATATATGTATTTTTGACATAAAGCTCCTTAAATGATTCTAAAGTGTAGTTAGACCTTGAACCTCTGACAGTCTCTCTCCATCTTCTTTATTTCACAAGAAATAAGCCTCCCTCATACCCCTTAAACTCTGTAAAACAAACACACACACACACACACACACACACACACATGTTATTTGCCTACTTATTCTATTTCCCCTGATTCCCAGGTAGAGACCATTGGAGATGCTTACATGGTGGCCTCAGGGCTCCCAAACAGGAATGGAAGTCGGCATGCAGCTGAGATTGCAAACATGTCCCTAGATATCCTGAGCTCTGTGGGTACCTTCAAGATGCGACACATGCCAGAGGTGCCAGTCCGGATTAGAATAGGCCTGCATTCAGGTAACGAAAGCCAGCTAAAGTAAGAAAAGACATGCACATGTACTTCAAGGGAAAATTAGAAAAGGTGGGGGAGGATAGTTCTTCTCTGATTACTGGCAGCTGGATTATCTAGGCGTCTAGTGCTGCCTAATTTCTTTATGCCTACCCAAGGTTTATTCTCTTCCCAGCACCTGTACTAACCCAGTGGGCAGCAGTCCTTGTTCTAGGTACCAAACCCTTTCAATCGACCTTTCTTGTTTGAGACATTTCCTATGTGCCTCAAGGGAAGACTAGAAAAAGGGTAGTGCACCCCTCAATACTTTATACTTACAACTTCCCTCAACTGGCTTTTATGACATGCTCATCACTCTCTGAATGCTTTTTTTCCATTATACTCACTGGCTCTCTTAGCAACTTCTGCTCTCTAACTGTGGCTGCTCTCCTATTGTCTGCAAAGCTCTGAGTTGTGGTCTCCTTGCTCTCTGCATGTCTTGATTTCTGTTTCTCAACCCACTTCATCCTGGCTTTCATTTTCTACCATTGTCTGATCATCTCTTCTGTTTCTGTCTGCCCCTTAAATATTGATAATCCCCCAAAGTTCTATCATTCATTCACTTTTTTATTCCCCTTACATACTCTTCTCTGCCATGTCTATGGTTTAACTACCACTTGTATGCTGATGACTTCCAGCCCCACTTCTGCACATGTCTTCTCCCTTAAGCTTCAATCTTGTGTATCAGACTTGCTGCTGAAATTTCCATCTGAATGTTCTATGTGGATCTCAGACTCAAATCTGAAACAGAATTATTTTCTTCCCACATAAGCTTCCTCCTCTTACTGTATTCTCCATTTCAGTTGGTGGCACTACCATTCACCTAGTTAATCCAGTTAGTCTTGGGAGTCATCCTCCTTGACTCTTCTCTCACCCTGAATTTCACCATTCAACCATTTACCAAGTCTTAAGCATCTTATCTTCTAAATATTTCTTGAATCTGTCTTGTCTGTATTTGCCTCTCATGATTCAAGTCTAGGCCACCAGCATCTTTTGCCTGGATCACTGCAATAACATCTCCTTGCTTCTACTCTTGCTTCTTTCTATTGATCCTTCTTATAGTCAACAGCATAATCTGTTTATATGTCTCTCCTTCATTAGACTTTAGGCTTCTTAATTCTTTGGGGAGGATGGTGCCCAAGTGGCTTAATCACTTGAGCATCCAACTCTTGGTTTTGGCTCAAGTCATGATTTCAGGGTTGTGGAATTCACACTCAGCAGGGAGTTTGCTTGAGATTCTCTCTCCTTCTCTCTCTCCCCCTACCCCCTCACTTGCTTGCACACACTCACTCTCTAAAATAAATAAAAAAAATATTTTTTAAAAGTTAAAAAAAAATTTAAGTAGGCCCATGTAAGCCTTGAACTCATGACCCTGAGATCAAGAGTCACATGCTCTACTGACTGAGACAGCTGAATGCCCCTTTTAAAAAATTTCTTAAGTGGGTTGCATGGGTGGCTCAGTGGCTGAGCATCTGCCTTAGGCTCAGGGCATGATTTCATGGTCCTGGGATCGAGTCCCACATTGGGTTTCCTGTGGGGAGCCTCCTTCTCCCTCTACCTGTGTCACTGTCTTGCTCTCTCTGTGTCTTTCACGAATGAATAAATAAAATCTTTAAAAAAAAACAAATAAAAAATTTTAAAGTAATCTCTACATCTAACATGGGACTTGAACTCACAACCCCAAGATCAGGAGTCACTTGCTTTACCAAACAAGCCAGCCAGACACCCTTAGACTATAAGCTTCTTGATGACAGGAACCTTATCTTTTTTTTAAAAAAAAATTTTCATTGGAGTTCAATTTGCCAACATATAGCATAACACCCAATGCTCATCCCGCCAAGTGCCCCCCTCAGTCCCATCACCCAGTCACCCCAAACCCTCGCCCACCTTTCCACTACCCCTTTTTTGTTTCCCAGAGTTAGGTGTCTCTCATGTTTTGTCACCCTCACTGATATTTTCAGTCATTTTCTCTCCTTTCCCTTTATTCCTTTCACTAATTTTTATATTCCCCAAATGAAAAGAGGCCATATAATGTTTGTCCTTTTTCAATTGACTTATTTCACTCAGCATAATACCCTCCAGTTCCATCCACGTTGAAGCAAATGGTGGGTATTTGTCATTTCTAATGGCTGAGTAATATTCCATTGTATACATAAACCACATCTTCTTTATCCATTCATCTTTCAGTGGACACCAAGGCTCCTTCCACAGTTTGGCTATTGTGGATATTGCTGCTATAAACATCGGGGTGGTGTCCCGGCGTTTCATTGCATCTGAATCTTTGGGGTAAATCCCCAGCAGTGCAATTGCTGGGTCGTAGGGCAGGTCTATTTTTAATTCTTTGAGGAACCTCCACGCAGTTTTCCAGAGTGGCTGTACCAGTTCACATTCCCACCAACAGTGCAAGAGGGTTCCCCTTTCTCCACATCCTCTCCAACATTTGTTGTTTCCTGTCTTCTTAATCTTCACCATTCTCACTGGTGTGAGGTGGTATCTCATTGTGGTTTGGATTTCTATTTTCCTGATGGCCAGTGATGCGGAGCATTTTCTCATATGCATGTTGGCCATGCCTATGTCTTCTTTGGTGAAATTTCTGTTCATATCTTTTGCCCATTTCATGATTGGATTGTTTGTTTCTTGGGTGTTGAGTTTAATAAGTTCTTTATAGATCTTGGATACTAGCCCTTTATCTGATATGTCATTTGCAAATGTCTTCTCCCATTCTGTAGGTTGTCTTTTAGTTTTGTGGACTGTTTCTTTTGCTGTGCAGAAGCTTTTTTATCTTGATGAAGTCCCAATAGTTCATTTTTGCTTCTGTTTCTCTTGCCTTCATGGATGTATATTGCAAGAAGTTGCCATGGCCAAGTTAAAAAAGGGTGTTGCCTGTGTTCTCTTCTAGGATTTTGATGGATTCTGTCTCACATTTAGATATTTCATCCATTTTGAGTTTATCTTGTGTATGGTGTAAGAGAATGGCCGAGTTTCATTCTTCTGCAGGTGGATGTCCAATTTTCCCAGCACCATTTATTGAAGAGACTGTCTTTTTGCCAGTGGGTAGTCTTTCCTCCTTTATCGAATATTAGTTGACCATAAAGTTGAGGGTACACTTCTGGATTCTCTATTCTGTTCCATTGATCTATGTGTCTGTTTTTGTGCCAGTACCACACTGTCTTGATGACCACAGCTTTGTAGTAAAACCTGAAATCCAGCATTGTGATGCCCCCAGCTATGGTTTTCTTTTTTAATATTCCCCTGGCTATTCGGGATCTTTTCTGATTCCACACAAACCTTTTTTTTTTTTTTTGATTCCACACAAATCTTAAGATGATTTGTTCCAACTCTCTGAAGAAAGTCCATGGTATTTTGATAGGGATTGCATTAAATGTGTAAATTGCCCTGGGTAACATTGACATTTTACAATATTAATTCTTCCAATCTATGAGCATGGAATATTTTTCCATCTCTTTGTGTCTTCCTCAATTTCTTTCAGAAGTGTTCTGTAGTTTTTAGGGTATGGATCCTTTACCTCTTTGGTTAGGTTTATTCCTAGATATCTTATGCTTTTGGGTGCAGTTGTAAATGGGATTGACTCCTTAATTTCTCTTTCTTCAGTCTCATTGTGAGTGTATAAAAATGCCACTGATTTCTGGGCATTGATTTTGTATTCTGCCACACCGCCGAATTGCTGTATGAGTTCTAGCAATCTTGGGGTGGAGTCTTTTGGGTTTTCTATGTACAGTATTATGTCATCTGTGAAGAGGGAGAGTTTGACTTCTTCTTTGCCTATTTGAATGCCTTTTATTTCTTTTTGTTGCCTGATTGCTGAGGCTAGGACTTCTAGTACTATGTTGAATAGCAGTGGTGAGAGTGGACATCCCTGTTGTGGACAGGAAACTTTTCTTACTCATGTTTGCATCCTGAATGCTTAGCACACAGCAAGTGTTCAGTATTTTTCTTTTAAAGAAAAGTCCTCACCTCTCATTTGTGCTTCAGTTCCACATCTCCAATGCTCTTCAGTATATGTCTTCTTAGATGGTTCACCATTATTTCGAATTCAACATGTCTAAAAGTTCAAGTCACCTTTTCCACAAACCATAAGCCCACGCCAATTTCTTCATGGTTGTTAGCCAAAAAATCTGTTGATTCTCCTTTCACAATGTCTCTCTTTCACCTCCCCATCATCTCCTTCCCTGTATTCACAACCTTATGCTTGCATTATAGCAACAGCCACCTAACAGGTTTCCCTGATTTTACTTTCTCCCCTTTTAATGCATTCTATACACTGATCTGAGAAGAAAAAAGGAAAAAATCATTGTCACATAATTCCCTGCTCAAAATTCTCTAGTGGTTCAAGGTCCTCAATCTTGTGCAGCCCAATATTCAATCTTGACTCCAGTTTTTCCCTAGCCCCTGAACTAGGCTGACTGCTTTCTCTAAGAGCTTCCCAAGATTCCATGCTCAATCTAAACCACAAATCTATGATTCATGTCCCTTTTCTCCTACTCAAATCTTACCCACCCATCAAGATTCAAATAAAATCCCGCCTTCTTCATTCTTCTTGACTGAACCATGTCCTAATAAGAAAACCCTTCCCCCCCCCAAAAAAAGAAAACCCTTCCCATTTTCTAAATTATTACAGCACTTTTGCTTTTACCATTTATGTTACTTCAATTATACATTGTCTCGGGTTGTTGCTTAGTTGCTTCTTGTTTAGTAGTCTCTTCTCTTTGACTATAAACTCGTAAAGAACTGAGACCATGTGTTACATTTCTTTTTTATTCATCATGGTGCCTTAGCTCAGTGCTCAATTAATGCATATGAATGGGTAAGAAATGAATTAGTATGAAAAACGTAAGTTTTGTAGTTCTTTTTTTAATATTTAATTCATTTATTCATGAGAGACACATAGAGAGAGAGGGAGAGAGAGACAGACTCAGGGACACAGGCAGAGGGAGAGGGAGAAGCGGGCTTCATGCAGGGAGCCTGCTGTGGGACTGTATCCCGGGTCTGCAGGATCAGGCCCTGGGCTGAAGGCGGCGCTAAACTGCTGAGCCACCTGGGCTGCCCGAGTTTTGTAGTTCTTATTTATTTTTATCCTTATAAATTAAAGAAATAACTTTTTTTTAAAGAAATAACTTTTTGAAGCAAAAAACACTTAATTTCTTTTTTAAACTCAGGAAATAGCAAAAAGATAATGTTGAACCATTTTAAATAGAAACAAAGCAGAGTCCAGAAATGTAATGGTGGAGAACTTTCTAGATACTCCTGAATTAGGTTTTCAAAATGGTCTCTGAAATTTTTTTCAAGTAATGTTCACTGTCTGAACACCTAACATGGCCATATTGAAATGTAAGAACAAAATACATTCTAATGGCAAATAGAAAATGTTCTTAAGGGCAGCCCGGGTGGCGGTTTAGCGCTGCCTTCGGCCCGGGGTGTGATCCTGGAGACGCGGGATCGAGTCCCACGTTGGGCTCCTTGCATGGATCCTGCTTCTCCCTCTGCCTGTGTCTCTGCCTCTCTCTCTGTCTGTGTGTTTCTGTCATGAATAAATAAATAAAATATTTTTAAAAATTCTTCAATTATCTATCCATATTGCTTGTCCATGTCCCTAACACAAATGATTGAAAATCAATTCTACTTCTTTTCAGATTTTCCAATTGTCTTAGCAATAATTCTCTTGGGAAATGAATAGCCCCATGAGATCCCTCTTTCCAACCCTAAGACATAACAAAGGCTCAGTTTTTTTTTTTTAATTGCAACAAACCTGCTTGGATCCTGAGTCTCTGCTGAGGCCTTTCTGGTTTGGCTTTTATGCTTATTTGTCCCCGTTGACAGATCTAAGCATCTGTCTGTATACCTGTTGACTATAATGCCAACTGACTGCTACTCTACAGGGCCAGTTGTTGCTGGAGTGGTGGGCCTTACCATGCCCAGATACTGCCTATTTGGAGACACTGTGAACACAGCTTCTCGGATGGAATCAACAGGGTTACGTGAGTCTCTAAGTGATGGGATGGGATGGTAATCTCCTATCGTTGAAAAAGTGGTTATTCTTCAAGAGAGGGAAGGAGAGCAGAATACCTGATGTTTTAATGTTTTTTGAAAAAGTAAGATAATTTGAGAAGATTAAGATTTTACACACATTTTTTTCCTGGTTTCTAATGGCAAGCCAGTAGGGGGTGATGTTGTATTAAACATGTACCTTTCTTGTTACAGAAATGAAGCTGTAGCTAAGTGACACTGAAATAGTCAATTTGATTGAAGCAACTAAAGATGTCCTTTGGGTAAAGAAAAAAAAATGGCTAGCCTAGTGGGTTCGGGGAAGACATGTTTAGAAAAGAGAAAGTAGGGGACTGGCATTTTTAGTTTTTCAAATAGTTTGTGGAGACACACACAGAATCAGCTGCCTCCCACCCAAATGCTGTTTGCTGCTCTAGTCCTCTTTCTGAACTAGTTAGGATCCCAAGAGTTCTGGTTTTATCAAATAGCCCCATTGAATTTAGCTAGCAATAATCCCTCAGTCTAAGGAGCTTGGAATTTTGAAATAATTAATTCCAATTTGCCTGTATATAAAACCCTTAGTTTCTATCAAAACAGGCATGGTGTCAAAATACCATTTCTTTCCCCCTTCTTTGAGAATAAAACTGTAAACATTTACGCCATCTGTCTGTTACTGGCACCTCTTTATTGGTTATTTTCTGCTGGTACTAAGGCAATGTCAGAATCACAACATACCTTTACCTTTATCATGGTTGAGCAAAAATTTGTTTATACTAATATAGGAAAAGCACAGAAAACAATAATAGGTACTATACACAGGTTTCATGGGTATTCTATTTAAAATCACTTAAGCTCGTAGAAGCCCTGGCTTTGGCAGCTGCTAGACAAGATAAACTCTTCCCAAACTCCAGCAGTATATGCAGACTAGTCCCTGATGATATGGTGGCCTATATCACAGTGGGTGGTGCTCTGTCTGACCCCACTCCTCATCACTCATGTGCAGAAATGGGCTTGCACAATGGGTCCAGTCTTAGTCAATCTAGCATGTGCGGCCATGATTAAGGAGGCAGCACAGAACTTAGAAGCTGTTGTCAGAATAAATTTTCTCACATCTGGGAAAGTCTTCGAACTCCACAGACATGGCAGAAGCCATGGAAGTAGTCATCCAGGAACCACTGCATGCATATGACTGCTCTTAAAGTGCAACCCAAGATGAAGTGAAATTGATCATGGAATCACAATGCAGATTTGGCACAGCACACTGGACTGATGTAAGCTTGTAGAAGACTGAAGTCATATTCTGGTCTGCACCAGGGAAACTCCACTCACTTCATATTGGAAAGAGAGCTGAGAGCAGAAACTGAATTTTCAGATTTAGGTAGCACCTTGTCCAGTGATCAGCTAGGAAGAAGAAAAGAGTGAATCATACACAGCAATTGTTTGTTAAGTACTGACTATGCAAGGAAGGCATTGTGAGGGAAACAAAGAAGCAGACATATGTGGTCTCAGCACTAAAAGAGCTGGTTAGTGTGCTTTTCTGGAAATTAATGACTGGGACCAAAATAGGGCATTAAGCTCCACACCCGACTGAAGATTTGTAGAGGTAGCCTCATGTTGAATATGAGACCAGGATATGTCATAGGTCTATTAAAAATTAATTTCATCAATATCCACTTTATGCCCAGTTGAATTCACTTACTCTGGAATAGAAGTAGCTGGTGACCCAGTTCTGGAGTGATTCTCCTTGCCACACCCCTGAGTGCTAGTTGGAATGAGCTGTCTCTCTCTTTTGACCTGTGTATTCCTCGCTAGTAGGATTATGACTGACCACCAGATGCTAGTGGAATGGGGCACAGGGGGCTGGCTAGCGGGGCACCTAGATGAGCATGTGGCTTTTAGGAACCCTTTCTGAGCAGAGGTTTTGGGTGACCATGGATTAGTGAGTAAGACACAAATAACAGTATTGAGCTCGAAGGAAAGTTATGTTATTATGTTATGTTATTATCTGCAAGTTATTACGAGAACACATAGAAATTTCTTGAAATTCTTTCCAGCCATGCCTTCCTGCTTAGATTGTTCTCAGCTTCTAAAAGAATTATTTTCTCAAGTATGTGTGGGAATAACTCTTGGACTTGTATTTCAGACTCAACTTGAACAAGATCTTACTTCATAGGATAATACTTTTCAAGAAAGTCAAGGATACTATCTGAGTTAATAATAAATGATTGTTCTTCACCAAAGAATTCCACTTAGTTGCTACATAAAATTTTTAGTCATAGTCCACAATGTTAACACTCTTATCCCAAGTTGGGCTCATTAGTTGGGAAAGATACACTCGTGTGTGTACACAGCTAGATGCATCCACCCAAAGGAAATTTATAAATCTATAATTGCCATAGAATGTTGACAGAGATCTTGGGGCATTTTTTTATTGATGTTATTTTAAGTGCAGCAGTATTGGAAGATAGTTGTACGAATGTGCATGTTAAAAGACACCCTTTTGTCTCTTAAGTAGGATATATAGACCTCGGGAGCTCTGCTTTAGCAGTAGCCTGTGGATGAAGCTGCTAGAGCCTAACTTCCCTCTGAGGAGGTCACATTTCAGCTGAGAGCACAGTAGTGGTAGCTGGTTTCTCAAACACAACCCTGGAGTTAAATTAACACCTTTCTATTGCATGGCCTTTCATCTGAGATAGTGTGTAGGAGGCTGATAGGTGCTATAGCTAACACCTTATTTGGGCCTGGAGAAGAAGGCCACCACTCTCTTTTCCTCCTCCTGTGAAAGCCTACCTGAAGCTCTCTCTCTCTCTCTCTGGGACTTTCCTTAGGGTCTCCTTCATTTAGGAGGGGGGACATAAAGACTGCTAACTCTGGGAAACGAACTAGGGGTGGTGGAAGGGGAGAAGGGCGGGGGGTGGGAGTGAATGGGTGACGGACACGGGGGGTTATTCTGTATGTTAGTAAATTGAACACCAATAAAAAATAAATTAAAAAAAAATAAAATGTGTAGAGTCACTAAAAAAAAAAAAGGAGGGGGGGTATTTATTACATTAATATTTTCTCACTGATTTTACCTGGAAGAATCCAAAATCACACCTGTCTTTCTTTTACAGCCTACCGCATTCATGTCAGTCATAGCACGGTGACAATTCTTCAAGCTCTGAGTGAGGGCTATGAAGTGGAGCTTCGAGGAAGGACAGAGCTCAGGGTATAATGTCCTTTTGTGTGTGTGTGTGTGTGTGTGTTTGTGTGTGTGTGTGTTTGTGTGTGTTTTAATCAAACCACTTGGACACATCTGCCGAAAGGGTTTACCTGGATGTCTGAGACTTAGAGCTATAATTTGGGCAGAATTTCCAAGCCAATTTATGGTCCCAAGAGAGTGTTCCTTTTTGCCTCAGTTTTCTTCTCTTTAAAATATGGCTACAGTGAGGAGGATTGTTAGAACTCCTTCTGAATTTTTCAGACTATGAGCTGCATCTTTCTTTCTTAAAGGATTGCCCAGAATTTGGCTTTTCAGTGAGTTGCACTATTATTTACATCTTCTAACTTCCATTTTGTTTCATCTTTGGCAATTCCAGACATGATTCAATAAGCCAAAGTCTATTTGCCTGCTCAGTGGTCACCTTTCTAATTTTTCATCCATACCATTGACACCCCCCCCCTCCATTTACAGAGTGGCTTTATGTCTTTTCCCAAGGACCAGGAGGAATAAAGTCAGTTCCTGTGAAAGACAAACATTTTGTAGCACCTTTTCTCTGTTATGTCTATCTCTTGATCTGGGATTCAGGATTAGATAATTTTCCCTTTTCTTTCTTTCTTTTTTGCCATCTCCACTGGATTCTTTTCATCTTCCTCTGGTAACCCCAGAGCCCCTGGCTTCTCCATTTGTATGAGACTCTAGACATCTGATCATCTAACTTTTTCATTTTTAGACAAAGAACCAAGGCCCAGAGAGGTGAAGTAACTTGATCAGGGTCACACAGTCAATTGATGGCAGAATCAGGCCAAAACCCAGGAGGTCTGACTCCTCACTCAGTGCTCTTTCTATGGTACCATGGTGCATGAGAGTCATTTTCTCAGTGATTATACTTGGGCAAAGCAAAACCCAGGTACTGAGTGATGCACACTTTGCTCCTGTCATTGGCAAGCCTTCCTCAAATAGTGGCAATTTACATGTAAAAGAATTTCAGAAGTTAAAGTTTGGAAGGTTTGATTCTAGTTGATCACTTCCTTTCCTTGCTAGTTCTAGTTTTTCACTTCCAATGGATCCTAATATCTTCTAGCAGATGGGATGAGTCATTTATGAGTGGACAGAGGTTCTTTTCCCACCTCTCCAGAAAACTCAGTGAGATGATGGGAGTGGCAATATTATTTGAACAGTGAATCACATCACTCAAGGCTTTTGTGATCCCTCTCTATATTGACATTTCTTAGCAGAGGAAGATAAAGGTGGCTTTATTTCCTGAGGCACTTTCCTCTCAGTATTGCTGGGCACAGATTCCATCATTTAAAAGCTGAAGAGCTGAAAAGGTGACAATTTTGCAACTGAAAAGGAGACATATGCCCACACCCCCATGGTTTTTATTGCCCCCCAAATTCCAGTCGGGAACAATCATATCTTTGGAATAGACAACTTCTTCATTGTTTTTTACATTTGTTTTTATTTAAGTTCGATTTGCCAACATGTAGTATAACACCCAGCACTTATCCCATCAAGTGCCTTCCTCAGTGCCCATCACCCAGTTACCCATTGCCCCCTCCCCCCCTCCCGCACCCACCTCCCCTTCCGAAACCCTCTGTTTGTTTCCCAGTGTTAGGAGTCTCTCATGGTTTGTCTCCCTAATTTTTCCCACTCAGTTCCTCTCCTTTCCCTTATAATCTCTTTCACTATTTCTTATATTCTGCCCATAAGTGAAACCATATGATGATTGTCCTCCGATTGGAAGGACTTTAGATTATATTCTAGTGTGATGAGAAACAATAGGAAAAATCACCCTTTGGTTTAGTGATAAGATTGTAGGAAGGCAAAAGGGAAAGAATCAAGACAGTTAATCTATTGTGGTATGGGGCATCTGGGTGGACAGTTGGTTAAGTGCCCAACTCTTGGTTTTGGCTCTGGTCCTGATCTCAGGGTCATGGGATTGAGAGCCCATCGAGCCCAAATAAAATCTCAAAAACAAAACAAAAACAAATCATACCTTTGGGTGTTTGGAGTACAAAAGCAGGGCTACTTCAAAAGGACCCTTTGCAGCTTCACAGTTTTCCTTACCCCAAGGAATTTGGGAACACGCTATAGCAAGCTGGAGGAAGAGGCAGGGAGAGCTTCCCCTAAGGCCATGTCAGACTTTGCTTAGTGAGGTGGTAGAGGCTTCCTGATTGAGAGGGAGATAATGAGAGAGAAGGGGGGGGCAAGGGAAAGGAAGGAGCAATGTGAAGAAAGAAGAGAATAGGAAGTCTCAAAGAAAGGAGAAAATGGGAGGTCCTTTCTGCCTCTGTACCTCTGCCCCCAACCAGAGGCAGGTATTGGATATTACATACTAGGGACCGGGGGACAGAAGACTCCTTGCCCTTTGGGGACATGCAATATATCCCAATAAGACCATCTCACCAGCACACTTCAGAAATTCTAATTCAACATTTCCATCCCTTGTTCACTTTGTGTTGCTAGAGAGCAAGAATCACTTTAGTACATAGGTCAGAAGGGCCACATTTGATAGCCTTTGTGATGGCAAAGATGATAGTTGAAATCATCTTCTCCTTCCAGCTGACTGATGCTTGAAATTCCTCTATCAGAGCTTCTTCTCTTGGACTCAAGGATTGGATCCAATAACAACACTCTTTTCCTACTCTATCTCCTTCACTGGAGTGGTAACACTTAGTTGTTTCCCCTAGTGGAATCAAAGGTGTAGATTGGATTGGGTGAGAGAAGAGAACATAGTGCAGTTGAGTAATTAGGTGGGTGGGGGTTACAAAGAAAGACATCAAACTGAGAAAGCTGAGGTAGATTGGGGGAGGACTCATTTAGAGTTGACAAGCTCAGCCTCTGAGAAGTTGTCCTACTGCCTGCTCTAATCCCCTCTGTACTGGCAACAAATCATCAGTGTGTAACTGGCCAATTCTATTTTTTAAAAATTTCTTTCCTAATTGCCTAGTGATAAGTCGTCTTATTACCTCTTCTCTTACATGAGTCCTATTTCAGTTATTGTTTTTCTGACGTCTGAAGCTTCTTGCTGAGCCTTTGTATATATCTAGGCTTATCAGCTGTATTTACTAGGGCCTCTTAGGTACATTTACATTCTGAGAAGACTTTCCTGAATGGCTGTTCTAAGCCAGTTTATGTCATTGCCAGAGGTGGACACTTGTGACCTTGTCTCTGAATTCTGGGGCCAAATAAGATTTGATTGTCAGGCCCCTAAGCTGTAGTCCTGTTTGATTTGTGATTTCTCTTTTTCCCCAACCACTTCCACCCCTATCATCAACACCTAACACTCATATATATGTTTGCACATGTATAAGGATGTGCACACACACATGTGCACATGCACACATATACCAGCAATTGAGCTAAGGAGGTTGGGGCCACCTGAGTGGCTCAGTCACTTAAGCATCCGACTCTTGATTTCAGCTCAGGTTATGATCTTGGGGTTGTGAGACTGAGCCCTGTGTCAGGGTCTGTGCTAGGCATGGAGCCCACTTAAGATTTTTTTTCTCTCTCATTCTCCTTCTGCCCTACCCCAACCCCCATCTCTTAAAAAAAAGGAAATAATGAGGTTGTGTTGGCAGAGTCATGAAGGTCAAAATGTCTGGTCTCTAATTCTTGTCCCATCAATGACTCAATGTGTGACACTGGACAAGTAATTTTGTCCTCTCTGTGCTTCCATTTCTTTACATAGAAGCCTCTTCTGACCTGTGATTATCAGGAAGCTCATTAATCACAATCTTTAAAATTCTCAACAGTTGCTTTTTGGCCTCTAGACCTGTCCCTTGACTCCAGGGTGTTGGAAAAGTTACATGGTATAGAAAGAAGAGCATTTAAAATTTGGAGTCTAAGTTGTTAACTAGACTTACTGTGATGAACATTTTACAGTATACATGCAATATATATCAAATCATTATATTGTACACCTGAAACTAATATAATGTTGTATGTCAGTTATATCTCAATAAAAATAGCTAACTCATAGTAAAAAGAAAATAAGTAAAACTTGGACTCTAGTAAAATTGGATTCAAGTTCCAGCTATGCGTGCTTATTGA
This sequence comes from Canis aureus, assembly GCF_053574225.1. NCBI lineage: Eukaryota > Metazoa > Chordata > Mammalia > Carnivora > Canidae > Canis > Canis aureus. The sequence goes on from NC_135649.1 coordinate 41,362,733, forward strand.
CAAATCATTTAATTTCCATGAAACTCAGTGTCCCTCTTTTCAGAATGAAGTTAATAATAAGCCCACCTTCTAGAGGTTTTGTGAGAATTAAAAAAGACAGGATATGCCAAAGTGTCTTAAAAGTGTCAGGCCAAAGTAAGATGCTATTATTTGGGGGGGGGGTTTCCAGGACTGCCTAGGGATTGATACTAAGTCAAAGGGCTTGCTTTAGGTTTTAGTGGTTGCATACTTGTTTTCCCCCTTTTCTCTCTTTAGCAGAATTTTGGAAATAGGGTGGGTAAACAGAGAGCTAGGATTCTAAGAATTCTCCTGGATGGGCTCCATAACCTCAGAGAGCCCTTGGGGCTCCCCTGCATACTCTTTGATTTGGAAGCTTGCCTGAGTCCATAACACTCCCATTTTCTTTTGCAATCATTGGTTTTGGCATCCCAGTGTGTGTCCCAGGACTCACCCAAATATCTGGACAATCCTGGAATCTACAAAGCTCCTTTGGGGATTGGCATGCTGTGCCTATAGTCTCTAGATCTCAAGACAAATAGCCAAATATGCTTGGGAGTTGGGATCCTCAAATTTGAGCTTTAAGAGTATGTTTTAGCAAAGTGAGGTCCAATGACACCTTGAGTATTCCAAGTACTCAAGGATTGAGTTTTCCAGTTAATGGAATAGTCTATGTACTAAACAACTGTTCTGTATGAGACACTGTACTAGGTACTGTGAGGAAAAGAGCTTAGGAGGGCAGAAGATTTGGGCTTGTATTTAGAGCCCAAAACATGGCCTGATAGTGTTTTTATTTAACGACACTGTGAGCTTCTAAAGCACAGAGCCATTTCTGTATTTCTACACCTGGTATAGTGAGGGTAGAATAAATATAATAGGTGTTATGAGTATATTTTAAAGTTGTTCACTTCTGAAAACAGAGTGGCTCCAAACAGTCCAATTATTTGAGGTTTAGGGTGAGTTGGTTGCCAGCTAGTGAAGATTGGGCTGTTGTGGTATTCTCTTCCTACTTGCCTATAGTGGGCTTATTCAGAGCCTTGAGCCAAATATCTGCAAAATGCTTTTAGATTCTTCCATTAAATGTGCTTATTATTATTATTATTATTATTATTATTATTATTATTGTTGCATTATTGTTAAGGGATGAATATATGTGATATATAATAGAGAAAAATGAATTTGATATTTAAAGGGGGTCAAATCTAACTGAATTGCTAAGTTAAACAATTTAGAACTGTTCCAAATGAGATCAGCCAAGAGTGAGACCATATTTCAGGTTAATGAGTTGGAAACACATCCCATTACTTTTCTCAGTCTTAGTAAACACATTTTTTTCCCTTATGGGTTGGAAGAAATGAAAGAACAGTTGAAAGACAATTGAAAGGAGGAGAGTGAAACACATTGAGAAGAGTGCTTGTTGGAAAGAGGGGAGGGTGAAGCAGAGGCAGAAAACTTGGCTCCTCTGAGGTCATCACTTAGGCTCTGGGGTGACCAGATGGAGTTTACACTCCTTTTTTCTTCTCAGAATCCATGGTTCTCGACAACCAAGAAACTGGGCTGTAGATGGAGGCTTCCCTGGGGTCTCTCTCTACCTGTGAAAATCCCTTGGAAGGAAAAAAGAACACTGCAGAAATGTAGACTGCTTGGGACACCTGGGTAGCTCAGTGGTTTGGTGCCTGCTTTCGGTCAGGGCATGATTCTGGATTCCCCTGATTGAGTCCCACATTGGGCTCCCTGCATGGAGCCTGCTTCTCCCTCTGCCTGTGTTTCTCTCTCTCTCTCTGTCTGTCTCTCTCTCTTTCTCTCTGTGTGTGTGTGTGTGTGTCTCATGAGTAAATAAATAAAATGGTTTTTTTTTAAAGAAATGTGGACTGCTCTAAGCAGCCAGGGTGCCCTGGCCTTTAAAGTTGCACAGCCTGCTTTCCATATCTATTCCAATTTTTGAATTTCGTGAGAGCCTTTGGCGAGTGTTTGGGGGAGATAGACTCTGAATATTTGTACTCTAGATACAAAAGACAATGGGATGCCTAAGGCTAAAAGATCAGGGCAAAAATGACAAACAAAATCTTGAATTCAGCATCCAGATATTTGGTTTCTATGAAGCCAAACAACCACACATTCCCAACGATGGAGCTATGTGACAGTGGGTAGACAAAGCATCTGGATGACAGCTTCAAATGGTGTTCATTTTTCTTTTTCTTTCTTTTTTTTAGAGAGGGGAAGGGGCAGAAGGAGAAGGGGAGAAGGAGAATCTTAAGCAGGCTCCATGCCCAGGATGGAGCCCGATGCAGGGCTCGATCTCACAACCCTGAGATCATGACCTGTGCGGAAATAAAGAGTTGGAAGCTGAGCCAACTAAGCCACCCTGGTGCCACCAAATGGTGTTAACTTTTCATCTGCTTGCTGTGTCAGCTTATGGAACTTGCCTGAGGCTCGGGTATATATAGTAAGGAAGCTGTGTAGGAAGGAAGACTCCAGGGAATGGTGACGAGGGTGAAACAGAGCCAATTCTGAGCCCAACTGAATGCTTATACCCCATTGACCAGAAAATAAGGAAAATTGGGAAAATTGGTTATAGCATGTTTAAGATTTTCTGTATTTTCTATAATAAGGGCAAAGGCACAGAAGAGACTTTCTGGCTGGTTGGAAAAAAGGGATTCACAAAACCCCTTCCTGTGCCCCCACCAATGGGCAAAGATGGGTAAGTAGAGTTCACACTTAATTAGAGTCTTCCTATGTCCCACTCTGCTCCACTGTCTTCACTATTTTTGTGTCTCTTCTGCCCCATAGGCAAGTGGGCCATGGCTTACAACCAGTAGAGATTGCAGCCTTCCAGAAAAGAAAAGCAGAAAGGCAGCTGGTGAGAAACAAGCCATAAGGTAATGGCCAGCAGGAAAACAGCGCATAGGAGTTTGCCATATTTTCAAAGCTGGGGCTCCCTTTGGCATGGGTGCCCGTCTAAGCCTACACTCTGTTGGCAGAGTGTGATGGAGTTGGTGAATTTCCAAGCTCCACTGAGTTGAGCAAAAACCTTGTGGAGAGGCCTGTTGCAGAGCAAGCTGAATTTGAGGGAGGTCAGCTGCCCGGCCTGAGAGGCCCTTGCTTCCTGCACAGATAACACATTTGAATGTTAACAAGGCTGGCCTTGTCATTCAGTTATCAGACAGGTGCACCTGTCTGTTTCATTGTCAAGTACCTGGACGACATGATGAGCCACCTCACGTCTTTGGAGATTCACATATATCTAAGCAATACAGCAATATTATGATGATCCCCTTTTCCCAGGATCCATTGGCAAGACCATCTTTTAGGGGATGTTATGTCACTTCCACTGGAGGCACTGCTTGGTCCCTTCTGAGGTTGGCATTGCCAACCAAAATAAGATTGGTTACTCCTTGACTGCCTGGCTTGAATTCAGGACAATTTCCCCCATTGCTCCTTCTCCTACAAGAATGGTATGATTATGAAGCAGCAACAACAGCCTAATTATCAAGAATTATCCCCATATATTTATCTCTGAGGAATCCATTGCTTTCTGGGGCTCCTGTCAGTATCTCTTCTCTATCTTACTTTCTTATTTTCTCTTTTATGGAGACTTTGACCCTAAGACCCATTGCTCTGTCCACATATTATTGGAAATAACAAGATTCTGAATTAAACATAAGGGCATCTTCATACACTCTATAAACTCCTGCTCCCTTGTTTCTTAGCATATGTTCTTAGCCTAGTTTCAGAATAATCACAATTCTAGCAGCAACTGCTAAATACATCCACATATATTTTGTTTTACTATTAGCCTCTGTTGATTTTGTCAGCTCTCCATGACTGATTCTCTCCTAAAGAAACCCAGTGCGTCTTCATTTCTCCAATTATCACAGGTACCCTCTGTAAATCATAATATTTATGCTTCAGAAAGGCTTCAGTACTGAGCATGCGGCTGCCCTGCAGCCCCCTATAAAACCCTCTGCCGTCCTGCCACCTGGGATCTAGCTCTGTTTCTTCCTATTGGTCAGTACAAGCAGATTAAGCAGCTGGGACACACATTCATCTAATTTCCAGTATCATTCTTTCCCCTGGGGAAGGAAACACACAGACACACATAGGCACACAATCTCTTTCTCTATCTCTCTATCTTTCTCTCACAGCAAGAAAGGTCTTGGAAGCTCTTTAAGGGTTTTCCCTTTGATGGGGTGGCATAGGCATTTTAGGCACTGTGCAAGAATCTATCTGTTCCTAAAAATGTTTTGGAGTTTGTAGAAGACACTGCAGCTGACTCACCATCACTGGCTGTGTGCTTTGTAGTGTTTTCCCAGCACTGAAAATGGATGTGCCTTAGGCCATTTATACTCACTCATCTGGACCCCCTTGATAGAGGGCAGGCTTCTATGGGCTGTGAGTATATGGGATGGATTGAAGCCAACTGGCCCCAATGTGGATTTGACCTCTGATCTTGGCCTCATTAGCACTTATGCTTTAATTAACATGTTAATTGACCACAGTGGCCTTGGCAGACTGTACAAATCACAAAAGTCCTCAAGAAAAGCACCCTTGACAAATATCAGAAGGCTTGATCCAGATCTAAGAGCTCTCAGACATCTTGCTTCTCTCATTAAATGTCCTATGTTGATGTCATCCAATAACACCACCTATTCTACAATGTTACCAACTTTCTATGAATTTTCGGCTGACTCCTAGTGAGATAGACACAATTCACCGAAGACCCACAATATCAATGAATGCCTTTCACCCGTTGTTGTCATGGGAGTTGTTAGGGGAAAATCTGAAACCTTTAGGGAGCCCTCTGTGGTCAGACGTGGAGGAAAGAAAGATGCTGTGAAAGGGGCACAGCTTTGGTGAACTGACTGCTATGGCTGCCTCTCAGGCAGGGCCATGCTGTCTACCTAGTAGCTCCTTTTTCACGTCCCCAAATATCTACCACGTTCCAAACCTTCCTAAAGGTTATCATGTCATCTAGTTATTTTCCCTAGAATTTCACCAATTGGGCTTCATTTGGTATTTTTTTTTCATTTGGTATTGATGAAACTTTTAATCATAGATGTACCTTTTGGAGGTTAAGAGATGATTAATCACTCATACCAGAGTGAAGGTGAACTGAGCTAGATGTTCAGGAGCACTTGGAAGTTTCATTCTGGTTAGGACCAGGAGCAATGAGGAAGTTTGGCAGCTATGAAGACTAGAAGGTCATAGTAGATGTCTTTGGACAACATAAGAGCAGTGGATCCCTGGGAGATGGAAGAAGGGTGAAAACAAGTACAGGAGTGGAAAAGTCAGTTTAGATTTCCCCATTTTTAAGTCTTTGCTCTGGGTTTTCTTTGGACACAAAGAATGGGAAGAAAGCATGCTTTTCCATCTGCTCTCAGGACCTAGGACCTCTGCCAGAGCTCTAATATAACTGCTTCATGTGGGTTAAATCAGCCTTTGCAGACTGGCCTAGAAACCTGACCACCACATATATAACACAGTTTCTATGGAGCAACGCATTCCAACTTCCAAATCATTGACTTATAAATGTTTAGGACACATCTCATTAGTAAGTTAAAGATTACTTATATATTAACATGCCCTCTTTTTTGTTAAATTTGTAAAAACCCTTATAAATAGCAACATCTAGCTATGCAGACCTGACACATATAATGTTTATTTGTTCAGCAATCCAGGAAAGTTTAGCAATTTGCAAGCTCTTTGCATAGAGTGGCGTTGTGTGGCTTGGAATCATTCATATTGAAATCCTGTGAAAGGCCTAGGATGGAGAAGGTATACTTACTGTGTTCTCTTTCTCCTACCCAGGAGTGAAAAGTTGTGAGATTGGAATCTTCTCTTGGTGAGGCAATGGAAAAGCTCACTCCAGTTCAACAAATTGTTCTGCCTGGGCAAGAAATTAATGAATTACTATACAACCCTCTGAGGATGACCAGTCTATGGGGTTATTCAAGCCTAATTCCAGTGAAAGGGGGCTCCCGGAAAGTAACTTTAATAAGTTTTGTTCATTACACAGCTATCACCAAAAAGGCCATTTGAATGTAAACTGCAATGGATATGAAACCTAAGGAAAAGTAGAGAACCACCTCCAAGTTTAGTCATTGCGAAACAGCAGGCCCAATTTGGACTAAGATAAGAAGGTCTCTATTTTCACAGAAAAAAGTAGGAGGCACTTTGTTTTCTTTTTCATTTTGTTTGAATCTCTAGAAAGTATTTAATGAGCATAATTTATAACTCAGATACTATGAGATTAGTGCCAGGAAAAAAAAACTTCCAGCAAACATACATCTGAATCTCAGTCCTCTGTGACCTCAGTTGACTGGAATGCATAGGAAGTAGAGGGAAGGAGAAGAGTCTGCTTAATTGTGTTGTTTGGATAATTGAGGGCTAAGAAGAAGTTCCTTTGTTTTCTTATTGCTTATTATTCAAAATCTTTCCACAACTGTCATGGTCTCTTTTCCTGTGTAAGTAAAGAGAATCGAAGCAACATAATTGAAGTCTTTGCTAGATAGGTGAGGAGCTCACTGGGCCTCAGGGTTATATTCTGAACATGATGGAAGAGATGTAAGAGATCTTGTCAGGGTAAAAGATACAGAAGTAGTGGATTGAATTGAGCAATTTCCTTTAAGTTTTATTCTTTTTCTCCCTTCTCCTGCTGACCCAGCCTTTTAAGCCCCTACCCTGCTCCCTAAAATAAATCCCTTTGAACATTTGTTTTTACTTTGTGCTCTTAGTTTTCCAGATTCTACTTTCAAGGGGTTATTGGCAGTGGCTTGCCACAGTCACATGGACCAAAGCAATAAGACTTAAGTCATAGGCATGTTTAAAATAGTTAAGCAAGCTTTTCCTCCCTTTTATTATAAAAAATAATCTCTTTATTAAAACAGCTGAACCCAAACATATCAGCCAGTAAAGCAGTTAATTCTTTTAGAACAAGCTTTTTTTAAAAAAAGAAATGCCTAGAGTATAACTTGATACCTTTCTCACTCATATTTAATTTTTCCATTATCAACTGACCCTGAATCTAAGCTTAAAGTCAAAAGCTCTTCCCGGCAGTTTCCCCACTACTTTCACTCAAAGCATCCCTGGACTTTTCACAGAAACTTAACCTCTCTCAGCCTCAGATAGTCTCTTTACTACGCTAGAGCTGTTTGAGAGGATTCAGAAAAGGCTGAAGTTACCTTTCAGCTTCCTTGATCAGAGTTTCTAATTCCTTTTTCTAGGCATGGCAGAGGAGTAGACATGAAATATCATCCTCTACTTGTAGCTAGGTCTCAGTCAAAAGCTGAGCTTTTAAGAATTCTAGGAAGGAAAAAAAAAAAAAAGAATTCTACAGAGGCAAGGCCTAAAGGAAGTTTCTAAGAAAGATATCAACTCAAAACCAAAGACTACTTCTCCTAGAGGAGGTAGCACTGCCCTCTAGTATGAATTGCAAGGATCATTGAAGGCAAGGGTAGGGAATGAATGGGGCTGCAGCTATAGGCTCCATGGATCAGAATTCTCTCAAACCTAATCCAGTCCTTTAGCCTAGGAACTATAGCTCTGGGCTAGACCTGCAAAATATTGAGTAACAAGACCCACTGAGGTGATCCATTAGCTCTGTGTCTGATCCTATCTCCCATTTCCCTCTTTGGTATTTCTCAAGTCCAGCATATCAACCAAACTCACCTTTTATAGCCTACTAATCCTGTCTTGTGCATGATCATGTCTTCCTTTGCTCGATTCTGTCATAAACTCCTATCTAAGACCACTCTATCCTTTCTTGGATTCTTTTTCATTAAGGCCTTCTGCATTGACCAAAAGTAAGCTCTCTTTAATTTGCCTTAGCAGTTTCATTATCTGCAGAGAAGAAAAACACTCTACTCCCATGAACCATTTGACTTACCTAGTGGAATAAAGCCTACTTCTCATATACAACTGATTATTTTTCTCTTCACCTGTTGCTACTAGCACAGTGGCTTCAGTTGGTAGTTATGAAGGACCAAAATGATATTTTATCACAGCTCTTTTCTAGCTTATATTACCTGTACAAAACAAAATATTTAGAAAACAATTTGAACAATGCTTTCAAACAGATTCAAATCTGTTTTCATCTCCTCTCTTGTATATGCTTGCTTTCCTGTAATTTGTCTCTTCTCAAAATAGATTATTAGAAAAAGAGCGCCAAATGCTGATGAATTACAAGTTAGGTTCTGCTTATTTGAGGTTTTACTATACAATGTAACTTAACAAAATGGTCAACCCATGGAGCATTATTTAAGTCCCTTTAGATTTGTTTTCTTACTGATCTCAATGGCAATGCAGGTTGATTGTCAAAAATTTAGAAAACACAGAAAGGCTTATAGGAAATTTGAATTGCTCACATTCCCTTTATGTTCTTTATTTTTTATGTTCTTTATTTTATCCTTATTTGGGCCCACTTCATACATTATTGCATGTTATGATAACAGCCACTCCGCCAAATAATACCTTAAGTCAGCTGATTCTTAAATTAACCCATTTTACTTTTATTTTATTGCTGGCTATGTTACTCAACTTTTGGTGGTAGAGGCTGAATCAGCTTAGAATGTGGGCAGCTTTCAGTGATCCACTCGTTTCTTATTTCTCTTGGCATAGCTAAGCAGGAGGAGATAGCAGATGGCTATACCTCATCAGAGAGCTCTAACTCAGTTTACTACATAAAGCTACTCTACCAAAAAGTGTTGTTCCAAGGACTCCCATTCTGTCTACCTTGTTTTAGGCTTAGTATAAACAAATTTATTACCAAGCTACTCATCTCATCACATTCTTGTCCTTAATCCAAGTGGAATCAATTTGCAAGGACTGGGAGGTGGCAAACAGCCAAATCATAATACTCTGTGCACTGGGTGGTCACATCTATGTGATATCAAACAATTGGGTGTAACTTAAAAACTTAGTTGAATCAAGTAAGCATTAATTAGACAAAAGGTCACAATGGATTGACCATTTTATTTTAACCCATCCTCCAGTTAAAGCTGGTTGACCTAATCAAGCACATTTCCCATCTGGTTGGTTGCTTCTAGCCCATTAAAATAGTGGAAACTTTGTAATAGAATTCTCTCTTACCCCTTTTCTGATCCATGACATCTTTTTAGGTCAAGATAATTGATAGGTAGACCACAGACACAAACTGCAGACGAAAGTTATCTTTAAAAAAATACATGATATATCTGTTATTTGTGTGTTGCTTGAGTTTCTCTGGAGGGATTTGTAAAAACCCAACTATCTCACCTCTTTTCCAGTTTGGATTTGCTGCAGGCAAGCAACAGTGGATCTTTTTCAAAGAGACACTGAGAATAGAGGTGACCATTAATCTATATTCTCACTTTGGCTCACAGAAAATTAGAGTGGCTCCAGATGCCATTAAGAATTTTTGAAAAGTGGGACACCTGGGTGGCTCAGAGGTTGAGTGTCTGCCTTTGGCTCAGGGTGTGATCCCACGGTCCTGGGACTGAGTCCCACATCCGGCTCCCTGCATGGAGGCTGCCTCTTCCTCTGCGTCTGTCTCTGCCTGTCTCTCTGTGTGTCTCTCATGGATAAATAAAATCTTTTAGGGATCCCTGGGTGGCGCAGCGGTTTGGCGCCTGCCTTTGGCCCAGGGCGCGATCCTGGAGACGCGGGATCGAATCCCATATCAGGCTCCCGGTGCATGGAGCCTGCTTCTCCCTCTGCCTGTGTCTCTGCCTCTCTCTCTCTCTCTCTCTGTGACTATCATAAGTAAATAAATAAAAATTAAAAAAATTAAAAAAAAATCTTTTAATAAAAAAAGGAATTTTTTAAAGGTGATCTAATTCCATGCAAATAAATATGCAAATAGAATAATAGAGTTGAAAGGATCTTGGAGATCATTAACCCTGTTGAAATGTGAAAAAAGGATATTGGGCTCCAGAGAAGAGAAGTCATCTTCTTATGGTCACCCTCTAGTTAGTAGAAGAGGAACTGCTCTTACCAAGGTCAAAAAGAGATCTGAGTTATCCAGTACAACCCTTGACCCTTAGGAATACTTATTCTTAGAGAACCTGGCATAAGATCACTTGCCATGTATATGGGCACAGGCTTGGCAGGAATACTTTAGAGTGTTTTGAGCTAGGTAACTGTATTGACATTAATAGGAGAGAGAGAGATTGATTGATTGACTGATTGCAGATTTCTCAATCACCTCTACCATGGAGACAGGATTTTATGCATAGATATGAATATTCCTAATTTGGCCCTAATGTATGGAAAACAAACCTTCAGTTCTTCCCAGTCCTATGGATTCATTTGTAGTTTATAGCACATGGCCTTAGTTCCATTTATAGAATTAATCTTGAAAATACCTGAGAAGAGGCCAGACTTCAGAGAACATCTTAGGAATATTCTCACTATGCCCATCAACCAAATAATAGCTCCAGTACAAAGTGAGGGACATAGAGAACTAAGCCCACAAACTTCAAAGCAAGTTAAGAACTAATTCAGATACTATTGTTGATAACTATCTTTATCCTCCAGAGCCATAAAATCTGAGTTGTGGGCCTACTTATGTACCCAGTGAGTATAGACTAGCCAGAGAGGGTCTTTGCTCCTGTGCTCACGGACTTCAACTGCTTCAGGTGTGATTAAGCCCATCATGTAGAAGAGTCCCAGGTGAAGTTCTCCTCATCATGCCTTCCTGGAATGAGATATTAAAGGAAAAGCAATTGCTCTAAGCAATTGCTGGGAGCCCTCTAGGGGGCTAGTTGATGGAGCTAGGTTCTTTACAAGTGGCAGTGTGGATAAGAAGCAAGACATGCTTGTTCTTTGGGGTATTCCTTGATCCAGGAGCAACCAAGAGTCAGAATAAATTCGTTGGGATGGTTGTGAGTCTGTATAACCTGCCCCGTTGGTCACATTTGGATTTACTTAGTTACTGACCTCACAGGACAAACATTAACATGGAATATCCTCATTTATGCCTATAATTTGAAAATACAACATTACTTTAATAGTTTATAGTGAGAGTATTCCAAAAAAGTGCTATAAGGTGATTATGTTACTCCAGAGAAGTAATTTTTTACCTCTGTGTGTATTTCTGTCTGTATTTCAGTGTACTTTTCTGGGATTAAATTTCAGGTCTTTGTTCCAAAAATTTTAATGTTTGTACATTTTTATAAACTCCTTAGTTAAGTTCCAACCTAATGTTCTCTGTCCTTCTTCTTATAGTTTATGCTCTAGCACAAACCAATTTCTTGCTCTTTCCCCTGAACTTTTCTGATTAGCATGCCTTTATTTGTGCTTTTCCTCTACTGAAAATCTCTCCTTGCCTCCTACACTACAGGCCCAAATTCAACCCATCCTTGAAAGTCTAGTCATATATTCCTTCCTCCATGCAGGCGTCCTTGTTCTCTCTAGTGATATGTCCCTATTTCTGAATTTCTATAATAATTTTATCTACGCTTCTTTAATGTTTATATAATATTTACCTGTTTTGTATAGCTGTTTGTGTACTTATCTCTCTTATATTTTGATATAGAGAAAATAATAAATGTTACAGCTACCTGAGGGCAGGAATCATTTTTGAGTCATGTTTGTACTCTACACAGTACCTGACACATATAAAAGGCACTCAATAAATATGTGTTGAATAAATGTTTCTGTGCTTTTCTGTGTACTTTTCTCTGTGCATTTTCATCTCCTTTCCTTTTTTAGTTTAATATTTTTCTTTCCATACATCTGTCTATCCTCCATCACCCTTTTCTATCTCTATTTCTAGATATGTACAATGATATATTTATATAATTTAATTATTGTTTAAAAAGTATATTTTGTATTTGTCATGTTTATTAAATTGAGGTTAAATACTTTGCTTCTTATCTGAAAAGCAGTACTGTTTTTATATTCCTCTCATTAAATTCCAAAGGGATAAATTAAGTCATGTATTTATTATACCATTGTTGGTTAGCTATTTTTTCTTTTTCTTTTTAAAAAGATTTTATTTATTTATTTGAGAGAGAGAGAGACAGAGCATGAGCATGAGCAGAAGGGAGGAGCAAAGGGAGAGGGAGAAGCAGACTCCCTGCTCAGCAGGGAGTGGGACTCTGGGCTCTATCCCAGGACCCTGAGATCATGACCTGAGCTGAAGGCAGACACTTTAACTGACGGAGCCACCCAAGCACCCTAGTTAGCTATATTTTTTCTTAACAGTTACTAATCTTTGATAGCAAAACTGTTCCCCATTCATGCATTGAATTCTATTTTTTAATTATTTTGAGGAACGTCCTACTATTTTCCACAGTGACTGCATCAATTTGCATCCTCACCAGCAGTGCATGAGGGTTCCTTTTCTTTACATCTTCACCATCACTTGTTATTTCTTGTGTTTTTGATGATTCACACATTGAAAAGAATCCAATTATTGTTTACTATGGTTTCCCCTTGAAGTATTGAGGGAAATCAATTTTAGGAATTAATATTTAGCCAAGAGAAGTAGAGACTAAAGGACTAAGAGGGGCCATAAATAGTTCTCTTGATATATGTGAAAGGATACCACGGAGAGCTGGGGTTCATTTTGTTTCTTGGAGCCTCAAGAAATAGAATCGGAATCAAGTGATGGAAGCTGGAGGCATAAGGTCAACATAAGGAAGAAATTTCTAGTAATCAGAAATGTCCAAAAATGAATGTTTGGGTCTTAGAGATAGTGAGTTCTCTGTAATTGGGAGGTATTCAGACAGAGGCTGAATGGTCATGTTGTGAGGAAAAGTAGACAATACTTCTACCATTGTATAGACAATTGGGATAAATGATCTTTTGATATTCCTTCCCACTTGAGTCTTTGGTTTCATGATTTTCTAACATGCCTCCTTAAAAGGATTTAAGCAGTTTCAAATGTTCAGAACACATGAACACAGATCAGTTCAAATTAAAAGCAGACAAGAAGTTATAAGAAGCAGAATTAGAATCTTCAGATAGCACCATGATAAATCACTGTATTTGACCACTAAATTTTATTCTTGAGTTTCTTGGCAGTTGAGGTAAAAAGGGAGGAAAACAACCAAATTGAGTCACATAGTTCTCTGTCGAGTGAAAAAGAAAAATGACTATGAGTTCATCTGCCTAGACAGATTTTTTTTCCCTGACACTGAATTCTGGGAGGAATTTATCGTGTAATTCCTTATATAATGGGTAGTATTTATTATAATGGACAATGTGGTCTTGCAAAAGATAGAGATATAATCTTCAAATGGAAATGTCTTTGCATCCCCTTCAAAAAAAAAAGGCTGTAAAATTTCACATCTTAAACCAGTAGGAGTCTTTTTCCTTTAGAAAGCGAAGATATTGTGGTTAAGGTAAATTGCCTTCTAGCTTAATATAGAGACCTGGCACAGAAAACCCAGAAGAATAGACAGTTAACATGATCCTTATCTGCTCTCAAGTATCTCCTATATCCAGTTATCCTTTGGATTGCAGACAATTTATAGTTGAATTCACTGAGGAACATATACCAAAAAATAGAGATTAGGAGCCTAAGGATTTGCGGTCTCTGCCAGTTACTTGCCAGCCAAGGACAGTAGAAGTATGCATTCCTGTCCTACCTACCTCTTTAGGGATGCTGTGAAGATGGAAGAAGAGGTAATTGATGTCAAAGCACTGGAGAAAGTTACAATTTCTAGCCAAATGTCAGGGATGAGGGATAGTGCTATTGATACCAGACTGCATCTCACCAGGGCCTAAGCCTTAGGGAGGGTTTTGATGGTTAGCTACTGGGAAAAACCAATTTGTCAGATCTTCTATGAAGTGTCATTGCATATCTACAGGGGCAAGGCATTCAACTTCAGAGAAAGATGATTTTATGAAATTAATGAAACTTTTATGGTGTGAGGACCCTTGTTGACCAGTGTTAGAGTACTGTCTTGGTCAAAGACATAGTTTAGCCACCAAAAGTAATTTCAAAATAAATCATATCCCATAGTAATAAAAAACCATGAAGGGGATTTAGAAAAGTTCATTGAAATCCTCCTTTCTCTCCTGCTTTTTTCCCCATCATATTCCACAGGTTTCTAGTGTCTCTCTCTTCAACTCATCACCCCCTCCAACTTTTCCTGGACCTCCAGGCAGAACAATTCTCTTTTCTCAATATTGCCTTTGCTCCAAGCACTTTATTATGTATATTGACTTATAATTCAGCCTAAATCCTTTCTCCATGACTCTCATGCATTCCTGCTGTCTCTCTTCTTGAAATCAATTTGCTAAACAGAGGAGGAAGAGGTTAGAGTGGTAAAAATCTGAGAAAACAAAAACCAACCTCTCTTGGATACACTGGGAAAAAGAAAAAGTTGGTTAACATATAAACATTAATAAGTTTCATCCCATCACATCATGATATGGAGCTTTAGTCAATTCTTCATTATGGACAGATGGATTACCAGAATCATTGAATTTCACTCCCTTTTGTTATTAACCCAGTTTCTCTTCTTTTCTACTCCAATTTATAGAATAGGATTTCCCACAGAGTTGGAAACAAAAATATTTGGGAACAGTAGTTAGGTATAGCAAAATCTGCTGGTGGATATGGTCAGAAAAGGCAGCAAGCCTGGTAGAAGGGCTGAAGCCCCTCTTGAACTAGTTTTATACATCATTCTGGAAGATGTCATCTTCAACATGCAGAGAGAGCAAAGAAGGGCTGGCTAAACTTCCCAGTGCTTTCTATACCTGCACTTTGCAATGCAGCTTCAATATTTGGCTTGTGGTATGAAGTTTCTAAGCATTAGGCATACCTCTTGAAACAAAAATCCAACCCCAAATTCTAAAGCCAAACGTAAATATTTCAGACCAATCATAGCATCCTTTTCTATTGACAAAAATCTTGGCTAAGAGATAGAAAAGTAAATTGAAAGCACTTTAAAGGCATGGAGAAAACATCTTTATCTTCTCATTTATGGCCCTAACACTAGTTGTAGAAGTAAAGACATACCAGGGGGAGGAGCAAGATGGCGGAAGAGTAGGGTCCCCAAGTCACCTGTCCCCACCAAATTACCTAGAAAACCTTCAAATTTTCCTGAAAATCTATGAATTCGGCCTGAGAATTAAAGAGAGAACACCTGGAATGCTACAGTGAGAAGAGTTCGCGCTTCTATCAAGGTAGGAAGACGGGGAAAAAAGAAATAAAGAAACAAAAGGCCTCCAAGGGGGAGGGGCCCTGTGAGGAGCCGGGCTGAGGCCGGGGCGAGTGTCCCCAGGACAGGAGAGCCCCGTCCCGGAGAAGCAGGAGCTGCACCAAACTTCCCGGGCAGGAAAGGCCTCGCAGGGAGTTGAGCAGGACCCCAGGAGGGCGGGGATGCCCTCGGGCTCCCTGGGACACTAACAGAGCAACTGCGCGCCCAGGAGAGTGCGCCGAGCTCCCTAAGGGCTGCAGCGCGCACGGCGGACCCGGAGCAGCTCAGAGGGGCTTGGGCGGCGGCTCCGTGGAGAGGGGGCTGGGCGGCCGGGAGCGCGAATCCAACAGGGCAGGCAGGGGAGCACAGGGCGCGGGGGACACAGCCCAGGATCCGACCTCCCCCCGGGACAGGCAGAGGCCGGGAGGGCCCAGGACAGTAAGGACGCTCCTGCCCCAGCTGAGCAGATCAGCGGCCCCGCCCCGGAGCCTCCAGGCCCTGCAGACGGAGTAGTTCCTGCAGGAGCTGAATCCAGGTTTCCAGAGCTGCGCAGCCACTGGGGCTGTTCCTCCTGCGGCCTCACGGGGTAAACAACCCCCACTGAGCCCTGCACCAGGCAGGGGGCTGAGCAGCTCCCCCAAGTGCTAACACCTGAAAATCAGCACAGCAGGCCCCTCCCCCAGAAGACCAACTAGACGGAAGTATACAGAATCAGAAGATACTCCCCCGTGGTTTGTTGTTGTTGTTGTTGTTTTGTTTTGTTTTGCTTTTTGATTTGTTTCGTTCCCCCACCTTTTTTCTCCTTTCTTTCTTTTTCTTTCTCTTTTTCTTCTTTTTTTTCGTTTTTTTTTTCCTCTTTCTCTTTTCTTTCCTTCTTTCTCTCCTCTCTCTTTCTCCTTTTCCCAATACAACTTGCTTTTGGCCACTCTGCACTGAGCAAAATGACTAGAAGGAAAACCTCACCTCAAAAGAAAGAATCAGAAACAGTCCTCTCTCCCACAGAGTTACAAAATCTGGATTACACTTCAATGTCAGAAAGCCAATTCAGAAGCACTATTATACAGCTACTGGTGGCTCTAGAAAAAAGCATAAAGGACTCAAGAGACTTCATGACTGCAGAATTTAGAGCTAATCAGGCAGAAATTAAAAATCAATTGAATGAGATGCAATCCAAACTAGAAGTCCTAACGACGAGGGTTAATGAGGTGGAAGAACGGGTGAGTGACATAGAAGACAAGATGACAGCAAAGAGGGAAACTGAGGAAAAA
The DNA here is from genome assembly GCF_053574225.1 of Canis aureus. Lineage (NCBI taxonomy): Eukaryota > Metazoa > Chordata > Mammalia > Carnivora > Canidae > Canis > Canis aureus. The sequence continues at coordinate 41,379,129 of NC_135649.1, forward strand.
AGAGACAGACAATTAAAAGACCATGAAGACAGATTAAGGGAAATAAACGACAGCCTGAGGAAGAAAAACCTACGTTTAATTGGGGTTCCCGAGGGCGCCAAAGGGACAGAGGGCCAGAATATGTATTTGTACAAATTCTAGTTGAAACTTTCCCATTCTGGGAAGGGAAACTGGCATTCAGATCCAGGAAATAGAGAGATTCCCCCCTAAAATCAATAAAAACGGTTCAACACCTTGACATTTAATAGTGAAGCTTGCAAATTCCAAAGATAAAGAGAAGATCCTTAAGGCAGCAAGAGACAAGAAATCCCTGACTTTTATGGGGAGGAGTATTAGGATAACAGCAGACCTCTCCACAGAGACCTGGCAGGCCAGAAAGGGCTGGCAGGATATATTCAGGGTCCTAAATGAGAAGAACATGCAACCAAGAATACTTTATCCAGCAAGGCTCTCATTCAAAATGGAAGGAGAGATAAAGAGCTTCCAAGACAGGCAGCAACTGAAAGAATATGTGACCTCCAAACCAGCTCTGCAAGAAATTTAAAGGGGGACTCTTAAAATTCCCCTTTAAGAAGAAGTTCAGTGGAACAATCCACAAAAACAAGGACTGAATAGATATCATGATGACACTAAACTCATATCTTTCAATAGTGACTCTGAATGTGAACGGGCTTAATGACCCCATCAAAAGGCGCAGGGTTTCAGACTGGATAAAAAAGCAGGATCCATCTATTTGCTGTCTACAAAAGACTCATTTTAGAGAGAGGGACACATACAGCCTGAAAATAAAAGGTTGGAGAACCATTTACCATTCAAATGGTCCTCAAAAGAAAGCCATCCTTATATCAGGTAAACTAAAATTTATCCCGAAGATTGTAGTGAGAAATGAAGAGGGACACTATCTCATACTTAAAGGATCTATCCAACAAGAGGACTTAACAATCCTCAATATATATGCCCCGAATGTGGGAGCTGCCAAATATATAAATCAATTAACAACCGAAGTGAAGAAATACTTAGATAATAATACACTTATACTTGGTGACTTCAATCTGGCTCTTTCTATAATGGATAGGTCTTCTAAGCACAACATCTCCAAAGAAACGAGAGCTTTAAATGATACACTGGACCAGATGGATTTCACAGGTATCTACAGAACTTTACATCCAAACTCAACTGAATATACTTATTCTCAAGTGCACAAGGAACTTTCTCCAGAATAGACCACATACTGGGTCACAAATCGGTTCTGAAACGATACCAAAAGATTGGGATCGTCCCCTGCATATTCTCAGACCATAATGCCTTGAAATTAGAACTAAATCACAACAAGAAGTTTGGAAAGACCTCAAACACGTGGAGCTTAAGGACATTCCTGCTAAGAGATGAAAGGGTCAACCAGGAAATTAAGGAAGAATTAAAAAGATTCATGGAAACTAATGAGAATGAAGATACAACCGTTCAAAATCTTTGGGATGCAGCAAAAGCAGTCCTAAGGGGGAAATACATCGCAATACAAGCATCCATTCAAAAACTGGAAAGAACTCAAATACAAAAGCTAACCTTACACCTAAAGGAGCTAGAGAAAAAACAGCAAATAGATCCTACACCCAGGAGAAGAAGAGAATTAATAAAGATTCGAGCAGAACTCAACGAAATCGAGACCAGAAGAACTGTGGAACAGATCAACAGAACCAGGAGTCGGTTCTTTGAAAGAATTAATAAGATAGATAAACCATTAGCCAGCCTTATTAAAAAGAAGAGAGAGAAGACTCAAATTAATAAAATCATGAATGAGAAAGGAGAGATCACTACCCACACCAAGGAAATACAAACGATTATAAAAACATATTATGAACAGCTATATGCCAATAAATTAGGCAATCTAGAAGAAATGGACACATTCCTGGAAAGCCACAAACTACCAAAACTGGAACAGGAAGAAATAGAAAACCTGAACAGGCCAAAAACCAGGGAGGAAATTGAAGCAGTCATCAAAAACCTCCCAAGACACAAGAGTCCAGGGCCAGATGGGGAATTCTATCAAATGTTTAAAGAAGAAACCATACCTATTCTCCTAAAGCTGTTTGGAAAGATAGAAAGAGATGCAGTACTTCCAAATTCGTTCTATGAGGCCAGCATCACCTTAATTCCAAAAGCAGACAAAGACCCCACAAAAAAGGAGAATTATAGACCAATATCCCTGATGAACAGGGATGCAAAAATTCTCAACAAGATACTGGCCAATAGGATCCAACAGTACATTAAGAAAATTATTCACCATGACCAAGTAGGATTTATCCCCGGGACACAAGGCTGGTTCAACACCCGTAAAACAATCAATGTGATTCATCATATCAGCAAAGAAAAACCAAGAACGATATGATCCTCTCATTAGATGCAGAGAAAGCATTTGACAAATTACAGCATCCATTCCTGATCAAAACTCTTCAGAGTGTAGGAATAGAGGGAACATTCCTCATCATCTTAAAAGCCATCTACAAAAAGCCCACAGCAAATATCATTCTCAATGGGGAAGCACTGGGAGCCTTTCCCCTAAGATCAGGAACAAGACAGGGATGTCCACTCTCACCACTGCTATTCAACATAGTACTGGAAGTCCTAGCCTCAGCAATCAGACAACAAAAAGACATTAAAGGCCTTCAAATTCGCAAAGAAGAAATCAAACTCTCCCTCTTCACCGATGACATAATATTCTACATAGAAAACCCAAAAGTCTCCACCCCAAGATTGCTAGAACTCATACAGCAATTCGGTAGCGTGGCAGGATATAAAATCAATGCCCAGAAGTCAGTGGCATTTCTATACACTAACAATGAGACTGAAGAAAGAGAAATTAAGGAGCCAATCCCATTTACAATTGCACCCAAAAGCATAAGATACATAGGAATAAACCTAACCAAAGATGTAATGGATCTATACCCTCAAAACTATAGAACACTTCTGAAAGAATTTGAGGAAGACACAAAGAGATGGAAAAATATTCCATGCTCATGGATTGGCAGAATTAATGTTCTGAAAATGTCAATGTTACCCAGGGGAATTTACACGTTTAATGCAATCCCTATCAAAACACCAGGGACTTTCTTCAGAGAGTTAGAACACATTATTTTAAGATTTGTGTGGAATCAGAAAAGACCCCGAATAGCCAGGGGAATTTTAAAAAAGAAAACCATATCTGGGGGCATCACAATGCCAGATTTCAGGTTGTAATACAAAGCTGTGGTCATCAAGACAGTGTGGTACTGGCACAAAAACAGACACATAGATCAATGGAACAGAATAGAGAACCCAGAAGTGGACCCTGAACTTTATGGTCAACTAATATTCGATAAAGGAGGAAAGACTATCCACTGGAAGAAAGACAGTCTCTTCAATAAATGGTGCTGGGAAAATTGGACATCCACATGCAGAAGAATGAAACTAGACCACTCTCTTTCACCATAGACAAAGATAAACTCAAAATGGATGAAAGATCTAAATGTGAGACAAGATTCCATCAAAATCCTAGAGGAGAACACAGGCAACACCCTTTTTGAACTCGGCCACAGTAACTTCTTGCAAGATACATCCACAAAGGCAAAAGAAACAAAAGCAAAAATGAACTATTGGGACTTCAAGATAAGAAGCTTTTGCACAGTAGAGGATACAGTCAACAAAACTAAAAGCCTACAGAATGGGAGAAGATATTTGCAAATGACATATCAGATAAAGGGCTAGTTTCCAAGATCTATAAAGAACTTATTAAACTCAACACCAAAGAAACAAACAATCCAATCATGAAATGGGCAAAAGACATGAACAGAAATCTCACAGAGGAAGACATAGACATGGCCAACATGCATATGAGAAAATGCTCCGCATCACTGGCCATCAGGGAAATACAAATCAAAACCACAATGAGATACCACCTCACACCAGTGAGAATGGGGAAAATTAACAAGGCAGGAAACCACAAATGTTGGAGAGGATGCGGAGAAAAGGGAATCCTCTTACACTGTTGGTAGGAATGTGAACTGGTGCAGCCACTCTGGAAAACTGTGTTGAGGTTCCTCAAAGAGTTTAAAATAGACCTGCCCTACGACCCAGCAATTGCACTGTTGGGGATTTACCCCAAGGATACAGATGCAATGAAACGCCGGGACACTTGCACCCCGATGTTTATAGCAGCAATGTCCACAATAGCCAAACTGTGGAAGGAGCCTCGGTGTCCATCGAAAGATGAGTGGATAAAGAAGATGTGGTTTATGAATATAATGGAATATTACTCAGCTATTAGAAATGACAAATACCCATCATTTGCTTCAACGTGGATGGAACTGGAGAGTATTATGCTGAGTGAAGTAAGCCAGTCGGAGAAGGACAAACATTATATGTTTTCATTCATGTGGGGAATATAAATAATAGTGAAAGGGAATATAAGGGAAGGGAGAAGAAATGTGTGGGAAATATCAGAAAGGGAGACAGAACGTAAAGACTGCTAACTCTGGGAAACGAACTAGGGGTGGTAGAAGGGGAGGAGGGCGGGGGGTGGGAGTAATGGGTGACGGGCACTAGGGGTTATTCTGTATGTTGGTAAATTGAAGACCAATAAAAAATAAATAAAAAAAAAATACCAGCTTCTATATTTATAGAAAAGGTGAAGTCTAAGTTTCGTATATCTAAGTTTCTAGATCTCTTCAAGATTACTCCCAAATTAACAAAGTAAATCACTTCAGTATTCATTCTAACCTTACTATCTCATGTAAGTCATGGGATTTTGATCCCAGATGGGATTTGCACTCTGATGATAGATATGGCGAGTAGTAGTTGGCATACACATAACAATCAGAATAACTCAATGATTCATAGCAATGTTGACATAATGTCTCAAGAATTTAGCAAAGGTCCTTGCATTAATTAATTAAAATGCAGGTCAACCTTAATAGTTGATTACTATGATATACATTCTTTTTTAAAAATATTTTATTTATTTATTCATGAAAGACAGAGAGAGAGAGAGAGAGGCAGAGACACAGGTAGAGGGAGAAGCAGGTTCCCCACAAGGAGCCTGACATGGGACTCCATCCCCGGTCTCCAGGATCACACCCTGGGCTGAAGCAGGCACTAAACCGCTGAGCCACTCAGGCTGCCCTATGATCTACATTCTTTATCATCTACCTAAATATTCTACCTTACAGGACACCAAATATACAGTTTTTGCACCTTCTTATTCCTTTTTCTGTTCCCAATAAATAGATTTATAGAATTTTAAAGCTGGAAGGGACCTCAAATATTTAGTTTAACTTTCTTATTTCACAGGTTGGGAAACTACTCCCAGAGAAGAAATGACTCTCTCCAAGTTTCCACAGCTGGTTAGTGGCAGAGATGGGCTAAGAACTTCTTTTCTGTTTCAGGTGCATAGTTAATATTAAATTCAAACATTGGCTATTGGCAGAGTATCTGCTACTAAAAAGGCACCGAGTGTCCATAATAACTTCTGTGTTTCAGTTCAGTATATTTTGACCCCTTTCCATTATAAAGCCAATGAATCATTAGCAATTAATTAGGTCTTCATGTGGCAATGTACTTTATAGCCTGCTCCATGATCTTGCATTTTCCCTCTTCCTCTTTGGCACTGACTGAAAAAGTTACACAAACTATTTTTTTGGACGAGCTTAGTTGGTTAGTTATATCACATCAGTAGAAAGGAAAGGCCTCAACTTTTGATTATTTAGTCTACACTCTTAAGAATTTCCTGACTTATGCTTTCTAAATGGACTTAGTCTTTAAACTTTATAAGCAAGTAAATCATGCTTATGTGAATAATATATTTATTCAGCTTTCTTCTCCCCCATGGGAGAAAGATTTGAAATTACCAATCAATGGATCAGTTTAGGATCACATATCAACTGGTTCATTTCTAAATCTTCTGAGCCAAATCCTCTATGAAAAGTTAAAAGTAGATTGAGAATCTGCTAAGAGCTGCCATATCATAGGTAACAGGTTTTCAGGCTAACTGCTTAAAATAATGCTTTGGTGATATTAAGTTAACTGATTTCAAAATTCTGTCTTGTACCTATGCCAATGAGTGCCAGTTTGCCTATTTATGACAGTCACTAGAGTGGTATTCTCCATTTTGGGAAAAGAGAATTGAATTTATTCAAAGTCAGTTAGAGGCAGTGGTGGCATTCAGTTCAGTGCACTGCAATTCTGACCTATCCTTCCCTTCCTGTCCCTTTCTCTGGTCAGTGACATAGAGATAAGCTTAGCTTCCAAGAGACACTTTAATATACTGAATGTTAACCAGTGAAACAGACTATTATCCAGAGGTCTAATACACCATCTACCTACCTGACTACAATAGAACAATTTGGAATAAGCTGTCTTGTAGAGTCTGTCCAAAGTCTGCCTCATTAAAGTAGCTCATTGTTTAATCTATATCCTGTGTCATCAGCTGGGTATTCAAACAACCTGGCAATCCTGGCATGTGCTTGGAAGTTTCACCAGTCATTTTTTTTATTACAGTGTCAAAGAGGTAGTGCCAGATGGGTAATAGTTGGAGTTTCTTTTCTGCTTCTCTTCTAATCCATTTCTGAGCCAAAGAATCAAGGTAAGGTTGACAAATATATCTGGTAAATACCCTTTTAATCGGATCCGCAGAAGCAGCCAAACCAGATAAATTATCTGCACGGTATCTTTTTGTTTGTGGTAGGGGTGCTGAAATGATCTTGGCTGTCTATTTATGAGAAATCAAATCACTGTGGAATTTTCAAGACTTACTTCTTTTTTAGCTGATCATTCTTGGAGTAAACATCAACTGTGGCTATTAATTCCAGGCATCATTAGTTTTCTAAAGTGCCAGTTAACAGCATAACATTTTCAAATCCAGAAATTGCTAATCTATTCCTTTTAGCAGAAAATCTCATTATTGTGATTAGCACTATGACTGTGTACCTACTATGTGCTAGAAACTATACATACATGATCTCTTCTGGTCCTTACAACAGTCCTGGAGGCAGGTACCATTATTAACCCCTGTTTACAAATAAACAATCTGAGGCTCAGAGAAGTTAAGGATATTACCCAAGGCCACAAACATGGTAAGTGGCAAGCAGAATCAAAACCAGTTCATCTTGATTCCAAAGCCTATTCACATTCTACTATACTCATATGATGTGAAATTATTCAATGAGACCAAAATAACATTTTCACTACAGACTTTGCAAGGCACTGGACTACTTGGAATTCTGAATTCTGGGAATTTTTTCTCCCACTTGAGGGAACGATTTCCTAGTTTTGAGGCTTTGTTCAATAGAAATTTGATGGATGAAGCAGGTACTGGAGAACACAGAAGGGTGGAAGGGGTCAAGCATATTCAGCAACTAGAGTCAGAGCGTGTGCTCCCTGGGTTTTGTCTGTCCACATAAGTGAAAATAAGTTTCCTCAAAATGTGAAATGAAATAAACAAACACAAACCATTAAGCCACATTGCTGTTAACTGAAGTTCCAGCTTTTTAAAGGTATTGTTTCAAAACATTTGACATAAGAAAAACTACTGAACCATTAAAAAATAAAAAACATTTTATACAGGGGCTCCTGGTTGGCTCAGTTAGTGGAGCATGCAACTCTTGATCTTGGGGTTGTGAGTTTGAGCCCCATGTTGGATGTAGAGATTACTTAAAAATAAAATCTTAAAAAAACATTAAAAAACCCACTTTCATATCACCAACACCATCAATGCTTCAAGATGCTCTACTTATGCTTACAGAAGGGGTCTCTGATGGATATTGAATACTGGAATTTGAATGGAACCAAAAAAACCAAATGCTAGGACTAGCCACATCCATTTGCTAAGTCACACTTTACGAACTGAAGCCAAATAGTCTCACTGAACTGTAATCTGAAACAAAGTGTGTTGTTCATGTGAAAGAATGAAACTGGACCACTTTCTTACACCAAAAGCAAAAATAACAAAATGGATTAAAGACCTAATATGAGACCTGAAACCGTCAAAATCTAGAGACATCAGCCATAGCAACTTCTTACTAGATATGTCTCTTGAGGCAAGGGAAAAAAAAGCAAAAATAAACTACTGGAACTTCATCAAAACAAAAAGCTTCTGCACAGCAAGGGAAACAACAAAACTAAACAGCAACCTACAGAATTAGAGAATTATTTGCAAATGCTGTATCTAATAAAGGACTAGTATCCAAAACATATAAAGAATTTATACAACTGAAGACTCAAAAACAAATAGTCCAATTTAAAAATGGGCAGAAGATATCAATAGATATTTTTCCAAAGATGTACAGATGGCCAACAGACACATGAAAAGATGCTCAACATCACTGATCATCAGGGAAATACAAATAAAAAATACAATGATATTTCTGTTCATGTCTTTTGCCCATTTCATGATTGGATTGTTTCTTTCTTTGGTGTTGAGTTTAATAAGTTCTTTATAGATCTTGGAAACTAGTCCTTTATCTGATACGTCATTTACAAATATCTTCTCCCATTCTGTAGGTTGTCTTTTAGTTTTATTGACTGTATCCTTTGCTGTGCAAAAGCTTCTTATCTTGATGATGTCCCAATAGTTCATTTTTGCTTTTGTTTCTTTTGCCTTTGTGGATGTATCTTGCAAGAAGTTACTGTGGCCGAGTTCAAAAAGGGTGTTGCCTGTGTTCTCCTCTAGGATTTTGATGGAATCTTGTCTCACATTTAGATCTTTCATCCATTTTGAGTTTATCTTTGTGTATGGTGCAAGAGAGTGGTCTAGTTTCATTCTTCTGCATGTGGATGTCCAATTTTCCCAGCACCATTTATTGAAGAGATTGTCTTTCTTCTAGTGGATAGTCTTTCCTCCTTTATCAAATATTAGTTGACCATAAAGTTGAGGGTCCACTTCTGGATTCTCTATTCTGTTCCATTGATCTATGTGTCTGTTTTTGTGCCAGTACCACACTGTCTTGATGACCACAGCTTTGTAGTACAACTTAAAATCTGGCATTGTGATGCCCCCAGCTATGGTTTTCTTTTTTAAAATTCCCCTGACTATTCGGGGTCTCTTCTGATTCTATAAAGAACTTATTAAACTCAACACCAAAGAAACAAACAATCCAATCATGAAATGGGCAAAAGACATGAACAGAAATCTCACAGAGGAAGACATAGACATGGCCAATACGCACATGAGAAAATGCTCTGCATCACTTGCCATCAGGGAAATACGAATCAAAACCACAATGAGATACCACCTCACACCACTGAGAATGGTGAAAATTAAAAAGGCAGGAAACCACAAATGTTGGAGAGGATGCATAGAAAAGGGAATCCTCTTACACTGTTGGTGGGAATGTGAACTGGTGCAGCCACTCTGGATAACTGTATGGAGGTTCCTCAAAGAGTTAAAAATAGATCTGCCCTATGAGCCAGCAACTGCACTGCTGGGGATTTACCCCAAAGATTCAGATGCAATGAAACGCCGGGACACCTGCACCCCGATGTTTATAGCAGCAATGTCCACAATAGCCAAACTGTGGAAGGAGCCTCGGTGTCCATCGAAAGATGAGTGGATAAAGAAGATGTGGTTTATGTATATAATGGAATATTACTCAGCTATTAGAAATGACAAATACCCATCATTTGCTTCAACGTGGATGGAACTGGAGGGTATTATGCTGAGTGAAGTAAGCCAGTCGGAGAAGGACAAACATTATATGTTTTCATTCATGTGGGGAATATAAATAATAGTGAAAGGGAATAGAAGGGAAGGGAGAAGAAATGGGTAGGAAATATCAGAAAGGGAGACAGAACATGAAGACTCCTAACTCTGGGAAACGAACTAGGGTTGGTGGAAGGGGAGGAGGGCGGGGGTGGGGGTGAATGGGTGATGGGCACTGAGGGGGGCACTTGACGGGATGCACACTGGGTGTTATTCTGTATGTTGGCAAATTGAACACCAAAAAAAATGTATTATTAAAAAAATACAATGATATAGCACCTCATACCTGTCAGAATGGCTTAAATCAACAACACAAGGAACAGCAGGTATTGGCAAGGATGTGGAGAAAGGGGAACCTTCTTGCACTGTTGGTGGGAATGCAAAGTGGTACAGCCATTCCAGAAAATAGTATGGAGGTTTCTCAAAAAGTTAAAAATAAAACTACCCTATGATTCACAATTGCATTACTAGGTATTTACCCAAAGAATACAAAAACACTAATTTAAAGGGATACATGCATCCCAATGTTTATAACAGCATTATCTACAATAGCCAAACAATGGAAACAGCCCAAGTGTCCATCAACCAATGAATGGATAAGGAAGATGTGGTATATAGATATATAGAATGGAATATTATTCAGCCATCTAAAGGAATGAAATCTTGCCGTTTGCAACAATATGGGTGGAGCTAGAAAGTATTATGCTAAGTGAAATAAGTCAGAGAAAGACAAATAGCATATGATTTTATTCATATGTGGAATTTAAGAAATAAAACAAATGAGGAAAGGGAAAAAAAAAGAGGCAAACTAAGAATCTGATTCTTAACTGTGGGCACTGAACTGATGGTCACCAGAGGGCATGTGGGTGAGGTGGAGGGAGTGGGTTAAATAGGTAGTGGGGGTTAAGAAATGTACCCGGTGATGAGTGCACAGGTTGATGAGCATAGGGTGATGAGTGAAAGTGTTAAATTACTATATTGTACACCTGAAACTAATATAACACTGTATGTTAAGTAACCAGAATTTAAATAAAACTTTTAAAAAGTGTGTTGTTTTTTTAACATATTGTGAATTGATTGAAATTGGAACTGATGTTGTGCATTTTCTAAAGTGATTTAGCCCAGACTAATGCAGAACTTCAAAATGATCTTAATATTAAATTTGGATTGAATTGTTATAGATTTAGTGCAGTCAGTTTCAGTTCTTGATTGATGATGCCACTGAGCTCTCAGAGATAGAGCCCTACTCTGGAGAGCTTAGCTCTGCCTTGATGGAGTTGCTCCTTGTGTCATATTACCCATAAACCCACCCAAATTCTGAGAGGATGAGTAACAAACTAAGGTGGAAGAGTGTTGTCTGCTTTCATATACAGTAGGATGTCTGTGGATATCATTATAAAATATGCACTGACCTCCTTACTGTTCCTCAAACACACAATGTACATTCTTGCCTTAGTCTTTGCCATGGCACATGCCATTCTCTCTGCCTGGACTACTTTGCCTTCACATAATCTGCTCTTTTCCTTTTTTCAGGTGTCTGATCAAATATTATCTTAGTGGAGAATGTTTTCCATGATTATCTTCTCAAAAAGAGCATCAATCACACTTTTAATTTTCCTTAAAACATTTTTTGTAGCATCCAACACCACTTAACAAATTATACTTTTAAGTTTAGTTGTTTATGGGTTGTTTCCCCTGCTGGGGAATGTAAGTTCCATGAAAGCAAAGACTGTTTTGTTCACTGCCTTATCCCCAGTTCTTAAAATAGTGCCTGGTATGTGGTAGGTATTCAAGAAATATTTGAAAAAAAGGAAACATGATATAAGATAATATATCACAGAACAAAGAACATAACTCTGGGAGTTAGAAAACTTCAGACTTAGTCTAAACTCTGTTATTTGCTTGTTGCAGGTTGGGACAAATCATGTTATCTCTCTGGACCTCAGTTTCCTCACTAGTCAAATGTGACTATTTGTTTCTTCTTTATCTCATTCATGGAGATGTTGCTAGAGTCAAAAGAAATAGTATATATGGAAGTCCTTGGGAAAATAGAAGTTACTAGATATGTGTATGTTTCTTTCCAGACTATTGAGGTCAGGTGTTCTGCAAGAAGCCATTTTCACTGATTTAACCTCATGCAAACATCATATTTTCTTCTCATATTCAAAAACTAAGATCAGCCCGAGAACAAAAAGCAAAGAAGCTACTAGTTAATGGGGGCTGGTTAGCCTTAATCTTGGAAGAGTGTGCCCAAAGGCAAAAAGTCCAGTCTAATTGGAAGCCAGAATCCAAATTGATTCTCTTTGCCAAAACTTCACTGGCCCTGGGAATAAGCTGCACATTTCAAACAGACTCAAAGCAATGACCTATTTGGTTCAGTCATCTCATGAGCCAGGCTAGAGGCCCCTTAATCCTTCAGGATTTGGTCAATCATCAGTCTTTTAGATGGCCTAAAATCACTAGGCCTGTGGAAGTAAGCAGTTCACCTCTTTCCTGGCATTTTGTTCTGCCCTCCTGTGGCTTGCCACAGACATACACTGAACAAGCCATCAGAAGTCACTAGATATCTCAGTGTCCTGGTAGGTGTCCACGTACCTCCAAAATCTAAATCCGATACAGCTAAACAACAAACTGTTGATGAAGTCCCTGAGTTAAATTTTTTTAAGATTTTTTAAAATTTATTTATTCATAGACACAGAGAGAGGCAGAGACACAGACAGAGGGAGAAGCAGGCTCCATGCAGGGAGCCCGATATGGGACTCGATCCCGGGTCTCCATGATCACACCCCAGGCTGCAGGCGGCGCCAAACCGCTGCGCCACCAGAGCTGCCCCCCTGAGTCAAACTTATGTGAAAGGTGCTATAGTCTGTATATACAAAGATTCTTATTCATCTTCCATCCATCACCTGTGCATGCCTTTAGGCATCCCAGCTGGCATGGTAACTTTGATGAAATAGGAAAATAAATCTGCTTTCCCACAAAGTTTTAAATGGATTGATTGCACAGCCATTGGCCAATGCTTCAAATGAGACTGACTACTCCATGCTGCCAGAAGGATCCTGAGCTTTTAAAGGCAGTGTGTATGTGTGTGTGGGGGGGTGGTGGTGGTGGAGGGGCAGCAAATGGCAGAGGGAGTGGGTAGTGGGTAGAAGCTGAGTCTGCCTGTGAATAAAGAAGTGAGAAAAAGGAACGTTTAAAGAGTCCTTTGCCCCCTAAGCCCTCTGAGTATAAAATAAAGGAAGGTTTTGAGCTAGAAAAAGGGACAGGAAATAGATTTCCTCATTCTCTTTGCTCACAATTCACCCCTTTGCAACTCTATCTCAACCACTCACCACTTTGATTTTTTGTTTCTGGGGTTGTGGGAGTAGATTGGTGATGGTGAAACAAGTCCATCAGTCAGTTGCAGCTACTCCAGCCCAACCTGGAAGGATTCCTCATTGCTTTGCTTCAGGCTGATCACCCCAATCCCTGGCTCAGAAATTTAAGTGCCCTTGGCACCTCTCCCTCTCAGGTGTCTTATGGCATAAGTCTTCCTTCCTTCTTCAACCTGTTTAAACTGGTACCAAATCTACATTCACAGACTATTTTAAATTCCAAAAGACATGCATATTGTCAAATATTCCTTTTAATACCCCAATCTCTACCCCATGAGTTAATGCTGCATGCAGTTTGGTATGTATAGCTCTAGAAATTTTTCTATGTACCTTAAATGCAGGCAGTTGAACAAAAGAAATTCAATTTTTAATTCTGGTAATGCCAGGTGCTACGGACCACAGGACAGTTAGGAAAACTAAAAAAAAAAAAAAAAAAAAAGATTCTTATTCATCTTCCATCTTTCATCCATCATAGCCTTGGCTGGCATGGCATGGCTCTTTGAGACCCCTGTTGTTTGGTGGCAATGCATGTGCTGGATAACTGGTGGGCTGCCCATTAATAAGATGCTTGGTGAGACATATGTGGGACCCCTATACTTCAGCAAGTTGTTACTTAAGCAGCCTAGAACATAGGCTGAACATTTTTAGCATACATGGGTTGTGGCTGAAGCCAAACATCAAGGCCAGCCTGAGAGGTAAGATGTCTCGGTGTAGGTAAAAGGCCAACATCTTTGGTAAACATGACTTTTTTTGTGGGTGACTTGTCATGCTCCTGCTTACTCTGCTCTAGTCCTTCTTCTCAAAACAAAAAACCTTAGTCAAGTTAGTTAACTTAGTTAAAAGTTCTTAGTTAGGATCCAAATAAATACAATCATAAAAAAGAGGAGAAATAACAACCGACACTACAAAAATACAAAGGATTATGAAATTACAATGATAAATTACATGCCAAAAAATTGGACAATCTAGAAGAAATGGATAAACTTATAGAAACAGAATCTTCTAAAACTTAATCAAGAAGTGGAAAATCTGAACAGACTGGTTACTAATAACAAAATTGAATTGGTCATAAAAACTCCCAACAAACAAAAAGTCCAGGACTAGAAGGGTTTGTGGGTAAATTCTATGAAACATTTAAGGAAGAGCTAATACCTATTCTTCTCAAACTATTAAAAAAATAGAAGAGGAAGGCAATCTCCTAAATGGGTGAAGATATTTACAAATGATATATCCAAAAGGGCTTAATAACCAAAATATATGAAATATATAAAAAGCTTATGCAGCTCAATGCATACAAAAATTGTATTTAAAAAGGGACAGAAGACTTGAATAGACATTTTTCCAAAGAAGACATACAGATGGCCAACAGACACATGAAAAGATGCTCAACATCACTAATCATCAGGGAAATGCAAATCCAAACCACAATGAGATGTCACTTTACATGTGCCAGAATGGCTAAAACACACACACACACACACACACACACACACACAAAATAACAAGTGTTGTTGAGGATGTGGTGAAAAAGGAACTTTTGTGCACTGTTCTTTAAAATGTAAATTGGTGCAACCAGTGTGGAAAACAGTATGGAGGTTCCTCAAAAAATTAATGATAGAAATACCATATAATCTAATAATTCCACTACTAGGTATTTACCCAAACAAAATGAAATCACTAATTCAAAAAGTTATATGCAACCCCATGTTTACTGCAACATTATATACAACAGCCAAGATATGGAAGCAACCTAAATTTTCACTGATGGATAAATAGATAAAGAAGATGTGGCATGCATGCATATAAAGAATAAAAAAGAATAAGCCGGGGATCCCTGGGTGGCGCAGCAGTTTAGCGCCTGCCTTTGGCCCAGGGCGTGATCCCGGAAACCCGGGATCGAGTCCCACGTCGGGCTCCCGGTGCATGGAGCCTGTGTCTCTGCCTCTCTCTCTCTCTCTCTCTCTCTCTCTCTCACTGTGTGCCTATCATGAATAAATAAAATAAAAATTAAAAAAAAGAATAAGCCATAAAAAAGAATAAGATATTGCCATTTGTAGCAATATGGATAGACCTAGAAAGTACTATGTTAAGTGAAATAAATTACAGAGAAAGACAAATACCATTTGATAACACTCATACGTGGAATCTAAAAAAAAAAAAATGAACAACCAAGCAAAGCAGAAAGAGTTCTATAAATACAGAGTAAATAAAATAAAGTAAAATAAAATGAAAATAAAGCAAAAAAATACAGAAGACAAACTGATGGTTACTGAGGGTAGGGTGTGTAGGGAGATGGGCAAAATGGTTAAAGGGGAGTAGGAGATACAGTCTTTCAATTATGGAATGTATATATCATGGAAATGAAAGGTACAACATAGGAAATATAGTCAATTGTAATGGCACTGTATGGTGACAGATGGTAGCTACATTTGTGGTGAACATAGCTTAATGAATAGAGAGGTTGAATCACTATGGTACACCTGAAACTAATGTAACATTGTCAGCTATAGTTCGATTAAAAAAAGTTCTTAGTGGAAGAGTGCCAGGTGCAACTGAGAAAAGTGACATATATAGATGGTTGGTTCATGGCTAGGGATTAACCAAGCCAATTTGCTTTGGAAGGGATAAAGATATAGGAGTCAGATTTTTTGGAAAACAGAACATTTTTACATTTAGTTCTTCATCCAGAGTACCCTCCAGGTCTTACACATTTAAGTTCCTTTCCCTGTCACCCACTCACAGATTTTATAAGCTATTGTCTTCCTTGGGTCACCAGTGAAGAAACACTGTAAGAGTGGAGGTCAGGTATTTGGCCTGGAATAAGGATTATGAAAACCCCAGCAATGGGTCAAAGAAGTGAAAAACTAGTGGAAGCCGAGTGTATTGCACCCTGATGTCTACTTCTGAGAACCAAGTTCAATAGAGTCAGATTTCAGCATGCTTGCAAGCATTCACTTATTCACTCCTCACCTCATTTTACCAAGGACTAGAGGAAGTTAAGAATCTCAGGTGTTCTATCCTACCTTAAAAGTACCACACAAGGGGAAGTGAGATCTCTTTCTCCAAAGTGGATAACTACCACACAGCAGTAGGGTTGCGCCTAGGCTTGTAGAACTAAGGAGATTATAAAACTCATTGGTTTAAGGAATATGTTGCCTTTGAGATGCCTGGGTGGCTTAGCAGTTGAGTATCTGTCTTTGGCTCAGGACGCAATCCTGGGGTCTGGGATCAAGTCCTGCATAAGGCTCCTTGCAGGGAATTTGCTTCTACCTTTAACTTGTGTCTCTGCCTCTCTCTGTGTCTCTCATGAAAAAAATGATTAAAATCTTTAAAAAATATGTTGCCTTGTTCAGGGAGTTACTAGTCTAATGATGTCTAAAGATCACTTCAGTTAGCAGCCTATAATGTATAGACCCACAGAATGGCAGAGGTGGAATGGGCCAAAAATCATACAGTCAACCTCCCTAATTTTACCATAGACCTGGGAACACCAATGAACACCAATGCACATAGCCTCATCAGACCATGGCCATGCCATTCATCCTCTCCTGTGGTTACCACTGGCCTATTAGAGATCAGATGGCTTTGGGTTATGAGAAAGGGTCCTTTTTCCTTGCGGCTTTTATATTTCCACTCCTCTATGGGCTTTGTATTTGTCTTGCTTCCCAGTTTAACTATGAGAAGGAATTACTTTCATACAGAGTACCCCCAACACTTTGCCACTGCCAAATTTCCTTTTGTGATATTCCCAATATAACAAATTATTTTTTAATCTTGCCAATAGCTAGGAGAATGAGCCTGAGGGGTGTGGGGGTTCACATCATGAAGCAATTAATTTATTAATAATTCTGTGGCTACCCTTGGTTCCATTAATAAACAGGCATGGCATGTGGCATGTGTGCCTTTCCCTAGGCATCTTATTAAGCATTTGATAAAGCAGTTATTAGCATTAGCATCACTAATACCTGACACTGGCTGTGTTCCTCGCATCTGAAGATTAACTTTACAAGGCAGGAAGCAAAGTTGAGAAAAGAAGCAGCAAGCAGAAAAAAGGCCCAGAGAGAGGGAAGATGTATTGTTGGAAGTAGACTGGGTAGCTTACATCAGTGCTTCCCAGAATTTAGAATTTTGTATAAGTGTACAAATCATTTATTTAAGAATGCATAGGTTGGTTGGCTTTTATTTCGTGGAATAAAAATCCTCTACAAGCAAAAATCTCCATTATTTCATTTAAAAATTCAAAAAAGTAAAAATGATATTTTAGCTCCAAAAAAGTAGAAAGGACAGAATAAATTTAGAGTAAGTTTAATTTGTAAAAATCTCGCTGCACTGGGGATCCCTGGGTGGTGCAGCAGTTTGGCGCCTGCCTTTGGCCCAGGGCGCCATCCTGGAGACCCGGGATCGAATCCCACGTCGGGCTCCCGGTGCATGGAGCCTGCTTCTCCCTCTGCCTGTGTCTCTGCCTCTCTCTCTCTCTGTGTGTGTGTGTGACTATCATAAAAAAAAAATCTCGCTGCATTGTTCTGATTCTTCTAATTTCAATACAGACCAGTAGAAATATGGTCATAGACTGAACTGGTCCACATAGTGGCTTCTGGAAAGTTCTGGTCTATAATCTCAGCTTTTTGGAGTCAACATACTGGCTGGTCTGATGTAACATTGGTTAGTTTTCCAGAACAGTAAGGTGTGAATACATAGGGCAGGAAACTTCTGGATCAAAAGGGTAGAAAGATGGAAGGATGATTCTTCCCATTATCTTTCTGAGGCATGAGGGTATGCTAAAAGCAGGGATGTCCTATGTGCAGAAAAATAACAGGCTTTTCGGAAGCAATGTGGTACAGTCCCTGGGTAAAGCAAGGTAGCACAGGTAGCCTCTCCAAAGTATAATCTCCTATCTTCCCTAATGTGCACACTTAGGAGGACATATCTTTTCTAAATACTGGTTTCTTGCATTATGTATTGACGAGATGAAAAGAGCCTTCTAGTTAGAGTCCAAATGCTAAAATTCTAGTCCTGGCTCTGACACTTAGTCAGCTGTGTGATTTCTGGAAAGTCTCCTGCCCCTTCCATTTGAGCCATGGTTTCCTCACTGGGATAATGAGGGAGTTAGACTAGATATGTCTGCAGGCCCTTTTAACTTTGACATCCTCCCTTCACTACTCTATCCCTCATCCAAACTGGCCTCAGTTCATTCCCTGGCCACTGTTGCACTTGGGGCTGATGGAGGCTTCTGTGGTAGCTCAGTCCTTGGTTACCAGCAAGTTTCCTATCTGGTCACTGCTGGATTGGTGGCAGAAGCTTCCTCATCCTGTTTTTACTCTTTTGCCCCATTACAAGTTCAGTAAGGTCAGCTCAGGACTGCATTTCCTCTACATCTGTGCATTATATTACCAAAAGAATGCTTCATGCTGGGGTCTGCTAGCTGAGAAGTAAAGGTCATTTCACTAATTGCTCATGGCTTTCTAGCTATATGCTATTTCTCTAATAAACTAATTTGTTCATTTATGATAGACAAGATATCCTTTGGTCCAAAAACCCTTTCTGAGTGGATGTCTTTATGGTCTGGAGGCTTCTTCCAGATCAAGTTGCTCTCCTACATTAGTTATTGCTGGAGCTGTGCTATTGAGACAAGGAAAAGTGGAGAAAGTGGGAGTTAAACTGGAGATGGAACAGAGGATGAAAAAAATGCAGTTGAAGCAGAAGGGTCACTCTTCCAAACACTCCATTCCTTCACTCTATATCTCCCACCAAAGGGCCACTATAAGCCAGACAGACCTGAATTCATACTCCAGCTCTGTCACTTATTAGTTGCGTGATCTTGGACAGTTTTCTTAACATCTCTTCAGTTTTCTACATTTGTAAAGTTGGGAGGATTTTTATGTAGATTAGATGTAAATATACACATAAAGTAATTGGAATGTAGCAAGCATTCAATAAATGGTAGCTATTGCCATTCCTTAAAACAGCTCCGTGGAACTTTCTATTGCTATGTAATGAAATCTTTACTACCCTCCTGGGCAGATGTGCATAATCTCCCTATGTAGGCATGCCTATCAGAAAGATGGCCAGTCTCTTCAGAAGGGTGAAATGTATATACCCAGGGAATAGGTCACTGTAAGATGCTACAGGCTTCACTATATCCCAGAGAAGCTAGCCTGAAAGCTTCTGAATCCATCCTGGTGGTCATGAATCTTCATGGGGTAAAGACTATGTCCTTTTCCTACCTGTGTCTGGCTTATGGTGCTTATAATCCTGATAGCACTGCAAGATAAATATTACATCCGATTTTCCCACTACAGAAAGAGGCAAATTAGTTTCATATGCTACTGTGGCCTTGGAGGTGCCACACTCTACTTACTAGGTTAGCTCTAAGATAATGTTCATGCTCACAACTATCTAGTTATACTCACCCTTTTGCGTGGAGGGGCAGAAAAGTAAGGTGTTCCCCTAGAGGACAGACACAAAGATGAAAAAGAAGGCACAAAAACACAGACATAAAGGCTATCAGAGACAATGTTATATATTTGCCAAATCTTGTTTTATTTTCATTTTCTTGGGCTCATGGGAAAGTTACATTTCCCATCTGCCCTTGCAAGTGGCTGGAAGCCATGTGACTGCATTCTTGCCAATGGAATGTGGAAGAAATGATATATGTTTCTCTCTAGTAGGGCCTTTAAAATATTTTTAGCCCTCTTTTGCCCTGCTGCACAGAACTTGGACCTCATGTTGAAATGGTGCCATCACAGAATGGAACGTGCTTGGATTCCCAAGTTATCCAAGTTGGAGGATAGCCCCTGCTGACTCTCATCAGGTTTTATATGTATACGAAAGAAACTTCATTGTGCCAAGTCACTGAGATGTAACAGTCTATTTGTTATTGTACCATAGCCTATCTTATCCTGACCAATGCACATACCAGTCATATATAGTTAGAAATACATATATAATCTAAGGAGTAAGTAAAGAAATAAATGGCAGAGAAAATGGTTTGGCATGCCAGGGTGAAGGAATAATGAATGACAATGACAAAGTAGATGGGAGTAACACAAGTGGGAAGACAGTGCAGGAGTGTTTGGAGTGAAGAGTAAATGAACCCAAGAATGCCTGGCCCTCTATGCTTCCTGTTTCAGATAAGAAGAAAAACATCTTTAGCTCTCCCTGAAGCTGTTCCCCCATCCAGAAGGACACATCAATGCTGGGTGAGAAATTACCAGTTTCTTACATCAGGCCCATGTATTACATGTATCTTTATTGAGCAGATGCTGGTTGTCAGCAACCCCTTGAGCTTGGAGCACTTTTATAGATTGTTCAGTGTATTTTCCTTAAATCTTCCTAAGCAGAAAGGAATTTTCCTGTTTTCAGTCTTGAGAATAACAAAAAGATGTCTCTTCTGGCTGGGCACAATGGCTCAACCCATCCAGGTTGTCCTCTCAAGCAGAGGTACCAAAATATTACATTGGAGAGTGGTCTCTGCACTCCAAGCAAGGTATGTACATCTAATTCACAAAATGCCAAAGATCCACTCTGGAGTTGAAGTCTATGTCTTCTCCAAGCCTGGTCCATTGCCTGCCAACAATCCAGACAGTCCCTTAAAGTTCCCCTAAAGCCCATATGTTTTAGTTTAGGAGCATTTCCTCTCGTGCTGTTGTCAGTAGACATGGGGAATGCCTATTATCCATTTTGGCTAATTGCCTTCATCTAGCTTAGCTTCTTCCCTAGGCTGCTGAGTTAACTGCCTTTCATTAACCTAGGAAAAATTCTTCTTTTTTTTTAAAAATAATTTTTATTGGTGTTCAATTTACCAACATACAGAATAACACCCAGTGCTCATCCCGTCAAGTGTCCCCCTCAGTGCCCATCACCCACTCACCCCCACCCCCCGCCCTCCTCCCCTTCCACCACCCCCAGTTCGTTTCCCAGAGTTAGGAGTCCTTATGTTCTGTCTCCCTTTCTGATATTTCCCACACATTTCTTCTCCCTTCCCCTATATTCCCTTTCACTATTATTTATATTCCCCAAATGAATGAGAACATACACTGTTTGTCCTCCTCCGATTGACTTACTTCACTCAGCATAATACCCTCCAGTTCCATCCACTTTGAAGCAAATGATGGGTATTTGTTGTTTCTAATGGCTGAGTAATATTCCATTGTATACATAAACCATATCTTCTTTATCCATTCATCTTTCGATGGACACCGAGGCTCCTTCCACAGTTTGGCTATTGTGGCCATTGCTGCTAGAAACATCGGGGTGCAGGTGTCTCAGCGTTTCATTGCATCTGAATCTTTGGGGTAAATCCCCAACAGTGCAATTGCTGGTCATAGGGCAGGTCTATTTTTAACTCTTTGAGGAACCTCCACACAGTTTTCCAGAGTGGCTGCACCAGTTCACATTCCCACTAACAGTGTAAGAGGGTACCCTTTTCTCCCCATCCTCTCCAAGATTTGTGGTTTCCTGCCTTGTTAATTTTCCCCATTCTCACTGGTATGAGGTGGTATGTCATTGTGGTTTTGATTTGTATTTCCCTGATGGCAAGTGATGCAGAGCATTTTCTCATGTGCATGTTGGCCATGTCTATGTCTTCCTCTGTGAAACATCTCTTCATGTCTTTTGCCCATTTCATGATTGGATTGTTTGTTTCTTTGGTGTTGAGTTTAATAGGTTCTTTATAGATCTTGGAAACTAGCCCTTTATGTGATACGTCATTTGCAAATATCTTCTCCCATTCTGTAGGTTGTCTTTTAGTTTTGTTGACTGTATCCTTGGCTGTGCAAAAGCTTCTTATCTTGATGAATCCCAATAGTCCATGTTTGCTTTTTTTTTTCTTTTGCCTTCGTGGATGTATCTTGCAAGAAGTTACTGTGGCTGAGTTCAAAAAGGGTGTTGCCTGTGTTCTCCTCTAGGATTTTGATGGACTCTTGTCTCACATTTAGATCTTTCATCCATTTTGAATTTATCTTTGTGTATGGTGCAAGAGAGTGGTCTAGTTTCATACTTCTGCATGTGGATGTCCAATTTTCCCAGCACCATTTATTGAAGAGACTGTCTTTCTTCCAATGGATCCTCCTTTATCGAATATTAGTTGGCCATAAAGTTGAGGGCCCACTTCTGGGTTCTCTATTCTGTTCCGTTGATCTATGTGTCTGTTTTTGTGCCAGTACCACACTGTCTTGATGACCACAGCTTTGTAGTACAACCTGAAACCTGGCATTGTGATGCCCAAAGATATGGTTTTCTTTTTTAAAATTCCCCTGGCTATTCGGGGTCTTTTCTGATTCCACACAAATCTTAAAATAATTTGTTCTAACTCTCTGAAGAAAGTCCATGGTATTTTGATAGGGATTGCATTAAACGTGTAAATTGCCCTGGGTAACATTGACATTTTCACAATATTAATTCTGCCAATCCATGAGAATGGAATATTTTTCCATCTCTTTGTGTCTTCCTCAATTTCTTTCAGAAGTGTTCTATAGATTTTATTTTATTTTATTTTATTTTATTTTATTTTATTTTATTTTATTTTATTTTATTTTATTTTATTTTAATAGATTTTAGGGTATAGATCCTTTACCTCTTTGGTGAGGTTTATTCCTAGGTATCTTATGCTTTTGGGTGCAATTGTAAATGGGATTGGCTCCTTAATTTCTCTTTCTTCAGTCTCATTGTTAGTGTATAGAAATGCCACTGACTTCTGGGCATTGATTTTGTATCCTGCCACGCTACCAAATTGCTGTGTGAGTTCTAGCAATCTTGGGGTGGAGACTTTTGGGTTTTCTATGTAGAGTATCATGTCATCGGCGAAGAGGGAGAGTTTGACTTCTTCTTTGCCAATTTGAATGCCTTTAATGTCTTTTTGTTGTCTGATTGCTGAGGCTAGGACTTCCAATACTATGTTGAATAGCAATGATGAAAGCGGACATCCCTGTCTTGTTCCTGATCTTAGGGGAAAGGCTCCCAGTGCTTCCCCATTGAGAATGATATTTGCTGTGGGCTTTTTGTAGATGGCTTTTAAGATGTCGAGGAAAGTTCCCTCTATCCCTACACTCTGAAGAGATTTGATCAGGAATGGATGCTGTATTTTGTCCAATGATTTCTCTGCATCTAATGAGAGGATCATATGGTTCTTGGTTTTTCTCTTGCTGATATGATGAATCACATTGATTGTTTTACGAGTGTTGAACCAGCCTTGTGTTCCGGGGATAAATCCTACTTGGTCATGGTGAATAATTTTCTTAATGTACTGTTGGATCCTATTGGCTAGTATCTTGTTGAGAATTTTTGCATCCATGTTCATCAGGGATATTGGTCCGGAATTCTCCTTTTTGGTGGGGTCTTTGGTTTTGGAATTAGGGTGATGTTGGCCTCATAGAACGAATTTGGAAGTACTCCATCTCTTTCTATCTTTCCAAACAGCTTTAGTAGAATAGGTATGATTTCTTCTTTAAATGTTTGATAGAATTCCCCTGGGAAGCCATCTGGGCCTGGACTCTTGTGTCTTGGGAGGTTTTTGAGGACTGCTTCAACTTCCTCCCTGGTTATTGGCCTGTTCAGGTTTTCTATTGCTTCCTGTTCCAGTTTTGATAGTTTGTGGCTTTCCAGGAATGCATCCATTTCTTCTAGATTGCCTAATTTATTGGCGTATAGCTGTTCATAATATGTTTTTAAAATCGTTTGTATTTCCTTGGTGTGGGTAGTGATCTCTCCTTTCTCATTCATGATTTTATTAATTTGAGTCTCCTCTATCTTCTTTTTAATAAGGTTGGCTAATGGTTTATCCATCTTATTAATTCTTTCAAAGAACCAATTCCTGGTTCTGTTGATCTGTTCCACTGTTCTTCTGGTCTCGATTTGGTTGAGTTCTGCTCGAATTTTAATTAATTCTCTTCTTCTGCTGGGCGTGGGGTCAATCTGCTGTTTTTTCTCTAGCTCCTTTATGTGTAAGGTTAGCTTTTGTATTTGAGTTCTTTCCAGTTTTTGAATGGATGCTTGTATTGCGATGTATTTCCCCCTTAGGACTGCTTTTGCTGCATCCCAAAGATTTTGTATGGTTGTATCTTCATTCTCATTAGTTTCCACGAATCTTTTTAATTCTTCCTTAATTTCCTGATTAACCCTTTCATCTTTTAGCAGGATGGTCCTTAACCTCCACGTGTTTGAGGTCCTTCCAAACTTCTTGTTGTGATTTAGTTCTAATTTCAAGGCATTATGGTCTGAGAATATGCAGGGGACGATCCCAATCTTTTGGTATCGTTTCAGAACCGATTTGTGACCCAGTATGTGGTCTATTCTGGAGAAAGCTGCTTGTGCACTTGAGAAGAATGTGTATTCAGTTGAGTTTGGATGTAAAGTTCTGTAGATATCTGTGAAATCCATCTGGTCCAGTGTATCATTTAAAGCTCTCGTTTCTTTGGAGATGTTGTGCTTAGAAGACCTATCGAGTATAGAAAGAGCTAGATTGAAGTCACCAAGTATAAGTGTATTATTATCTAAGTATTTCTTCACTTTGGTTATTAATTGGTTTAAACATTTGGCAGCTCCCACATTCGGGGCATATATATTGAGGATTGTTAAGTCCTCTTGTTGGATAGATCCTTTAAGTATGAGATAGTGTCCCTTTTCATCTCTCACTACAGTCTTCGGGGTAAATTTTAGTTTATCTGATATAAGGATGGCTACCCCTGCTTTCTTTTGAGGACCATTCGAATGGTAAATGGTTCACCAACCTTTTATTTTCAGGTTGTAGGTGTCCTTCTGTCTAAAATGAGTCTCTTGTAGACAGCAAATAGATGGGTCCTGCTTTTTTATCCAGTCTGAATCCCTGCGCCTTTTGATGGGGTCATTAAGCCCGTTCACATTCAGAGTTACTATTGACAGATATGAGTTTAGTGTCATCATGGTATCTATTCAGTCCTTGTTTTTGTGGATTGTTTCACTGAACTTCTTCTTAAAGGGGATTTTTAAGAGTCCCCCTTACATTTCTTGCAGAGCTGGTTTGGAGGTTGCTGCCTGCCTATTCTTTCAGTTGCTGCCTGTCTTGGAAGCTCTTTATCTCTCCTTCCATTTTGAATGAGAGCCTTGCTGGATAAAGTATTCTTGGTTGCATGTTCTTCTCATTTAGGACCCTGAATATATCCTGCCAGCCCTTTCTAGCCTGCCAGGTCTCTGTGGAGGTCTGCTGTTACCCTAATATTCCTCCCCATAAAAGTCAGGGCTTTCTTGTCTCTTGCTGCTTTAAGGATCTTCTCTTTGTCCTTGGAATTTGCAAGCTTCACTATTAAATGTCGAGGTGTTGAACCGTTTTTATTGATTTAAGGGGGGGATCTCTCTATTTCCTGGATCTGAATGCCTGTTTCCCTTCCCAGATTAGGAAAGTTTTCAGCTAGGATTTGTTCAAATACATATTCTGGCCCTCTGTCTCTTTCCGCGCCCTCGGGAACCCCAATTAAACGTAGGTTTTTCTTCCTCAGGCCATAGTTTATTTCCCTTAATCTGTCTTCATGGTCTTTTAATTGTCTGTCTCTTTTTTCCTCATTTTCCCTCTTTGCCATCCACTTGTCTTCTATGTCACTCACTCGTTCTTCCACCTCGTTAACCCTCGTCGTTAGGACTTCTAGTTTGGATTGCATCTCATTCAATTGATTTTTAATTTCTGCCTGATTGGATCTAAATTCTGCAGTCATGAAGTCTCTTGAGTCCTTTATGCTTTTTTCTAGAGCCACCAGTAGCTGTATAATAGTGCTTCGTAACTGGCTTTCTGACATTGGATTGTAATCCAGATTTTGTAATTCTGTGGGAGAGAGGACTATTTCTGATTCTTTCTTTTGAGGTGAGGTTTTCCTTCTAGTCATTTTGCTCAGTGCAGAGTGGCCAAAAGCAAGTTGTATTGGGAAAAGGAGAAAAAGAGAGAGAGAGAGAAGGAAAGAAAAGAGAAAAAGAAAAAAGAAAAAAGGAAGAAAAAAATGAAAAAAGAGAAGAAAAAGAGAAAGAAAAAGAAAGAAAGGTGAAAAAAATGGTGGGGGAAGCAATCAGAAATCAAAAAGAAAGAAAGAAAAGAGGGAAAAAAAACACGGGGGAGTATCTTCTGATTCTGTCTGCTTTAAGTCCCTTGACTTCCCCTGGAACTTGTCCGTCTAGCTGGTCTTCTGGGGGAGGGGCCTGTCGTGCTGATTTTCAGGTGTTAGCACTTGGGGGAGCTGCTCTGCCCCCTGCCTGGTGCAGGGCTCAGTGGGGGTTGTTTACTCCGTGAGGCCGCAGGAGGAACAACCCCAGTGGTTGCTGCAGCTCTGGAAACCTGGATTCAGCTCCCGCAGGAACTACTCCGTCTACAGGGGCCAGGAGGCTCCGGGGCGGGGCCACTGATCTGCTCAGCTCGGGGCAGGGGCGTCCTTGCTGTCCTGGGCACTCCCGGCCTCTGCCTGTCCCGGGGGGAGGCCGGATCCTGGGCTGTGTCCCGGCGCCCTGTACTCCGTGTCTGCGCTGTTGGATTCGTGCTCCCAGCCGTGCAGCCCCCTCCACACGGAGCCTCTTCCTTTGCAGGAGCAGCTGCCGCCGCCGAGCTGCTCCTGGAGCCCCGCAGCCCCCTCTGCAGAGCCGCCGCCCGAGCCCCTCCGAGCTGCTCCGCGTCCCACCGTGCGGGCTGCAGCCCTTTAGGGAGCTCAGCACACTCTCCTGGGCGCGCAGGTGTCTGTTAGTGTCCTAGGGAGCCCGAGGGCATCCCCGCCCTCCTGGGGTCCTGCTCCAACTCCCTGCGGGTGCCTTTCCTGCCGGGGAAGATTGGTGAAGCTCCTGCTTCTCCGGGACGGAGCTTTCCTGTCCTGGGGGCACTCGCCCCGGCCTCAGCCCGGCTCCTCGCGGGGCCCCTCCCCCTTGGAGGCCTTTTGTTTCTTTATTTCTTTTTCCCCCGTCTTCCTACCTTGATAGAAGCACGAACTCTTCTCACTGTAGCATTCCAGCTGGTCTCTCTTTAAATCTCAGGCCGAATTTGTAGATTTTCAGTATAATTTGAAGGTTATCTAGGTAATTTGGTGGGGACAGGTGATTTGGGGACCCTACTTTTCCGCCATCTTGCCCCTCCTCCAACCTAGGAAAACTTCTTGGAAAGCCTTCGTTGGTGAGTGTTCTGAGCCTGACAGCAGCTGTTTTCCTTCCAATGTCTAAGGAAGTCATCGAGCATTTCACAACTTCTTGATGAAGTCTTAAGAGGAAGTGAATTCTCAGCTAGGTTGGGCCATCCACCGTCGCCCAGGGGACTGTACAGTGGCTTGAGTAAAACGTCATCCTGGCCTATTATAGCAGAGCTGCTTTGCCAAAGTACACAAGGCCAGCCACTGCACTCTGCCATGAACTGAGCCAAAGCGATGGAGGGTAAAGTGCAAGAACAGCAGGGCTTCCCTGACCTGACAAGTCAGGTGGCGAAGCCCGAGGCCAGTCAGTTTTGTGCCATGCAGGAGTCTTTGCAGCCAAGTTAACACACTTGTTTCTACCCAGCCATGGTGAATGCAGCACAAATTTCTAAGAAATGCCCTTTTTGTTTCTGCTCTTAAAAGAGGTGTTGAAAAGAGCTAGAGAGAAAGAAAGGATGAAAGAATGGGGAAGGAGGAAGAGAAAATGAAATGAAATGAAATGAAATGGAGCAAACCCTTGTCTCTGAATGTCCCTGAGCCAATGACAATGAGTCATGTTGAGATCATATTTGCACATAGCTGGATAAGCAGAATGTGTGTACCTGGTAAATTCACAGCACCGGAATTATGGCAGGAACTTAAGAAGCAGGAGGTCCTCCCTGCCCTGGATGGCTTATCCTGCTATCTAAACATATCCACATAGACTTTAGGACAATTCCAAGAAAGTAAAGCAGATGTAAAGTAGTACAGTCTAAGTGGATTTATAGAAGTGCTTAGGTAATTTCCCTCATGCAGCTTAGCACCCCAACTTGGGGATGGACAACTGGATTTCCTTTTTTAAGTTTACTTATTTATTTAAGTAATCTCTACACCCAATGCAAGGCTCTAACTCATGACCCCAAGATCAAAAGTGGCATGCTCTTCCAGCTGAGCCAACTGGATTTCTTAAGTCCTACTGTCTTACCAATTGGCCCAGATTGCACCTTCAGGTCATTCATAGTCTCCCTCTGGTGGCAGCTTTTGTGGAGTTCTGATACCTCATTAGAGTTTCAGGTAAAACACCAGACACCAGCAACCCAGTATCTCCATTATACTTAGTGCAGGAGGGGAGACTTAAAGGCCAACATTATGAGGAACTGTGTTGGTTCTGGTGACATGAAAGGGAGTAGCAGGTACATCTTCAATGGACAGAGAGGAAACAAGCACATTCTCTAAAGAACTATGGGCAGGGGTGCTGGAACAGATGTGGTTTTTTTCTAGATCCTTTTCAGCCCCCAAATTCTGTCCTTAGTACTGCTATTTTAAAAAGAACCTTTTATTTAGAAAACTTTAAACTTGGCTTCCTTGACCCCTAGCCCTTCATTGTAAGGGTGTAGCAGTTATCACTCAGCTTCCTTGTAGCAGTTAGCCTGTTTAGGAAATCTGTGTGTGTCTGTGCATGTGTGTGTAACTATATGTCTATTTCTTTTCAAAGAAAAAAGATACCTGAAGAGATATACAGACACACCTAAAGGTGCTCCCTCCCTGCAAGCCATCTCAACCCATCCACCAAGATAGGCTCAAATTATAGGAATTCCTGAAACCAGGGTACCCACCAGCCCACACTTGAAATTGCTCCCAATATTGCCTTCCGCCTTCAACAAGCACCTGTGCATTTCAACAAAGCCATCAGGACTAAATGGTGTCTGAACAAGCAGGGGAGCAAAACAGTATAAGTGACAGGGAAGAGGGCAATGAGGGCTAATGCATTACTCCTTTTAGATTAAAGTTGCTTTTCCTTTGGATCTCTAAGAAGGAGGACATTAAGGTGACAAGATCCTAGGGCAAGAAGGGGCTTTGAGAAACAGAGTCACATTTAATCCACCCCAGGCAATGTCACAGTATACTTATTTTACAGAAGTTTTTAGAAATTCTCTTAATTAATGTTTGTAAATGTTCCCTTTTGTCTAACTTCCATTCCTTGTGTTGCCACAAGCTCATTACTTCTTGGTTTGCAGATGATGTAAGTAGTAATGAGTGGGCTGTCCCACTGTGTCCCTCACTGTCCCCTATAGTGGGGTGCCATGGGGTATACAAAGGAAGTAAACCTTCAAGATCAGGTCATCCTCTCTCCTTGGTAAAGAATCTGGTTGCAGTTTGGACAGCTCAGAGCCCCAGTCTGAGGAAATGACATAGGTTGCTGGCCTCAACAGGCCAGGCTAATAAGAGCCAGCAAAGAAATCCCACTGAAGCATGTGACACTTGCCCAGAAAACATTCAGAACCATTTTTACTCTTATTATTTCTGGGAAGTCCTACAATCCTCAAGAGTCAGAGCACTTCTTAACTTCCTGGGGACTTTAGAGATTCCTGGCACAACTAAAGAAAAACCAAACCAGAAACCAACTTATTTCTCCAGCTTTTCTGTAGAGGTGTTATTTTCAGTTCTCTGCATCGAGCTTGGGGGTCCCTTTCTACTAATTCTCTGCATCCTAGAGGAAAAACCGATTCTTGTTTGATAGGTCATGTGTTTCCACTTAGCATGAGGCAGTCAATGTATTATTCTCATGCCATATTATTGGTGGCGGGAGTTATGTGGATTGAGGCCTGTTAATGACATTTTAGAGAAGATGTGACAAAGGCATTAGTTTGTTGAGTAGCATCCAAGCTGGGATACAGTGTGAAAAATATAAGAAAGTGCAAATATATAGACACATGCACACACAGATTCATAAGGGTTTTGGCTTTTTTAACCTCCTCTCCCTAGCACACCCCCTTCACACACACATAAACAGCTATAGCAGCAAAGCCTGGCCTCCCATATGTACCCAAATAAGAGCTATAGTGCTCACATCTGGATTGAAGAAGTCAGATTTTTTGTAACTCTCTTCCTCTCTCACAAATTTTCCTCCAACCTAGGTGATCTCTCGATAAAAATGGAAGGGAGTTGGTTTTTCTTCTTAATGTCCTCCCTGCCCTGTGGCCAACTTGCCTGCCCTCACTGCCACATCCTACTAAAGCACTCACCTATCCTCAACTTACCTTCTTCAGGGGTTGACATTTCCTTGTGTTTTTCTTGCCCATAATAGTGCACATCAGAGTGGCAACCTGGAATGAGAAAGCCAGCAAAAGCTGAAGGGACCATTGCACTTCTGTGCCCTGTCCAGACTCCTCTGTGGTCAAAGACTTATGAAGCTTCAACTGAATGTGGCTCTATGGGTTATGCAAAGGAGGAGAAAGCAGGTTCTGATCTCAAGAACCACACAGCATAGCTAGGAGGAAGAGATTACCATATCCACTGGATACTGAAAAACTGGATATAAAGGCGGAGAGTTGTACTCATTTGTGAGCAACTGCATTCTTACTGTAAGAGCTGAGAAGCCATGGAGATATCCTGGTGAAATAGAATAGTCTGGGAAGATTTTTTTTACAGGAGGTAGGAACTGACCTAGTATCCAATGAGTCTCACCATGCAGCCCATACTGTGATGGATTGGCAATCAGCTTTGCCTGGATGTGTTGAGTTTGGAGTTGGGACAGAGGGGCTGGGTGAAGCCATAACATGACTCTTCTAACTATAGCCCTCCTGCCTCCCTAGGTTGGCCTTCTGTACCTCCACCTACCCTGCCAGGTATCATCTCCTTGAGCTTGGAAATTTTACCAAGCAGCAGCTGGAAGCCAGGCATTGGCTGCTAGAACAATATTGGCTGAATTTCAAGTTGCTTTAAGACCTTCAGAGGGGGAAATCTGCTTTGCTCTTGCTCATTCTAATGAAGACCATGTGCTGTGGGCCCCACAGAAACATAATTGGTGGAATACTTTCTCCAATAGTTCATCTTGGGGATTCAACAGCAAATACAAACTTGAGTTGGAAGGAATGCTGGCTGCCTGGGCTAAAAAGCAGTGTTCCTGAGTTCCCAGTGAGATTGCTTGCCCTCAAAAAAGAGAAGATATTGGGTCTCTGGAAAGGGCACAAGATGTTGACATTTCTCTCATTCCCTTTTTCATGGGGAAAGACAAGAGTTTCTTCTATCAATAGCCAGAGGTAACTAGCATGAGAACTATTGCCCACTTCAAAAAGCCTTGAGGTTATACTGAATGAGGAGCTGGGCATTTCTGCAAACAACTTCTGTCCAGAAGAGGCTCCAGAAATGTCAGGTGTTCACTGTAGTATGCTATGGTGTAATGGGAAGCCAGGGGCCTGAGCTCTAGCCCCTCAAAGGTATCTCCCTCATTAATGCATCAGAGGTCTCTGCTGGTTTGATCTCTTTCCCTTTGGGATAATCAGCCCTGA
Source organism: Canis aureus (assembly GCF_053574225.1). Taxonomy (NCBI): domain Eukaryota; kingdom Metazoa; phylum Chordata; class Mammalia; order Carnivora; family Canidae; genus Canis; species Canis aureus. The sequence goes on from NC_135649.1 coordinate 41,410,627, forward strand.
TGCTCTCTTCTAAAATGGAGATGATCTGTATAACCCTTTAGCATGAATGCGCAAATCTGACAAACTTCTCTCTCACTGGAGAATAGGGAAATAGGGTGAAGGTGGTGATGGGGGAGTGGTACAGATGTGGAAAAGTGGTTGCCAAGGGTGCGTATTTTCCTGCCTTCACAATGCTGCTCAGGGATAGCCCTAGCTTTCCTACAGTCTTGCTGTTGTTGTTTTGTTTCCAGAATGGATAAGAAGTAGAGAGTTCTTACCTCCTTCTACTTATACACTATTTGGAAAGTTAGTTTTCAGAGATGTTGGCCAACCCCCAGTTGGACTTGGCTGGAGAGAAGGACCAAATCACAGGGAATTCCTGCTGCCATCAAGCAGCACTATACTTATGTCATCTGTGAAGGATTTGGAAAGATCTTTAGGGATGAAGAACCCGTGGTCCTTTGCGTATCCATTTCCATTAATTAGGCCCCTTTGTCATCAAGTTTCTCTGTTAGCTGGTTTCTCATTCTGTGATTTGCAGGAGACATGGGGTCTAATGCTAGCTTGCCTCTTACCTAATCTTGTAATCTTAGCAGTAGTCATTTAACCTCTGTTTGCACTAGGTTATGAACCATGCAAAAAAGTGGTCTTATGGTTCACAGTCACATTTTGAAGGGAGAGCAGAGCTGGAGAGAGGGAGAGGGGAAGGTAGAATAAAGTCAGGCAGGGAAAGGAATGGAGAAGAGAGGGAGTAGGTTATTTTTTAATTAAAAATTTTATTACTGAGCTTGAAAACCCACCTTATTCTCTAGACTTGGCTCTGAGTGACTTTTTGCTGTTTGCTAAAATCAAATCCACCCTTAAAGGACAAAGATTTATCACCACTGAGGATATTCAAATGAATGTGCTGCCGGCTCTGAAATCAGTTGTTAAAGAGGAGTTCCAAAAAACATTTTGAGCAATAGCAACATCATTGCAAAAATGTACAGGGGTTTAGCCTCCCAAGGTGCTAAAGGGGACACCACTTCTATGGATGTGCGTGTCCTAATAAGCTTGTGAAAAAGCAGCAGTCACATTACATTTTGGTCATATTTCAAATTATTGCCTGTTTCCTCTCCTTTCATTCTCAATAGGGATTGGCAACAGCTAGTTGCCAAGCTTTGTAGGGAGCAGCTGAAAGCCATGTGGGATTTTTACCTTAGCTTATGCTATACCGGTGGCTATTAGCTTCTCTTCACTGTACATGCAATAAAACAGTATCATAGGAAATTAGCACTTGTATGGTGCTTTATATTTTTCAAGGCAGTTTCATATCCAGATGATAATCTCATAGAGTGAAGGAAACTCATCTTATTTACCTTTGAATACCCAAAGCCTAGAACAATGCCTCACCCATAACACTCAATAAATGTTCATGGAATGAAATAGCTATCCTCTCATTTTATCCTTGAAACATTGGTAAAGAAGGCAGACTATGTATTATTCAAGGTATTATTTATATTTTACAAGGACCCAGGACACAAAGAGTACAGTGTATACGGGGGTGGAAGCAGTTTACTGTAGTGTTTATGACCATGAGCTTTTGGAGACAGTTCTGAATTCCAATTTGGACTTTGCCACTGATTAGCCATTGACCTTGAGTCAATTACTAAACTTGAATTTTCTAAACTGAGGAATAGCATCCTCAGGTGAGGATAAAAATAGTCTCTACTTCCAGGGTTGTTGTGAGGATGAAATGTGATGATCTATGCAAGGCATTTAGCATAGGGCTGACATAGTAAGTAAACATACAATCAATGGTTGCTATTCTTATTTAGTGAGCTATTTAGTTTATACAGCTAGTTGGTGGCAAAGTCCAAGCTGGAATCTAGGGCTAACTTTAAGGGTCAAGTTCTTTGCACAAGACAAGGTAGAAATAAGTGTAAGAGAAAGTGGTCTAGATTCTAGGGATTTGGTCAGCAAGTGGAAAATGGAAGCTCCAGGATGCTCTTTGTGCTTCTTACATAAAGGATCTTCTGAAATGGATGTTCAAGATCCTATTGTCCAATCACTGTACCTTGAAAATATTGTCCCAGGCTTGAAGAAGATCCTTTTGTGACTTAGTCATTCCATCAATGGAAACCAGACCTCCTTTCAGTCCCCAATGTCACCACAGAGGCAACCAAGACCAAGCTATACATATCTATATCTGTATCTATTTATATATACACATACATTTAAGTAGCTGGATAAAAGTAAAACAGAGAGTGGCCACTGATTACAGGGTGAAATCTGAGGCAGCATCTCCTTTCATTCCAACTTCCAATCCCATGGAACAGAGCTAAGCAGAGGCCCATGTTGGCCTGTTTCCTGATTTCAGAAACATAAATCCAATCAACTGAAATGCCTCCTGTTTATACTGGCTACCCAAGGCCCCTTAAGACTTTACACAGGAAGTCATTAAAATTCCTTATATTCTCTCTAGGCAAAGGCATACCCAGTCAAGAGTCTTCCTTCTTCTTTCTATACAGAAGAGATCTAGGTATCTAGCAGCCTTCTATTCAGGGGAAGACACTTTCTCTGTCTTTGGAGACTTGCGGATTGTCCCATCTGGGAATCCTGAGTGGCAATTTCAGTGAAATACCAAATGATTCTTGGCAGATCTGGGAATGGCCTCTTATCTCTGCCATTGTACCTGAGAAAGCCCATATTCTTCCTTCACAGGGCCTACCCAACCTGATTTCTTTTTTTCCCTCCTATAGTCACACCTGAAAAAACAGGGCCTCAACACAGGCTGAGAAATACAGCCCCAGAGAGCCACAAACCCTTCAATCTTCAGTGTTTGGAAGACCAAAGGACCAAATCTCCACTTCTGTTTGGCTCTTTGAAACTCAAAGCCTGAAACATCCTGTTCTTTTGCCACATCTGCTTCCTTACCATACAGCTGGAGCTGCTCCAGTGGGCAGAAGGATGAGTTTGAGAATGCTCATCTTAAACTTTACATGTGGCTTGTCATCAACCTACAAGGAGAACTTAAACTAAAGTGTGGTATTCTTCTCATTCCTTCTTTTCTAATTAACAACATATGATATCCACTCCCTTCTCTCACTCCCCTTTCAGGAGCTTTCCCCCGTCCTTGTGCTTAAAGCCCAGAGATACTTGAAGTTCAGGCCAGCATGAGCCCATGACTTACCCAGGTCTTGTCTTCTTCCCTAAGAGGAGTCACAAGTTACTTCTTTTTATGTACTAAGCTTCTGCCTGCTGAACAAATACTCAGCTTCACCCTGAAAAGACAAGGATAAGGGCACTTGTGGTTCTATGCTTTTTTGGTTTGACAGGCACTTCCTGGCCTAAGCTCTCACACTGAGTACAGACAGCAAGCAAGCAAGCAAGCTCTGAGCCAGCCTTTCCCAGACTTGGTTGTTTTGACCTCATTAGCCCAAATTTACATTTTCTGGCTCTCTTCCAAGCTTTCAGCACTCCCACTTATGCCCTTCTTGTTCCAGCTGTATGTTTTTAAAGAGTGGCTTCCCCAATGAGAGAGAGAGAGAGAGAGAGAGAGAGAGATCAGGGGGCAAGAGACGAAGACAGACAGACACATGCTTAACCCAAAGGAACAGCCTGGTGGCATAATTCAATGGGAAGTTATTTGAGGACTTAAGGATCTTCTTCATGTCTCACAGAACACATGACCAGAATAACTAACTCCAAAACCTTTATGTGGGACTCACATTTCTTTATGCTTCCATTTATAATCATGGGGTCCCCTAAATTCCATCTTGGGAAAGAATTTTTGTGCTTGGCTACAGACATCCCATACGGCCCATGCCTCATAAGGGACCGAGGGACAACTATTCTTAGGTCATACTGAGATCTGCTCTTAATGGATGCGCAAACAAAAACGTGGACAGAAATATGGCCTGAGGGTTCCCAGACCTAAGACCACCCTTGAAGCTCACAGGAAGGCCCTGCCTCTGTGCACATATTCGCAAAGAGCCTTCCCTATCACACAGAGAGCCCACATGGGAAATATCCTTCCTCTGCCTGAATGGGCTGATTGCCTCTATTAAGTGGGTTAGAGTAACTAGGTTTTGTTCCTTGTGACATATTTCATGGTTTCCTCAGTTAAAAGGTGGCACTTATGATAGTGTCACAGCTACAAGGGTGCTAGTGGCTAAAGAGACATGTATGGCTAGCTTTAACTCTTACGAATAGGTCAGTAGAGTAAAAAAAAAAATACATCATAGAATGACACAAAGAAGGAAAGGAGAAAGTGTTTCAATATATTTCACAGGGCCTAAACACCCATGCCTAGAGACCATGAACTAAGGCTCATTTCTACTCCATGTCCAAATAATGTCTATACTAAAGCTATTATTTGCAGTGTTTCATACTCTTTGGCTGGCAATTGGCTTCAAAGTTTTGCTCATAGCAAACCACCTCATTTTTTCCCTGCTGGGTATAGGATACTATGTTTATGGTATCCTTGTTCTAGGGGACATGGGATAGGAATCATGTTGAGGATGAAAATTCTCAATGTCTTAAGGGTAGATTTTGAGACAAGGCTCCCTGAGGGTGAGGACCTCTTTCTTCCTTTTGTTCTGTTATTGGGAGTACTGGCTCAGGGTTCTTACTCCTTACAGGCCATGTGGCCATGAAGTCCACAATGTGGTTCTTATAGTCAAATTTATTGTCATATAAGTGAATGAGCTTGGTAACATGGTCATTAAGGGCAATGCTGGCCTAAACATCAAAGGTAGAGGAATAGGTGTCACTGTTAAACTAACAGGAGACAATCTTATCCTCTGCATAGGTCAAGATATCCTTCAAGGGGCTCTCCAATGCCTGATTTAGCACCTTATTTTTTTTAATTTAATACCTTCTTGATGTCACCATATTTGTTTTCTTTTTCAGAGTGCTGGTCAGATTCATGGCAAACATGCTGGGGGTAAAAGCACAGAAGACTGTGCCCATTGGACTCCCATTCAACTCAGGAATGACTTTGCCCACAATCTTGGCAGTGTCAGTGTTTGCAGAGATGATGATCTGAGAAACACCATGACCAATATGCCACAGTTTTCTAGAGGTGCCATCCATATTTTTCAGGGTGTAAGTGATGGTATGAACTGTGATCATAAGTCCCTCCATGATCCCAAAGTTGACATAAGTGCATAATCTTGACCAAGGTGCCACGGGGTTCATGGTGCAGGAGGCAATGTTGATAACCTTGAGGTAGTGATCATATCTCTTATGATTTCCTTCCATCCCAAACATGAGAATGTCTGAGAAAGGGGAAGAGATGATGAGCCTCCAACCTTAAGTGAGCTCCAGTCTTCTCCAAAGGAAGGAAGAGATGAGTGGACTCCACAACATATTTAATACCAGATTCATTTCATTTGATGTTGGCAAAATTTCACTCCTAGAAGATGGAGATGGGCTCCATGCTGTTGACAAAAATTCCCTTTATCAGTCTTGGTGGTGCTGAATTTTTTTCATGGGTGGAATCACATGTGCAGATGATGTAGCTGAGGTAGTTATAAATAGTGATGATATCTACATTGTCACATATGGAAGCAGCCTGCAGGCTAGGTGTTAAATACAGCCAAATTTGTTTATTACAGCCTTTACTATCATGTCTGTGGAATGGGGTTGCCACTGCTAAAAATGGTGCAGCTATGTGCTGAATAGAGGAACAGCCAATGAACTATATCATTTTTAATGGTCAGATATTAGGTTAGGTATGAGACTTCATTGCTCCCCAGCAGTTACCAAATTGTATTCATTGAACAAAGTTTTATTTCAGGCCATCATACCTCTCCTTCCATGTCCATGTTGCTTAGTCTACAAAGAAATAACAACCACACTGGGTTTCCTATAAAAGCTGGGTCTTCGGCAGCTAGAACAACAACATTACCAGAATTCCCTCCAGTTTTTCTCAATCAGTAGCATTTGCCATATATTTAATGCCTATTTCAAACCTTAACCTCTCTTCTCAGACTTCTTCACTCCACCTATCCCTTACTTTTATAGCAAGTTGCTTTGCTTCCTCTATCACCAAGATGATTGAGATCATCTGGGACAGAAAGCACACCAAGCATTCCATCTTGACATAGTGACAAATATCCCTCATCTAGGTCCATCCTTGTCTTCTTACTTTCTGTGGTCTGGATATCATTTCACATATGCTCTGAGATCTTCACGAATTTTCCTTTTGCTCAAATCTATCTTCAATCATTCCCAGTCTTCTAGTTCCTTCCCTTCAGTATTTAAAGATGGTCAAGCTTTATTCTAACAACAATAAACAAAAAAACAAACAAGAAACCCTCAAAAACATCTCCAGCTATCATAATATGCATTTCATTATCTCACTGCAGTAGGAACTCTCAACCCATAACAGCCTGTTGCAATCTGGCTGAGACTACTTTAATGGCATCTCTTAACTGTCAAATTCAATTTATTTATCTCATCACTACCTGACTTTATTTTCTGTGTCACTTGATACTGTTGGTCACTTCCTTCTACCTAAAACTTCCCTTCCTTTCCTTTCTTGACTTCCATGATAGTATTCTTTCCTGATTTTGTTCCCAACCTTTAGGATTACTCTTTCTCAGTTTCCTTTGCAGGCTCCTCCTCCTCCTCAACCAAACCTTTGAAAATCATTTTTTCCCAGGGTTCTGTTGGCCAAACTCGAACTCATCTTGTCACTTCACTCCCTTTCCTTGGGTTAACTCATTCATGCCCATGGCTTTAATGACCACCAATAAAATTACAATTTCAAAAGCTAGATTATCAGACTAGATTTCTTCCATGAGGTGGAAGTATGTTTACTATTACCTACTCAACATATCCATTGGAAATCCATAGCCAACTCAAAATCAGTATGTTCAAAACTTGAATTAATTTTTGCCTTTTCTTCCCCAATTCTGCTAATCGTTTAACTTCTCTTATTATTAGCTAGCTGCTCAAGGCAGAATCATGATTGGCACTACCAATAGCTTGCTTTCTTCCATTTTCCACATCCACTCATATCTTTCATCTCCATCCCTCCTCTCCAAGATAACTTATCATTATTACTCCCAACTGGTCTGGCTGCATGTCTCAACCTTCTTCCAATGTATTATTCTCTAATTGCAGAGAAAGTGATCTTTCTAAAATGAAAATCTGATCATACTTTCCTCTTGTTTCCAACACTCATTGACTCATAATTTCCATTGCTTCTCTAACTTTCCACCTGAAACAGCCCCAGAAGTTTGGAGTATAGTTAGAATCAGTTCTGTGCAAGTAGAAACTTTTCCTTTTTTTACCTTAATTATTCATAGTCATCTAGCATTCTATTCCATATTATATCCGTGTTTAATATAAAATTACATATTTATACAATGGAATATTACTCAGCCATTAGAAATGACAAATACCCACCATTTGCTTCGACGTGAATGGAACTGGAGGGTATTATGCTGAGTGAAATAAGTCAATCGGAGAAGGACAAACATTATATGGTCTCATTCATTTGGGGAATATAAATAATAGTGAAAGGGAATAGAAGGGAAGGGAGAAGAAATGGGTGGGAAATATCAGAAAGGGAGACAGAACATGAAGACTCCTGACTCTGGGAAACGAACTAGGGTTGGTGGAAGGGGAGGAGGGCGGGGGACTGGGGGTGGATGGGTGATTGGCACTGAGGGGGGCACTTGACGGGATGAGCACTGGGTGTTATTCTGTATGTTGGCAAATTGAACACCAATAAAAATACATTTATTATTAAAAAAACATTGAAAACAAAACAAAAAAATAAAATTGCATATTATCATATTTCCAATAAATTAAAAAAGTATTTAGATAAAATTGATGCTTCAAGAAAATTAGCCATGTTTATCTTAGGAATTCAAGTATCCTTTTACACACCATCTCCTACTCTAGTTTGAGAAGCTCAGGGCCCACAGGAGCAAGTCCAAACTCATTAGCAGAGAGCATGAAAAGGTCATCTTTGAGTTTTATTTTTTTATTTACTTATTTTTTTAAGTTTTTTTTTTATGATAGGCACACAGTGAGAGAGAGAGAGAGAGGCAGAGACACAGGCAGAGGGAGAAGCAGGCTCCATGCACCGGGAGCCCGACGTGGGATTCGATCCCGGGTCTCCAGGATTGCGCCCTGGGCCAAAGGCAGGCGCCAAACCACTGCGCCACCCAGGGATCCCCATCTTTAAGTTTTAAAAAAAGATTTATTTATCTATCTGGGGGGGGGGGGAGAGAGAGAGAGAGAGAGAGGGAGAATGAATGAATCTCCAGCAGACTCCCTACTGAGTGAGGAGCCCAACCCGGGGCTCCATCTCAGGACCCTGATATCATGACCTGAACTGAAATCAAGAGTCTGATGCTTACTCAACTGAGCCATCTAGGTGTCCCCTTAAATTGCTTTTTATTTGAACATAGTTGACACCCAATGTTATATTAGTTTCAGGTATAAACCATAGTGATTCAACTTATCTATACATTCTGCTATGCTCACCACAACTGTAGCTACCGTCTGTCATCATACAATGCTATTACAATATCATTGACTATATTCCCTATCCTATACCTTTTATTCCCATGACTCACTCATTCTGTAACTACAAGTCTGTATCTCTCACTCTTCTTCACCTGTTTTGCCCATCTCTCCACTCCTCTTCCCTCTGGCATCCCTTAGTTTGTTCTCTGTATTAATACGTCTGACTCTGTTTTTTTGCTTGTTTGTTTACTCTTTTTTTGTTTGTTTGTTTTTTAGATTTCACTTATATGTGAAAATCTTTTTCACATGGTTTTGGCCTTTCTCAGTCTGACTTTGTTCACTAAGGATAATGCCCCCTTTGCTCTTCACCTATATTGTTGCAAATGGCAAGATTTCATCCTTTTTATGACTTCAAGATATTCCTTGTATATGTTTTACTACAGCTTCTTTATCCATTCATCTATCGATGGACACTTAGGTTGCTTCCATACCTTGGCAATTGTAAATAATGCTGCAATAAACATAGAGGCGAATATATCTTTTCAAATTAGTGTTTTAGTTTTCTTTGTGTAAATATCCAGTGGTGGAATAATTGGATCATATAGTATTTCTCTTTTTATTTTTCTGCAGAAACTCCATACTGTTTTCCACAGTGGCTGTATCAATTATGTTCCCACCAATAGTGCACAAGGGTTCCTTTTTCTCCACATCCTCACCAACACTTGTTATTTCTTATAGAAACAATCATCTGTGATTAAGCCCGAGTGGTTCTCAATGAAGGAGGTGGAGTACTCCTTTAGAAGTGTTTAGAAAAGGTGGGGGGGAGGGGGTCCCTGGGTGGCTCAGCGGTTTGGCTCCTGCCTTTGGCCCAGGGCTGATCCTGGAGACCCGGGATCCAGTCCCCCATCGGGCTCCATGCATGGAGCCTGCTTCTTGCTCTGTGTCTCTGCCTCTCTCTCTGTGTGTCTCTCATAAATAAAATCTTTAAAAAAGGAGTGTCTTTGGAGAGGAGGAGCAAGATGGCGGAAGAGTAGGGTCTCCAAATCACCTGTCCCCACCAAATTACCTAGAAAACCTTCAAATTATCCTAAAATCTATGAATTCGGCCTGAGAATTAAAGAGAGAACACCTGGAATGCTACAGTGAGAAGAGTTCGCGCTCCTATCAAGGTAGGAAGACGGGAAAAAAGAAATAAAGAAACAAAGGCCTCCAAGGGGGAGGGGCCCCGCGAGGAGCCGGGCTGAGGCCGGGGCGAGTGTCCCCAGGACAGGAGAGCCCCGTCCCAGAGAAGCAGGAGCTGCACCAACCTTCCCGGGCGGAAAGGGGCTCCCAGGGAGTTGGAGCAGGACCCAGGAGGGCGAGGTTGCCCTCGGGTTCCCGGGGACACTAACAGAGCAACTGCGCGCCCAGGAGAGTGCGCCGAGCTCCCTAAGGGCTGCAGCGCGCACGGCGGGACCCGGAGCAGATCGGAGGGGCTCGGGAGGCGGCTCCGTGGAGAGGGCTGCGGGGACTCGGGAGCAGCTCGGAGGGGCTCGGGCAGAGGAAGAGGCTCTGTGCGGAGGGGGCTGCGCGGTTCCAGGAGCAGCTCAGAGGGGCCCGGGCGGCGGCTCCGCGGAGGGGGTTGCGCGGCCCGGGAGCGCGAATCCACCAGCGCAGGCTCCGGAGCACAGGGCGCCGGGACACAGCCCAGGATCCGGCCTCCCCCGGGACAGGCAGAGGCAGGGAGGGCCCAGGACAGCAAGGACGCTCCTGCCCCGAGCTGAGCAGAGCAGCGGCCCCGCCCGGAGCCTCCAAGCCCTGCAGACGGAGACCTCCGGAGTTCCTGCCGGAGCTGAATCCAGGTTTCCAGAGCTGGCCCCGCCACTGGGGCTGTTGCTCCTGGGGCCTCACGGGGTAAACAACCCCCACTGAGCCCTGCACCAGGCAGGGGCACAGCAGCTCCCCCAACTGCTAACACCTGAAAATCAGCACAACAGGCCCCTCCCCCAGAAGACCAGCTAGACCACAAGTTCCAGGGGAAGTCAAGGGACTTAAAGTACACAGAATCAGAAGATACTCCCCCGTGGTTCTTTTTTGTTGTTGTTGTTGTTTTTGTTTTCTTTTGTTTTGCTTTTTGATTTGTTTCCTTCCCCCACCGCCCTTTTTTTCCTTTCTTTCTTTTTCTTTCTCTTTTTCTTCTTTTTTTTTCGTTTTTTTTCCTCTTTCTCTTTTCTTTCCTTCTTTCTCTCCTCTCTCTTTCTCCTTTTCCCAATACAACTTGCTTTTGGCCACTCTGCACTGAGCAAAATGACTAGAAGGAAAACCTCACCTCAAAAGAAAGAATCAGAAACAGTCCTCTCTCCCAGAGTTACAAAGTCTGGATTACAATTCAATGTCAGAAAGCCAATTCAGAAGCACTATTATACAGCTACTGGTGGCTCTAGAAAAAAGCATAAAGGACTCAAGAGACTTCATGACTGCAGAATTTAGAGCTAATCAGGCAGAAATTAAAAATCAATTGAATGAGATGCAATCCAAACTAGAAGTCCTAACCACAAGGGTTAACGAGGTGGAAGAACAAGTGAGTGACATAGAAGACAAGTTGATGGCAAAGAGGGAAACTGAGGAAAAAAGAGACAGACAAAAGACCATGAGGATAGATTAAGGGAAATAAACTATGGCCTGAGGAAGAAAAACCTACGTTTAATTGGTATTCCCGAGGGCGTCGAAAGGGACAGAGGGCCAGAATATGTATTTGAACAAATCCTAGCTGAAAACTTTCCTAATCTGGGAAGGGAAACAGGCATTCAGATCCAGGAAATAGATCCCCCCTTAAAATCAATAAAAACGGTTCAACACCTCGACATTTAATAGTGAAGCTTGCAAATTCCAAAGATAAGGAGAAGATCCTTAAAGCAGCAAGAGACAAGAAATCCCTGACTTTTATGGGGAGGAGTATTAGGGTAACAGCAGACCTCTCCACAGAGACCTGGCAGGCAAGAAAGGGCTGGCAGGATATATTCAGGGTCCTAAATGAGAAGAACATGCAACCAAGAATACTTTATCCAGCAAGGCTCTCATTCAAAATGGAAGGAGAGATAAAGAGCTTCCAAGACAGGCAGCAACTGAAAGAATATGTGACCTCCAAACCAGCTCTGCAAGAAATTTTAAGGGTGACTCTTAAAATTCCCCTTTAAGAAGAAGTTCAGTGGAACAATCCACAAAAACAAGGGCTGAATAGATATCATGATGACACTAAACTCATATCTTTCAATAGTGACTCTGAACGTGAACGGGCTTAATGACCCCATCAAAAGGCGCAGGGTTTCAGACTGGATAAAAAAGCAGGACCCATCTATTTGCTGTCTACAAGAGACAAATTTTAGACAGAAGGATACCTACAGCCTGAAAATAAAAGGTTGGAGAACCATTTACCATTCGAATGGTCCTCAAAAGAAAGCAGGGGTAGCCATCCTTATATCAGATAAACTAAAATTTACCCCGAAGATTGTAGTGAGAGATGAAGAGGGACACTATCTCATACTTAAAAGGATCTATCCAACAAGAGGACTTAACAATCCTCAATATACATGCCCCGAATGTGGGAGCTGCCAAATATATAAATCAAGTATTAACCAAAGTGAAGAAATACTTAGATAATAATACACTTATACTTGGTGACTTCAATCTAGCTCTTTCTATACTCGATAGGTCTTCTAAGCACAACATCTCCAAAGAAACGAGAGCTTTAAATGATACACTGGACCAGATGGATTTCACAGATATCTACAGAACTTTACATCCAAACTCAACTGAATACACATTCTTCTCAAGTGCACAAGCAGCTTTCTCCAGAATAGACCACATACTGGGTCACAAATCGGTTCTGAAACGATACCAAAAGATTGGGATCGTCCCCTGCATATTCTCAGACCATAATGCCTTGAAATTAGAACTAAATCACAACAAGAAGTTTGGAAGGACCTCAAACACGTGGAGGTTAAGGACCATCCTGCTAAAAGATGAAAGGGTCAACCAGGAAATTAAGGAAGAATTAAAAAGATTCATGGAAACTAATGAGAATGAAGATACAACCGTTCAAAATCTTTGGGATGCAGCAAAAGCAGTCCTAAGGGGGAAATACATCACAATACAAGCATCCATTCAAAAACTGGAAAGAACTCAAATACAAAAGCTAACCTTACACATAAAGGAGCTAGAGAAAAAACAGCAGATAGATCCTACACCCAGCAGAAGAAAAGAGTTAATTAAAATTCGAGCAGAACTCAACGAAATTGAGACCAGAAGAACTGTGGAACAGATCAACAGAACCAGGAGTTGGTTCTTTGAAAGAATTAATAAGATAGATAAACCATTAGCCAGCCTTATTAAAAAGAAGAGAGAGAAGACTCAAATTAATAAAATCATGAATGAGAAAGGAGAGATCACTACCCACACCAAGGAAATACAAACAATTTAAAAACATATTATGAACAGGTATACGCCAACAAATTAGGCAATCTAGAAGAAATGGATGCATTCCTGGAAAGCCACAGACTACCAAAACTGGAACAGGAAGCAATAGAAAACCTGAACAGGCCAATAACCAGGGAGGAAATTGAAGCAGTCATCAGAAACCTCCCAAGACACAAGAGTCAAGGTCCAGATGGCTTCCCAGGGGAATTCTATCAAACGTTTAAAGAAGAAACCATACCTATTCTCCTAAAGCTGTTTGGAAAGATAGAAAGAGATGGAGTACTTCCAAATTCGTTCTATGAGGCCAGCATCACCCTAATTCCAAAACCAGACAAAGACTCCACCAAAAAGGAGAATTACAGACCAATATCCCTGATGAACATGGATGCAAAAATTCTCAACAAGATACTGGCCAATAGGATCCAACAGTACATTAAGAAAATTATTCACCATGACCAAGTAGGATTTATCCCCGGGACACAAGGCTGGTTCAACACTCGTAAAACAATCAACGTGATTCATCATATCAGCAAGAGAATAACCAAGAACCATATGATCCTCTCATTAGATGCAGAGAAAGCATTGGACAAAATACAGCATCCATTTCTAATCAAAACTCTTCAGAGTGTAGGAATAGAGGGAACATTCCTCAACATCTTAAAAGCCATCTACAAAAAGCCCACAGCAAATATCATTCTCAATGGGGAAGCACTGGGAGCCTTTCCCCTAAGATCAGGAACAAGACAGGGATGTCCACTCTCACCAGTGCTAGTCACCATACTACTGAAAGTCCTAGCCTCAGCAATCAGACAACAAAAAGACATTAAAGGCATTCAAATTGGCAAAGAAGAAGTCAAACTCTCCCTCTTCGCCGATGACATGATAGTCTACATAGAAAACCCAAAAGTCTCCACCCCAAGATTGCTAGAACTCATACAGCAATTCGGTAGCGTGGCAGGATACAAAATCAATGCCCAGAAATCAGTGGCATTTCTATACACTAACAATGAGACTGAAGAAAGAGAAATTAAGGAGTCAATCCCATTTACAATTGCACCCAAAAGCATAAGATACCTAGGAATAAACCTCACCAAAGAGGTCAAGGATCTATACCCTAAAAACTATAGAACACTTCTGAAAGAAATTGAGATGGAAAAAAAGAGATGGAAAAATATTCCATGCTCATGGATTGGCAGAATTAATGTTCTGAAAATGTCAATGTTACCCAGGGGAATTTACACGTTTAATGCAATCCCTATCAAAATACCATGGACTTTCTTCAGAGAGTTAGAACACATTATTTTAAGATTTGTGTGGAATCAGAAAACACCCCAAATAGCCAGGGGAATTTTAAAAAAGAAAACCATATCTGGGGGCATCACAATGCCAGATTTCAGGTTGTACTACAAAGCTGTGGTCATCAAGACAGTGTGGTACTGGCACAGAAACAGATACATAGATCAATGGAACAGAATAGAGAACCCAGAAGTGGACCCTGAACTTTATGGTCAACTAATATTCGATAAAGGAGGAAAGACTATCCATTGGAAGAAAGACAGTCTCTTCAATAAATGGTGCTGGGAAAATTGGACATCCACATGCAGAAGAATGAAACTAGACCACTCTCTTTCACCATACACAAAGATAAAATCAAAATGGATGAAAGATCTAAATGTGAGACAAGATTCCATCAAAATCCTAGAGAAGAACACAGGCAACACCCTTTTTGAACTCGGCCACAGTAACTTCTTCAAGATACATCCACGAAGGCAAAAGAAACAAAAGCAAAAATGAACTATTGGGACTTCATCAAGATAAGAAGCTTTTGTACACCAAAGGATACAGTCAACAAAACTCAAAGACAACCTACAGAATGGGAGAAGATATTTGCAAATGACATATCAGATAAAGGGCTAGTTTCCAAGATCTATAAAGAACTTATTAAACTCAACACCAAAGAAACAAACAATCCAATCATGAAATGGGCAAAAGACATGAACAGAAATCTCACAGAGGAAGACATAGACATGGCCAACATGCATATGAGAAAATGCTCTGCATCACTTGCCATCAGGGAAATACAAATCAAAACTACAATGAGATACCACCTCACACCAGTGAGAATGGGGAAAATTAACAAGGCAGGAAACAACAAATGTTGGAGAGGATGCGGAGAAAAGGGAACCCTCTTACACTGTTGGTGGGAATGTGAACTGGTGCAGCCACTCTGGAAAACTGTGTGGAGGTTCCTCAAACAGTTAAAAATATACCTGCCCTACGACCCAGCAATTGCACTGTTGGGGATTTACCCCAAAGATACAAATGCAATGAAACGCCGGGACACCTGCACCCCGATGTTTCTAGCAGCAATGGCCACTATAGCCAAACTGTGGAAGGAGCCTCGGTGTCCAACAAAAGATGAATGGATAAAGAAGATGTGGTTTATGTATACAATGGAATATTACTCAGCTATTAGAAATGACAAATACCCACCATTTGCTTCAACGTGGATGGAACTGGAGGGTATTATGCTGAGTGAAGTAAGTCAGTCGGAGAAGGACAAACATTATATGTTCTCATTCATTTGGGGAATATAAATAATAGTGAAAGGGAAAATAAGGGAAGGGAGAAGAAATGTGTGGGAAATATCAGAAAGGGAGACAGAACGTAAAGACTGCTAACTCTGGGAAACGAACTAGGGGTGGTAGAAGGGGAGGAGGGCGGGGGGTGGGAGTGAATGGGTGACGGGCACTGGGTGTTATTCTGTATGTTAGTAAATTGAACACCAATAAAAAAAAATAAAAAAAAAAAACTCAAAGACAGCCTACAGAATGGGAGAAGATATTTGCAAATGACATATCAGATAAAGGGCTAGTTTCCAAGATCTATAAAGAACTTCTTAAACTCAACACCAAAGAAACAAACAATCCAATCATGAAATGGGCAAAAGACATGAACAGAAATCTCACAGAGGAAGACCTAGACATGGCCAACATGCATATGAGAAAATGCTCTGCATCACTTGCCATCAGGGAAATACAAATCAAAAGCACAATGAGATACCACCTCACGCCAGTGAGAATGGGGCAAATTAACAAGGTAGGAAACCACAAATGTTGGAGAGGATGCGGAGAAAAGGGAACCCTCATACACTGTTGGTGGGAATGTGAACTGGTGCAGCCACTCTGGAAAACTGTGTGGAGGTTCCTCAAACAGTTAAAAATAGACCTGCCCTACGACCCAGCAATTGCGCTGTTGGGGATTTACCCCAAGGATACAGATGCAATGAAACGCCGGGACACTTGCACCCTGATGTTTCTAGCAGCAATGGCCACAATAGCCAAACTGTGGAAGGAGCCTCGGTGTCCATCGAAAGATGAGTGGATAAAGAAGATGTGGTTTGTGTATATAATGGAATGTTACTCAGCTATTAGAAATGACAAATACCCACCATTTGCTTCAACGTGGATGGAACTGGAGGGTATTATGCTGAGTGAAATAAGTCAATCGAAGAAGGACAAACATTATATGTTCTCATTCATGTGGGGAATATAAATAATAGTGAAAGAGAATATAAGGGATGGGAGAAGAAATGTGTGGGAAATATCAGAAAGGGAGACATAACGTAAAGACTGCTAACCCTGGGAAACGAACTAGGGGTGGTAGAAGGGGAGGAGGGCGGGGGGGTGGGAGTGATTGGGTGACAGGCACTGGGGGTTATTCTGTATGTTGGTAAATTGAACACCAATTAAAATAAATAAATAAATAAATTCCACATACATGAAAAAAAAGGAGTGTTTTTAAAGGTGTATTTGTGGCAGAATGTTTTGATTATTATGTTAACTGGGGAGTATTTCTGGCATTTAATTGGGAGAAGACATGGATATCAAATGTTTTGCAGAGACACAAGTTCACCTAATAAATAATTATCCTGGTCAGCCCAGGTGGCTCAGCGGTTTAGCACCGCCTTCAGTCCAGGGCGTGATCCTGGAGACCACCAAGTCCCATGTAAGGCTTCCTGCATGGAGACTGCTTCTCCCTCTGCCTGTGTCTCTGCCTCTCTGTGTCTCTCATGAATAAATAAATAAAATATTTAAAATTAATTAATTATCCTGTTGATACCTACCGTCTATCTCTTTGCCTCATTTCTCATTGTGTTCTCTCTTCATATCCCACAATGAACATAGTTGTGTATATACCTTTGACAAATTATACAAATATATCTTTAGTCTAAGTGTCAGACAGAAAAGAAGCCTCTTGATCAAATGGTGCATGCATTTATAATTTTTGTTCATATTTCCAAATTACTCTCCAAAATGTGATATACACTTTTCTCAATAGAGTATGATAGTACTCATTTCTCCACACCATTCCCACCACTGGTTTTTATCAATCTTCAAAAATTTTGTAAATATGATAGGTGAAAAATATCACATTGTTGCCAACTTACTCTCTATAAAGGCTGTACCAATCTATTTACACTCTCCCCAGATGACTCTATATATCTGTTTCATGTCATAAATCTCTTGGGAAATTTCTAATTTGAATCCACTCAGGATGAAGATTATGCCTGCTGTCAGGTACCAGAAACTTGTGGTATTTTCTATGTTAGTAGTTGAGCCCCAGTGGTCCTTCATCAATTTGTTTGTCAAGATACCCTTCAAGAAAATACTTCCTGAACAGAAGAAAAACACCTTAGCTCTTAAAGAAAATGTTAATATGGTTACAAAGAGCAAAAATCAGAAAAGGAAATCACATTACTAAATCAAATTGCGTATTCAAGGAGCAGTTGCCTTTGAGCACAAAACAGACCAGGCCTGAAAGATTAGGATCTCCTTGCAAATATCACCTTGCCAAATGTTCCAATAGTTATGCTCATTTAATTCATTGTAGTCCTGTTGGAGAAATGTGGTTAAAGATACTTTGAGTAACTGAGAAGTTCCAATTAACTTTCAAGGCTAAGTAATAATATCTACCTAATATGTTATCAAGTTTTAATGAAATAAAGTCAAGCAGAAAAAGCTCAGCACCCCATACATTTAGTAAGTTGTAAAAGAGCATGACTATGTCAACAAAGTCATTTCTCTGATACTGAGAAAATGATATGGCTGCAATAACATAGCTGTATTTTAAAGTTCACTATGAACAAGCTACTGATAAAACACCCCTGACAGCCCCACAACAAATCAATGATAAATAAACAAGCTTAACTTTCAAACAAATAAACAGAAGGAAGGAAGAGGAGTCATTAAATGCAGCCCTCCTGGAGGCCAACTCTGGAGGCATTGGTAGTAACTTGAGAAGAGGCACAAGCTCTGCTGGCCTTTTTGCTTTAGGGCTGATCACCTATGGCAATACTTAAGGTAAGGAAAGAAGTCATCACTCTTCCAGGCCCCGTATTAGGAATGTTAACACTTCCTCCATAGCATATGTTACCAAATCTGTTCTTTCAAAACATCTGCATCTCTCTTTTCCACTCTCTAGCCTCTTCTATCAGTCATTATAATCTAAGTGAAAGTTATTCTCCATTCACAATTAATAGTTTATTTGAAATGCTCAAGTCATTCTAGACACTGCTCCAAAAAACAGGTATACACTGAATCCTGTGTTAATGAGAGGATATTGAGATGATCATTCTATTTTCCAAAGAAGTGACTACATTTCCCAGAAGGAAAGTCAAGTGATTCTTCAGTGACCTGTGCATCTAAGACATGACTTGGTTTTCTGGGCAGACAGATTACCATACAGTGACTCAGTGTCTCATCAGGAAGCCACACTTGTTGATGAGGTCAGCCATTCCCCTTGTCCCTAGGATTTCAGTTATCAGAAAGCACATCAGTAACTGATTTTGCCAACAAAGAACTTGGAAAGACAAGTTTCTATGACACTGTGTTTTCTGTCCAGGCTTACTTCAGTTAGTGCCTACATTTAGTTCATCAGTACCTGGAGGCACAGCACAGTGCTAGATACAATAGAGGGGTAAAAAAATATATATATAAGATGTAGCCACTAGCCTGAAATAGTCTATTGAGGAGACAAACCTTACATGAGGCTGGATGAACAGGCTTCATGGAGTTATGAGAACTTGGCATGGAAAGGAATTAGAGAGATGGAGGGGAAGGCATTTAGGTCAGTTCAGAACTTTATTGCTTTTGGTCTGAGGCCTTTAAAAGACTTACAGAATAAAGTAGATATAATGTGCTCTTAAAAATAAACTATCAAGCAAAACATAAGTTAGAAGGCTTTTTTGAGTTTAAGTTTAGGAAACATTTTCCTGTTGTTTTCATAAAAGGAATTGTCAAGCTAATAGTATAGTTGGATTAATAATAGTGTTTAAAATAGTTTTAGTTCAGATTTCTTAATGATTGGCAGAAATAGAGAATCTAGTGGTTTTTAAGCTGCCTGGATCAAAATTAAACCATTTGCATCTTCTAGCATTAAAGTTGACATTAGTTAAAATGATCACCCAACTCCCATCAATATTTCCAGTATGCTTGCTGGTAACTAGAACCCATCAGCTCAAAGGAGTGATGGAACGATTTTTTTTTTTAAATCTCAGAAGTAGGTACACTGAATTGGAGGAGGAGATGGAATTTGCCATCTTGAGTGCAATAGGTATAGTTTGGGAGCGGGATATTATAAAGGTTTGCTGATGCCCAGACAAGGCAAGATTGACCAGGGAAACAAGTCTATACAGTCCTGTTCAAATATCTGATTCAGATATCTGATTCACCTGGCTTCTCTCTCATTCTACTAAGGTCCCAGCTCAGCTGTCACCGCCTCAGTCATTGGCTGGCTCTCCCTGTATAAAATCACACACTATCACTCTCTATCCTCCTGTCTTGCTTTATAATTATCTGAACATATGCTTATTGTCTCTTTCCCCAATTAAAATGGACACTCCATGAGGGCAGGGACTTTCCTGCTTTATTTTACTGGTGTATCTCCAGCTCCTAGAAAAATGCCTGGCACATGGTAAGGATCAATAAATAAATTTGGATCACCTCATA
The DNA here is from genome assembly GCF_053574225.1 of Canis aureus. Lineage (NCBI taxonomy): Eukaryota > Metazoa > Chordata > Mammalia > Carnivora > Canidae > Canis > Canis aureus. The sequence goes on from NC_135649.1 coordinate 41,430,540, forward strand.
TTTTGAAGCAATGATCTCATATAGATTACAACTTGTTTTAGAAATGGTTTGTGATTTGGGAAGGCATAAAGGCACCCCACCCCAGACAGTTCCACCTCTTCAATGAAGTCTTTCTTCCCTGGTAACCTTCTTTTTCTGAACTCTGAATGTACGCACCTTAATTTGTAATTGTCATTGTTCCATGTGATGGAATTTATAAGTTCTTTGAGATTGAGGAAAATATCCTTTTTTATCCTGTATTTTGTATTATGCCTACCATAGCACAGGGCACATAGTAGGCATTCTATGTGCCTACTTCACTACCTCTTGATTAATTCCAGGTGGGGAAATTGGCAATCATAAGCTGTTTGAAGTGAGCTTTTTTCTTTTTTTTCTAAGACAACCTAATAATCAACTGGAGTTAAAGAAATTGCTCATAAACCCCAACAAATCATTTTAACTATAAAGGTAAATGTGATCCAGCACTGTCCCTTGGGCACTCTTCACACTTGCTAATGAATAACTTAGGGGCTTAGAAAAAAATGAATTATAGGGTCTAGCCTTTTGGGGGGGGGGAGTTGTCAAATGAACACATTAATTTTTCCATCTGCCTTTGCCCTGGGCTATGTGGGTTGTCGTGAGGTGGATAGCCTGCAAAGATTGCTTGCTTGCCATTTCCAGATTTCTTCTTCTAAGTGGTGGATGTTACATTCTTTCCGGAATGTGAAGATATTGGAATTCAAGCTAATTTCTGGAGGCAATAAATTCTCTAGCCCTGGCCTTGGTTAAAACAGTGTTTGGGTTTCCTCCCTGCCCCCACAAATTTCAGTGGCTTCTGGAAGCCCCAAACTACAGCCAAAGACTGCTTTATCCCAGAGTATTCTAATGCAATCTGTGAAGTGAGGTGTTTCCTAAACCCTTTTGAGGTGATTGTTGGCTCCCAGCACACCTTGCACCGAGCTCACATGTCCTACCCAGAAGGTATGCTTCTACATTTTGGGATGCCTACTCAGGGATGGTGCCCTGCTTGTGGCACTGGCCAGGTGTGTGTCTCTTCAGTGCTGTAACTAACCTAAAGTGAATAGAGATTCATTGCCATACTGTTTAAGATGTTCATTCATTGCTCCTCATTTCATTTCAAAATGTGCATGAATCTACTAGCCTTTTTCTCTTTTGTCTGCAATTCTCTGCAGAACTGAATTGAGATATGGATTTCCCTTAGGTCAGCTTGCTTTCATTTTTTATTTTATTTTTTGTATATTTTTTATTGGAGTTCGATTTGCCAACATATAGTATAACCCCCAGTGCTCATTCCATCAAGTGCCCCCTCAGTGCCCATCACCCAGTCACTCCATCCCCCCTCCTGCCTCCGTTTCCACCACCCCTTGTTCATTTCCCAGAGTTAGGAGTCTCTCATGTTCTGTCATCCTCACTGATATTTCCCACTCATTTTCTCTCTTTTCCCCTTTATTCCCTTTCAATATTTTTTATATTCCCCAAATGAATGAGACCATATGTTTGTCCTTCTCCGATTGACTTACTTCATTCAGCATAATACTCTCCAGTTCTATCCACATTGAAGAAAATGATGGGTATTCATCGTTTTTAACGGCTGAGTAATATTCCATTGTATATATAGACCACATCTTCTTTATCCATTCATTTTTCAATGGATACCAAGGCTCCTTCCAAGTTTGGCTATTGTGGACATTGCTGCTATAAACATTGGGGTGCAGGTGTTCTGCCCTTTCACTGCATCTGTATCTTTGGGATAAATCCCCAGCTGTGCAATTGCTGGGTCATATGGTCAAAATAGTTCTATTTTTAACTCTTTGAGGAACCTCCACACAGTGTTCCAGAGTGGCTGTACCATCAAAATCCTAGAGGAGAACACAGGCAACACCCTTTTTGAACTTGGCCACAGCAACTTCTTGCAAGATACATCTATGAAAGCAAGGGAAACAAAAGCAAAAACTAACTATTGGGACTTCATCCAGATAAAAAGCTTCTGCACAGAAAAAGAAACAATCAACAAAACTAAAAGACAACCTACAGAATGGGAGAAGATATTTGCAAATGACCTATCAGATAAAGGGCTAGTTTCCAAGATCTATAAAGAACTTATTAAACTCAACACCCAAGAAACAAACAATCCAATCATGAAATGGGCAAAAGACATGAACAGAAATCTCACAGAGGAAGACATAGACATGGCCAACAAGCACATGAGAAAATGCTCTGCATCACTTGCCATCAGGGAAATACAAATCAAAACCACAATGAGATACCACCTCACACCAGTGAGAATGGGGAAAATTAACAAGACAGGAAATAAGAAATGTTGGAGAGGATGTGAAGAAAGGGGAACCCTCTTGCATTGTTGGTGGGAATGTCAGCCTGCTGTCAATTGCAACATTCCTTACAGCTGATGATAAATATCAGAATCAGCTTTCCTACCAGGGTGCTATCTGTCCTTAATGCCAGTAACTTAAAGTTTTTGGACGTGTGAGAGTCCATTTGATTTTGCAACACTTCTGTTTTCTTTATCTTCTCTTAGAAGGAGACAACTTTTGGTAGGCAACTTTAATGACCATGTAAGGAGCAGTGGAAATCAAGAGAGATACTAGATGAGAGGTCAGTATGCCTGGAGTCTAATTCCGGAGCTTAACCATGCTTCTGCACCTGAGTCTTTGTGACCTGTGTAAGTCACTTGCCACATTCAGACCTCAGCTTCATTTGTGACATGAAAGGCTTGGACCAAGTAGATCAACATTTTATAAACCCTGATGCATTTTAGGCTTACTGGGCAGAAACAGCAGTGAGAATTAGAAATACTGATTCTGGGGCTGTACCCCAGACCTACCAAATTAGATTACATCATGGTAGGAATCTATATTTTTTATAAAGATTTTATTTATTTATTCATGAGAGACACACAGAGAGAGGCAGAGACATAGGCAGAGGGAGAAGCAGCCTCCATGCAGGGAGCCCAACGTGGGACTCATTCAGAACTCCAAGATCATGCCCTGGGCTGAAGGCAGACACTCAACCGCTGAGCTACCCAGGCCTCCCAGCATCTATACTTTTTTTTAAAGCATCATCAGTAAGTCTGATTATCTATATATCATCTATCTATCTATCTATCTATCTATCTATCTATCTATCATCTATAGATACATAAATATCAGATTTTATATATATATATAATATTAAGACTAAGTCAAAGTTTCTCAAACTTTAATATGCATATAAACCACCCAGGGAGTTGTTAAATACCTGCCCTTTCTTATTCAGTAGGTCTGGGATAAGGCCAGAGATTTGCTTTTCTGGCAAGTTCCCACATGGTGCCTATGCTGAACTTTGAAGTAGCCAGGGGGTAGAATTTTGATGGTTCTTACTTGGGGATGAGTTGCCTCCCTCTGCAGGTAGTGTTGCGGATAGAACACATTAGCCAAATCTGGCAATCTTAACTCCAGGGGACATTTGGCAAAATTTGGAGACATTTTTGGTTGTCACAAATTGTGTGTGTGTGTGTGGGGGGAAATTATTACTGGCATCTAGTGGGCAGAGACCAGGAATGCTGTTCAGTATCTTACAATGCACAGGACAGTCTCCTTCAAGCAAAAAAATAATCTGGTCTAAAATGTCAATAGTGTCAAGGTTGAGAAACCCTGGACTAGATGATCTAATTTAAGGTCTCTTCAAATGTTTACATTACTGTGTATGATTTTGGCATATAAGAAAGGCATATATTTTGATCAGTGATCAATAGTTGCCAAATCAGTGTTTTCTTCTCTAGCCAAAAACACTATCACAACAGGAACTTTTCCAACAAGTCTTTCAAGATCTTGTATACATTTTCTTTCTCTGGGAATAACAATTGAGCACTAAGAACAAAAGGAATGGTGAGTGTCAGATCCTGAAGCGCCTTCAGGAATCAACTCAGTGTAACCCTTTCAACCCAGGGATGAAGAAATCAAGGCCCACAGAGGGAAAGCGGCCAGAACAAGCTGTGTTTTTTTAAGGAAATTCTCCACATACCTGAGGCTGTTAGGGTATTTAATTATTTATAAAATGTCAGTAGTACTACCTGCTTCTAATTGACACACATTCTCAAAATAAACTGGATGAGATTCATTTTCCCTTCATTTGAAGATCATCACCCCTCACCCACACCTCAGGTTCCATTTTTATCCACATAATGGAAGTGATTTTCTAAAAAGCTAAAGTTACCTTATTCACTGAATACATTCATTCTGATAGGGCACACTTTGGAAGAAATCACCTTGGCTTGTAGTGGTAATGATCATAAATATTTATTGAGGATTTACAATTACTGGGCATTGTTATAAGTGCTTGACATGGACTAACTCATCTTCCCAACCTTATTTAAGAGATAAGGAAACTGAGGAACAGAAAAAGCCAAGTTACCTGCCCATCATTACAAATAATAAGAGGTAGAGTTAGGACTTAAGCATGGCAGTTGATTCTAGGGCCCATGCTATTTGCCATTAAATGAGACTACTTCTCAGAGCTTGTAGTTTACTAAGAGCTAGGAGCAACTCGAAGGAAGGGAGTGTGCCATTTGTCTTCATATCCTCAGAGCCTAACACAATAATTGGCACATAGTCATAGCTCATTATTTGTAGATGACTTGAGTGAAGGCTAAGACTTGATGCTCTTGGCAAAGAAACTCAGAGGCAAGTGAAATGGTTTTCTGCTTATTTCCCTTTCCATGGGTGTTAGCAAGAGTTTGCACAAGACCTAACTGCTCAGCTATTAGAAATGACAAATACCCACCATTTGCTTCAACGTGGATGGAACTGGAGGGTATTATGCTGAGTGAAGTAAGTCAGTCGGAGAAGGACAAACATTATATGTTCTCATTCATTTGGGGAATATAAATAATAGTGAAAGGGAAAATAAGGGAAGGGAGAAGAAATGTGTGGGAAATATCAGAAAGGGAGACAGAACATAAAGACTGCTAACTCTGGGAAACGAACTAGGGGTGGTAGAAGGGGAGGAGGGCGGGGGGTGGGAGTGAATGGGTGACGGGCACTGGGTGTTATTCTGTATGTTAGTAAATTGAACACCAATAAAAAAATAAAATAAAATAAAAAAAAAAAAAAAAAAAAAAAAAAAAAAAAGACCTAACTGCTACTCTGTTGTCTGAATAATTAGAATTTTTCTTCTGAGTCAAATGGTGTTTATATTGGGGAGGAACAGTGAGGACAGTCAGATCTGTGAGGAGCTATTCATTTGGCCTAGATGAAGGGTCAGCAGTGAGAATGCTCCAAAGCAAGGCCCAAGGAGTTCAGTCTGGGCTCTGCACCTGGAAGTTTGCTCCCTCCACCTCTTGCTGCCTTTGATGCCATTTTTGTGCTGACAGCTGTCAACTCAGACTTGAGCAAATGAACCTATAACCACAGTGGGAGATATCCCCTTCTTCAAGAAAGAAGCATGAGAAGAGATCAGGTAAGACTCAGATTAGATGTTCCTCTTTCCCTTTAATGGAGGTAGAATGATCTTATGGAAAGATTAATGAACATTGAAGTCTGACAGACCTAGAGTCTCATTCTGGTTCTGCTACTTATTACCTGAGTAACTTTACCTAATTATTAGCCTCAGTTTTCCTGTACTGCATGGAGTTTTTAGGAAAAATTTCCATGTTACATGGAAATTACATTAAACAAATGTTAGCTTTCTCCTCCAGCAGATCTGCCCTTTGCTCTGAGCCTCATGGAAAGAGTATGATTCCTGAGGCTGCAGGCCATCTATAATTTGTCAGCACATAGTCATCTATTGCCCTTTACTTCCTTCCCTCTTTCCTTACGGCAGCAGAATTGCAAAGTGATATATATGTTGACCCTGTGATGTTGAAACCCAGGAGAATCCTCATTTTTCAAAGAATATCAAGAATAGGAATGGCCAGCTAACTGCCAAAATAAGTCATCATATTGAGCTGGTATAAAGAGAATATAGACAATAATATTGTATTAACTTTGTATGGTGATGGATGGTGACTAGACTTATTATGGTGATCATTCCATAATGTATATCAATATTGAATCACTGTGTTGTACACCTGAAACTAATATAATATTGTATATCAATTACACTTCAAGAAAAGAACAAAGAAATTGTGTGAGTCAAAAGGCTTGGAGTAAACGTAAATGTCCTTAAAGGAATTTTCTGCAGATATGCTGGTATTCTGTACAAAGGGATTTGCTATCTCAAGGTAATCATTGAGACTACCTTGGCAACTGGGAAATGGTGGAAGAGAAAGAGGAAGCCCCCAGTAATAGAATTCTGCAATCCAGACATAAATTCTATCCCAAGTACTCATTTGTTTTGACCAAGTATTGTTTCTGAGGACAGGAAAAGTACCACCAGGAGGTAGAAGCTTGTTCATATATGAATACAGCAAAGCCACTCCAGACATGCTTTTCCCTCTACACATGATAGAATTTCACCTGCTTCACAGATGCTCTTGTGTCAAGCATTTGCTATATAACTTTTAAAAGCCAAGATTTCTGGACTGCATGTGAGTTAAATTTGTAAATACTTCTGTTATATGGAAGAAGAGCTGTAGAATTTGGGCTAGAACAGGAAAGCTAGGAGTAAAAATAGATCAGGGCCTTCCCAACTTAACAAGAACATACCTCATCTTTACAACAATATAAGAAGAAACCCTTAAGAAACACTTGAATTGTGCTTCATAGTAACATATTAGTCCTGAGCTTTTGGCCCAGATATGATGCTAACCAGCTTTGAGACTTTGGGGAATTCACTTTTCTGGGCCTCAGTTTCCAAAGTTGTTAGAGGAGAGGACTAAAGTAGACAATATTCTTTTAACACTCCAACTTGATTCTATGGGAATGCCTGGGATAGACCTGGATGTTGATCTTATTTTAGAAAGGCAAGCTGGCAGCTTGTCTTTTCCTTTGGAATCTAACACAGGCAGAGTATCAATAGATTCCTGTCTCTTGTTTCAGTTCTTTTTTTTTTTTATTTATGATAGGCACACAGTGAGAGAGAGAGGCAGAGACATAGGCAGAGGGAGAAGCAGGCTCCATGCACCAGGAGCCTGATGTGGGATTCGATCCCGGGTTTCCAGGATCACGCCCTGGGCCAAAGGCAGGCGCTAAACCACTGCGCCACCCAGGGATCCCTCTTGTTTCAGTTCTATCAAGATATGACTGACCAATTTTAAGGGGAGGGGTATGGTGGAGGGAGAGACAGAAAGCAATGCCTGTGCTCTGACTATGCCATGTGTTTTGTATTTGCTTAGATTTACACGTGGCCCAAAGCCTGTTTGTTCTCTGCCTGTATTGCTTCAACTTCCATCCATTTCATTGGTTCTATAAATTGGCTTTATCCCAATTCTCTCTGTTTTGGTCATTAAAGTTCAAATTTATTCCTGGCTTTATGTACAATTCACTTCTTTCTTTGATAATGAAATCTATCTCACTCCCCAAAATAGTGGTCAGAAACTTGAAAGCAGGCTTGTTACTGCTCCCTTCATTGATTCAGTTTCCTTTGGATTTGCTCTTTACAGCAGTGTCCAGTATCTTGGGCCTCAAATTCCTCTCTGATGGGCTGAATGAAGCTTCTTATGTGTGAGGAGGCTGGGTAATTTAGTGCCCCTTGGGGATATATTGTTAGGATTGCCACAGCAAACAGACCTAAAGTAAAAAAAAAAATCAAACCAAAATAATATAGTCCTAGTCCACTGAAGCTCTTCGGCTGGTAAACGCCTGGTAAAAGGCTCTCAACATTTGCCAAGAGCTGAAAGGGTCCCACCTCACTTGAACACATAAGGGAGCTGTATCTGACACAATGGCAGTTTATCCTGCCCAGGAATGTACTGGTAAATGTTTAACAACTGGCTCAGTAGGGGAAGAGGCCCTGATTTGTAGTGTTTGCCAATTTCCATGGTGAAAATACTCCCACGATGGTCAATTGCTAGCTAACAGCATGGTGTCACTAAGCGTGGAGTTGGAAAGAGATGAACACAATTGGACCTTAAGAGCTAGTGCAAGGCAAACTCTAGCACACTACCCAGTATGATGGGCCAACCCATCACAAAGCCTCCAGACCTGGGTTCTCTGGGGTGTCAATGGTTGTGGAAGAGAGACCTTAATGCTGTCCTACCTTTCTAACCTACTCCTTGGCAAAGAGATGTCAGGGAGTGGAAAAAGGGAGTGGCCATGAAATTAAACAGGTGCAACTACAAGAAATCTGGGTGTCCTACCTGAACTGCATTCCTGAAAGCTTGACAGATGTTCATCAGGTGACCTGGAAGAGCAACAACAGAGTTCATATCCTGCCTGGATGACAGATAATTTTTTTAAAAAAGAGCTTACATAGCTCTTTCCATATGGAAGGGGGAAAGGGAATATTAAATCAGTGTTTGTTCTTCAGTCAACTGTGGTTTGTGAGGTTTGTTCTTCTGTCAACTGTGGATATATATATATATCCATCTCTATTGTGGGCAAGTAGAGAATAAACCTTAGTGTCAAAGAAGCAGCTCTCTAACATGTTGGATAATGTCAGGGCTTGACTCCACACTAGCAAAACCAACCTGAACAAAGGATGGTCATCTTGTCAGCCCTTTAGACTATTGCAAAATGAACACTGTAGCTCTATTTTAGACACATTTCTCTAGACTCTGCTTCTTTTGTCTTTGCCAAAACAGAGAAGAAAGTCCATGGTTTTGTTGTCTGCAAAATGAAGATACTTGGCAATATGTGTAGTGTCAGAACTACAAGGACAGTCCCTGGTTTAGAATATTAAACTTTAGAGCCAGAAGGACCTTGGAGAATAAAACTTCAACACTACAAAAGCAGTTTTCTCATACGTCCAGGAATGTTAGGACTTAACATCGCTCTAACAAAACCAACCTGAACAAAGGGCAGCCATCCTGGCAATGGTTTAGCATGTTACAAAGTGTAGACTGTATCTCCACTTTAGCCACACTTTCCTGAACAATTTTCCTTGTAAGTAGATACTGGTGCTGGCTGCCCTCTCCTCTGCCTTGGCCAATACAGAGCAGGGCACTATGGCAGGTAGAATGTTATTGATCATAGAATACAGATCTTTGGCACTATAGCTGGCATCAAAATGGTAAGTTCAAGAAGCTAATGTTAAGGTTGGAGGAACACTTTATAGAAACAATAGACCATGGTTCCAGCTTTAGAAATGAGTGTAAAATACCACATACTTAAAAATCCCCAGGAGGAAGATTCAGACACATAATGTTTCATTCAGCATGTTTTTATTTTTTCCTCTATAATTTATATCAGGGTTAGTTTCAGCCTGGGTCCCCAAAAACCTTTTAAAGAAAACCCCCTTCCTATTTAAGTCTCTAGAAATAATTTGCAACATACCTTGATAATGGAAACTCCTTTCTTGGCCACTAATGGACTCAGAGACCTATAATTTAACGGAACTGCCTAGAATATTATTGTATTTCAGGAGCCAATCACCAAACTGATTTTCACAGTTAATCTGATCCACTTCTTTGGTTTCTCTGAATGTGGGTTGATCATTTGATGGACATTATCAGATTTATTTAGCTGTGTGTCTAACCACTTGCTTAGTAAAGGACTCTCAAATGACTTCTCAGAATTGTTTTATATATAACAGCTAACATTTATTGAGTACTTGCTATGTGTCAAGTTTTGCTCTAAGGATTTTTTATGTAATATATAATCCTCCCAACCATCCTCTGAAGGAAGTACTACTATTATCCCATTTTATAGATGAAGATACTGAGACACAGAGAGTTGAAATAACTTGCCCATGGCCACACAGCTAATAAGTGGTAGAGCCAGGACTCAAAACTTGGCAGTCTCAAAAGTCCTTTTATTTAGCCATTATACTGATGTAATTTTACCATAGGCATGGAATTTAATTTAAAAAAAAAAAACAAACCCTTCCAGCCTTGAAGTCATGAAGATGAGTTTTGATTCTGGCTCTGCCACTGGCTTCTGAGACCTAGGAAAAGTCCCTCTATTTCTCCATGACCACATTATGCAAAGGAATTCAATAGAAAATGTATACCATGAGCAAGCTTTTCAAAAGAAAGTTGTTGTAAGGATCCAAGGTGTTACTGCTTCTCACTCTTTTACAGATTCCATGAAAAAGATTTGCTTTTGCTGGCTGTATGTTTTGTAGTTTGACCCCCATTGCTCTTCTTTCACTCTCTTCAGGAGAAAATCCTTAGAAGTTAGGCTTGAAAAATGTCCAACAGAGCAGTCAATCCCTTGCTTGTTCAGGCAAGGTTGCTCCCCATGACACACCTCATGTGTTTTTGTTTAGTGTTTCCAATCTTCTTAACAGAGTATGCTTCTTCCCCTGAACACTTTGTCAGAAAATTTCTCCAAATCCTTTCTTTCTTCTATAGGGTGTTTACATTACATTGGGTTGTAAACTTTCAGTTCCAGACCAGATAAAAATGTGAAGCACCAAGAACTGTTTTTTGAAGGCTTTGCCCAGGCCTATTATTCAGCAGCAGCATCAATGTTTACAAGGTACTGAACTTTGTATGTACCATAAAAAAGAAAAAACCCTGGTTATCACAGGAGACACTATAATTTGGGCTGTGCTGGAGAGAAGGAGAAAGCCCCTAGTAACTAGGTTTATAGGTGATATTTTCATACAAACTAGAGAGCAGTGACAGGAAATCCACACTGTGGCCTAAATACCAAATTTAATAGGACGTCCAAGAAGAAAGTTAATATTCTTTATTGCTTCCTTGTCTATCTTGTCTCCTTCCATGCAAGAAAGATTCATGGCTTAATAAATGATCTGAAGTAGAGTCTCTTGGTATGTTATCATCCAAATCAAGACACTCTTTAGTGTACTCTTATACGAATCAAGAGAGCAGGAGTAAATTGAATTGTCTTGGGCAAACTGGAGAAGTTTCCCTATCCTGGAGGTTGTTAAAACTTCCCAGAACTTGAAAGCGTGGATTCACAGTAGAAGACTCTATGCTAGATCCAAGTTTGATGTCAATGGGTGCCCTACAATTGCCCAGAACAGCACAAGGAAATAAGACAGTTCCCTGGGAAGCATATCCAGCCAGGGTATCAGCTGGGGTTTTTGTGTGCATATTTGTGCAGTATCTTCTTAGAAGAAATTGCCATGCTGATAATATAAAGGAAGAACAATTAGCACATTAATTAATTAGAATCTTGTTTTTAATTCTGCTGTGAAGAGTAATCTTTTGTTAGGGTGAATGAGATCCTAAGCTTACCCTAAGCTTTAATTATATAGTGTTATTATTTTAAAATATTGGCTGGCCGTACTCCAAGATACAAGAGTGTTTAAATTTAAATACTCTAGAGGTAATTTAAACACATTATAATTTACTGACAGGTAGTAATGACCCAAAGGAATTCCAGATTGCTGTAGTTCAAACAAATGATTAAGATGATAACAGACTCTAAACTATGGTAATCACATTTTAAAATTCTCTTGGCCAGGGAGCATGAGTACTTGTAAGTGGGTGTGCATCTGTTTATGGATGTCTCTGAGCTGTCATGAGAGGCTGCAGCATGAAGGTGTTGGAGAGTTGCAGCTTTTTGGGGAGTCTAGCTTGTTTTTGGATTCTTGCTCTAGTATAAACCATATTAGCTGCATGACTCTTGGTGAGTTACTATCGTTTTTAAGTTTGTAAAGTGAGATTAATGATACCCCTCTCAAATAGTGCTTGTCAAGATTAACGAGGCAACACATGTAAAATTCTGGGCATATAATAGACTCCTGATAAATAGTAGCTACTACAATTTACATAGATATTAGTAGTTGTATATTCTTGTGTGTACCTCTAGGTTTATATTTTCCAGATGTCCATATTTGACTTTGTATCCATGTGCTTACCTGGATATACAAATGTATATTTTGGTGTTTGGTGACGTATATGACTCTGTGTCTATATGAGTATAGAAATCTTGGTATATGCATGTATTGTATGAGAGTCTATGTGTATGAAGGAAAGATATATATCTGCATAAATGAATGTATATAACTTTGTTTTCTTTTTTGAAGTTTTTATTTAAATTCCACTTGGTTAACATACAGTATACTATTAGTTTCAGGTATATGAGATAGTGATACAACACTTCCATATAACACCAGGTGTTCATCATAACAAGTGCACTCCTTAATCCTCATCAGCTATTTCACCTAGCCCCCTCATCTCCCCTCCAGTAACCATCAGTTTGTACCCTACAGTAAAGAATCTATTTCTTTGTTTGCCTCTCTCTTTTCCCTTTGTTTTGTTTCTTAAATTCCATATGAGTGAAATATTATAGTATTTGTCTTTCTCTGACTGACTCATTTAACTTAGCATAATACTCTCTAGCTCAGTCCATGTTATTGCAAAAGGCAAGATTTCATTCGTTTTATGGGTGAGTAATATTCCCTTGTATACATATACCACCCCTTTATTCATTCATCAGTTGATGGACCCTTGGGCTGTTTCCATAATATGGCTACTGTAGATAATGCTATAAGCATCAGGGTGCATGTGTCCCTTTGAATGAGTATTTTTGTATTCTTTTAAAAAAATTTTTTTTTCATTTATTTATGATAGTCACAGAGAGAGAGAGAGAGAGAGAGAGAGAGAGAGAGGGGCAGAGACATAGGCAGAGGGAGAAGCAGGCTCCATGCACCGGGAGCCTGACGTGGGATTAGATCCTGGGTCTCCAGGATCGCGCCCTGGGCCAAAGGCAGGCGCTAAACCGCTGCACCACCCAGGGATCCCTGTATTCTTTGAATAAATACCTGGTAGTGGAATTGCTGGATCATAGAGGAAATTTCAAACTGTCTTCTAAAGTGGCTGCACCTGTTTGCATTCCCGCCAACAGTGCAAGGGGTTCTCCTTTCTCCACTTCCCCTACGACACCTGTTGTTTCTTGTATCACTGTGTATCCTGTAGTTCATTATCTCGAACTAGGCTGTGAAAACCACATTTAGCATGACTTTTCCATTTCCAGCAATGCCTTACATTCCATGGCCTTGATTTCATCCTTATTTAGGTGGCCCACATAGTGATGATGATTTCTTCCTTTTATGTGTTTCTTCCTTTATGAATTTGTATGTGTGTGTGTGTGTGTTGGAACCAATAGCTCCTTAGCCCACAATTAGGTACTTCCTTTCTCTTGCTTTATCTTTTCTTTTCCCGCTCCCAAATAGCTTCTCCCTTCCCTTTGCTGCCTTGTCTACTGACTTACTTGGTTTTTAGTTCACTAAAATCAGGGGGAGAAACATCTGAAGTAGGTGTGACAGCAGTCCTTGGCTCTGAAACATATTGTGAGTTCATTCAATGTAAGCTCAAATTTGGGCCCCTATGTGTTCAGACAGAGAGATTAACATATAAATGAAAGAATATACACGTTGGAGAATCACCAGAAGCAAACTGAAAGGCAGGTGCTCATTTTTGTGGTACAATTTTAGTATAACCAGGAAGTCCTCTCCACCTGTAAATTGTTCTCAGAATGGCCTGCCATAGCATCTGGAAGTCCGCAATTCGGTCTTCTGAGTGATGGGGAGTTTTCCCTGTACCACAGTCACAGCTGCAGTGCCTAGCTTTGTAGAACCCCTGTTACATTAAAGAGTGCCAAGATTCTGTCCCACTTGGTCAACCCATATATTCAAGTTCTGAAGAGTCTTAGAAGTTTCCAGGAGCATTCTGCTGAGACTTAAAATTGTCACTGAGGGAGGAAGCCACTAAGAGCAAACAATCCTTGCCTTCCCCTTTCTGCCTTTCCCTGATCTCAAATTAACAGTTTATTATCAAGCATCAACCACATGAAATCCCTAGGTTGGGAGTAGAGACCAGGCACAAACATGCCATCTCTTTCCTCTCTCTCTCTTCTCTCCCCCTTGCATTCTTTACCCTAGCATCCCCCCATTGCTGCTCAGAACAAAGCAGATCAGATGTACCAGTGTTAAACCATTTTGGTTATCAGTATTCAGGAGTTTTGGTACTTAAAACAGGGCATGGGGACAGCTTTGTGCATTCATGCCTGCACTTAAGCAGTGCCCCAACATTCTGAAATTAATCTCTTTCCCCTTGCTTGAGCCAATCTCCCATTTCTTCCACAGTAGAGACCATCTATTTGTCAGGAAGAAAGCTTTCTGATTAAATTGATTTAATGTGTGAATGATAACTGGCTTAATGTGCTTATTTTCCAAAATAATAATGAATTTTGGTTGGGTATATGGGGTTTGTTTTGCCAGGGGCTTCACAGAAATGGACAAGTATGAAAGAAACAATTGTCATTTAGGTTTGGTTTAACAATGAGAAAATATATGGAACAAATACACATAGTCTGGGGATAGAACTTGGGTTTGGGATAAATGTACCCAAATGTCATTGAACAGGGTCTAGATGAACACTAGGGCTCATGAACTTTTACACTGTGAATATAAACAATATTGCTACAAGAATTTAAAGTTTAAAGGGGGAAAAAAGTGGCACCTGGATGGCTCAGTGGTTGAGCATCTGCTTTGGTTCAGATCGTGATCCCAGGGTCCTGGGATCTAGTCCTGCATGAGGCTCCATGAATGGAGTCTGCTTCTCCTTCTACCTATGTCTTTGCCTTTCTCTGTCTCTCATGAATAAATAATAAAATCCTTAAGAAAAAAATAAAGGTGAAAAAGAGATGAAGTTAAAGGTGTTAGTGTGTCAAATGTTAGTTAAGAAGAATGAAGTATGACTCCATAATATTTATTAAGCATCTATCATGTTCTAGATTCTTAAAATGTATTGCTTCAAGGGGTGCCTGGGTGGTACAGTGGGTTAAGTGCCTAACTCTTGGTTTTGGCTTACGTCGTGATCTCATGGTTGTGAGATGGAGCCCCATGTCCAGCTCCACACTCAGTGTGGAGTCTGCTCGGGACTCTCCCTTCTTCTCCCTATGCTCCTCCCACTTATGCTCTCTCTCAAATAAATAAATCCTTTAAAAATGTATTATTTCAAAACAAATCTGTAAACTAGAGGTTAATTTACCGATTTTTAAAAGATTTATTTATTTATTTGAGGCAGGAGGGGTAGAGGGAGAGGGAGAGAGGAAATTTCAGAGTCGAGAGTGTTAACCATTACACTATGGAAGGGAGAGAGGAAATTTCAAGCAGACTCCCCGTTGAGCATAGAGCCTGATGTGGAACTCCATTTCACGTCCCTGAAATCATGACCTGAGCCAGAATAAGAGTTGGACACTTAAGTGACTGAGCCACCCAGGCACCCTGTTACTTTGCCCATTTTGATGATGAGAAAATTGAGGCTTAAAGAGGTAAAGTAACTTGCCTAAACCCACATAGCTAGTAGTTGGAAGAGCTAAGATTGAACATTGATTTCACCGACTCCAAAACTCATGCTCTTTGTTAGTATATTAAACCACTCTTTAAGGATGGGTGCTTCTTGGTATGCACATAGAGAAGAATAGCTGGAAGAAAAGTGTTTTCAAAAAAACAGCTAATAGTCTGAAGGAGGAAGGCCTAAGCATGTGGGCAGCAATTGGATTCCAGATTGGTTCTGCCAATGACAGGGTATGTTAGAGGAGAATTAGGTAGTATTTTGAACAAAGATTATAAACTGGTGGCCTGTTGGCCAGATCCAGCTGGTGCACATGTTTTGTTTGGACTGCACAGTGTTTTCTAAAATATCAAATGTATTGCCAGCATTTTAAAAGGAATTTTTCACATAAAAATTCCAGTTTCTAGCTTCTCTTAAAAAAATAAGATCTGGCAACATGGGGCCTGAGATCCTGCATGGCAAAATCATCTGGAGCCAGATTGTACACATACTGGGTACTTGCTTTCCAGTTTCCCAAAGTCTTCAGCACATCCTACACTTGAGCAGCTTTAGGCATCAGGTTATCTGCCTAGTCCCTATAAATATTTTAATTTATGACTAGTGGTTTAGATGGTCATACTGGATGGGTCCCTATTTTATCTGAAGAAGATACCATCTTCTGAAAGAGACAGAAATGAAAGTAGGGTAAGATGCTTTTCATGAGATGACTCAAGTGCTGAGATGTCTGTGTGGCTCATTTGACTAATGTCTGAAAGGAGCTAGAACCATTGTGGTGTCAGCCATCAGCCTACCTGGAGGTTGGTATGTTCCTTTTTAGTTCAGCTATTTGGGTATAAGAGTGGGGATACTATTTTTTTCTTCTTTGTTTATGATTCTGGGTTGGATTTTAAAATAGTTTTTAGTTGGCAGGCAGAGTGGACAGTGAAGACTTCCACTGTCTTTAATAAGGTGGACTTCAAGATACCAACAGTAGGGTCTGTTATCCATGACCAAATCAATGGTGGTCAGAGGTGTTAGTGTCTTTCTGAAATGAAGGTAGCAGCCTACAGGTAATAAAGGTGTCAGAAAGAAGATTGTTGGGGATCCCTGGGTGGCTCAGCGGTTTAGCGTCTGCCTTTGGCCCAGGGCGCGATCCTGGAGTCCCGGGATCGAGTCCCACATCAGGGTCCCGGCATGGGCCTGCTTCTCCCTCCTCCTGTGTCTCTGCCTCTCTCTGTCTCTATGTCTATCATAAATAAATAAATCTTAAAAAAAGAAAGAAGATTGTCTATTAGGTGTTGGGAAGAAATGTGGGAAATAAAATACTAATCCACGAGGATTTCATTAATTTTTTAAAGATTTCCTTATTTGAGAGAGAGAGTGTGCATGCCGGGCAGAGGGAGAGAGAATCCTGAAGCAGATTCCCCGCTAAGTGCAAACCTGATGTGGTGCTCAATCCCAGGACCCTGAAATCATGACCTGGACTAAAATCAAGAGTCAGGGAACCCTGGGTGGTGCAGCGGTTTAACGCCTGCCTTTGGCCCAGGGCACGATCCTGGAGACTTGGGATCGAATCCCACGTCGGGCTCCCGGTGCATGGAGCCTACTTCTCCCTCTGCCTATGTCTCTGCCTCTCTCTGTCTGTCTCTCTGTGTGACTATCATAAATAAATAAAAATTTTTAAAAAATCAAGAGTCAGATGCTTAACTGACTGAGCCATCCAGGCACCCCTTTATTAATTTTTTTAAAAAGTGAGTTTACCAAGGGATTTCTATGTAGAACTATTATAATTCAATAATAAAAAGAAAAGTAACCCAATTTGAAAATAGAGAAATGGGGATGCCTGGGTGGCTCAGTGGTTGAGTGTCTGCCTTCAGCTCAGGGCGCGATCCTGGGGTTCCGGGATCGAGTCCCACATAGGGGTCTCTGCGGGAAGCCTGCTTCTCCCTCTGCCTATGTCTCTGTCTCTCTCTCTGTATCTCTCATGAGTAAATAAATAAAAATCTTTTTAAAAAAAGAAAATAAGGAAATTATTTGAAAAGACATTTCTCCAAAGAAGATATACAAATGGCCCATAAGCACATGAAAAGATAATATCTTTAGTCATTGGAGAAATTTAAGACCAAACCACAATGAGATAGCATTTTACACTCACTATGGTGGCTTTAAGTGAAAAGACAGAAAATAACCAGTGTTGTTGAGAATGTGGAGGAGGAATTGGAATCTTCATTTATTGCTGATGGAGATTTAAAATGGTGCAGCAGCTTTGGAGAACAATCTGGCAGTTCCTCAAAAAACTGAACATACAGCTACATATGACCCAGTAATTCCATTCTTAGGTATATACCCAGTATAAATAAAAATACATGCCTTCGCAAAAACTTGTACATGAATGTTTATAGCAGCATCATTCATACTAAACAAAAAGTGGAAACAACCCCACTATCCACCAACAGACAAAGCACAAACAAAATATAGTATATCCATACAATGCAATTTTATTTAGCAATAAATAGGAAGTACTGATACATGCTATGATATTAACAAATTTTGAAAACATATATGCTAGAAAAGCATATATGCTAAGTGAAACTAGATTAAAAAAAAACCTGTATGTAAAACAGATATTTCTCCAAAAAAGACATACACATGGCCAACAGGTATATGAAAAGATGAAAAGATGCTCAACATCATTTGTCAGGAGAATGTGAACCAAAAGCATAATGAGATAGTACCTCATAACCATTAGAATGGCTACTATTAAAAATGTGTGTGTGTGTGTGTGTTGACAAGGTTGTGGAGAAATTGCTACGTAGATGGTGTAAATGTTGGTAAGAATGTAAAATGTAGCAGCTATGGAAAAACAGTATGGACATTCCTCAAAAAATTAAAAATAGAACTACCAAGTGATATAGTAATCCCACTTCTGGGTATATATCAAAAGAATTGAAATCAAAATCTCAAAGTGATATCTGCACTCCCATGTTCATTGCAGCATTATTCACAATAGCCAATATATGGAAACAACCCAAGTGTCTATCAACAGATGAATGGATAAAGAAGATGTATATACATATAATGGAATATTATTCAGTCTTCAAAAAGAGATAAATACTGCCACTTTGAAAACATGGATGAACCTGGAGGACATTAGGCTAAGCCAGTCATAGAAGAACAAATACTATATGACTCCACTTAAATGAGGTATCTAAAAATAGTCAAACTCATAGAATCAGAGAATACAGTAATGGTTGCCAGGGACTGGGGATGTGGTAGGAGAAATGGGGAATTGTTATTCACTGTATATAAAGTTTCAGTTATGCTAGATGAATAAATTCTAAAGATCTGATGTGTCAACAATATGGTTTTGTGTACTTCAAAGTTGTTAAGAGGGTAGATCTCATGTTAAGTGTTCTTAACACAAACTCTTCCCCCACCAAAACAAAGAGACATAAAGAAACTCAAGGAGTTGTTGGATATGTCTATTATCTTGATTGTGATGATGGAATCATGAGGTTTACATTATGTCAAGGTCGTTAAGTAGTACACATTAAATATGTGCAGTATATCAATTATACTGCAATAAAGTTCTTAAAAATACTGTATGAATCCATCTATATGAAATGTCCAGAATAGGTGAATAGTGGTTGCTGAATCATTGGGAGAAGGGTTTGGAAGGAATGGGGAATGATTGCTAATGGATATAGTTTCTTTTTGGGGTAATGAAAATATTCTAAAAGTAGATAGTGTTGATGATTACACAATTCCGTGAATATATTAAAAGTCACTGAATTGTATACTTTAAATGAATGAACTGTATTCATTATACTTTAAATTATATCTCAATACAGCTGTTTAAAATATGAATTTATAAAACAGACATAATTATTGCACTTCATTGTTTCCCAGACATGGAAAAAGAAAAATTAAAGAGACTCTGGTTTTAATTGGATCCTCCATTCTTTTTTAACTCCCGAAAAAGCCTTTAGGTCATTGCCACTTAGGAATTCAGCTTAAGTAAGTTAGTGAAGAAGACTGAGGATAGTTGCTCAAGCTCAGACCTTCCTTTCAAATTGTGTGTCTATATGAAAAGTCTCTCTTGTCTCAGTGCTCATTTGTAAGCTCACCTCATCCTTTACTCCTCAGTGTATCTGGTTTCTTCCTGAGTATAGTTGGAGATAAATATCACTGACTACAAAACCCAACCAACTAACCAACACAAAACGCCATGTAGAATTCCCAAATCTAGTATTGGAAAGGACCTTGAAATGAAGTAATATATTCTAGGCAATCTTTACATGAACATATGTACAATGAAAGCAATTCCATACTTTTTTTCTATCTGGCAGTTTTTTCCTATTGTGAAATGTAAGTACAGTACTGAGAATTCTCAGAGAATATCTAAAGGAGGAACTCCGGTTTTCTAGGAAAAGGCCTTATGGCTCTAAGAAAGCAAGTAGGATGGAGAAAAAAAAATGGCTATCTTTTTGGGATGGAAAGGACTCATCATTACTGAAGACCTTATAAACAGTTCTAAACAGGCAGACAGTACTTCAGCTCTAAGACCACAAATAAATTACCCTACCTATGATAAAGAGCTTTTCTATTGATGTGGAAAGAACAACTTTAAAGTGGAAACTCCCTGGGCAATTCCTAGTCGTATCTAAGACTTCCCTTTCTCAATTTGAGACTCAATGATTTCCTTCTGTGGTTTTATCAATGGGCCAGAGGCCTGATAAGATTGCTTCCTTCCTATGCTTGGAACTCTGCCATCTCACTTGGAAGAAGTAATACACTTGCCTTTCTGGCCTGGCTCAGAGCTCAGTGGAGCAAGAGGCACAGGAGATGTGAGGCCATGAAATACAAAGGCAGACTGGTATGACTAGCCCATGGGTGGACTGGAGTGGGCCTGAGTCTTCTATATTCATCTCTGTATATTGTAATCAACTTGCTTTGTTTGCCCAGCCGTGAAGTTCCTGGAGAACAATTGGACCAATAAGGTAGGGAGTAAAACTTCCATTGGCTCTGCCCTCTCTTTTCCCTAAACAGTTTAAAAAGAGTCACAAGGTAACCTTTCAGCTTTGGGAAATAACCCTCGTAATCCACTAGTGCTATCCTCATGCCCAGTATCAGCCTTTTCCAGAAGGATAATAGGCAAGTCTCCTATCCCAGAGACCTCATTTATAGTCATGCTTATTACCCTGTCACCTAAGGGTTATTCCTTTGGTTTAACCTGTATGAAAATGCAACAGTCATACAAGGGAAGAGTGACACATTAAGCCATCAGCTTTATTTAACATGTTTGGAAGACTTCATTTCTTGTTTAGCAGAAGGAAAAACAGGTCTCTGAGGGATTAGAACAAGGCATGCAGTAGAGAGATCACGAGCCGGGGGGCTGGACAGAGGGAATCAGGATCAAGGAGGACAATGAAGGACAGGTGGAAGGATGCTGGGACAGTCAGCCTTGCTGTAGTAAGACTTGAGCTCAAAGGAGAATTTTAGCAAAGGGATTCTTCTGCCCTTCTGGCTCACCCAAGAGAACTGAGTGACACAATTGCAGAGAATAGCATGGCAGCAAGAGATTATGCGACAAAAGAGATCTACTTGCAGTGTGGTATCTTTGTCAGCCACTAAAAGGTAGGTGATAGCTGGCTTTTAACCAAAAAGGGATTTGGTATGTCTTGCTGTTTGTGGATGTGTGGGTTTGGGTACCCTGACAAAGAATATAGGGAGAGAGTGGGGTAGAAGGAACAAGAATAAAGGTGCAGTGAGTAGGGAATGGGAGGAGGGATGGCAAGCCCCATGGCATCAAAGGCCCTTGTCTGAGGCCCTCTGAGAAATGCTTTGCTGTTTCTTTTACTCCTTTGTCTTTCCCTTCTCTCCTCTTCCTCTTTGTCTCCTTTCTTGCTCTTATTCTCCTAAGACTTTCTGCCTCCTCCAGACTGTGTGTTTCAAGAATGCCAGTGGTCCTCTTTAGTCTGCCATTGCCTCTGGCCCTATCTCAGTCCCAGCTGGTGTCCCTGAGGACCAGAGGCTGCTGGCAGACATTATTTTCACAAATCAAGTCACATATTGGGCCCAAAGTCTACATACGCAGTGCTAATTATCAGCCCATCAATTAATGGTGAGCAGCTGTACACTTTGTGTGTTTTTCCAGAGCTGCACAGGGAGCCCTGGTAGCTGCTCATTGGCTTGGGCTCTGGTTCCCAGTGGACTTGGAAGGAACAATTTGTTTTGGCTGTGGGTGACCTGTTAGAATATAATTTCTCTGCTTCTCCTTGGTGTCCAGATTGTTTCCTATTATCTTGTCTGATAGTCAATAAGGACTTCTCCAGCATAGGATGCAGCTTTGATAGCAACCTGAACAAAGAGGATGGGAGCACAGAAGGAATCTCACCTTATCCAGCAGCCTATTCCTCCTTCCTAGGCATCAACCTCCTCCCACTCCACATCTAGGCTGTTTTTTGTTTGTTTGTTTTTGTCTTTGTTTTTTGCACCATAAGTTACCTCCTTATGGATTATAGAAGGTTAGAGGAGCCATGCCTTCCATTGTACCCAAGGGGACACTGGGAAGGGAAGGTGGGGAGCAGGACTCCCTTTCCTAACCTCTTTTTTCCCCTCCTAGAGATGGGAGTAATAGGCATAAAACACTTTTTCATAGGTACTTCAAAACTTAACCACTTCCTTGAGGCTCTAGATACCCTGGGTCCTCTTTCCTCCTTTGGATTCTTTCATTTAGGAGTTTTGCTGCTGTTGAAGCTAACATCTGGCATGAACAGAAGGAAGGGTCCAGGGAGTCTATTGACTTCCATGAACTAAGCAGAGTTCTAATAGTTATAGAAGCTGGAAAGAGGTAATGGAAGGTCATTGCATGGTGAAGAAGACTAGAAAGCCTTTCTGAGAGTATTCCAGAAAGTTTGATAGTCCCCAAACATTCTACATGTGCTACTTCAGCTTTCTGTGCACGTGGTAGATGCTCAAGAAATCCTTCCTGAATTGAAAGGGAGAATGAAGTCATGTTCTTTGAAGTCACTACCTAGCTTTCATTATCTCCATACAGATTTCTTGGAGAGGGGATAGAAACAGATTTGTATCAATCCCCAAGACTTCCCAGATCACACTGTATATGGGCTATACTCATGATCACATGTGGGAGAAAATCCTTTTTTGACAAAAGCAAGCACCATCTGTAACATGTGTTAAACCCTAAATGACTGATGGATTGTTTCAGATTCAGAGAGGTGAAGTGATTTACTGAGCTTCTATAGCAGGACAAGGATGAAGGTGAAAACATAACTCAAATATTCTAACTCATATTATTAAAAGTATAACTTTTATTGCACTAGTTACAATGATGAGAATGGAAATTTTATTTGACAGTTCTACATATTGTTAATTTAAGGATCATCAGTTCACCACAAACAGGAATAGGGATATAGAATTATGGTGATTCATCAGCTGCAAAATGCCTGCCCGTACCCCCAACTAAACTGTATTTCTAAGAACTTTATAAAGAGTTGTAACAATGCTAATTAAAATAATACTTTGCACATGCTCATGATTAAGATCCTTCAACATTTCATCTCTTCTGTGTTTCCATGGCACATTTCCCTTTGAATGCAAATACCTTTTTCATTTTATGTAATGTTAAGTACTACAATGATTCTTTCTGCACATTCATTTTCTTCTTGAAAACAAGTTTTTTAAAAGCTTGCATTCACTGATTTAGAGAAGCATGCTTTACTTTTAATATCACTGTATCTAAGTTGTTGCTAGCCAAGCCTTAATTATGTTCCTGTTTTCTGTTCCCCCTCCCTCTTTTCTGTCTTATAATTATAAATAGTGTAATGTTCAACTTGACTGGCTTGCATTTAGCACTTTCCCCAAAGACCCTAACAGAGGACCTGGGGATGAGCCAGTATTTCACAAGTTTGGTTTGAACATGTACTCCAGAGGTTTCCCAAGTCTCCAGTCTGCCAAGTTGGCTTAGCAATCTCCCCAAAATCACTTCTCCCACTGTGATCTGTCCCTTGGACTACCAGGGGATCTATTCAATTGGGTCCTTGTCTTCTAAGAGCTCCAGGTATGCTGGTATCTGAGGCATAGCTAAACAAACCCAGCAGGAAATGGGGAGCTGCCTGTGTTACCACCATCATAAGAGCCATTCCCCTCATCCATCTTTCATCTCAACTCCCAACAAACATTAAGCACTTGGTTGCAGAGGAAAAGACCCATTCCATGGACTCCTGGGGCTCCTATTCTGTAAGGGCCAGGGACATCCTTAACCATCAAACACACAAAAGTGAACAATATGCCTGAGAAATGATGAAGGGACAGCACTGAACAATGAGGGGTGTGTGTGTGTGTGTGTGTGTGTGTGTGTGTGTTTCAAAGCTACATAAGTTGAGCCAATTTTTCTAGGCCTTTTGTCCATTTCAGATATTTTGGGGCAGGAATGTCCATAATCTAAATGAGTCTCTTACCCAGTACCCTTTTAAGCCCATGTCTATATGTTCCCTCTCTCCCCATCTCTTTAGGAAGGAAAAGAAAGTCCTATGGTAAAGCTATGTGCAGTCATATTTTTGTTTAGTAAAGGCAGAAACATATCCATTTTAGTTACATGTGTTACCCTTCTCTCCTATCTTTTTTTCCTCTTTCCAGTCTCCTTTTCAGCCTCTTCCCCACCCCTTCTCAGTCAATCTGTTCTCTTCTTTTCCTTTCTTCACTCCTAAGAGTATCTCTTCTAGACATTATAGCTGGAGAGAGAGAGAGAGAGAGAGAGAGAGAGAGGAAGAGAAGAGAAGAGAAGAGAAGAGAAGAGAAAGAAGAGAAGAGAAGAGAAGAGAAGAGAAGAGAAGAGAAGAGAAGAGAATGGAAGGGAAGGGAAGGGAAGGGAAGGGGGTATAAAACAAAGGTAGCTGAGTGCTTTATAGAAGGGCAAGTATTTCTCTAGTTCTTAGCATATAGCTTATAGCTTCTCTGGATTCCCTTCACTTTTAAAGAAACTAATAGCAATTAATACCATACAATGAATAATTATTATGTGCAAGTGATTTTGATACATTATTTTATTTCATTCTTATAATAACTCTGTAAGTTGACATCATTTCTCCCATTTTACAGATGAGAAAACTGAGGTTCATCAAGGTTAAACAAACAGAGCCAAATAGGGTTTAAATATTGGCTCTGCTATCTAACTTGGATATGTTGCTTTCCTCTGTGTCCTGATTATCACAATTTCTCTATTCTAGAAAGTCACATAGCCTATATTCCACTTGCCAAAAGCCTGTATTTTACTCAATTGTTAAACTCCTAGGTACTCATTTGTTAATTGGAGAGAACGAATCCAGATGTACCCCAAGATACTCCTTCTCTTCCCATGGGGTTCATGAACATAGCCAAAAACCTTCGGAAGACTTGATTGGTGGGCATTTCAGGCCACTCATTTTTTGCACAAACATGAAAAGACATACCTACTTGGTGTTAGCCATGCCAGGTGCAGAGGATATACTGGTGAACAAGAAGACGTGGTCCTGTTCACATGGAACTTTCATTCTAATGGTCAAGGCAGACATTAATTATATTATCACACAAATATATGCAAAATTGAAACTGTGGTAAGTGCTACAATGGAACCAATGGATAAGATCATGGTATTGAGTGATGGACACAGGGTAAACTCCTATAGAGAAGTGATGGTAGAAGTAATATCTGGAAAAAGATGGAGAGTTAATTCTCAAGAATTGAGAAAGAACTTGCCAGAAAAGGAAATTGCTTACACCTTGTAGCATGAGGGAGTGGGGCAAATATGAAGAACTGACGGCAGGTGAGCATGGCCAGAGTGCAAGGAATAAGCAGTGTGTAGTAAGGTATAGTCAACATGTCAGGCTAGTGGGCATTATTTTTGAGCATATAGGCACATGTGGTACCCTCCTATTGTACTATATAAGTATAGTACAATATAAGTATAGTATATATGATGTGATGGCACATCAAAGATTTTTCAAAGACATTAATGAATTTAAATATTCCATTGTGTTGCTGCCATAAGCACATTTAGAGCATCAGTTCACATATTCTAATTTATCATTTAAAGAATATGGTAGTTGTATTCATTCTCAGTTCCCTGGGTCATATCTACTTTGTGGGATAAATGGATTGGCCATAGGAAGTTTCCAAATAGTGAAGGGGGATTAGGGCTTAGTATATACCATTGGAAGTGATGGAGGCACTGGCTAGGTATCTCTATAATTGACTCTTCATCATTTATTGATTCCCTTTTCTGCTTCCCAACCTCTCACCACCTTGAGGGGAGGAGTTTCCAGGGACAGTAGCTTGAATTTTCCATGGTAGTGACCTAGAACTGTAGGAAGCAGAAAGATCCAGGGAATGAGGGCAAGCCTGTTCTTAGAGAGCACTGAGAGAGAGTCAAAAACTGAGCATGGGAAGCCTAAGGGGTGAATAATGCAGGGCCACAAATAGAAGAGAGTTTCAAGAAGGTCTGGAGCCAGGTATGCAAAGGAACAGAGCAGGAAGTGAAGAGGAAGGGTAGCAGTGAAGTGAGAAGGTTTAAGGCAATGCCTCAAATGAGGCCCTGAGGTCTGTGACTTGTTTTCTTTGGCCACCTGCCACATAGTGTGTGGGTGAGTTGGCCCAGTGGGGCCGGGACTTCCCCTGCTTTGCCCAGTGAGAAGTTGTGACTTGCTCAGGAGCATTCTTGACGTGAGAGACTGGTTCCCACAGGTACTGTACTAACTCACAGCCTTCTTCTTGCACCAGCTCCCACAACTGGCCACTTAAGAGCTGAAAGTTTCAGCACCTTCTCTTCCTTTGCCCAGTTGTCATGAAAGGGCATAGGTCCATAGGGAAGGATATGGGTAGGCTGGGCTTGACCCAGAGTGCTGGAAGCCACCTACTCACTGTGTGGGCAGGTTTTTTAAAAAAATATTTTATTTGCTTATGTAAGAGAAAGAGAGTGAGTGAGAGAGAGAGAGAGAGAGAGAGTAGGGGAAGAGGGAGAAGCAGGCTTCCCACTCAGCAGGAAGCCCAACATGGGGCTTGATCTCAGAACTCCAGGATCATGACCTGAGCCAAAGGCAAACGCTTACCTGACTGAGCCACCCAGATACCCCATGGGCAGGGTTAGTAGAAAAGAGAAGTTGAATGTGTTCACAGTTTCTTGAACTGTAAATAGACCCAACAAGTTCTTCAAGCACTTTGTAGGGTGGATATAACGTAACTTGGGAAACAATAGTGTTCAGTAGTTAAAAGTGTCCCAAAAGTGTGGGACTTAATGGCATATAGACCTGAATTCAAACCTCAGCTCTGCTATGTGATGGCTATGTAATCCCACGTGAGTCACTAAAACTTTCTGTGGCCCAGTTTCCACAGTTGGAGAATGAGGATAACAACACATAAGACTGTTGAGCAGCTAAAGTGAGGCTACTCATGTAAACTATTTAGCATTGTGCCTGGCATATAATAAATGTTTAATAAGTAGTAATTATTATTTTTTAAAGATTTATTTAATTTATTTGCATGTGAGAGAGAGAGAGAGAGCTAGAACATGGGGAAGGGCATAGGGAGAGGAAGAGGAGCAGACTCCCTGTCGAGCATGGAGCCCAACATGGGGCTCAGTCTCAGGACCCTGAAATCATGACCTGAGCAGAAACCAAGAGTTGGTGGTAGTAGTAATGATTATTTTATTGGGAAGAAAGCTGGATCTGCTATATGATTTTTCTCCCCAAGTATTTGGAATTTATGGAGGTTAGAATGGTGTTGAGTAATGCAGAAAAGTGGCAAAGATGGAAATTGCCATTGCAGTGGTTGGGTTAAAGGTGCATTCCAGTTGTAGGAAGTTCCAGAATGGGAATTCAATGATAGCAACCTGGGAAAATCAGTCACAGTGCTGCACAGCATGTGCTAACAGAGGTTTAGTCTGATGGCCCTTGGCAATGGCCCAAGGCTCCCTTATTAGGCACTAGGTCTGGGGTTTAACTGATTAGGGAATAGCTAAAACAGCCAAGGAAGGCAGAACAGAAGATAAATGTTCCTTTGCCTAGGAAACACCAAGATGGTCAAGTCTGGGAGAGCTATGTAAAGACAGATACAGCCTGCAGAGCCAACATCAGGAGGTAAATATCCATAAGGACCGTTCAGAGACAATGAAGCCCAGAGCAAAAGGAAAGTGAGTGGGTTCAAGACAATTGCCATAGAAAGGGCTCTGAGGGCTGGTATTTAGCTTTATTGCCTGCCAGCTAAACAGTGTGTTGGTGGATTGAATGGAATTGTTTGGTATGGGCTGGGGCAGACAGTAATAACAATCTTGTTGGTAGATATAATTTCTATTTTATAGGGGAGGAAGCTAAGAATTAAACATGCCCAGCAATTTGTCTTATGTCACACAGTTCATCACTGGCAAAGATGGGAAGGTAGGAATGATTCCTTAAGAGGACAGTTAAGATAAAATGAAAAGTAAAGCAAAGTTTCTTCATGGAGGGTGGCGTAGGGGTAGGAACCATAAGTACAAGAGAATGCTGGCAGTTGTTATTCTCTCTGAGATTGTGTTGATTCGAATTGCAACATCATAAGGGATACAGTATGATTTTGTGGTTAAGGAGTACTTCTGGAGCCATACTGCTTGGTTTTAGAACCCAGCTCTGCTATTAGTCAGCTGTACGACCCAGAGCTAAAATTATTTAACCTCTCAGTGCCATAGTTTTCTCATTTGTAAAACAAGCAAATAATAGCACCTGGTTTTTAGGGTTGTTATGTCATTTAATTAGTTAATATAATCAAAGTATTTAGAAAGTTCAATAAAATAACCATCTAAAACTTAAGTGTTAGTAATAATAATAATAATAGTAGTAGTAGTAGTAGTAGTAGTAGTAGTAATAGGGTTGTTGCAAGGACTTAGATAATACATAGAAAATACTTAGCACATGCTTGCATGTAGCAAGTGCTCCATAGATGAATCATTATTATTACTATAAATGTCTGAAAACATTTAAGATTATGCAATCATTGGCCTGAGAAAGACTGAAGTAGTCTCACAAAACCCCTAACTTTATGCTAGAAATCTGAGAGGTCCACACTCCTCTCCTTGCAAATACCACCCATTCCCTCTGATATGCTATTTTGCCTTCTATTTTAGAGGAGGAGGGGAAGAGGCAGAGGGATAAAGAGAATCTTAAACAGACTCCATGCCCAGTGCAGAGCCTGATGCAGAGCTCAATCTCATAACCGTGAGATCATGACCTGAGCCAAAATCAAGTCTGACACTTAACCAACTGAGCCATCCAGGTGGCCCTCTCTGGTACACCTTTTTATTTACAAAAAATGAACTGTCTCAGGAGGCAGAGTGCTCACATCATTGCAGACACTGAAGCATCATAGGTTGGATAACTGCTAATCAGGGTTGCGGAATAGGGGATTGATAGATAATAATAATAGTTAACAGTGATAATAAGTACTCTTATTATCCCTCTTTTGCTGATAAGAAAACTGAAGCACAGAGTAGCCAACCTCTTTGCTCAAGATTACATAACTACTAAGTGGCAATGGTCCCTTCTAAATCCCTAACATTCTCCTGTGAGACATAGCAAATTCCGTACTAACACTGCAATATGAATAAGATTATTGGCTCCCCTTTTCTTTTGGCCAGGATAAAGGGCAACAGTGGTGATTTCTGGATTAGAGGATTTAAAAAAGGAAAAAAATATATTCAAGAAAACCCAGTAAGGCTGGGGGGACCTCTAACACAAACTTGGTCACTCATAATTTTCTATGGGGCAGCCTTAAGGTTTGAATCTAACCTTGTGAGATTAGCACTGTCTGTATTCTCTCTCCCAAGAGTCCTTAGGGGACCTCAGGATCAGTACAAGTGCAGAATAGATGACTGAGGACCCAAATGTTCCCATAAAATTGTTCTGCCAGATCTGCAAGAAGGTAACTTGCATTTTGCTTGCTGAAATGGACTCTATTTCAGTCATTAATTTGATCTCCTGCCAGAACTGCATTCACAGAAGAGTGGGCAGGGGGGAAGAGAGGGTATTCCAGGCATGTAGGACAGCTCAGAGACAGAAGCAAGCATGTCATATTTACTCACTCAGATAATAATATTATTTGGCTAGAACAATGAGTTCAAATCAGACAGTAGCAAGAACTGAAGAAAGTTCAGTAAGGAGGGTTTTGTTAGAGAGGCCTTTGATACATTAGAAATTTAGACTTTCTACGAGTGGTGGTTATATGTGCAAGAGAATGACATCAAAACACTCTAGAAAGATTCTTGATGATCTACACACACTGTACTGAAGTAACACAAAATTTTGAAGAGAAGACTTGAAGATGGGGAGGCTGTGTAATAGCTCACCATGAAGGGAACTTGATGTGGGACTAGATGAAAATGAGGTAAAAGCCACAAGAAGACAACTGGCAAAAACAGATAAGAAAAGAATTGATCAATATCAAGGAAATCTCTGTTTTATTTCATCACATCTTTACTGAAGATAATTCCTCTGCCTGGAACCACTTCCTACCTTTCTTTATTTGACACACACTCATCTTTCTAGACTTAATCCATCCTTCAGGTTATATTAAAATGATTTGTCCATGTATTTGTTTTCTCTACTAGATTTAGAGCTCCTTGAGGACAGTCTCTATGTCTATCCTTTCTCCCTCTCCCTTCTCTCTCTCTCTCTCTCTCTCTCTCTCTGTCTCTCTCTCCTCAAGTAGACTCCATGCCCAGTGTGGAACCCAACACAGGGCTTGAATTCATCACCCTGAGATCAAGACCTCAGTTGCTGAGATCAGGAGTCAGATGCTTAACTGACTGAGCTACCCAGGCTCGTTCTTTCTTTCTTTCTTTCTTTCTTTCTTTCTTTCTTTCTTTCTTTCTTTCTTTCTTTCTTTCTCTTTCTTTCTTCCTTCCTTCCTTCCTTCCTTCCTTCCTTCCTTCCTTCCTTTCTTTCTTTCTTTCTTTCTTTCTTTCTTTCTTTCTTTCTTTCTTTTTCTTTCTTTCTTTCTTTCTTTCTTTCTTTCTCTTTCTTTCTTTCTTCTTCTCTCTTCTTTCTTTCTTTCTTTCTTTCTTTCTTTCTTCCTTCCTTCCTTCCTTCCTTCCTTCCTTCATTCCTTTCTTTCTTTCTTTCTTTCTTTCTTTCTTTCTTTCTTTCTTTCTTTTCTTTCTTTCTTTTCTTTCTTTCTTTCTTTCTTTCTTTCTTTCTTTCTTTCTTTCTTTTCTTTCTTTCTTTCTTTCTTTCTTTCTTTCTTTCTTTCTTTCTTTTCTTCTTTCTTACCTTCAGTATTTTTTTAGTACCTACTATGTTCCAAGGAAATCAAGAAAAAACTTGGGATATACATTCCACCTGATTATGAGTTTAGAAATTGATGGCATGTCTTACGTGAAGCTATCTTAATGACTACCAGAGAAAATGAAATCTTCTGCTTTCACTAGCATAGAGGATGTGGTATAATGAAAATATACATTTGGCCAAAAAAATAGAAGAGGAGGAAACTCTTCCAAACACATTTTATGAGATCAGCATTATCCTGATACCAAAACCAGAAAAGAATGCCACAAAAATTATAGGCCAATATTCCCAATGAACATATATGTAAAAATGCTCAACAATGTAGTAGCAAACCAAATTAAGAAATACATTAAAAGGATCATACACTATGATCAAGTGGGATGTAACCCAGGGGTGCAATATGCTATCCCACAGTAACAAAATGAAGGATAAAAATAAAATGAAGGATAAAATGAACGGTAAAAATCATATTATTATCTCAACAAATGCAAAAAAAAAGGCATTTGACAGAAGTCAACATCCATCTATAATTAAAAACTCAACAAAACAGGTATTGATGGAATGTACCTCAACATAATAAAGGCCATATATGAGAAGCCCACAGCTAATATTACAGTCACTGGTGAAAAACTGAAAACTTTTCCTCTAAGATAGGAACAAGACAAGAATGTCCACTCTTCCTACTTTTATTGAACATAGTATTAGAAGTCCTAACCAGAACAATTATTTAGGAAAAAGAAATAAAAAGCATCTGAATTGGAAAGGAAGAAAACTGTCACTACTTACAGATGACATGATACCGTGTTTAGAAAACCCTACAGACTCTATCAAAATATTGGTAGAGCTAATACACAAATCCAGTAAAGTTGCAAGATACAAAATTAATGCACAAAAATTTGATGCATATCTTTACACTAATAATAAACTATCAGAAAAATAAAGAAAATCCCATTTACAATTTTTTCTTTTTCTAGAATTTATTTATTCATTTTTGTATATTTTTTATTGGAGTTCTATTTGCCAACATATAGTATAACACCCAGTGCTCATCCCATCAAGTGCCCCATTCAGTGCCCATCACCCAGTCACCCCATCCCCCTGCCCATCTCCCCTTCCACTACCCCTTGCTCACTCCCCAGAGTTAGAAGTCTCTCATGTTTTGTCACCCTCTCTGATTTTTCCCGCTCATTTTCTCTCCTTTCCCCTATAATCCCTTTCACTATTTTTTATATTCCCCGTATGAGTGAAACCATATAATGACTGTCCTCCTCTGATTGACTTACTTCACTCAGCATAATACCCTCCAGTCCCATCCACATCAAAGCAAATGGTGGGTATTTGTTGTTTCTAATGGCTGAGTAATATTCCATTGTATGCATATATCACGTCTTCTTTATCCATTCATCTTTCGATGGACACTGAGGTTCCTTCCACAGTTTGGCTATTGTGGACATTGCTGCTACAAACATTGGGGTGCAGGTGTCTTGGTCTTTCACTGCATCTGTATCTTTGGGGTAAATCCCCAGTAGTGCAATTGCTGGATCGTAGGGTAGCTCTATTTTTAACTCTTTGGGGAACCTCCACACAGTTTTCCAGAGTGGCTGTACCAGTTCACATTCCCACCAACAGTTCAAGAAGGTTCCCCTTTCTCCACATCTTCTCCAACATTTCTTGTTTCCTGTCTTATTAATTTTCACCATTCTCACTAGTGTGGGGTGGTATCTAATTGTGGTTTTGATTTGTATTTCCCTGATGGCAAGTGATGCAGAGCATTTTCTCAGGTGCTTGTTGGCCATGTCTATGTCTTCTTTGGTGAAATTTCTGTTCATGTCCTTTGCCCATTTCATGATTGGATTGTTTGTTTCTTGGGTGTTGAGTTTAATAAGTTCTTTATAGATCTTGGATACCAGCCCTTTATCTGATACGTCATTTGCAAAAATCTTCTCCCATTCTGTAGGTTGTCTTTTAGTTTTGTTGACTATTTCTTTTGCTGTGCAGAAGCTTTTTATCTTGATGAAGTCCCAATAGTTCATTTTTGCTTTGGTTTCCCTTGCCTTCATGGATGTATCTTGCAAGAAGTTGCTGTGGCCAAGTTCAAAAAGGGTGTTGCCTGTGTTCTCCTCTAGGATTTTGATGGATTCTTGTCTCACATTTAGATCTTTCACTCATTTTGAGTTTATGTTTGTGTGTGATGTAAGAGAATGGTCTAGTTTCATTCTTCTGCACGTGGCTGCCCAATTTTCCCAGCACCATTTATCGAAGAGACTGTCCTTTTTCCAGTGTATAGTCTTTCCTGCTTTGTTGAATATTAGTTGACCTTATTGTTGAGGGCCCAGTTCTGGGTTCTCCACAGAATGGATAGATGCACAGAGAACTCCAGAGATTTATGAAATGGTCCTCTCTAGTACTCAGCAGAGTACTGATTAGCACACGCATGTGAGGAAACTACTAGATGCTGATGGAAAGACTCATTCAGAAAGATTAGGAGAAACAATACTCAACACTCACACCAAGCTCATTTCCCCCAGCCAGATTGGAGATGCTTATAATTCATGAGGCATCGTGTAGAGTTTTTAGAAGGGATCTTTCCTCAATAGTAGAGAATCCTTAATCATACACTAGATACTGACTGCTCTGGACCAGCCTAAAAAACTTTAAACACAAGACATGAAAGATCAAAGTATTGTCAAGTAATTTCACTGCATCTCAGAACAAGATGCTCAAGAATGTTTATTGAAATACAAAAATATTGAGAAAGAATGACATCAGTAAAATAGCAGAGCAGGTATTTTACAGTCTTCCTCCCAAAGGACATCGATTTTGACAATCACTCATTACACGAATGTCTGTGTGGAAGTCCAAGAGTCTAGCAGAAAAGTTCTAGAACACTGTTGTAGCAAGGAAAATATGAGATTGGACATACTGAAGAACACAAGAGGAATAATTTTTCTTCACCCACCTCACACTTGCCCCAAGATGGTACAGCCCAGTGCCAGGAGAGACCTTCTTGATCTATGATTTTTTTCCATGGAAAAAGTGAGAGTAAGTATTCTCCAGCATTGTGGAATGCTGCCAAAGAGGTTTACTCCTATCTTGCACCATCCAGAATACTGAGGTATGCTGCACAACTGAGGGGCAAGGAGATGCTTGAGAGAATAGCAGCAGGGGACCTCAGAGGATTTCAAAGGAATGCAGATGCTACTGTTTCGTGAACTCCATCAGGAAGCCTACCTAAGAGGCACTGGGGAATAGCTTACTTGTGGATTCCCCAACTGGCCTAGTCACCCCCAATGCTCCATATACCTCACCCCCCCCACACACCCCGCCCTGTGGTCAGCTCCTGGTGCACATGAGGGTGACAAGTATGAGCCTTTTCAGATGGCTAGTAAGCATACACAAAAAGCCAGCCCAACTTTGTGGGATTGAGAGAAAATACACAAACTGGAGCATTCAGCACTGCCCTTGAGAAAGCACATAGTAGGCTCAGCACCTGATCTGGCTTTGCAGGATGGAGAGAAGGCATAAAGTCTTTAGAATCCTGTTCCACCCCTCCCCCCCAGTGGGGACAAGAAGTGTGGAACAGGTGTATCCATAAAAAATGTCTGAGAAAACCTCAGAATCCCTAGCAGGGTAATGGAAGTCATTTCTTTCTCAAAGCTGCCTTCCAGTTAGTAAAAACTGAAGAAGGTCAATTCTACTTCAAATGCAAAGACAAGACACAAGACTTCAAGGAGTATGAAAATCAAAGAAATATACTACCTAAGGAACACAATGTTCCAGAAACTGACCTCCCAAAAATAGAGATCTATAGTTGTCCAATAAAAAATTCAAAATGGTTTTTGAATGCAATCAAAGTTAGGTTGTTATTAGGTTAAAATAGACTGTTATAACTACAAGCTATTTTATGTGAGCCTCATGGTAACCACAAAGCACATTGGTATACAAAAGACAAAGAGAAGGGAATCAAAGCATACCAGTACAGAAAATCATCAATTCACAAAGGAAAACAGCAATAGAGGAAGAAAGGAACAACAAAAAAGCTGGAAAACAATAAAATGGTATTTGTAAGTTCTTACATTATAAGAAATTACTTTAAATGAAAATAGATTAAATTCTCTAATCAAAAGGCATAGAGCGGCTGAAAAAAATAAGAACCAAATATATCCTGCCTACAGGAGACTTACTCCCACTTTGAGGACACAAACAGGCCCAAAGTGAAGGGATGAAAAAAGATATTCCATACAGATGGAAACCAAAAGACAGAAAGGGTAGCTATCCTTCTGTTAAACAGAATAGACTAAGTCAAAAACTGTAAAAAGAGGCAAAAAGGGTTAGTATATAATGATAACAAGATCAATTTATTAAGAATACATAGCAATTATAAATATATATGTACCCAGCATTGGAGCACATGAATATATTAAGCAAATACTGTGAGATTCAAAGGGAGAACTAAACAATACCATAATAGTAAGGGACTTCTATACCATACTTTCAACAAAGTATACATTATTGAGACAGAAAAATCAATAAAGCAACATTGGACTTGAACTATACTGTAGACCAAATTGATCTAACAAACATATACAGAACATTCCTCTAATAGCGACAGACTTCACATTCTTCTTAAGTGCATATAGAACATTATCCAGGATAGATCCTATATTAGATCACGAAACAAGTCTTAACAAATTTAAAAAGATTGAAATCATACCAAGTACCTTTTCCAACATGCTGGTATGAAACTACAAATCAATAACTGAAGGAAAACTGGAAAGTTCACAAATACGTACACACTCCTGAGGAATCAATGGGTCAAAGAAGAAATCAAAAGGGAAATTTAGGGATCCCTGGGTGGCTCAGCGGTTTGGCGCCTGCCTTTGGCCCAGGGCACGATCCTGGAGACCCAGGATTGAATCCCACGTCGGGCTCCCGGTGCATGGAGCCTGCTTCTCCCTCTGCCTATGTCTCTGCCTCTCTCTCTCTCTCTCTGTGACTATCATAAATAAAAAAAAAATTTTTAAAAAAAGGGAAATTTAAAAAGTCTTGAAAAAAATCAAAATGGAAACACTACATACAAAAACTTACGAGATGCAACAAAAAGTCTGAGAGGGAAGTTTATAGTGATAAATTCTTATATTAAGAAAAAAGAAAAATCTCAAATAAAAAAAAAAAACTAACTGTATACTACCAGGAAATAGAAAAGTAAAAAAAACATAAAACCAAGGTTAGTACAAAAAAGGAAATCACAAAGATCAGAAGAGAAATAAATGGAGACGAGAAAAACGATAGAATAGATCAAAACTAAGAACTGTTTCTTTTAAAAAGATAAACAAAATTGATAAATCCTAATCTAAAATAAAAACAAAGAGAAGACCCAAGTAAATAAAATCAGAGATGAAAGAG
This sequence comes from Canis aureus, assembly GCF_053574225.1. Lineage (NCBI taxonomy): Eukaryota > Metazoa > Chordata > Mammalia > Carnivora > Canidae > Canis > Canis aureus. Next base: position 41,466,540 of record NC_135649.1, read on the forward strand.
GAGACATTATAGCTCACACATACAAAGGATCAATAAGAGATTTTTTTTATTTTATTTTTTTAATAAATTAATTTTTTATTGGTGTTCAATTTACCAACATACAGAATAACACCCAGTGCTCATCCCGTCAAGGGCCCCCCTCAGTGACCGTCACCCATTCACCCTCACCTCCCCGCCCTCCTCCCTTTCCACCACCCCTAGTTTGTTTCCCCGAGTTAGGAGTACTTTTTCTTCTCCCTTCCCTTATATTCCCTTTCACTGTTATTTATATTCCCCAAATGAATGAGAACATACAATGTTTGTCCTTCTCCGATTGACTTACTTCACTCAGCGTAATACCCTCCAGTTCCATCCACGTTGAAGCAAATGGTGGGTATTTGTCGTTTCTAATGGCTGAGGAATATTCCATTGTATACATAAACCACATCTTCCTTATCCATTCATCTTTCGATGGACACTGAGGCTCCTTCCACAGTTTGGCTATTGTGGACATTGCTGCTATAAACATTGGGGTGCAGGTGTCCTGCCATTTCACTGCATCTGTATCTTTGGGGTAAATCCCCAACAGTGCAATTGCTGGGTCCTAGGGCAGGTCTATTTTTATCTCTTTGAGGAACCTCCACACAGTTTTCCAGAGTGGCTGCACCAGTTCACATTCCCACCAACAGTTCAAGAAGGTTCCCTTTTCTCCCCATCCTCTCCAACATTTGTGGTTTCCTGCCTTGTTAATTTTCCCCATTCTCACTGGTGTGAGGTGGTATGTCATTGTGGTTTTGATTTGTATTTCCCTGATGGCAAGTGATGCAGAGCATTTTCTCATGTGCATGTTGGCCATGTCTATGTCTTCCTCTGTGAGATTTCTCTTCAGCTCTTTTGCCCATTTCATGATTGGATTGTTTGTTTCTTTGGCGTTGAATTTAAGAAGTTCTTTATAGATCTTGGAAACTAGCTCTTTATCTGATACGTCATTTGCAAATATCTTCTCCCATTCTGTAGGTTGTCTTTGAGTTTTGTTGACTGTATCCTTTGCTGTGCAAAAGCTTCTTATCTTGATGAAGTCCCAATAGTTCATTTTTGCTTTTGTTTCTTTTGCCTTCGTGGATGTATCTAGCAAGAAGTTGCTGTGGCCAAGTTCAAAACGGGTGTTGCCTGTGTTCTCCTCTAGGATTTTGATGGACTCTTGTCTCACATTTAGATCTTTCATCCATTTTGAGTTTATCTTTGTGTATGGTGAAAGAGAGTGGTCTAGTTTCATTCTTCTGCATGTGGATGTCCAATTTGCCCAGCACCATCTATTGAAGAGGCTGTCTTTCTTCCAATGGATAGTCTTTCCTCCTTTATCGAATATTAGTTGACCATAAAGTTCAGGGTCCACTTCTGGGTTCTCTATTCTGTTCCGTTGATCTATATGTCTGTTTTTGTGCCAGTACCACACTGTCTTGATGACCACAGCTTTGTAGTACAACTTAAAATCTGGCATTGTGATGCCCCCAGATATGGTTTTCTTTTTTAAAATTCCCCTGGCTATTCGGGGTCTTTTCTGATTCCACACAAATCTTAAAATAATTTGTTCTAACTCTCTGAAGAAAGTCCATGGTATTTTGATAGGGATTGCATTAAACGTGTATATTGCCCTGGGTAACATTGACATTTTCACAATATTAATTCTGCCAATCCATGAGCATGGAATATTTTTCCATCTCTTTTTTTCCATCTCAATTTCTTTCAGAAGTGTTCTATAGTTTTTAGGGTATAGATCCTTGACCTCTTTGGTTAGGTTTATTCCTAGGTATCTTATGCTTTTGGGTGCAATTGTAAATGGGATTGACTCCTTAATTTCTCTTTCTTCAGTCTCATTGTGAGTGTATAGAAATGCCACTGACTTCTGGGCATTAATTTTGTATCCTGCCACGCTACCAAATTGCTGTATGAGTTCTAACAATCTTGGGGTGGAGGCTTTTGGGTTTTCTATGTAGAGTATCATGTCATCGGCGAAGAGGGAGAGTTTGATTTCTTCTTTGCCAATTTGAAGGCCTTTAATGTCTTTTTGTTGTCTGATTGCTGAGGCTAGGACTTCCAGTACTATGTTGACTAGCAGTGGTGAGAGTGGACATCCCTGTCTTGTTCCTGATCTTAGGGGAAAGGCTCCCAGTGCTTCCCCATTGAGAATGATATTTGCTGTGGGCTTTTCGTAGATGGCTTTTAAGATGTCGAGGAATGTTCCCTCTATCCCTACACTCTGAAGAGTTTTGATTAGGAATGGATGCTGTATTTTGTCAAATGCTTTCTCTGCATCTAATGAGAGGATCATATGGTTCTTGGTTTTTCTCTTGCTGATATGATGAATCACATTGATTGTTTTACGAATGTTGAACCAGCCTTGTGTCCCGGGGATAAATCCTACTTGGTCATGGTGAATAATTTTCTTAATGTACTGTTGGATCCTATTGGCTAGTATCTTGTTGAGAATTTTTGCATCCATGTTCATCAGGGATATTGGTCTGTAATTCTCCTTTTTGGTGGGGTCTTTGTCTGGTTTTGGAATTAAGGTGATGCTGGCCTCATAGAACGAATTTGGAAGTACTCCATCTCTTTCTATCTTTCCAAACAGCTTTAGTAGAATAGGTATGATTTCTTCTTTAAAAGTTTGATAGAATTCCCCTGGGAAGCCATCTGGCCCTGGACTCTTGTGTCTTGGGAGGTTTTTGAGGACTGCTTCAATTTCCTCCCAGGTTATTGGCCTGTTCAGGTTTTCTATATCTTCCTGTTCCAGTTTTGGTAGTTTGTGGCTTTCCAGGAATGCGTCCTTTTCTTCTAGATTGCCTAATTTGTTGGTGTAGAGCTGTTCATAATATGTTTTTAAAATTGTTTGTATTTCCTTGGTGTTGGTAGTGATCTCTCCTTTTTCATCATGATTTTATTAATTTGAGTTTTCTCTCTCTTCTTTTTAATAAGGTTGGCTAATGGTTTATCTATCTTATTAATTCTTTCAAAGAACCAACTCCTGGTTCTGTTGATCTGTTCCACAGTTCTTCTGGTCTCGATTTCGTTGAGTTCTGCTCGAATTTTATTTTTTTTTTATTTTTATTTTTTTTTTATTTTTTTATTTTTAGAAGGGGGCTTCGTTTTATTTGCTCGAATTTTAATTAACTCTTTTCTTCTGCTGGGTGTAGGATCTATCTGCTGTTTTTTCTCTAGCTCCTTTATGTGTAAGGTTAGCTTTTGTATTTGAGTTCTTTCCAGTTTTTGAATGGATGCTTGTATTGCGATGTATTTCCCCCTCAGATCTGCTTTTGCTGCATCCCAAAGACTTTGAACGGTTGTACCTTCATTCTCATTAGTTTCCATGAATCTTTTTAATTCTTCCTTAATTTCCTGGTTGACCCTTTCATCTTTTAGCTATGGTCCTTAACCTCCACGTGTTTGAGGTCCTTCCAAACTTCTTGTTGTGATTTAGTTCTAATTTCAAGGCATTATGGTCTGAGAATATGCAGGGGACGATCTCAATCTTTTGGTATCGGTTCAGAACCGATTTGTGACCCAGTATGTGGTCTATTCTGGAGAAAGTTCCGTGTGCACTTGAGAAGAATGTGTATTCAGTTGAGTTTGGATGTAAAGTTCTGTAGATATTTGTGAAATCCATCTGGTCCAGTGTATCATTTAAAGCTCTCGTTTCTTTGGAGATGTTGTGCTTAGAAGACCTATCGAGGGTAGAAAGAGCTAGATTGAAGTCACCAAGTATAAGTGTATTATTATCTAAGTATTTCTTCACTTTGGTTATTAATTGGTTTAAGTATTTGGCAGCTCCCACATTCGGGGCATATATATTGAGAATTGTTAATTCCTCTTGTTGGATACATCCTTTAAGTATGAGATAGTGTCCCTCTTCATCTCTCACTACAGTCTTTCGGGTAAATTTTAGTTTATCTGATAAAAGGATGGCTACCCCTGCTTTCTTTTGAGGACCATTTGAATGGTAAATGGTTCTCCAACCTTTTATTTTCAGGTTGTAGGTGTCCTTCTGTCTAAAATGAGTCTCTTGTAGACAGCAAATAGATGGGTCCTGCTTTTTTTTATATTTTTTAAAATTTATTTATTCATAGAGATGCAGAGAGAGAGAGAGAGAGAGAGAGAGAGAGGCAGAGACACAGGCAGAGGGAGAAGCAGGCTCCATGCAGAGAGCCCGACTTGGGACTCAATCCAGAGTCTCCAGGATCAGCCCTGGACTGCAGGCGGCACTAAACCGCTGTGCCACCGGGGCTGCCTGGGTCCTGATTTGTTATCCAGTCTGAAACCCTGCGCCTTTTGATGGGGTTATTAAGCCCGTTCACATTCAGAGTTACTATTGAAAGATATGAGTTTAGTGTCCTCATGATATCTATTCAGTCCTTGTTTTTGTGGATTGTTCCATTGAACTTCTTCTTAAAGGGGAATTTTAAGAGTCCCCCTTAAAATTTCTTGCAGAGCTGGTTTGGAGGTCACATATTCTTTCAGTTCCTGCCTGTCTTGGAAGCACTTTATCTCTCCTTCCATTTTGAATTAGAGCTTGCTGGATAAAATATTCTTGGTTGCATGTTGTTCTCATTTAGGACCCTGAATATATCCTGCCAGCCCTTTCTAGCCTGCCAGGTCTCTGTGGGGAGGTCTGCTGTTACCTTAATATCCCTCCCCATAAAAGTCAGGGATTTCTTGTCTCTTGCTGCTTTAAGGATCTTCTCTTTATCTTTGGAATTTGCAAGCTTCACTATTAAATGTCGAGGTGTTGAACGGTTTTTATTGATTTTAGGGGGGATCTCTCTATTTCCTGGATCTGAATGCCTGGTTCCCTTCCCAGATTAGGAAAGTTTTCAGCTAGGATTTGTTTAAATACATATTCTGGCCCTCTGTCCCTTTGGCGCCCTCGGGAACCCCAATTAAACGTAGGTTTTTCTTTCTCAGGCTGTCGTTTATTTCCCTTAATCTGTCTTCATGGTCTTTTAATTGTCTGTCTCTTTTTTCCTCAGTTTCCTTCTTTGCTATCAACTTGTCTTCTATGTCACTCACTCGTTCTTCCACCTCGTTAACCCTCGTCATTAGGACTTCTAGTTTGGATTGCATCTCATTCAATTGATTTTTAATTTCTGCCTGATTGGATCTAAATTCTGCAGTCATGAAGTCTCTTGAGTCCTTTATGCTTTTTTCTAGAGCCACCAGTAGCTGTATACTAGTGCTTCTGAATTGGCTTTCTGACATTGAATTGTAATCCAGATTTTGTAACTCTGTGGGAGAGAGGACTGTTTCTGATTCTTTCTTTTGAGGTGAGGTTTTCCTTCTAGTCATTTTGCTCAGTGCAGAGTGGCCAAAAACAAGTTGTATTGGGAAAAGGAGAAAAAGAGAGGAGAGAAAGAAGGAAAGAAAAGAGAAAAAGAAAAAAGAAAAAAGGACGATAAAAATGAAAAAAGAGAAGAAAAAGAGAAAGAAAAAGAAAGAAAGGGGAAAAAGGTTTGGGGGAAGCAATCAGAAATAAAAACAACAACAAGAAAACAAAACAAAACAAAACAAAAAAAAAACACGGGGGAGTATCTTCTGATTCTGTATACTTTAAGTCCCTTGACTTCCCCTGGAGCTTGTCCGTCTAGCTGGTCTTCTGGGGGATGGGCCTGTTGTTCTGATTTTCAGGTGTTAGCACTTGGGGGAGCTGCTCTGCCCCCTGCCTGGTGCAGGGCTCAGTGGGGGTTGTTTACCCCGTGAGGCCCCAGGAGCAACAGCCCCAGTGGCTGCCGCAGCTCTGGAGCCCTGGATTCAGCTCCCCCAGTGACTACAGAGCTCCCCGTCTGCAGGGGCCTGGAGGCTCCGGGGGCGGGGCCGCTGATCTGCTCAGCTCGGGGCAGGAGCGTCCTTGCTGTCTTGGGCCCTCCTGGCCTCTGCCTTTCCCGGGGTAGGTCGGATCTTGGGCTGTGTCCCGGCGCCCTGTGCTCCCGGGCCTTTGCTGTTGGATTCGCGCTCCCGGTCGCGCAGCCCCCTCTCCGCAGAGCCGCCGCCCGAGCCCCTCCGAGCTGCTCCCGGAGCCGCCTGGCCCCCTTCGCCCGGAGCCTCTTCCTCTGCCGGAGTCGCCGCCGCCGCGGAGCTGCTCCCGGGGCCGCGCAGCCTCTTGCGTGCAGAGCCACCGCCTGAGCCCCTCTAATCTGCTCCCGGGTCAATCTGTGAGCTCTGCAGCCCTTTAGGCAGCTCGACGCACTCTCCCCGGGCCGCAGGTGTCTGTTAGTGTCCCAGGGAGCCCGAGGGCATCCCCGCCCACCTGGGGTCCTGCTCTATCTCCATGCGGGGGCCTTTCAGCGCGGGAGGATTGATGCAGCTTCTGCTTCTCCGGGATGGGGCTCTCCTGTCCTGGGGACACTCGCCCCGGCCTCAGCCCGGCTCCTCACAGGGCCCCTCCCCCTTGGAGGCCTTTTGTTTCTTTATTTCTTTTTCCCCGTCTTCCTACCTTGATAGAAGCGCGAACTCTTCTCACTGTAGCATTCCAGCTGGTCTCTCTTTAAACTTCAGGCCGAATTCATAGATTTTCAGGATGATTTGAAGGTTATCTAGGTAGTTTGGTGGGGACAGGTGATTTGGGGACCCTACTCTTCCGCCATCTTGCCCCTCCTCCGGATCAATAAGAGATTGCCATGAACAATTACATGCCAACAAATTGGATGACTTAGACGACATGGATACATTCCTAGAGACATACTACCTACCAAGATGGAATCATGAAGAATGAAAATCTGAAGAGATCATTAATGGGTCAAGAGATTGAATTAGTAATCAAAAACCTCCCCACAAATGAAAATCCCTTACCTGATAACTTTACTTGTGAATTCTATCAAGCATTAAAAAAATATAGATACCAATCCTTCTCAAAGTCTTCCAAAAATTGAAGAGGAAGGAATACCTCCAAACTCATTTTACAATGTCAGCATTGCCCTAATACCAAAGCCAAAGACTCTATACCAAAAAATTACAGGCCAGTATCTCTTATGAATATAGATGCAAAAATCCTCAATGAAATACCAAACCAAATTCAACAACATCTTAAAATTATCACGTGGGGGGCGCCTGGGTGGCTCAGCGGTTGAGCATCTGCTTTTGGCTCAGGGTGTGATCTTGGAGTCTTGGGATTGAGTCCCACTTTGGGCTTGCTGCATGGAGCCTGCTTCTCCCTCTGCCTATGTCTCTGTCTCTCCCTTTCTGTGTCTCTCATGAATAAATAAATAAAATCTAAAAAAGGCAAATAAAAGTATCAACTGGGATTTATCCCTGGAAGATAAAGATTGTTCAACATGCACAAACCAATAAATGTGATACACAACATTAACAGAATGAAGGACAAATATCATATGATCATCTCCATAGATACAGAAAACACCTCAGATAAAATCCAACATCCTTTTATGCAAAAAACTAAAAAATTTGGTATAGAATGTACCTTAACATGATAAAGGCCATGTATGACAAGCCCATAGTTAATATAGTCAACAGTGAAAAATTGAAAGTGTTTCCACTAAAACCAAGAACAAGGCACGGATGTCCACTCTCATCACTTCTATTCTAACATAGTACTGAAACTACTAGCCAGAGCAACTAATCAAGAAAGGGGAATTAAATGTATTCCAATTGGAAAAGAAGTAAAATTGTCTTTTGTGCAGATTACATGATCTAATATATATAGAAAATCCTAGACTCCACAAAAACTCTTAGAATAAATAGACTCAGTATAATTGCAAGACACAAATCAATGTAGAAAAATTATTTGCATTTCTATACACTTAAATGAACTATCAGAAAGAGAAATTAAGAAAATTATTTCATTTACAATAGCACCAAAAACAATAAAATACCTAAGAATAAATTTAGCCAAGGCGATGAAAGACCTGTACACTGAAAGCTGTAAGACATCAATGAGAGCACTTGAGAAAGAAACAAGTAACTGGAAAGATGCTGTGTTCATGGATTGGAAGAATTAATAATATAAAAATATCCATACTGCCCAAAGCGATGTATAGCTTCAAGGCAGTCTCTATCAAAATTCTATGGTATTTTTCACAGAAATAGAAAAAAACAACCCTACAATTTGTATGGGATTATGGAAGACCCTGAATAACCAGCACACTCTTAAGAAGGAACAAAATTAGAGGCTTCACGCTTCCTCATTTCTAACTTTATTACAAAGCTGGAGTAATCAAAACAGGCGTAAAAACAGATGCATAGACCAATGTAGCAGAACAGAGAACTCAGATATAAACCCACACATATATGGTGAACCAGTCCTTGCCAAGGGTGCCAAGAACACTCAATCAGAGAAGGATAGTTTTCTTCGATAAATGGTATTGGAAAACTAGATATTCACATGCAAAATAGTGGAACTAGATTCTTATCTTACACCACCCACAAAAATTAACTTTATCTGGGTTAAAGAATTAACTGTAAGACTGAAATTATAAGAAAAGCTATTGGCAAACTATATTACTGATAAGGGGTTAATCTCCAAAACATATAAAGAACTTATACAACTCTGTAGCAGAATAATAATAATCATCATCCAATTTAAAAATAGGCTAGAGGGGATCCCTGGGTGGCTCAGCGGTTGAGCGTCTTGCACCCAGGGCCTGATCCTGGAGACCTGGGATCGAGTCCCATGTTGGGCTTCCTGAATGGAGCCTGCTTCTGTCTGTGTCTCTGCCTCCCTCTCTCTCTCTCTCCACCCCGCCCCCCATCATGTCTCTCATGAATAAATAAATAAAATCTTTAAAAAAAATAAAAAATAAAAATAGGCTAGAAGCTTAGACATTTTTCCAAAGAAGACATACAAATGGCCAATGGGTACATGAAATGGTATTCAACATCACTAATAATCAGAAAAATACAAATCAAAAGCACAATGAGATAGTACCTCATGTCTGTTAGGATGGCTTTTATCAATAAGATAACAAATAACAGTAAGGTTATTTGAGGTAAGGATCTTTTAAAAAGCAAATTTTTACACTGTTGGTGGAAATGTGAATCAATATAGCCATAATGGAAAATGGTATAGAGGTTACTAAAATATTAAAAATGGAGGTGCCATATAATCCAGCAATCTCACTTCTGAGTATATAGCCAAGGGAAAATAAATCAGTATGTTAAAGAGATATTTGTACTACCATGTACATTTCAGCATTATTCACAATAGATAGATATGGAAACAACCCAAGTGCCCATTGATTGATGAATGGATAAAGAAAATGTGGTATAAATATGAATGAAATATTATATGGCCACAAGAAAAAATGAAATCTTGCCATTTGCAACAACATAGATGAACCTATAGGACAGGATGCTAAGTTAAATATACAAAGACGAATACCATACGATGTCACTTATATGTGGAACCTTAAAAAAATAAACAGCTAAATTTATAAAAATAGTAGAATGATGATTACCAGGGCTGGAGATAGTCACTGTTTAAAGGATACAAGACTTCAGTTATGGGGCGCCTGGATGGCTCAGTGTTTGAGCATCTGCCTTTGGCTCAGGTCGTGATCCCAGGGTCCTGAGATCGAGTCCCACATCCAGCTCCTGGCAGGGAGCCTGCTTCTCCCTCTGCCTCTGTCTCTGCCTCTCTTCTCTGTGTCTCCCATGAATAAATATATAAAATCTTTTAAAAAAATACTTCAGTTATTGGATTAATAAGATATGGGGATCTAATGTACATCATGGTGACTGTAGTTAATAATACTGTGATGTGTATTTGGAATTCACCAGAAGAGTAGAACTTAGGCATTCTCAACAACTGCAACAACAAAAACTGGCAACTATGTGAGGTGATAGATGTGCTAACTAATCAGATTGTGATAATCATTTCACAAAGTAAATCACTTCACATGTTAAATTATTGTGCTGTATATATAATTGTTCTATATATATAATTTTAAATATCATAAAACACAATTTTATGTAACAATTGTACCTCAATAAAGTTTTAAAAAATCCAGTACAAAACAAGATAAAATTCACAATGTTGCACATCCAATAAAATAATTATCAGTCATAGAAAAGCAGGAAAATACAATTCATAATGAGTAGAAATATCAACAAAACAGAACAAATCCAGAATCGATACAGATATTAGAATTAACAGGCAAGATCACCAAAATAGCTGTCTTAACACTATTCCACTATTTGTGACTATATCCCCGATGTTTAAAAAGATAGAGATATAGAAAAACCCAAGTAAAATTTCTAGAAGTGAAATATATATTATGTCTGAGATGAAAAACATACTGAATGGAATCATGGCATATAAGACATTGCAAAAGAGAAGAGTAGTGAACTGAAGGCATATTGATAGAAACTAAGAAAAAGAAAACTCAGAGATAAAACCAAATGAAAAGAGCATTAGTGTTTGTGGGACTGCTTAAAGTGGCCTAATATACATGTAACTGCAGAAGTAGAGGCAAATATTTCAAGGAAGAGTCGCTGAAAATTACCAGAAATAAAGAAGACTATCCCATAATGATAAAGATTTCAATTCACCAAGAGGACATAACAATCCTAAATGTTTATGTCCCCACTAACACAAAGTACATGAACAAAAAATAATACAACTGCAAGGAGAAATAGAAAAATAGACAATTATAGTAGAAGATTCCAGGATCTTTTTCTGAATAACTGATAGAAATAGAGAAAAAAATCACAAGGAATATAGTAGACTTGTACAGTGAAATTAACCAACTTGACCTAATTAACATTTATAGGGCACTGCATCCAATAGCAGCAGAATATATATTCTTTTCAAGTGTAAATGTTCATAGGACGTTTGCCAAGATAACTCATATTCTGGGCCATAACACAAATCTCAATATATCTTTAAAAATCAGAGCAAAAATTAATGGAATGGAAAAGAAAAACAAAATAGAGAAAAATCAATGAAACCAAAAGCTAATTCTTTACAGGACTAAGAAACTTCTAGCTTTTCTGATCATGAAAGAACAAAAGAAGAAATAAAACCCAATACTGACAATGGGAGAAGTAACATCACTACAGATTATATATATGTTCAAAATATATTAAGGGAATATTTTGAAAAAGATTTTATTTATTTATTCATGAGAGACACAGAGAAAGAGAGAGGCAGAGACACAGACAGAGGGAGAAGCAGGCTCCATGCAGGGAGTCTGATGTGGGATTTGATCCCGGGACTCCAGGATCATACCCTGGGCCAAAAGTAGGCTCTAAACCGCTGAGCCACCCAGGCGTCCCTAAGGGGATATTTTGATAATTTTATGCCAGTACTTTTGGCACCTTAGATAAAATGAACAAACTATTTGAAGAATGCAGCCTAACAAAGCTTAACAAAAAATAGATAACATGAATAGCCCTATAATTATTAAGGAAATTATATTTGTTGTTAAAACTTCCCAGAAAGAAAACTACAAGCTTAGATGGCTTCACTTGTGAATTCCATCAGATATTCAAAGAAGAGTTAATACCAATTCTTTACAAACTCTTCCAAAAAATAAAAGAGGAGGGAATACTTCTCAAATTATTCAGTGGGTCCAGTGTTACCCTTATATCCAAACCAGATAAAGGCCTCATAAGAATACTGTAGATCAATATCCATTATGAATGTAGATGCAAACATCCTCAGTAAAATACTAGCAAATCAACTTCAACAACATATAAAAATAACTATACACCATGACAAGTGGGATTTATCCCAGGAATGCAAGTCTGCTCAACACACTAAAATCGGTCAGTGTATTACACCATAAGAGGACACAATACAAAAACCATATGACAATCAATAGACACAGGAAAATAATTTACAAAATTTAGTATGTGGGTGATGGGAATTAAAGAGGGCATGTGATGTGATAAGCACTGTGTATTATACTCAACTGACAAATTATTGAACTCTACATCAGAAACTAATGAAATGCTATATATTGGCTAATTGGATTTAAATTTTAAAAAGAAAAAAATCAACTGTACTTTTATATGTTAGTAAAGGTGAATAGAAAACTAATGTGTAAAAATGAAATTTAAAATAACATACAAATATTATATAGTTTGTGATAAAGACAACAAAAGATGCACTAGACCCACACTGTGAAAATCACAAAATGCTGCTGAGAGAAATTAAAGACCTAAATAAATGGAGAAATAGATGTTGTTCACAAGGCCAGAACCCTAGACATTAAGATGCCAATCTTCCCCAAACTGACCTATAGATTCAATACACTCTCAACCAAAATCCCAGAAGTCTTTTCTGTAGAAATTAATAAACTGATTCTTTTTTTAAAAAAGATTTATTTATTTATTCATGAGAAACACAGAGAGAGAGAGAGAGAAAGAGAGAGAGAGAGACGCAGAGACATAGGCAAAGGGAGAAGCAGGCTCCTCGCAAGGAGCCCGAAGCGGGACTTGATCCCAGATCCTGGGATCAACCGCTGAGCCACCCAGGCGTCCCAATAAACTGATTCTAAAATTTATATGGAAATACGAATACCCTAGAATAGATAAAACAACTTTTTAAAAGTTTTTATTTGATCTTATTTTTAAGAGATTCTAAATATTTCTTTATCTATCATCTATCTATCTATCTATCTATCATCTATCTATCTATCTATCTATCTATCTATCTATCTATCATCTATCATCTATTTAAGAGAGAGTGAGAGAGAGAGAGTATGAGCTATGGGGAAGTTCAGAGGGAAAGGAAGAAGCAAACTCCCTGCTGAGCAGGAAGCACAATGGGGGCGGGGGGGGGGGGGGTGCATCCCAGGACTCTGAGATCATGACCTGAGCTGAAGGCAGATGCATAACCAACTGAGCCACCCAGATGCCCCTAAAAAGTTTTTATTTTAATTCCACTTAGCATACAGTGTTATATTAGTTTCAGGTATACAATATACTGATTTAACACTTCCCTACTTTACCCAGTGTTTATCATGACATCTACACTGTTTAATCCCCATCACCTTTTTAACCCATTCCCCTACCCGTCTACCTTCTGGTAACCATCAGACTGTTCTCAATAATTAAGAGTCTGTTTCTTAGTTTGTCTCTGTCTCTTTTTTCCCCTTTACTACATTGTTTTATTTCTCAAATTCCACATATGAGTGAAATCATATGGTATTTGTCTTTCTCTGACTTATTTCGCTTAACATTACTCTAGGAGCACCTGGGTGGCTCAGTTTGTTAAGTTCCTGCCTTTGGCTCAGGTCATGATTCCAAGGTACTGAGATGGCGCTGATCAGGCTCCCTGATCAGTGGGGAGTCTGCTTCTCCCTCTCCCTCTGTGCTTTCTCTCTTAAATAAATAAATAAATAAATAAATAAATAAATAAATAAATAAATAAATAAACAAAATCTTTTTTAAAAAAAGTATTATACTCTAGATGCACTTTTGTTGCAAAATGTAAGATTTCATTTTTTATGGCTAAATAATATAATATATATTGTATATTCATTATATTATGTATAATATTATATATCATATATATGCTACTATATTTATATATATCACATCTTCTTATCCATTAATTTATTGGGCTGCTTCTATATCTTAGCTATCTTAGTTATTGTAAATAATACTGCTATAAACATAAGGGTGCATGCATCCCTTTGAATTAATATTTTGGTATTCTTTGGGTCAATGCCTACTAGTGTGATCATAGGGTAATTCTATTTTTAACTTTTTGAGGCACCTCCATACAGTCTTCCACAGTGGCTGCACCAGGTTGCCTTCCCATCAACAGTGCAAGAGGGTTCCTTTTTCTCCACATCCTTGTCAATACCTGTTGTTTCTTGTGTTGTTGATTTTAGCCACTCTGATAGTGGTGAGGTGATATCTCATTGTGATTTTGATTTGCATTTCCCAGATGGTAAGTGATGACAAACAGCTTTTCATGTCTGCTGACCATTTGTACATCTTCTTTGGAGAAATGTCTGTTCATGTCTTCTGCCCAGTCCAGTTTTTAATTGGATAATTTGTTTTTCGGGTGTTGATTTGTATAAGTTCCTTATATATTTTGGATACTAACCCTTTATTGGATAAGTTATCTGCGCATATCTTCTCCCATTCTGTGGATTGCGTTTTAGTTTTGTTGATTATTTCCTTCACTGTGCAGAAGTTTTTAATTCTGATGAAGTCCCAATAGTTTATTTTTGCTTCCCCCTACCCTTTGTCTCAGGAGACATCTAGACATATCGGCAGGCTAAGGCCAATGTCAAAGAAGTTATTGCCTTTGTTCTCTTTTAGGATTTTTGCAGTTTCAGGTCTCACATTTAGGCCTTTAATCCATTTTCAATTTATTTTTTTGTATATGATGTAAGAAAGTGATCCAGTTTCTTTTTTAAAAAGATTTTATTCATTTATTCATGAGAGACACAGAGAGAGGCAGAGACACAGGCAGAGGGAGAAGGAGGCTCCATGTAGGTAGCCTGACGTGGGAGTCGATCCTTGGTCTCCAGGATCACAACCTGGGCTGAAGGCAGCGCTAAACCACTGAGCCACCCAGGCTACCTGGTCTAGTTTCTTTCTTCTACATGTGGCTATCCAATTTTTCCAACACCATTTGTTGAAGATACTGTCTTTTCCCCATTGGATATTCTTTCCTGGTTTGTCAAAGATTAATTGACCATATAGTTGTGGGTTTATTTCTGGGCTTTCTATTTTGTTCTATTAATCTGTGCCTATTTTAATGCCAGTGCCATACTGTTTTGATCACTACAGCTTTGTGATATAACTTGAAGTCCAGAATTGTGATGCCTCCAGCTTTGCTTTTCTTTTTCAAGATTGCTTTGGTTATTCAAGGTCTTCTGTGACTCCATACAAATTTTAGGATTGTTCTTGTTCTATGAAAAATGTTTTTGGTATTTTGATAGGGATTGCATTAAATGTGTAGATTTCTTTGTGTAGTATAGACATTTTAACAATTTTTGTTCTTCCAATCCATGAGGATCTTTCCATTTCTTTGTGTCCTCCACAATTTCTTTCATCAGTTTTCTATAGTTTTCAGAATACAGGTCTTTTGCGCCTTTCCTTATGTTTATTTCTAGCTATTCTATTATTTTTAGTGCAATTGTAAATGGAATTGTTTTCTTAATTTCTATTTCTGCTGTTTCATTAATAGTGTATAGAAATGCAACAAATTTCTGTACATTGATTTTGTATCCTGTTACCTAACTGAATCAATTTATCACTTCTAGTAGTTTTATGGTGGAGTCTTTAGGGTTTTCTATATCATGGCTTCTGCAAGTAGTGCAGGTTATTTTTCTTCTATCATTCTCTTTTTTTCTTGATAAGTCTGGCTAGAGTTTTATCAATTTTATTGATTTTTTTTCAGAGAACCAGCTTCTGGTTTCATTGATATTTCTATTGTTCTTTAAATTTCTATTTCATTTACTTCTGCTCTAATCTTTACTAATTTCCTTCATTCTGCTGCTTTTAGGTTTTGCATGTTGTTCTTTATCTAGCCCCTTAAGGTGTAAGATTAGATTGTTTACTTGAAATTTTTCTTGCTTCTTGGATACGCTTGTATTGCTATAAACTTCCCTCTTAGAACTGCTTTTGTTGCATCCCAAAGGCTTTGGACCATTGTGTTTTCATTTTCATTTGTTTCCATGTACTTTTTTGTTTCTTCTTTTATTTCCTGGTTGACCTGTTCATTATTTATTTTTTAAGATTTTATTTATTTATTCATGAGAGACACAGAAAGAGAGAGAGGCAGAGACATAGGCAGAAGCAGAAGCAGGTCCCTGCAAGGAGCCCGATGCAGGACTCGATCCCGGATTTCGGAACAGGACCTGAGCCGAAGGCAGACGCTCAACTGCTGAGCCATCCAGGTGTCCCCT
Organism: Canis aureus; assembly: GCF_053574225.1. Lineage (NCBI taxonomy): Eukaryota > Metazoa > Chordata > Mammalia > Carnivora > Canidae > Canis > Canis aureus. The sequence goes on from NC_135649.1 coordinate 41,482,397, forward strand.
ATCCATTGTTTAGTAGCATGTTATTTAACCTCCATGAATTTGTGGTCTTTCCAGATTTTTTCTTGTGGATGATGTCTAGTTTCATAGCGCTGTGGTCTAAAACAACTTTTATTTATTTATATTTTTTAAAATAAAATTTTAAAAATATTTTATTTATTTATTCATGAGAGACACACAGAGAGAGGGAGGCAGAGACACAGGCAGAGGGAGAAGCAGGCTCCATGCATCCCTCCATGCAGAGGGATCCCGACATGGGACTCCATCCCGGGTCTCCAGGATCAGGCCCTGGGCTGAAGGCGGCGCTAAACCGCTGAGCCACCCGGGCTGCTCGAAGACAACTTTTAAAAAGAAGAACAAGAACATCTGGGTGCCTTGGTTAGTTAAGCAACTGACTCTTAATTTTGGCTTCAGGTCATGATCTCAGGGTCAGGAGAATGAACCCCATGTGGGACTCTGTACTCAGTGGGGGAGTCTGCTTGTCCCTTTCCCTCTGCTCCTGCTCCCACTCTATCTCTCTGTCAAATAAATATCTTTTTTTTTATTCATGATAGTCATAGAGAGAGGAGAGAGAGACAGACACAGGCAGAGGGAGAAGCGGGCTCCATGCCGGGAGCCCGTCGTGGGACTCGATCCGGGACTCTGGGATCACGCCCTAGGCCAAAGGCAGGCACTAAACCGCTGAGCCACCCAGGGATCCCCTCAAATAAATATCTTTAAAATATATAAAAAGAAAAACAAAACTGGGAGACTAACAGTTGATATCAAAAATTATTGTAAAGCTACTGTAATCAAGACAGTGTGGCATTTCTATAAAGATGGACAATAAGTTAATGTAATAGAATAGGGAATTCAGAAATAGACACACACATATATTGACAACTGATTTTTGACAAAGATACAAAAATAATTTGTTGAAGAAAGGAGACAATTGGATAACCAAATGCAAAAATATGAACTTTGACCCATATCTTACATAATATGCAAAACATAACTCAAAATAAATGACAGACCTAAATGTAAAATCATAATTTTTAAGATGTCAATATAAAATAAAATCATTGTGTCCTTGGGTAATGGAAATATATCTTGTATACGACACAAAAAGCAATCTATAAAAGAACAAATTGATAAAGAAGACTTCATCAAAATTAAAAGTAAAAATTTCTGTGAAAGGCACTGTTAAGACAGTGAAAAGACAAGCTACCAACTGGAAGAAAATCTTTGTGATACTTATATCTGATAAAGAACTTGTATCCAGAATATATAAAGAACTCTCATAACCTAAAAAGAAAATGAACTCAATTTAAAAAATGGTTAAAAGAGACACCTGGGTGGCTCAGTGGTTGAGTGTCTGCCTTTGGCTCAGGGCGTGATCCCGGAGTCCTGGGATCGAGTCCTACATTGGGCTTCCTGCATGGAGCCTGCTTCTCCCTCTGCCTGTGTCTCTGCCTCTCTCTCTGTCTCTCTGTCTCTCTCCTTCTCTCTGTCTCTCATGAAAAAATAAATAAAATCTAAAAAATATAAAAAATAAAAATGGGTAAAAGTCTGAACACATTTCACCAAAGATACACAATAGCAAATAAGCACATGAAAAGATAAAGATGTTCATCTTAATTAGTCATTAGAGAAATGCAAATTGAAACCATAATGAGATACCACTACACAATTTTAGGATGGTTGAATTTTTAAAAAATATAGCAAGTGTTGGAGAGGATGTGGAAGAACTGGAATTCTCATATTCTGGTGGAAATGTAAAATGCTTCAACTAGTTTGGAAAGCAATTTGGCAGTTTCTTGTAAAGCTATGTGTACACCTACTTTATGATCCAGTCATGCCTTTCCTGACTATTTACTCATGAGAAATTCAAGCCTATGTCCATGCAAGGATTTGTATATGAATGCTTATAGTAACATTATAGGTAATAGCCAAAAAACTGGAAATCACCTAAGTGTCCATCAACAGGAAAATGAAAAAACAAATTTAGTGTATCTATATACTGGAATACTACATGGTAATAAAAATGAATGAAGTATATAGATACATGCCACAACATATTTGAATCTCAATTTAATTATGCTTAAAGTAGCCAGACCAAGAATAGTATATACTCTGAGATTCCATTTATATAAAACTCTAGAAAATGTAAACTAATCTGTAGTGACAGAAAGCCGATTAATGGTTGTCTATGCGAGGAGGGAGCATGAAAGAGGGTTACAGAGGAGCAGGAGCAAACTTTGGAGGATGATGGATATGTTCAATGCCTTCATTGTCGTGATGCTTTACTATATATAATATATAGTGTGGACATAATACACACACAGATATATTATATATATTGGTATGCTTTAAATACGTGCAGTCTATTGTATGTCAATTATATATGAATAAGTTTTTTAAAGATAAAGGGAAAAAATAAAAAGAAAATAGTTAAGTTGCTGACACAGAGTTTTACAACCTTCATAGCCCAATTCAAACACTTACCCATACAGTTCAAGCATTAGTTAGCAGGCAATATTTTTAAGGTCTCAAATTACTGCTACTCTTTCTCTCTGGGAAAATACAACAAGTCAAGATTATGACCCAGCCAGTTTTCCAGGGCTAGACAGAACCTCAAACATTTCCCCTATCTCCACCCCCTGCCCAGTTCCATACATCTTCAGCTTTTCTTTGTCTACAAATATTTACTGGGCATCTACCATGTGCCAGACACTGCACTAGGCAAGAGTGGGGGTGGGAACGTCAGATACAAAAGTGAATAAGACATAGTCCCAGAGCTTAAAAAGCTTTAGTGGTAAATAAGACAAAATGATATCCAACATCTAAGTGTGAAATCAGCAATGTTTATTTTCTAAGCTCTAGTGATCTGCTTTCTTCCTCATTCTCCCTATTTTTTAAAATATTATTTGTTTATTCATGAGAGACACACAGAGAGAGAGGCAGAGACACAGGCAGAGGGAGAAACAGCCTCCATGCTGGGAGCCTGACGTGGGACTTGATCCAGGGCCTCCGGGATCACGCCCTGGGCTGAAGGCGGCGCTAAACCGCTGAGCCACCCGGGCTGCCCTCATTCTCCTTATTAAAGAAAAGATTGATCAAAGCCTTTCTGGCTCTTGCCTGAGCTCATACCTTTCATCAGAACCCCAGCTCTCAATTTACCTGAAAATAAGAAGATCCTGTGAATCCAGAGTGCATTGAGAACTCCACCTGGGTTTTCACCTCTCCACCTATCTGGCTTCTTGTTACGTAAATACACAACAGAGCTACCACCTCTCCCCTCCACTTGCCTCCCCTGCCCCAACTGTGAACTAACCCCCCAACAGCAATCTTGGTGAACCAGATGGCCCAAAGTTTATGCTTCTACAAGTTCCTTGGATTCCCAGGACTGGTCTTTCAGAATGAGGGACAAGGCGAGGCTTACTATTCAGACAGCAGTCAGGAAGCGAAGTCCAGGGTTATGAGATAATATGAAGGAATTAGAAATGCCAGGTGATTCAGCCCAAAACTGAGGGAAAAAAAAGAAAAACTAAGCATTTCACTTGACTACATATAAAAATTTAAGGAATTAGTCATTTAAATAGACTTCCTATGTATGCTTCCCAATGACCATAAAGCACAGTTATTTCTATGTTGACAATTCAATATTTATCAAAATAACTTAGTTATAAGCTGTATTTGATCACAACAGCAGACTCTGTTCATAAATACTCAAGTTCCACTGTGGTTGCTTCTGTACAACTACTTTAGGACACATATTTTGAACACAAGGAAGGACACAAGGACACAAGAAAGGAGACAAGGACACAAAGAAGGACACAAGGACACAAGGAAGGACACAAGGACACATATTTTGAACACAAGGAAGGACACAAGGACACAAGGTGTTATATCTTGGAAATGTTGAAGCAAGAAAGAAACATGCCATTTTTGAAGGTTAATTTGCTCAAAAGGTACGGTAAACCCTGAACGTCTTTTCCTGGATGTTTTCATTAAACAACTGTCTTTTGATACCATACAAAATGAATTTGGAGACATAGCAAAGTGTATCTGCTTAATGCATTTTTACATTTGAAGGTCCTTCACCTTCCTATGATCAGATTTTCCACCTCTTCTCAACATATGTACACCTTTCTAAGTTGTTAAATCACCAGTTATCTCTACTTCCACCTTGTGTTGTAGTCATAGCTTCAAAGTGATCTGTGTGGTATCCCTAGGAGAAGGGGGCCACCAAACATAAGTGTATCTAGGCAAAAGAAAATCTCTTTCCCTCCAACGCTATTCCTGTCCCCTGAGCATGTTGGAAGATATAATCTCCAACTATTCCTGATTCTTCTGGAAAAGGGGGTATTTGAAGAACCTCTGACATTGGGAGAACTATCTCTTGACAGAAAAAGAGAAGGAGGGACACCTGGGTGGCTCAGTGGTTGAGCGTCTCCCTTTGGCTCAGGGCATGATCCTGGAGTCCCGGGATTGTGTCCCACATCGGGCTCCCTGTATGGAGCCTGCTTCTCCCTCTGCCTGTGTCTCTGCCTCTCTCTCTGTCTCTCATGAATAAATGAATAAAATCTTGAAGAAAATAAAAAAAGAGAAGGAAAAGTTACTATTATGTTTGGAGTGGAGTTCCCACCAATCTGGGCATTCTAGAAAACCCAAGCAGGTATGAAGCCACTGTATCCTGGGTTCTACCAAAGAGCCATATCCTGATGAAGCCTGCTGTGTATCTTAACTTGTAGGTGCCAGGGTGGAAACTAGGCTGCATTCAACATTTTGAATTTATTTCAAAATAATTTGTTCCACTTATTTGTTCCTTTTTTTTAACCTGGTCTTTTTCCCCCCCTTCATTACATTATGTGAGTTTACTTGGAAAAAAATGATTCTGGGACTTTAAAAATATTTACTAAGAAGGAGGGAAATACCCTGTTTTCTTCACACTGTGCTGTGCCAAGTTGTAACATTTTCTAGAGTTAACCAAGACCAATGTGTTCCATCCCTGGACTTTGCATGCTTTCTATATTTAAACTTGTTCAAAGAAGGAGCATAACATTTTACTTTGGTAGTAAAGTTATTATTATTTTCCAAAGTTCAGTGCAGTACAGATGATTGGGATGAACATTGGCTTAGGGTTACATTCTCTGAGCTTCACTTTCCTCATCTGTAAATCAAGAAGGGGAAACTGCATCTCTAAATTTACACTCTATAACGTTTCTTCCATTTCTGACATTTGATGATTTTAAAACTCATTTATGGACTCACTTAAGTTATTAAATATTTACTGAGTATGTAACATGTGTCAGACGTTGCATTGACAAGGGTAGGATGGAGGTGTCAGATACAAGAGTGGAAAAGACCTGATTCCAGCTCTTAAAAAGTTCTAGTGGGTTTTTTCCTCATGTCACCTTAAATGCTTTGAACCTTTTCCTTAGGGGAATGAGGAATCATTGATGAATTTATTGTGTATGGGGGAGGGGGTAATAATGGATTTTGTTAACATTGAGAAAACCAAATTATCCAGTAGAAACCACTGAAGAGGCTGTTGCAGTGTTCCTGGCAGAAGTGAGGAGGGCTTGAAGTGAAGAAGATTTTAAAAAAGAGAGAGAGGGATCCCTGGGTGACGCAGCGGTTTAGCGCCTGCCTTTGGCCCGGGGCGTGATCCTGGAGACCCGGGATCGAATCCCACGTCGGGCTCCCGGTGCATGGAGCCTGCTTCTCCCTCTGCCTGTGTCTCTGCCTCTCTCTCTCTCACTGTGTGCCTATCATAAAAAAAAAAATTAAAAAAAAATAAAAAAGAGAGAGAGACCCATTTAATAGCTAGTTAGCAATGTAAAATTAGTAAAATTTGAGGGCCACTTAAATGCATAGCCTTGTTACCACTATACAGCATGCAAAGTGGTATGAGGGTCTGCCCTTGCCTACAGAGCTTGAGGAGACAGTTATATGCTCCCTTGGAAACTCAAGCAAAACAAAAATTTCACTGTGGAATGACAAAACTGGGAGACATAATTTGTTAGACAAGAAGGTGTTTGAAGCCAGTTGTGATGATTAATTCTTCTTTCAAAGTAGATACAAAGTACCCTAGGAGTTCAGGGGAGGAATGAAATGAATGAAGGCAACAAGGCATTGGTTGAGAGTGCCATGTGATTTTTTTTTTGTGGAAAAGCATGTGATTGAGTTGGAGAGTAGTATGGCATAGAGGGTTAAGCTATAATTGCAGATAAGTTTAGATTAGATAAATGGGAGTCAAATCTGGAAAGGTGCCAAAAGCCATGCTAGATAGTTAAGACTTTATTCTTAATGTAGTGGGAAGCTCCTGAAAATTTTTGGGCAAGAAAAGACAATCTGAAATGGGATTTTGGAAATGAATTTGATGGCAATGTGGAAGATGGATTGACGAATGGAAGGATTGTGGAGGTCAATTCGAAGGCCACTGTAGTATATTATGTCTGATCATTCTGCCTTGTTGCTTTCCCTCCCTAAACACAGGCACACACACACATCAACTACTTCTCTCTTCCCTGGGTCACTGAGGAAGCAGGTCCTTTTCTGTCTGGGTCCTAGGTCCAATTTCAGCAGCCTCAGGTTGAAATCACCATTCTTGATCCTGACATATAGAAAAGGTTTCTTTTGGTGCAAGTTCAAGGCACATAGCCTCTTCCCCATGCCACGTGGAGTTGAACTTCCCTTTATGATATATGCACAGTTCAGAGTCAAACACATATTTGGCAGGCATGAAATTCTTATCTCACCCCACTGCCTTTCTTGAAATGTCCAAGATTTTCCTTTAACATTTACATAAAATATCATATCTGTAACTTCAGGTCTACTATGTCTAACAGACAGAACAGGCCCACAGTGACTTCTGGAGAGAAGGTAGTCATAACAGGCATCTAAGAACTGTGGTGACTTTCACACAGCTGGTTCAATTATCTCACGGTGGAGAAAATTCTCTTCCCCAGAGCAACATCTCTTTGATTTCCTAGAATGTGAGAGCTAATGGGTTCATTAGAGAGAATTCTCGTACAGATGAGGTGACTGAGACCCAGAGAGAATAAGTAGATTTTCCTAGATTACCCTCTAATTAGTGACAGAACTGGAACTAGATGCAGTTTCTTAAGCTCCAGGTCAGCCTTCTTATTATTATATTCAGCACCCAAGGCAATGTTGTTCTGATTCCTGCTGCACCCTAGAGAAAAATTTCCTTTTATGCGGCCATTTTTCAGGAAATTGAAAATCTAAAGATAAGGAAGATTAAGAGACCTCTAAGCGTGATTAATCAGCTACTTGGAATTTCAAAAGAAAGTAATACGAGGTAACACCTTGAAGATCACAGAGTGCCCAGGAGAATAACAGCAATGGCAATAAAATATTTTTAAATATTTCTGAATTTGTAGAATACATTTTGATGTCCCTAATATTGTCTTTTATTTGTTGTTAATGGACATTCAATAAATCAAATATCTCTTTTAATTAAACATTTTGAGATAATTGTAGATTATTATGGAGCTATAAGAAACAATACAGCAAGATCAAAATTACACTTTTCCCAGCTTTCTGTAATGGTTAACATTTTGAAAAACTATAGTACAATATTGCAGGATATTGACATTGATACAGACAAGATATAGAATATTTCTGTCACCACAAGGATTCCTTATGTTGCCCTTTTATTGACATACCAACTTTCCTCCTGCCACTTCCTCCCACCCAGTTTCCATAACTCCAGACAACCACTAATCAACTTTTCATTTATATAACTTTATCATTTCAAGAATATGTAAATGGAATCTTACAGCATGTAACCTTTTGGAATTGGCTTTTTTCACTAGGCATAGTTCTCTGGATATGCATTCAGGTTGTTTCATGTATCAATAGTTTGTTTCTTTTTACTGCTGAATGATATCCTGGGTGTGGATGTACCACAGATTGTTATTTCAATCGCCCCATTGAAAGAGATTTGGATTATCCCCAGTTTTTGGCTATTACAAAGAGAGCAGCTATGAACATTTGTGTACAGGATTTGTGTGAATATAAGCCTTCATTTTTCTGACATAGAAGCCCAAGAATATGATTGCCGGATCACATAGTAGTTGCATGTTTAGTTTTCTTAGAAATTACCAAACTGTTTTCCAAGTGACTGTATCACTTTATATTTCCACTAACAATGCATAAGTGGTCCAGTTACTCTGCATTCTTAATAACATTTGGTGTTGTCACTATTTTAGCCATTATTGTAGTGATATCTTATTGTGTTTATTTTTAAGATTTTTATTTATTTATTTGAGGGGGGCACTTGACGGGATGAGCACTGGGTGTTTTCTGTATGTTGGCAAATTGAACACCAATAAAAAATAAATTTATTATTTTAAAAAAAGATTTTATTTATTTATTCGGAGAGAGAGGCAGAGACACAGGCAGAGGGAGAAGCAGGAGCCATGCAGGGAGCCTAACGTGGGACTCCATCCCGGGTCTCCAGGATCACAACCTGGGCTGAAGGCGGCGCTAAACTGCTGCACCACCAGAGCTGCCCTCTTATTGTGGTATTAATTTGTTGGATAATGGATAATGATGTTGAATATCTTTTCACGTGCTTATATTCCATCTGTATATTCTCTCTGATGAAATGTCACTTTTTTTTTGCCAGTTTTATAATTGGGCTATTTGTTTACTGTTGATCTTAGAAAATTCATTATATATTCTGGTTATGAGTACTTTATTTGATATTTGATTTGCAAACACATTCTTCCACTTAGTGGCTTGTCCTTTCATCTACTTTACAGGATCTTTCTTTTTTTCTTAAAAACTTTTAAATTTCACTTAGCTAACATACAGTGTTATGTTAGTCTCAGGTGTATAATATAGTGATTCAATACTTCCATACCTAACTCGGTGCTTATCACAAGTGTGCTCCCTCATTCCCATCATTTATTTCACCTATCCCACCACCTACCTCCCCTCTGGTAACCACCAGTTTGTTCTCTATAGTTAAGAGTCTGTTTCTTGGTTTGCCTTCTCTCTCTCTCTCTCTCTCTCTCTCTCTCTCTCTCATCACAGGGTCTTTCTCAAAGCAAAATATTTTTACTTTGGTGAGGCTCAATGTATTAATTTTTCCTTTTCTGAATTGAGCTTTTGGTGTCAATTCTACAAACTCTTTGCCAAGCCCTAGACCCCTAGAATATCCTGAAGTTATTCTTCTATGTTTGTTTATCTAAAAGTTTTATAGTTTTACAGTGTACATTTAGGTCCATGAAACAATTAGAGTTAATTTTTGTATATGTTGTAAGACAGGTCAGGGTTCTTTTCTTAAGTTTTTGTCAATGGATGCCCTCTTGCTCCAGTACCATGTTTTAAAAAGAGTCCTTCCTCCATTGTATTACTTTTGCATCTTTATTATTAATCAGTTGGGCACATGTGTGTGGGTGGATTTCTGGGTTCTCAGTTTTATTTCATCGTTTCTGTGTGCCTATCACTTTTTCAGTATCACAGTCTTGATTACTGTAGCTACATACTGTCTTGATATTGGGTAGAGTGATTCCTCCCACTTTATTCTTATTTTTCAAAATAGTTTTAGCCATTCTAGTTCTATTGTTTTTTAAAAAATAAAATTTAGAATAATATTGTCTATAGCTACAAGAAATATTGCTAGGATTTAGGAGGAACTATGTTAAATTTGTACATTAATTTTGGGAAAAAATGACATCTTTGTTGAATTTTTAAATCTGTGAACACAATGTCTTTCCATTTGTTTAGATCTTTTATTTCTTTTGTCAGCTTTTTATAGTTTTCAGTATACAAGTTCTATACATATTTTGTTAGAGTTATACCTAAATATTTAATTTCCTGAGCGATTGTAAATGGTAATGTGTTTTTAATTTTGGTGACCTTATGTTTATTGCTAGTTTATAGAATCTCTATAATTGGCTTTAGTATGTGTATCTTGTATCTAGTGATCTTGCTGAAATTATTAGTCCTAGGAGGTTTTTTGTAGATTTTTTTTGGAATTTCTATGTAGATAAATACAAATCAAAGTTTTATTTTTTTTAATTTTTATTTATTTATGATAGTCACAGAGAGAGAGAGAGGCAGAGACACAGACAGAGGGAGAAGCAGGCTCCATGCACCGGGAGCCCGATGTGGGATTCCATCCCGGGTCTCCAGGATCGCGCCCTGGGCCAAAGGCAGGCTCCAAACCGCTGCACCACCCAGGGATCCCGATAAATACAAATCAAAACCACAATGAGATACCACCTCACACCAGTGAGAATGGCGAAAATTAACAAGGCAGGAAACCACAAATGTTGGAGAGGATGTGGAGAAAGGGGAACCCTCTTACACTATTGGTGGGAATGTGAAATGGTGCAGCCACTCTGGAAAACTGTGTGGAGGTTCCTCAAAGAGTTAAAAATAGATCTGCCCTACGACCCAGCAATTGCACTGTTGGGGATTTACCCCAAAGATACAGATGCAATGAAGCGCCAGGACACCTGCACCCCGATGTTTCTAGCAGCAATGTCCACAATAGCCAAACTGTGGAAGGAACCTCGGTGTCCATCGAAAGATGAATGGATAAAGAAAATGTGGTTTATGTATACAATGGAATATTACTCAGCCATTAGAAATGACAAATACCCACCATTTGCTTCAACGTGGATGGAACTGGAGGGTATTATGCTGAGTGAAGTAAGTCAATCGGAGAAGGACAAACATTATATGTTCTCATTCATTTGGGGAATATAAATAATAGTGAAAGGGAATATAAGGGAACGGAGAAGTGTGTGGGAAATATCAGAAAGGGAGACAGAACATAAAGACTCCTAACTCTGGGAAATGAACTAGGGGTGGTGGAAGGGGAGGAGGGCGGGGGGTGGGGGTGAATGGGTGACGGGCAACTGAGGGGGGCACTTGACGGGATGAGTACTGGGTGTTATTCCGTAAGTTGGCAAATTGAACACCAATACAAAATAAATTTATTATAAAAAATATATCATCATTTTCAAAAAGGATATTTTATTTATTCCAAACCATGTCTTTTTTATGTACCATTCTTTCTTTATTACATTGTTTTTAAATTTCCAGCATCACGTATGATAAGAGTGATGAGAATAGACATCCTTGCCTTGATTTTAGGGGGAAAGCAGTAATTCTTTCACCTCTCAGTATAATGTTAGTTCTAGGTTTTTTAAGATGCTCTTTATGTTGACGAAATTTCCTTCTGTTCCTATTTTTGAGAGATATTACCATGAATGTATGTTGAATTTAGTCAAATTCCTTTTCTGTATAGATTGATATGTTCATGTGATTTTTCTTCATTAGCCTGTTAATATGGTGGATTACACTGATTCATTTTCAAATCTAAATCAGCCTTGCATTCCTAAAATAAATTTTATTTGGTTATTGGGTATAATTTTTATTGCATATTGCTGACTTCTATTCTTACCATTTTGTTAAGGATGTTTGCATCTATAGTCACGAGGCGTCTTGTCTGTAGTTTTTATTTTTGTAATGTCTTTGTCTGGTTTTGTTATCAGGATAATACTGACTCCATAATACTCTCTTTTCTATGAGAGATTTTGAGAATTGGTGTTAATTCTTCCTTAAGTGCTTGTTAGAATTCTTCAGTGATACCATTTGGGTTTGGGGACTTCTTTTCAAGAGCTTTTAAACTAGGAATTCAATTTACTTAACTAACAGTTTATAGGGGTATTCAAGTTATCTTTTCATATTGAGTGAGTTGTGGTAGTTTGTATTTTCTAAGGAATTAATCTGTTTCATCTAAGTGTATAGGGTTGTTTGTGGCAATTCTCTTATTTTCCCTTTGATGGCTACAGGGTCTATAGTGATATGTTTTATTTCATTCCAAATATTGGTAAGTTGTTTATTGTCCCTTTTTTGTCAATCTTGCTAAATGTTTGCCAATTTTATGGATCTTTTCAAAGAGCCAGGTCTTTGTTTTATGATTTTCTTGTTCTGTTTTTAGTTGTATTGATTTTTGCTCTATGTTTATTATTTTCTTCTTTTTGCTTCCTTTGTGTTTATTTTGTTCTTCTTTTGCTAAGTTCTTTAGGTAGGAATAATATTATTGATCTGAAATTTTGCCTCTTTTCAAATGTGAGCATTTAGTGCTATAAATTCTCCTCTCAAGATTGCTTTAGCTATGTCCCACATGTTTGCATGTTATGTTTTCATTTTCACTCAGTTCAATATATTTTTAAATTTCCCTTGATACTGCCTCTTTGACTCATGGATTATTTAGAAGCATGTTCTTTAGTTTCCACGTGTTTGAATATTTTCTATTAATTTTTAAGTTTGATTTCATTGTGGTCAGTGAGCTCACTCTGAATTATTTCAGTTCTTTCAGATTTGTTGAGATTTGATTTATGGCTCAGAATGTGGTCTAGTTTGGTAAATGTTCTGTGGGATCTTGAAAAGAACACGTATTTAAAATATGTATTCTGTTGCTTTTGGCTAGAATGTTCACGTTATTGAATTTTTCTATCGTCTTCGTTGATTTTTGGTCCCATCAATTCCTGAAAGAGGGGTGTTAAAGTCACAAACTATAGGGTTTTAAAAAATTTATTCATTTATTCATGAGAGACATAGAGAGAGGCAGAGACACAGGCAGAGGGAGAAGCAGGCTCCAAGTGGGGAGCTCCATGCGGAACTTGATCCCAGGACCCGAGGATCACAACCTGAACCAAAGCAGATGCTCAACGACTGAGCCACCTCTGTGCCCCACAAACTATAATTCTATATTTATCTATTTCTTCTTTCAGTTCTGTCAATTTTTGCTTCACCTATTTTGCACTCTGTTGTTTGGTGCGTATACATTTAAGATTTCCACATCTCCCTGGTGGATTGACCCCCTTATCATTTGTAATATTCTATCTTTTTTTTTAAGATTTATTTATTTATGATAGACAGAGAGAGAGAGAGAGGCAGAGACACAGGCAGAGGGAGAAGCAGGCTCCATGCACCGGGAGCCTGACGTGGGATTCGATCCCGGGACTCCAGGATCGCGCCCTGGGCCAAAGGCAGGCGCTAAACCGCTGAGCCACCCAGGGATCCCCTGTAATATTCTATCTTAAGTAATTTTATTTGCTCTGAAGTCTATTATGTCTGATATTAATGTAGCCATTCTTGCTTCCCTTTGACCAATGTTACCATGATATATCTTTTTCCATCCTTATACTTTCTGTAAATGACATATGGTTGTCAATTCAATTTTCATTCTGTGTTTTCTTTTTTCTTCTCTACTGTGGGCTATTGGAGTGACATTTATAATCACACTATACACTGTTATGATAGTTCTTCAAACATCAAACATAATTAGAAAACTCAAGATGAAAAGGAAAGTATACTGATATTTTGGCTCTTTCATTTGTTTTATATTCTTTGTTTGTTTTATCTTTTTGAAGTTGGAAGATTCCTTCTTTTATTGTTTCTTTTCTGTTTAGAGATTTTTTGCTGTTCATTTTTACAATAGGGCTCCTGGCAACAAACTTTCTTAGTCTTCCTTCACCTCAGAATGTTTTAATTTGTCTTTTATTCTTGAGTGGTATTTTCTGCCAGATATAGGAATCTGGATTGACAATTCTTTTCTTTCAGCACTTGAAAAAGGCAGTGCAACTTCCTGCTGGTCTCCATGATTCCTTATGAAAAATTTGTGTCATTCAAATAGTTTATCTATTATAAGTAAGGTGTCATTTTTTTCATTTATTTCAAGATGATTTTTTTTTGTCTTTAAATTTTCAGTAGTTTGACTATAATGTGTTTTGGTGTGGATTTCTTTGGGTTTTTCTTATTTGAGATCCACTCAGCTTTCTGAGTGTGTAGTTTTATATCTTTTGCCAATTTTTGCAAGTTTTTAAACATTATTTCTTTAAGTACTTTTCCCATCTTGTCCTCTTTATTTTTTCCTCTGGGACTCCAATGACATGACTGTTAGATCTGAGACTCTGTTCACATTTTTTCCAAACTATTTTCTCTTTGTTGTTCAGATTGAGCAATTTCAATTGTTCTCCCTTCAGGTTCATGGGGTATTTTCTTTTTTTTCTTAAAGATTTTATTTATTTATTCATGAGAGACACACAGAGAGAGGCAGAGACACAGGCAGAGGGAGAAGCAGGCTCCACACAGGAAGCCCGGTGCAGGACTTGATCCTGGGACCCTGAGATCATGCCTTGAGCCAAAGGCAGATGCTCAACTGCTGAGCCACCCAGGCATCCCCATGGGGTCTTTGTTCCCTCCATTCTGCTGTTGAAGCCATCCTTTTGTTTTTTCTTTTCTGGTTTTTGCATTTTTCAGTTCTCAAATTTTCATTTGGTTCTTCTTTATCTCTATTATTTCTTGCTGAGGTTTTTCTTTGCTGAGACTCTATTTTTTGTTTGTTTCAAGCATGTAATCTTGTGTTTAAGTATTTATGATGAGACTGCTTTAAAATATTTATCAGATGAGATGCCTGGTTGGCACAGTTGGTTAAGTGTATGACTCTTGTCTTTGGCTCAGGTGGTGATCTCAGGGTCATGATCTCAGGGTCATGAGATCAAGCTCTGCACTGGCTCCATGCTCAACATGGGATCTGCTTGAGTTCCTCTCTCCCTCTGCGCCAACCCATCCCCTACCCCCCGGCTTGTGCTCCCATTCTAAAATAAATTAATAAATAAATCTTTTAAAAAATAAAGTATTTATCAGGTAATTCTAATATTTCTGTCATCTTGACACCAATTGACTGTCTTCCTTTATACAGATTTATTGAAGTATAATTGATATACAAAGTACTGTGCATATTTAATGTGGACATTTTGATGAGCTTGGGCAGATGTGAACACCCATGATACCATTTTGTTCAGTTTGGGACTTTGGTTCTTGGTATGATTTGTGACTTTCTAAACTGAAACCTGGATATTTGGGGTATTATTATATGAGAGTTTGGATCTTATTTAAATCTTCTACTTTGCTAGCTTTTCACCCTGCTCTGGCAGAGAAAGGAAATACTTTGTTACTGTCAGGTAGAGGTAGAAGTCCATTTTCCCTACTTACTTAGCCTCCTTTGACACTCAGGTGGGGTGGGGTTCTCATTATTGTTAGCTGGGAGTAGTATTTTTGGTTTCCTACTACTGATATCTTCCTGGCTTGGAGGAATAAGAGTGCCTCATTATGCTTTCCACATGGTATTTAATGACACAATGGGGTAGAGTGGCATTATGACTGCTCGTTAGCGGTGAAAGCTCTTACTCTCCACTAGTCTTCCTTTGATACCATCACAAGCAGGGAGGGTAGAAGTGCCTCATTACTGCTAGGTGTTGGTGGAAGTTCAGTTTCCCCATGCAGTCTCCCTTGACACTGGGTGGGGGGGATGAGGATTTGACTTTGTTACCAGCTGGCAGTGAAGAAAGTTCTTGTTTCCTATTTGGCCTTCTCTGACGCAAGTCTGGTGAGGGTGCTATGCTGCCTGGTTAGAGATCCCAGAGTGTTGTGGGCTCCCTACCTTTCCTTTACTGGTATGGATAGAGGTTGGGCCACCATGTTTTCTGTAGTGTTTAATTTGAATAGAGCAATTATTACCTAAAATGCTTTCTGTCTTGCAAAGTTGTCCCTTTCCTGGCCATTTGGCTAGAAAGAGCAGGCTTTTGTTAGGACCTTTTCTTTTTGTTTGTTTCTAGCTGTAGGCATTTCCCAGTTGGAAATTTCTTTATTCCCATGTCTATGATATATGAGGCAACAGGAAATCTCAGAAACTCAGAAAAATCACCACCATAACATTCTCTGGGTCCCAAGTTTCTTAGGCAGTCAGCTTTCTTCTCTCTAACTTCCAGAGTTGTTTATTATTTATTTATACATAATGTACAGGGTTTTTACTTGTACATTATTGGAAGGAATAGTAGAAAGTAAATCTGCTCCATCTTCCCACAATCAGAAGTAATCAAATATCTCTTTCAAGGAAACTAATTTGTGAGTGTATATGCACACATTTATCTAAGTACATGCCTTTTTTCCTTTCAGGGAATCTTCATGGGCATCTGGCCATCCATGAAGTATCCAAGAAGAGTCCAGTGGCTCTACACTAAAAAATTATCTTGTATCTGAATTAGTACCACTAACAATTCTAATTCTAAAGAAAAACTTGTTTACTCGTCCAAGAAGGTACATTACATTGGCATAAGACAGTGTTGTGCAGTGTTTAGGAATACAAACTTTGGAGCCAGACACTTTGTGAGTCCCAATTATGTTGCTGTGTGATCTTGAGTAAGCTACTTAACCTCTCCATTCTTCAGTTTTCTCATCTCTAATTTGGGGATAATGACAGGACTTAACCAAAACATGGGAGTCAGAACTAAATGAGCTAATATCTGTAAAACATTTAGAACAGTATCTGCTTTATTAGCCAGAATAATATGTAGTGTTGTGCTTGCATTCTATACCATTAAGAGGGATGTCTTCTTTCCCTCCCAAGTTCTGAACCTGACCCACTTTTCCAGTTTTATCTTACACCATTATCAACTAGTTCTCTATACCAATTGCTATGGGTATTGTTCAGTTTCTTAAACACGTCACATGCTCTTTCAGCTCTGGGCCTCCATACTATATTTTACTCACTCTTCAGATCTCAGGGAGGACTTTTTTGCATTACAGAGCAACTTGGGTCTCCCTGATTTGTGCTTCTACAGCATTTTCCACTTCCTCTACCACTTATAATCCTGACTTCAAGTAGCTTCAGACTCAATGGAGGGTGAGCTCTTGTCCCTTGTGGCCCCAACTTGGGCCTCTTGGGCCATAATCAGCGTTTGTGATAATAACGATTCTGGAACTAGTGAAGCTGAGGCTGGAATTCAAATAGTTTGAGATAGGTTTGAACACAGTTTTGAGTATACAAATTTGGACAGGAACTTGGAGAACAGAGCAGAACAAAAGAAAATACAAAAGAAACCTCACTAAACCTGCTTTATAATTTAATTTTAAATGCAGCTTCTTAGTCTTTAAACTTTTAAAAATAACTTCACATGCAACAACAGTTTAGTTATACTGAAATAGTTTTTAAGTGAAGAAATTCATTATTGGCATTCAGAGTCTAAAATAAAAAGTGAATAAATGCTGACTTGGCAAGCCAATTCTGAAAGGTTGCCAACCTCTGGCTTAGATGCCAGAAGCCCCAGCCTGTGGCCTTCAGTTGCTGATAATCAACATTACCTTATGCCTCGCAACTTAGAGGTCATGTGCACCTGGAGCCCGTTAGTCCTTTTTCTCAGACTTTTTTCCCCACTTCTTTCCTTTACTTTTAATCTTCCTGGTAGTCTACCTATGTTAGATTTTTTCTAAATATCTCATGCATCTTTCTTTTGCGTCCCATACTATTCCAAGGTCTACCTGGCTTTTTTTTGGGGGGGTGCATGTTGGAGGCAAATAAAATATGCAGCAACCATTTATTATCAAAGCTTGCTTCTTTTTGTCCTTACCGTCTCCTACATATGACACTGGATTCCCACCATCACCACAGTTGGTCAGGCTCCCATTAGCTAACTGCTTTTCTTACCTTCACTATCTACCTTCTCCAATGTATTCTGAATGCCATTGCCAAATCATTTTCCTACATGGCACCTATTATCACACTATTTTATCCTTTTGCCTCCATGGTAAAGGCCAAAGACCTTAATCTGGTTTCCGTCCCACCAAAATCTAGTCTCAATTCATTTTTTAAAAGATTTTATTTTATTTATTCATGAGAGAGAGAGAGAGAGAGAGAGACATAGGCAGAGGGAGAGGCAGGCTCCCTCTGGGGAGCCTAATGTGGAACTCGGGACTCGATCACAGGACCCCAGGATCATGCACTGAGCCAAAGGCAGACGCTCAGCTGCTGAGCCACTCAGGTGTCCCTCCAATTCACTTTTTAAGCCATATCACATATTATGTCCCTACCCAGAGCATGAACTTGGACATGGTATAACACTTTCTTAAATTCCCTACAGAGGTTTCTAAATTACATCTTTTCAAATCTCACTCAAAACCTTCTTCTTTTTTAAAACCATTCTGGATATATCACCTTCTTCTCATCTTTTTATTCGCCTCTCCTCCCTTCCACAATATACACAAATACATGTTCATTCAGAACTTTGACATTTAACCTATAATGCTACTCCAAGTCCTGATGTCTCTTCTAAATGAGGCTGAGACAGTATTCACATATATTTCCCACTCCCCTATATTTCTTAGCATTCCTTGCAGTTATTGGGGTTATGTAAATTGTACTGACCAATGAACTGTGAGCTGAAGTGACATATGATACTAATGAGCTGAAGCAGTTTAAGAGCCAGTAGGCCTTATCCATCTCTTCTCCTCCCCTGCTGTAGTGACCTTGGAATCTATGTGTTGAGCTGGCAAGATTTCAACATGAAGGAATTTGAATTTTAAGCCACTTGATGGAAGAGAACTCCTACCAACCTGCTCCTGACTACATGAGTGCAAAACAAACCTTGTATTGTTAATCATCTGTTATTTCCTGGTTTATCTGTTGCATTAATTATTCTAACTCACTGGGTAACTTCAAGAATGTAACCTTACAATTTCTTGGGCTCCCTTAATTCCAACAAATATCACATCTATTTCGCTTTAGCAAGTCTGTAACCAGATCCTACAGTTCATCATCTTGTAAAACTTGCCTATCTCCAGAACCTTTAATTTGGTTATCTCACCCTCTGATTAAAACATCCTAATCTTCCTCCTCTCAATTTTCCCACTGCCACTAAATGTGTTCTTCAATATAATTTAGGTTTCTAAATCTTTGAATTTGGAGGAGGTGGGGCAAGATGGCGGAAGAGTAGGGTCCCCAAGTCACCTGTCCCCACCAACTTATCTAGATAACTTTCAAATAATGTTGAAAACCTACGAATTCGGCCTGAGATTTATTTTTTTCTAGGAAATATATTTATCTTTATTTTATTTTATTTTTTAAATAAATTTATTTTTTATTGGTGTTCAATTTGTCAACATACAGAATAACACCCAGTGCTCATCCCGTCAAGTGCCCCCCTCAGTGCCCGCCACCCAGTCCCCGCCCACCTCCCCTTCCACCACCCCTAGTTCGTTTCCCAGAGTTAGGAGTCTTTCATGTTCTGTCTCCCTTTCTGATATTACCCACTCATTTTTTCTCCTTTCCCCTTTATTCCCTTTCACTATTTTTTATATTCCCCAAATGAATGAGACCATATAATGTTTGTCCTTCTCCAACTGACTTATTTCACTCAGCATAATACCCTCCAGTTCCATCCACATCGAAGCAAATGGTGGGTATTTGTTGTTTCTAATGGCTGAGTAATATTCCATTGTATACATAAACCACATCTTCTTTTTTTTTAAGTCTTTTTTTTTTCATTTATTTATGATAGTCACACACAGAGAGAGAGAGAGGCAGAGACATAGGCAGAGGGAGAAGCAGGCTCCATGCACCGGGAGCCCGACGTGGGATTCGATCCCGGGTCTCCAGGATCGCGCCCTGGGCCAAAGGCAGGCGCTAAACCGCTGCGCCACCCAGGGATCCCAAACCACATCTTCTTTATCCATTCATCTTTCGATGGACACCGAGGTTCCTTCCACAGTTTGGCTATTGTAGACATTGTTGCTATAAACATCAGGGTGCAGGTGTCCCAGCATTTCACTGCATCTGTATCTTTGGGGTAAATCCCCAACAGTGCAATTGCTGGGTCTTAGCGGCCTGAGATTTAAAGAGAGAACAGCTGGAATGCTACAGAGAGAAGAGTTCACGCTTCCATCAAGGTAGGAAGACAGGGAAAAAAATAAAGAAATAAAAAAGCATCCAAGGGGGAGGGGGACCCCGTGAGGAGCCGGTCTGAGGCCGGGTGGCAAGTGCCCCCAGGACAGGAAAGCCCAGTCCTAGAGAAGCAGAAACTTTACCAATCTTCCCAGACGGAAAGGCACTCGCAGGGAACTCGGGAAGGATTCCAGGAGGGGTGGGGATGCCCTCAGGCTCCCAGGGGTACTAACCGAGGAAGTGCGGCCTGGGCGAAAACACGTCATACATCTCGGGCGAGCTCCCTAAAGGGCTGTAGCACACTCCCTGCACTGCCTGGGAGCAGCTCCGGTGGTGGCTCGGGCTGGCGGCTCCGCGCGAGGGTTCTGCTCAGTCCCGGGAGCATGATTCCAGCAGCGCAGGCCCCGGAGACCAGGACGCTGGGGGACACAGCCCAGGATCCGGCAGTCCCCCCAGGACAGGCAGAGGCCGAGAGGGCCAGGACAGCGAGGACACTCCTGCCAGCAGGCGGCCCCAAGCTGAGCAGATAGGCACCCCCCCACGCCCGGAGCATCCAGGCCCCTGCAGACTGGGAGCTGCGGTAGTTACTGTGGGAGCTGACTCCAGAGCTGGAGAGCTGGCCGCCGCCAGTGTTGTTGTTCCTTCTGGTGTCACCTTGTACCTAGGATTGAGCAGGGCCGCCAGGGAGCAGGGTCCTCATAAGATAAATAGCTCTCACTGAGCCATACACCTGGCAGGAGGCTGGGCCGCTCACAGGTACACACACCTGATAATCAGCACAGAAGCCCGCTCCCCCAGAAGACCAACTGGAAGGACAGGGGAAAAGTAAGTTATTGACCAAGTAGCGCTGGAAAGCTCCAGGGGAAGTCTAGGGACTTACAGTATATAGAATCAGAGGATACTCCTCCTTGTTTTTTGTTGTGTTTGTTCCCCCCCTTCTCTCTCTTTTTTTCCTTTTTCCATTACAACTTGTTTTTAGCCACTCTGCATTGAGCAAAATGACTAGAAAGAAAAACTCACCACAAAAAAAAAAAAAGAATCAGAAACAGTACTCTCCCACAGAGTTACAGAATTTGGATTACAATACGCTGTCAGAAAGCCAATTCAGAAGCATAATTATAAAGCTACTGGTGGATCTAGAAAAAAGCATAAAGGATTCAAGAGACTTCATGACTGCAGAATTTCCTCTAATCATGACGAAATTAAAAATCAATTAAATGAGATGCAATCCAAAATGGAAGTCCTAACAATGAGGGTTAAGGAGATAGAAGAACGAGTGAGTGACATAGAAGACAAGTTAATGGCAAAGAAGGAAGCTGAGGAAAAAAGAGAAAAACAATTAAAAGATCATGAGGACAGGTATATTTTTAACTCTTTGAGGAACCTCCACACAGTTTTCCAGAGTGGCTACACCAGTTCACATTCCCACCAACAGTGTAAGAGGGTTCCCTTTTCTGGAGGGTATTATGCTGAGTGAAGTAAGTCAGTCGGAGAAGGACAAACATTATATGTTCTCATTCATTTGGGGAATATAAATAATAGTGAAAGGGAATATAAGGGAAGGGAGAAGAAATGTGTGGGAAATATCAGAAAGGGAGACAGAACGTAAAGACTGCTAACTCTGGGAAATGAACTAGGGGTGGTAGAAGGGGAGGAGGGCGGGGGGTGGGAGTGAATGGGTGACGGGCACTGGGGGTTATTCTGTATGTTAGTAAATCGAACACCAATAAAAAATAAATTAAAAATAAATAAATAAAAAAAAGATAATGAGGATAGGTTAAGGGAAATAAATGACAGCCTCAGAAGGAAAAACCTACATTTAATTGGGGTTCCAGAGGGCGCCAAAAGGGACAGAGGACCAAAAAATGTATTTGAACAAATCATAGCTGAAAACTTCACTAACTTGGGAAGGGAAACAGGGATTCAGATCCAGGAGATAGAGAGATCCCTCCCTAAAATCAATAAAAACCGTACAACACCCTGACATTTAATAGTGAAACTTGCAAATTCCAAAGATAAAGAGAAGATCCTTAAAGCAGCAAGAGACAAGAGATCCCTAACCTTTATGGGAAAAAGTATTAGGTTAACAGCAGACCTCTCCATAGAGACCTGGCAGCCCAGAGAGGGCTGGCAGGATATATTCAGGGTCCTAAATGAGAAAAACCTGCAGCCAAGAATACTTTATCCAGCAAGGCTCTCATTCAGAATAGGAGAGATAAAGAGATTCCAAGATAGGCAGAAACTGAAAGAATATGTCACCACCAAACCAGCTCTGCAAGAAATATTAAGGGGGACTCTGTAAAAGAAAGAGGAAGTCCAAGGAAATAATCCACAAAAACAGGGACTGAATAGGTATCATGATGACACTAAATTCATATCTTTCAATAGTAACTCTGAACGTGAATAGGCTTAATGATCCCATCCAAAGGTGCAGGGTTTCAGACTGGATAAAAAAGCAAGACCCATCTATTTGCTGTCTACAAGAGACTCATTTTAGACCTAAGGACACCTACAGCCTGAAAATGAAAGGTTGGAGAACAATTTACCATTCCAATGGTCCTCAAAAGAAAGCAGGGGTAGCAATTCTCATATCAGATAAATTAAAGTTTAACCCAAAAACTGTAGTAAGAGATGAAGAGGGACACTATCATACTTAAAGGATCTATCCTACAAGAGGACCTAACAATCATGAATATTTATGCCCCGAATGTGGGAGCTGCCAGGTATTTCAATCAATTAATAACCAAAGTTAAGACATACGTAGATAATAATACACTTACACTGGGAGACTTGAATATGGCACTTTCTACAATTGATAGCTTTTGTAAACATAGCATCTCCAAAGAAACAAGAGCATTAAATGATACACTGGACCAGATGGATTTCACAGATATTTACAGAACTTTACATCCAAATGCAACTGAATACACATTCTTCTCAAGTGCACATGGAACTTTCTCCAGAATAGACCACATACTGGGTCACAAATCAAGTCTTAACCCATATCAAAAGAATGGGATTGTACCCTGCATGTTTTCAGACCATAATGCTTTGAAATTAGAACTAACCCACAAGAAGTTTTGAAGGATTTCAAATACGTGGAGGTTAAAGACCATCCTGTTAGAAGATGAAAGGGTCAACCAGGAAATTAGAGAAGAATTAAAAAGATTCATGGAAACTAATGAGAATGAAGATACAACTGTTCAAAATCTTTGAGATAGAGGAAAGCAGTCCTGAGGGGGAAATACATTGCAATACAAGCATCCATCCAAAAACTGGAAAGAACTCAAATACAAAATCTAACCTTGTTCCTAAAGGAGCTGGAGAAGGCACAGCAAATGAAACCCTCACCCATCAGAAGAAGACAGTTAATAAAGACTTGAGCAGAACTCAATGAAACAGAGACCAGAAGAACTGTGGAACAGATCAACAAAACCAGGAGTTGGTTTTTTGAAAGAATTAAAAAGATAGATAAACCATTAGCCAGCCTTATTAAAAACAAATAAGAAAAGACTCAAATTAATAAAATCATGAATGAGAGAGATCACCACCAATACCAAGGAAATACAAACGATTTTAAAAACTTATTATGAGCAGCTATACACCAATAAATTAGGCAATCTAGAAGAAATGGACGCATTTCTGGAAAACCACAAACTACCAAATCTGGAACAGGAAGAAATAGAAAACCTGAACAGGCCGATAACCAGGGAGGAAATGGAAGCATTCATCACAAACCCCCCAAGACAGAAAAGTCCAGGGGCAGATGGCTTCCCAGGGGAATTCTATCAAACTTTAAAAGAAGAAACCATACCTAGTCTACTAAAGCTGTTCGGAAAGATAGAAGGAGATGGAATACTTCCAAACTCATTGTATGAGGCTAGTATCACCTTAATTCCAAAAACAGACAAAGACACCACCAAAAAGGAGAATTATAGAGCAATATCCTTGATGAACACAGATGCAAAAATTCTCAACAAGATACTAGCCAATAGGATCCAACAGTACATTAAGAAGATTATTCACCATGACCAAGTGGGATTTATCCCCAGGATGCAAGGCTGGTTCAACACTGGTAATGCAATCAATTGAGTGATCATGTCAACGAGAGAAAAAAAGAACCCTACGATCCTCTCAATAGATGCAGAGAAAGCATTTGACAAAATATAGCATCCATTCCTGATCCCTTCAGAGTGTAGGGATAGAAGGAAGATTCCTCAGCATCTTAAAAGCCATCTACGAAAAGCCCACAACAAATATTATTCTCAATAGGGAAACACTGGGAGCCTTTCTCTAAGATCAGGAACAAGACAGGAATGTCTACTTTCACCACTGCTATTCAACACAGTATTAGAAGTCCTAGCCTCAGCAATCAGGCAACAAAAAGAAATAAAAGGCATTCAAATTGGCAAAGAAGAAATCAAACTCTCTCTCTTCACAGATGACATAATACTGTACATAGAAAACCCAAAAGACTCCACTCCAAGATTGCTAGATCTCATATACTAATTCAGCAGTGTGACAGGATGCAAAATCAATGCCCAGAAATCAGTGGTATTTCTATACACTCACAATGAAATTGAAGAAAGAGAAGTTAAGGAGTCAATCCCAAAATGCTTTTGGCACCCAAAAGCATAGGATACCTAGGAATAAACCTAACCAAAGAGGTAAAGGATCTATACCCTAAAACCTACAGAACACTTCTGAAAGACACCGAGGAACACACAAAGAGATGGAAAAATATTCCAAGGTCATGGATTGGAAGAATTAATATTGTGAAAATCTCAATGTTAGCCAGGGCAATGTACACATTGAATTCAATCCCTATCAAAATACCATGGACTTTCTTCAGAGAGTTGGAACAAATCATCTTAAGATTTGTGTGGAATCAGAAAAGATCCCGAAGAGCCAGGGGAATATTAAAAAAGAAAACCAAAGCTGGGGGCATCAGAATGCCAGATTTCAGGTTGTACTACAAAGCTGTGGTCATCAAGACAGTGTGGTACTGGCACAAAAACAGACACATAGATCAATGGAACAGAATAGAGAATCCAGAAGTCGACCCTCAACTTTATGGTCAACTAATATTTGACAAAGCAGGAAAGACTACCCACTGGCAAAAAGACAGTCTCTTCAATAAATGGTGCTGGGAAAATTGGACATCCACATGCAGAAGAATGAAACTCGACCATTCTCTTGCATCATACACAAAGATAAACTCAAAATGGATGAAAGATCTAAATGTGAGACAGAATCCATCAAAATCTTAGAGGAGAACACAGGCAACACCCTTTTTGACCTTGGCCACAGCAACTTCTTGCAAGATACATCTATGAAGGCAAGAGAAACAAAAGCAAAAATGTACTATTGGGACTTCATCAAGATAAAAAGCTTCTGCACAGCAAAAGAAACAGTCAACAAAACTAAAAGACAACCTACAGAATGGGAGAAGATATTTGCAAATGACGTATCAGATAAAGGGCTAGTTTCCAAGATCTATAAAGAACTTATTAAACTCAACACCCAAGAAACAAACAATCCAATCATGAAATGGGCAAAAGACCTGAAGAGAAATCTCAGAGAGGAAGACATAGACATGGCCAACAAGCACATAAGAAAATGCTCTGCATTACTTGCCATCAGGGAAATACAAATCAAAACCACAATGAGATACCACCTCACACCAGTGAGAATGGGGAAAATTAAGAAGACAGGAAACAACAAATGTTGGAGTGGATGTGGAGAAAGGGGAACCCTCTTTCACTGTTGGTGGGAATGTGAACTGGTGCAGCCACTCTGGAAAACTGTGTGGAGGTTCCTCAAAGAGTTAAAAATAGATCTGCCCTACAACCCAGCAATTGCACTGCTGAGGACTTACCCCAAAGATACAGATGCAGTGAAACGCCGGAACACCTGCACCCCAATGTTTATAGCCGCAATGTCCACAATAGCCAAACTGTGGAAAGAGCCTCTGTGTCCATCCAAAGATGAATGGATAAAGAAGATGTGGTCTATGTATACAATGGAATATTACTCAGCCATTAGAAAAGACAAATACCCACCATTTGTTTTGACGTGGAAGGAACTGGAAGATATTATGCTGAGTGAAATGTCAATCGGAAAAGGACAAACATCATATGGTTTCATTCATTTGGGGAATATAAAAATTAGTGAAAGGGAATAAAAGGAAAGGAGAGAAAATGAGTGAAAATATCAGTGAGGGTGACAAAACATGAGAGACACCTAGCTCTGGGAAAGGAACAAGGGGTAGTGGAAGGGGAAGTGGGCGGAGGGTTGGGGTGACTGGGTGTTGGGCACTGAGGGGGGCATTTGATTGAATGAGCAGTGGGTGTTTTGCTAAATTTTGGCAAATTGAGCTCCATTAAAAAAATTTTAAAATAAGAAAAATAAAAGAACTAAGTGGAAAAATAAATAAAACATAATTAAGTCTTTGAATTTTCTCTATTCTCCAAGTTTTTAAGTCTTTCCTGGCTTCATATTCCATGCAGAGCTGGAGCAAATTCTCATTCCTTTTTCTATACCCTCACTTTTGTTCTTAATTTCTTTACCCATTTATTTTTCCATGACCTCTGTCTTGCAAATATCCAACATCAGATGCACATAAGGATCCATTGTCTTTACTGTTAATCCTAGGTTGTGAAGTGCTACTGCAGAATATAGCAAAAGCACACAGGTAGGCACGATTTCCTAATTAAGCATTCTAATCTCACATGTATTCTCAAAATTGCTGAACTTCTGTTTTTGTTCTAATCAGTTCTTTTTCTTTCTTCACTAATGTCTGTGAGAAATTTATCCTACTATTCTTAATACCCCTAGTACACTTCTCAGTGATCTTACCTCCTCTCAGAGAAATTAAATCCACCTAGAAGTACCTTATACCAACCATTCTGTGTTTGTTTCCTTTCTTCTTGTCATATAGGAAGAATTGCCCTTACCTTTTCCAAGACAAATCATTCTACTCTTGATTTGTCTCCACAGAGTCTTTATTCCATCAATTAGCCCCCTCACCTATTCTATGTCTTTAAGCCTTCTTGTTTGCACTGGCTTTTCATATTTTGCATGCAAACATGCGGAAATACTCTCTATCTTAAATGAATCACCTTCCTTCAAGAGTGTCTCTTCCTCCAGCTATCACCTTATTCCCTTAATTTTCTTTGCAGCTAAGCATGTTTTTTATTTAAAAAAAAAAAGCAGTTTGTACTCAATAACTCTGCCTTTGTCTCTGACTTATTACTCAATCTGCAGCAATACGGTGTCTGCTTTTGTCTTCTGAAACCACTCTCACTAGAGGCATTAATGAATAATTAAGCCAGATCAAATTACCTCTTTTTCTCAAGTAAGATAAACTACTTGACTTCTCAGCAATATGGAAAGTCTCTCTTCTGGTTTGCACAATATGAGTCACCTAGTTCTTTGTCATCTCTGATTGCTTCTCTTTCTCTATCTCATCCTTATATGTTGGTCCTACCAATGGTTCCACCTTTAGTTCTCTTCTCATATGAATCTAGACATTTTCTCCTTCCACAATATACACATATACATGTTAATTCTACCTGCTTCTGTGCCTTCGACCCATCTATTCATAAATTATTCCCAATTCCATCTATCTTCCTTACTTCTAGCACTTCACTGCCTAGATGTTCCACAGGAACTTCAATCTCAGTCTGTCCAAAACTATATCCTCTAAGGTGGGGTTCTTGCTGCTAATATCTCAGAATAATATCAAGTCCATTTCCCCCCATTTGCTCAAGACAGAAACCTGGAAATGATTATCCTCTTCTTCATCCTCATTCTCTCTTTTCCTTTACTCCTCAAAATACTTGCACTGTCAGTGCCACTTGAAAATTTTATGAATTTGCCTTTTTTTATCCACTGCCCAAGTTTGGGCTCTTGTCCTATTTTACCTTGACTTCTCCAAAGCCTCACAAATTATATCCCTGAATTTGAGATCTCCTGCCTGCAAATCCTTGCCTATCCAAATTGGCCTTTCAAAAACACAAATCTGATCATGTCACACACTCATTCCAAAAGCTTAGATTGCTTTCCATCACCCATAAAATCATAAAATAAAGTTCAAAATCTTTAGCATAGTATATGACGTCCTTCTTGATTGACCCAATCCTAATTTTATAACCTTATCTTCCAGCACTTTCCCTCCTTTCCCTGTGCTCTAACCACATTGAAATATTACCACTCCTCAAACACTTCATTCTCATAATCAAAACTACTATGCCATTTGCTTATACTATTCCTTCAGTTTGACCATTATGAACTTCTCTTTATTAATTCTATTTCAGTCTTTATTCTCTCTGAGTTTCATTTTGAAATTTTCTGTTTTCTCTTCAGATTCACTATTTTTATCTACAGAACCTAATTTCCCCTTACTTCCATACAGTGGAATTTTCAGACATTGTGTTTTTCAGCTCTATAATTTTCACTTGTTTCTTTTTTAATAATTCCATTCAGTTTCTCATTATGTTCATGTATACCTATAAACGCTAAGCATATTTGTAATAGCTGTTTTACATTTCTTCCCTGTAATTCTATCACCTCTGTCATTTATGGGTCTGTTTCTATGGAATGGTTTTTCTCCTGGTTATAGGTCACATTTTCTAGGTATTTTGCATGTTTAATAATTTTTTTATTGGAGGATAGAATTGTGAATGCTACACTGTTGAGTACTGGATTTTCTTGTCTTCTGTGAAAGACTATTGAACTTTGGGGCACCTGGGTGGCTCAGTTAGTTAAGTGTCCAACTCTTGATTTTGGTTTAGGTCATGATCTCATGGGTCATGGGTTCAAGCTTCGCATTCGACTCTGCCCTCAGTGGGCAGTCTCCTTGAAGATTCTCTCCCTCTGCCTCACCCTCCATGCATGAGCGAGCTCTCTCTAACATAAATAAATACATCTCTTAAAAAATACAAAAACCGTTGAATTTTGTTTTGGGAGACACATGACTTGTATGTAAGTTTGATTCTTTTAATGCTTTTAAGTTTGTGAGATAAGTGTAGGATAGTCTTTACTCCTGGCTAACTTAGTCGTACTAGAAAGGCATGATGCTTCTTGGCTCCCTATTATTCCTGAGTGAGCCCTAAGGTGCTGAATAGTCTCTTTACTCTGGCTGGTAAGAACTTAAATGTCTTCAAGTTCTATGTGAACTCTGAGAATAGTTTAGCTCACAGTTCCCTGATCATTCATTGCCCAGAATTACAGAGTTTTTCCTAGTGTATGCAGGGATTATTATTTTAGCAACAGACTCCAGCAGACCTCTAGGCAGGTTTCTAGAGCTGTTTTCTCTGTGTACCTTCCTCTTCCCCAGCTACCTCAGCCTTCTTGAATACTGATTGATCTCTGTGTTCTCAACTTGGTGAAATCACTATGCTCTACTTGGATTCCTCTTCCTGCAGCATGGTCTGGAAAGTGCCTTAAGGCAGAAAGCCAGGGTTCACTTCATTTGTTTCCCTTCTCTCGGGAACTGTAATACTGTACTTTCTGTTACTCCATGTCTGAAAACAAATGTTTCTTTCTCATTTCTACTCTTTAGGACTTGAGAAAAAAAAAGGCTCTCAGTAATTAAGTCACCTGAATGACTTAGCAACAAAGTCATATGGTCATGCCATTCAAATTTCCATCCTTTGAGTCCAAAAAGCAGTGTTGAGACATTAGTTCGATGTATCTTCAAACGTCCTTTTTCCCAGATAAAAAAAGATTCAAATTGGAGGGAATTAATACTTCTGCTATTCCCATACTCCTGCCTTCTACTACATGTTTTCATCAGACTGTGTTGAGTGTATTCATCTAGAGAAGCCAAAGGCTGAGAGAGAGAGAAAGAAAGAGAGAGCGTGCAAAAGCGATTTCTCCCATTTGTCTTTAATCAGTAACTTTTACAGATGAATAATCAGGATTTTATTTCTACTATCCTTACCAGATACAGTGGTTGCCATGGATGGCTCATGGCTGGACATGTGTTGTTTCACTGTACAAAATCATTTTAAAAATGATGACACAAGTCCAGGTGAAAAAGTAGATGCCATGATGCAAAACATCTTAGCAGCAACAGCTCAGAGGAGCTCTGATAAAGACCACAGAAAAGATATTCTGTGGCCTGTGTATAGTATTGCTAATCAGCAGTCTAATTTGCCTCCTGCTAGATTGACATTGTGCTTTGGTTGTTAATGAGACTTCTTAAAGCCACGGAGATTTAGAACACGTTGTACTGGCAGGTTGCCATAGTACTGAGTGATCTTATTCCTGTGGGATTTCAGAGAGTCCACAGACACACCAAGTTACTTCCCAATAATATGACAAAAGTAAAAAAAAAAAAGATTAATATTGTCAGTCTTGACATTAGATGAAGATTTTTAATTAGTATGCAAGAGAAACTTCGTTTACAATGCAGATGCTACCTAGGAAAATTGGATGACAACTACCTACCCTCTCCATCTCTTGCTCCCAACATTTTTTCCTTCTTTTTTTAACTTATCTATTCTTTACCCTACCCCCAGCCCATTTAAAGTCAGTCATATGAGAGTTGTGGCATGTTTAGTTTTTGGACTTACTGAACTTCCATCAAGTTGATGGATGACAGGGCCAGGAAACAGAATCATAGATGTCTTAGCTTGGGGGACAGGACCCATATTCATCATCTATCTTGATTTGGCAGGTGAAGTAAGGGCCAAAAACAACTGAGACGATCCCGTCTCCCACTTACTACCCCATTTGCTGCTACTGGCTTCTTGCTAAGTTCCAGAGCGTGTTGCTTTAAAAAGGCTAGAAATCAGAAAAAAAGATGTATACATATACATAAAATGAACTAAATCCAAATTCAAAACAAATTAACCAAACTAACCCCCCAAAAGAATGATAATTGTAAAGTGGACAAAAAAATCACTTTGTCTATTTAAATCAGAACTCCTATTCCAGAAACAGCTCTGATTTCCCTTTAGCAAGTGATAGACTTTATGTCCTCTGAGCCTTGACAGCAAGAAATTGTGTCTTGTTGAATTTAGAAGGTTTTTTTTTTTTTTTTTGGAATAACTGCTAGGCACCTATGCACCACTGTTGTAATTTGATAGGCAAAGCTGACCTTCCATTGCCAATCAATAAAATATTTATTTTCTCAGCACAATGCTAGGCTCTCCCACAATTCCCTCACTTTCTTGGATAGTAGACTCCATTTATTTTTTTCATTTTAATTCCACTCTAGTTAACATAGTTTTTTTTATTAGTTTCAGAAGTACAATATAGCAATTCAACAATTCCATATATTACTCAGTGCTCATCAAGATAACTACTTTTTATCTCTTTCACTTATTTCACCCATTTCCCACTCACCTCCCCTCAGGTAACCTCTGCTTTTTGTCTATAGTTAAGACTCTGTTTTTTCGTTTGTCTCTTTCTCCCCCTTTGTTTGTTTTGTTTCTTAAATTCCACATGAGTGAAATCATATGGTATTTGTCTTCCTCTGACTGACTTAGTTCACTTAGCATTATATTATCTAGATCCATCCATGTTGTTGCAAATGGCAAGATTTCATTCTTTTTTGCTGAATAATATTTCTTTGCAAATATATACCAAATTTCCTTATCCTTTCATCTATTTTTAAAAGATATTTATTTATTTATTTATTTATTTATTTATTTATTTATTTATGTAGGATCCATGCCCAATGTAGGGCTTGAACTTACAATCTTGAGGTCAAGAGTCACATGCTCTACCATGAGCCAGCCAGGCACCCCACCCACTCATCTATTGATGGACATTTGGGTTGCTTCCATAATTTGGCTATTGTATATAATGCTACAATAAACATAGGATGCATACATCCCTTCAGATTGGGATTTTTGTATTCCTTGGGTAAATACCCAGTAGTGTGATTACTGGATTATAGGATAGTTTTATTTTTCACTTTTTGAGGAAACTTTATACTGTCTTCCACAGTACTGCACCAGCTTGCATTCCCAACAGTGCTTGAGGATTCCTTTTTCTCCACATCTTCACCAATACCTATTGTTTCTTGAGTTTTTTATTTTAGCCATTTTGAAAGGTGTGAGGTGATATCTCGTCATGGTTCTGATATGCATTTCCCTAATGATGAGTGACACCATGCATCTTTCCATGTGTCTATTGGCCATCTATGTTTTATTTGGAGAAATATCTGTTGATGTCTTCTGCCCATTTTTAAATTGGATTAATTATTTTTTGGATGTTGAGTTGTGGAAGTTTTTTATATATTTTTGATATTAACTCTTTATTGGATATGTCATTTGCAAATATCTTCTCCTATTCAGTTGGTTGCCTTCTACTTTTTTTGAGAGAGAGAGAGAGAGCACACATGGGAGCAGAGGAAGGGGGTGGCACAGAAGGAGAGGGAGAAAGAATCTTAAGCAGGCTCTGCACCCAGCATGGAGCCCCATGTGGGGCTCAATCTCATGACCCTGAGATAATGAACTGATCTGAAATCAAAAGTTGGACACTTAACCAACTGAGCCATCCAAGCACCCAATTGCCTTCTAGTTTTGTTCATTGTTTCCTTTGCTGTGGAGAAACTTTTTATTTTGATGTAACTCCAGTAGTTTATTTTTACTTTTGTCTCCTTTACCTCACGAGACAAATTTAGAAAAATGTTATTGTCAATATCAGAGACATCACAGCCTGTGTTCTCTTCTAGGATTTTTGTGGTTTCAGATTTCATATTAAGGTCCTTAATCCATTTTGAGTTTATTTTTGTGTATGGTGTAAGAAAGTGGTCCAGTTTCTTTCTTTTGCATATAGCTGTCCAGTTTTCCCAACATCACTTGTCAAAGAGACTGTCTTTTTCCCACTGGATATTCTTTCCTGCTTTGTCAAAAATTAGTTGACCATATAATTGTGGATTTATTTCTGGGCCTTCTACTTTTTCTAGATGGGGAGAGAAAGAGAGAGGGAGGAGCAGAGAGAAAGGGAGAGAGAGAATTTGAAGTGGGCTCCATGCCTAGTGTGGAGCCTGACAGAGGTCGCAATCTCATGACACTAAGATCACGACCTGAGCTGAAATCAAGAGTTGAATATTTAAATGACTGAGCCACTCAGATGCCCTTGGACTTATTATTTTGTTCCATTGATCTATATGTCCATTTTTAAAGATGGTACCATACTGTTTGGATTACTACAGCTTTATTATATAACTTGAAGTCCAGAATTGTGATGCCTCCAGCTTTGCTTTTCTTTTTCAAGATTGCTTTGGTTGTTCAAAGTCTTTTGTAGCTCCATACAAACTTCAGGTTTGTTTGTTCTAGTTCTATGAAAAATGCTGGCATTTTGATAGGGAATGTATTAAGTGTGTAGATTGCTTTGTGTAGTGTAGACATTTTAACAATATTTGTTCTCCCAATCCATGAGCATCTTTCCATTTCTTTGTGTCCTCCGCAGTTTCTTTCATCAGTTCTTTTTTTTAGTTTTTACTTTCTTGAGTCATTTATTCTTTTTTTTTAATTTTATTTATTTATTCATGAAAGACACGGAGAGAGAGGCAGAAACACAGGCAGAGGGAGAAGTAGGCTCCATGCAGGGAGCCCAATATGGGACTTGATCTGGGGTCTCCAGGATCAGGCCCTGGGCCAAAGGCAGGCACCAAACCCCTGAGCCACCCAGGGATCCCTCATCAGTTTTCTATAGTTTTCATAATACAGGTCTTTTGCCCCTTTCCTTATGTTTATTCCTAGCTATTTTATTATTTTTGGTGCAGTTGTAAATGGGATTGTTTTCTTAATTTCTATTTCTGCTGTTTCATTAGTAGTATATGGAAATGCAACAAATTTCTGTACATTGATTTTGTATCCTGTTACCTTATTCAATTAATTTCTCACTTCTAGTCGTTTTTTGGTGGAGTCTTTAGGGTTTTCTATATATAGTATCATGTCTTCTGCAAGTAGTGAAAGTTTTACTCCTTCCTTGCCAATTTGGATGCCTTTTATTTCTTTTTGTTTGATTGCTGTGGCTAAGACTTCTAGTGCTATTTTGAATAAAAGTGGTGAGAGTGGGCATTGTTGTCTTGTTCTTAATCTTCGGGGAAATGCTCTCGGTTTTCCTCATTGATTATAATTTTCATGGTGGGTTTCATATGGGGTCTTTATTATATTGAAGTATGTTCCCTCTAAACCTATTTTGTTGAGGATATTTAATCATGAATGGATGTTATAGTTTTTCAAATGCTTATTCTGCATCTATTGAAATGTTCATATGATTTTTATCTTTTCTCTTATTGATGTGATGTATCATGTTGGATTTGTGACTATTGAACCATCCTTGCAACCCAGGAATAAATCCAACTTGATCATGGAGAATGATTTTTTTAATGTATAGTTTGTCCTGGTTTGCTAATATTTTGTTGAGGATTTTTGCATCTATGTTCACCAGAGATATTGACCTGCAGTTCTCTCTCTTTTTTAAAGATTTTATTTATTTATTCATGAGAGGCACAGAGAGGCCGAGACATAGGCAGAGAGAGAAGCAGGCTCCCTGCAGGGGGAGGGGCACCCAATGCGGAACTCGATTTCTGGACCCTGGGATTATGACCTGAGCCGAAGGCAGATGGTCAACCACTGAGCCACCCAGGTGCCCCAGTTCTCTTCTTTATTTGTGGTGTCTTTACTTGGTTTTCGAATCAGGGTAATACTGGGTTCATAGAAAGAATTTGGAAGTTTTTCTTCCTTTTCTGTTTTTTAATAGTTTGAGAAAAACAGGTATTCAATTTTCTTTAAATATTTGGTAGAATTCACTTGTGAAGCCATCTAGTCCTGGGCTTTTGTTTGTTGGGAATTTTTTTTTATTACAATTCAGTTTCATTGCTGATAATTGGTCTGTTCAAGTGGGCTCCATTTCTGCTCACTGGAGGGTGTTATCCTCCTATTACCAAAGTTTTCCTAACTTCAGTTATTCATATATAACTTCTCAATATTTGTCATGGTAGAATAATACCCATACTTAATTTATCAAACATATCTCTTATTATCAACTCATTTTTAAAAAGTCTTTCCTAAGGTATTATATATGTATATTTACTTATTTTAAAATTATGTATATATGTATATGTACACACAAGCAATTTGACTTGTGTAATTGTGTACCACTTAAAACCATCTCCCATAATACCAGCAATATATGGGGTATATATGTATCAAAATTTAGGAAACATTGCTTTAAGGAATAGCTGAAAGGATTTAATGAAATAAAATGGAGCAGTGCTTCTCTTAAGTCATCTTGAGATTTAGGAGAGCTGTGTTAAAGACTGCTCATTTGTCACTAAAATCCATTCTTCCCTTCAATAATGTACAGTTGTAAGTTGAAAGCAGTTACTTATCCAGGACTTCTTGCATCTGAATGTGTGTGGATTTATGAATATTCATTGCCAATGAATTTGGGCAAAAATATGGCCACTTCCAAACCAAAGCTTGTAAGAAGTAGTTGTAACCTCTTTTATGTTCTCTTTCCTTTCCTCCAGCTGTATGCAGAGATAACGAGGAAGTCCTGGGGCATAGATTCTCTATACTGGCTATAGATTGGAATTACCAGAGGGACTTTTATAAATATATCAAGTTCCATCCGAAACTACGATAACCATCCCAAACCATCCTAAACTACCATAATCTCTAGAGGTAGATCCCACGTGACATACTAGGGCTGGATTCAATGTCTCAATATTGTTAAAATGTCAGTTATCCACAGATGGATCTTTACAGTCAATATGATATAAATTAAAATTCCAATAAGCTTTTCTTATAGAAACTGACAAGCTAATTCTAAAATATGCATAGAAACGCAAGCAACACAGAATAGTCAAAACACTGTGGAAAAGAAGAATAAAATTGGGGAACTTCACCATATACCCCCTGATTTCAAAAGTTACGATATGCTACTTAATCAAGACAGTATGGCAGGCAGCCTGAGTGGCTCAGCGGTTTAGCGCTTGCCTTCTGCCCAGGTCATGATCCTGGAGACCCGGAATCGAGTCCCATGTCAAGCTCCCTGCATGGAGCCTGCTTCTCCCTCTGCCTGTCTCTTTGACTCTCTTTCTTGCTCTCTCTCTCTCTCTCTCTGTCTCTCATGAATAAATAAAATCTTTTTTTAAAAAAAGGACAGTATCGAGCTGACACGAAGATTGACAAGTTGATCACCCAAACAGAATAGAAAATATAGAAATAGCCCCGTACATTTATGGTAAATTGATGTTCTTCAAAAGGGAGAAGGGATTTCAATGGAGAAAGAAAATTGTTTTCAATAAATAGTGCTTGAAAAAAGTGGATATCCATATGGAAAGAATGAACCTTGACCCTTAGCTCACACTGCATACAAAAATTAACTCAAAGTGGAACATAGACCAAGCTAGATAAAACTATAAAATTATTAAAAGAAAATATGAGAGCATCTTTATAACCTGGGCACAGACATAGGCATGGACGGCAATAACCATAAACAAAATTATTTATTAGTTAGATTTTGTTAAAATTTAAAATGTCTGTTCATCAAAAGACACTATTAAGAAAAAGAAATTGATGACTATGCTAGTCACAGTATAGGTGAAAAAGTTCACAAGACATATCTCACAAAGGGCTTATATCCAGAATATATGAAGAACATTTAAGACTCAATGATAAGATAAACAACTTATTTTCAAGGGTAAATATTTGAACATTTTGTAAAGAATATATACAAATGGCATATATATATATAC
Organism: Canis aureus; assembly: GCF_053574225.1. NCBI lineage: Eukaryota > Metazoa > Chordata > Mammalia > Carnivora > Canidae > Canis > Canis aureus. The sequence goes on from NC_135649.1 coordinate 41,518,882, forward strand.
AAATAAATTATCAATAAACACATGAAAATATTCTTAGCATCATAAATCATTAGGGAAGTGGAAATTAAGAGCACAATGAAATTCCACTACACAGCCATTAAAATGCCTAAGATTATAAAGCTTGATAGTTCTAAGTGTTGGTGAGAATGCAGGGCAAGCAGAACTCTCCTACGTTGCTGCTGGGAATGTAAAATGGCACAAACACTTCAGGAAAAATCTGACAGTTTCTTTTAAATTAAACATATATCTTCTATATGACTAGCAAGTCCACTTCTAGATAATTACTCAAGAAGAAAGAAAACATATTTACTGGAACTGCTGTACATGAATATTCATAGAAGCTTTATTCACAATCACACAAAATGGGAAAGAAACCCCAAATGCCCATGGTTAGGTGAATAGATAAATTATAGTATAGTTCTTTAACAGACTACCTAATGATGAAAACAGAAAAATTAATCATACAATGACATGGACAAATCTGAAAAATATTATGCTAAGTGAATAAAGCCAGGAATGTATGATTTAATTAATGTAAAGTTCTGGAAAATTCAAAATAATCTATAATGATGGAAAGCACATCAGCTGTTACCTAGATATGGGCATGAACAACATTGACTGTAAAGGGGCACATGGACACTTTCTTTTGTGGTGAACATAATCTATATCTTGATTATGAAACTACATGGGTAAATATATTTTTCAAAATTCATAGAAATGTACACTTTAAATGGGTGCAGTTTATTTTTTACAAATTATCAGCAAACTTTGATATTTAAAAAGTTCACCAGTGGGCGCCTGGGTGGTGCAGTTGGTTAAGCAACCAACACTTGGTTTGGGTTTAGGTAGTGATCTTAGGTTAGTGAGATCTAGCCACCCACCAGGCTCCCTACTAATAGTGGTGTCTGCTTAAGGCTCTCTTTCTCCCTATCCCTTTGCCCCTCCCCCCTGCTCTCTCTCTTTCTTTCTCTCAAATAAATAAATTATTTAAAGTTCACTAGGGCATTGTAATGTGCAGTCAGGTTTGACAACCATTGCTCTATGGCCTTGCTTCTCAAAGTACATTCCTTAGATCAGTAACATTTGATTCTTTGGGAGCTCATTAGAAATGCAGAATCTCAGCCCTCCTCCTCCCACCTAGAAATGCAGAATGACAATCTGTATTTTAACAGGATCCACAAGTAATTTGAATGCACATGAAAATTTGGAAAACATTAGCATAGGGAATAATAAAATCTTGAGCCAGAGGGAGGCAGCCTGGGCCCTGAATCTCTACATGGAGGAAAGCCACCTGCTGACCAGGAACACTTGCCTTATACTCTAATATGAATAAGGAATAAACATATCTTGTAGATGAGCCATTTTAATTTTGGGTCTGTTTGCTATGGCAGGTTAGCTTATAACAAGACTGATCATGATTCCTAGAGGGTCTAAGTGCACAGCATAAAGTGATCTCAGTGGACAATAACTTTGAAGTCTCATGTTCATGCTTCATCTTTATTTTTTTTTTCATTTTATTTTCATACAATTATTTATTATCTTTATTTTATTTTATTTTTTATTGGTGTTCAATTTGCCAACATATAGAATAACACCCAGTGCTCATCCCGTCAAGTGCCCCCCTCAGTGCCCGTCATCCAGTCACCCCTACCGCCTGCCCACCTCCCCTTCCACCACCCCTAGTTCGTTTCCCAGAGTTAGGAGTCTTTCATGTTCTGTCTCCCTTTCTGATATTTCCCACTCATTTTTTCTCCTTTCCCCTTTATTCCCTTTCACTATTATTTATATTCCCCAAATGAATGAGACCATATAATGTTTGTCCTTCTCCGACTGACTTATTTCACTCAGCATAATACCCTCCAGGTCCATCCATGTCGAAGCAAATAGTGGGTATTTGTTGTTTATAATGGCTGAGTAATATTCCATTGTATACATAAACCACATCTTCTTTATCCATTCTTCTTTCGATGGACACCGAGGCTCCTTCCACAGTTTGGCTATTGTGGACATTGCTGCTAGAAACATCGGGATGCAGGTGTCCCAGCGTTTCATTGCATCTGTATCTTTGGGGTAAATCCCCAGCAGTTCATGCTTAATCTTTAAAATTCATTCAAATTCCTTTCTATTTCATGATGTATTTGTGGTTGTTTGAATGTAATAATAATGTTTCCAATTATGTTTTGGTTAAATAACTTCACTGCTATCCTCTAAAACTGGAAGTAAACTAAAACTCCAAGAAGATATATCATATCTATCCTGTTGCTTTCCTTTCTTCCAAGGGAGAAGTGTTCACTGTTTAAGAAGCATGAGGTTGGATAGGAAGTGTATGGCACAAAGAAGAAATTAAATGTTTTTCTTGTCACATGTAGAATGGTCAGATTTGAAAGATAGTTATCTGCAAACAGTACTTTAAACAATAGGAATGACTTTGCTCATCTGACTCTCTAGTCTCTAGTATGCAATTTCAGAGACTTTAACAGGCTCAGCATGGAGAGGAAATCATGCATATTCTATACAAATTAAGGACCATAAATGATTCTTTATATTTGTAAAAGTTGGTGTGAGAAAGTCCAGGGCCAGATGGCTTCCCTGGGGAATTCTATCAAAGTTTAAAGAAGAAACCATACGTATTCTACTAAAGCTGTTTGGAAAGATAGAAAGAGATGGAGTACTTCCAAACTCGTTCTATGAGACTAGCATCACCTTAATTCCCAAACCAGACAAACACCCCACCAAAAAGGAGAATTGTAGACCAATACCCCTGATGAACATGGATGCAAAAAATCTCAACAAGATACTAGCCAGGAGGATCCAACAATACATTAAGAAGATTATCCACCATGACCAAGTAGGATTTACCCCCAGGATGCAAGGCTGGTTCAATACTAGTAAAGCAATCAATGCGATCCATCATATCAGCAAGAGAAAGAACAAGAACCATATGATCCTTTCAATAGATGCAGAGAAAGCATTGGACAAAATACAGCATCCATTCCTGATCAAAACTCTTCAGAGTGTAGGGATAGAGGGAACATTCCTCGACATCTTAAAAGCCATCTACGAAAAGCCCACAGCAAATATCATTCTCAATGGAGAAGCACTGGGAGCCTTTCCCCTAAGATCAGGAACAAGACAGGGATGTCCACTCTCACCACTGCTATTCAACATAGTACTGGAAGTCCTAGCCTCAGCAATCAGACAACAAAAAGATATTAAAGGCCTTCAAATAGGCAAAGAAGAAGTCAAACTCTCCCTCTTCGCCGATGACATGATACTCTACATAGAAAACCCAAAAGCCTCCACCCCAAGATTGTTAGAACTCATACAGCAATTCGGTAGCATGGCAGGATACAAAATCAATGCCCAGAAGTCAGTGGCATTTCTATACACTAACAATGAGGCTGAAGAAAGAGAAATTAAGGAGTCAATCCCATTTACAATTGCACCCAAAAGCATAAGATACCTAGGAATAAACCTAACCAAAGAGGTCAAGGATCTATACCCTAAAAACTATAGAACACTTCTGAAAGAAATTGAGGAAGACACAAGGAGATGGAAAAATATTCCATGCTCATAGTGTTCAAATTGCCAACATACAGAATAACACCCAGTGCTCATCCCATCAAGTGCCCCCCTCAGTGCCCGTCACCCATTCACCCCCAGCCCCCGCCCTCCTCCCCTTCCACCACCCCTAGTTCGTTTCCCAGAGTTAGGAGTCTTTATGTTCTGTCTCCCTTTCTGATATTTCCCATATATTTCTTCTCCCTTCCCTTATATTTCCTTTCACTATTACTTATATTCCCCAAATGAATGAGAAAATACAATATTTGTCCTTCTCCGATTGACTTACTTCACTCAGCATAATACCCCCCAGGTCCATCCACTTCCAAGCAAATGGTGGGTATTTGTCGTTTCTAATGGCTGAGGAACATTCCATGTATACATAGACCACAGCTTCTCTATCCATTCATCTTTCAATGGACACCGAGGCTCCTTCCACACATTGGCTCTTGTGCACATTGCTGCTATAAACATCGGGGTGCAGGTGTCCCGGCGTTTCATTGCATCTGAATCTTTGGGGTAAATCCCCAGCAGTGCAATTGCTGGGTCGTAGGGCAGGTCTATTTTTAACTCTTTGAGGAACCTCCACACAGTTTTCCAGAGTGGCTGCACCAGTTCACATCCCCACCAACAGTGTAAGAGGGTTCCCTTTTCTCCCCATCCTCTCCAACATTTGTGGTTTCCTGCCTTGTTAATCTTCCCCATTCTCACTGGTGTGAGGTGGTATCTCATTGTGCTTTTGATTTGTATTTCCCTGATGGCAAGTGATGCAGAGCATTTTCTCATGTGCATGATGGCCATGTCTATGTCTTCCTCTGTGAGATTTCTGTTCATGTCTTTTGCCCATTTCATGATTGGATTGTTTGTTTCTTTGCTGTAGAGTTTAATAAGTTCTTTATAGATCTTGGAAACTAGCCCTTTATCTGATATGTCATTTGCAAATATCTTCTCCCATTCTGTAGGTTGTCTTTTAGTTTTGTTGACTGTATCCCTTGCTGTGCAAAAGCTTCTTATCTTGATGAATCCCAATAGTTCATTTTTGCTTTTGTTTCTTTTGCCTTCGTGGATGTATCTTGCAAGAAGTTACTGTGGCTGAGTTCAAAAAGGGTGTTGCCTGTGTTCTTCTCTAGGATTTTGATGGACTCCTGTCTCACATTTAGATCTTTCATCCATTTTGAGTTTATCTTTGTGTATGGTGAAAGAGAGTGGTCTAGTTTCATTCTTCTGCATGTGGATGTCCAATTTTCCCAGCACCATCTATTGAAGAGACTGTCTTTTTGCCAGTGGGTAGTCTTTCCTGCTTTGTCAAATATTAGTTGACCATAAAGTTCAGGGTCCACTTCTGGGTTCTCTATTCTGTTCCATTGATCTAGATGTCTGTTTTTGTGCCAGTACCACACTGTCTTGATGACCACAGCTTTGTAGTACAACCTGAAATCTGGCAATGTGATGACCCGAGCTATGGTTTTCTCTTTTAAAATTCCCCTGGCTATTCGGGGTCTTTTCTGATTCCACACAAATCTTAAAATAATTTGTTCTAACTCTCTGAAGAAAGTCCATTGTATTATGATAGGGATTGCATTAAACGTGTAAATTGCCCTGGGTAACATTGACATTTTCACAACATTAATTCTGCCAATCCATGAGCATGGAATATTTTTCCATGTCTTTGTGTCTTCCTTAATTTCTTTCAGAAGTGTTCTGTAGTTTTTAGGGTATAGATCCTTGACCTCTTTGGTTAGGTTTATTCCTAGGTATCTTATGCTTTTGGGTGCAATTGTAAATGGGATTGACTCCTTAATTTCTCTTTCTTCAGCCTCATTGTTAGTGTATAGAAATGCCATTGATTTTGTATCCTGCCATGCTACCGAATTGCTGTATGAGTTCTAACAATCTTGGGGTGGAGGCTTTTGGGTTTTCTATGTAGAGTATCATGTCATCGGCGAAGAGGGAGAGTTTGACTTCTTCTTTGCCTATTTGAAGGCCTTTAATATCTTTTTGTTGTCTGATTGCTGAGGCTAGGACTTCCAGTACTATGTTGAATAGCAGTGGTGAGAGTGGACATCCCTGTCTTGTTCCTGATCTTAGGGGAAAGGCTCCCAGTGCTTCTCCATTGAGAATGATATTTGCTGTGGGCTTTTCGTAGATGGCTTTTAAGATGTCGAGGAATGTTCCCTCTATCCCTACACTCTGAAGAGTTTTGATCAGGAATGGATGCTGTATTTTGTCCAATGCTTTCTCTGCATCTAATGAGAGGATCATATGGTTCTTGGTTTTTCCCTTGCTGATATGATGAATCACACTGATTGTTTTACGAATGTTGAACCAGCCTTGTGTCCCGGGGATAAATCCTACTTGGTCATGGTGAATAATTTTCTTAATGTAGTGCTGGATCCTATTGGCTAGTATCTTGTTGAGATTTTTTGCATCCATGTTCATCAGGGATATTGGTCTTAATTCTCCTTTTTCGTGGGGTCTTTGGTTAGATAAGGTGATGCTGGCCTCATAGAACGAATTTGGAAGTACTCCATCTCTTTCTATCTTTCCAAACAGCTTTAGTAGAATAGGTATGATTTCTTCTTTAAACATTTGATAGAATTCCCCTGGGAAGCCATCTGACGTTGGACTTTTGTGTCTTGGGAGGTTTCTGATGACTGCTTCAATTTCCTCCCTGGTTATTGGCCTGTTCAGGTTTTCTATTTTTCCTGTTCCAGTTTTGGTAGTTAGTGGCTTTCCAGGAATGAGTCCATTTCTTCTAGATTGCCTAATTTATTGGCGTATAGCAGTTCATAATAAGTTTTTTAAATCGTTTGTATTTCCTTGGTGTGGGTAGTGATCTCTCCTTTCTCATTCATGATTTTATTAATTTGAGTCTTCTCTCTCTTCTTTTTAATAAGGCTGGCTAATGGTTTATCTATCTTATTAATTCTTTCAAAGAACCACTCCTGGTTTTGTCGGTCTGTTCCACAGTTCTTCTGGTCTCGATTTCGTTGAGTTCTGCTCGAATCTTTATTAACTCCCTTCTTCTCCTGGGTGTAGGATCTATCTGCTGTTTTTTCTCTAGCTCCTTTAGGTGTAAGCTTAGCTTTTGTATTTGAGTTCTTTCCAGTTTTTGAATGGATGCTTGTATTGCGATGTATTTCCCCCTTAGGACTGCTTTTGCTGCATCCCAAAGATTTTGAACGGTTGTATCTTCATTCTCATTAGTTTCCATGAATCTTTTTAATTCTTCCTTAATTTCCTGGTTGACCCTTTCATCTTTTAGCAGGAATGTCCTTAACCTCCATGTGTTTGAGGTCTTTCCAAACTTCTTGTTGTGATTTAGTTCTAATTTCAAGGCATTATGGTCTGAGAATATGCAGGGGATGATCCCAATCTTTTGGTATCGGTTCAGACCCAATTTGTGACCCAGTATGTGGTCTATTCTGGAGAAAGGTCCATGTACACTTGAGAAGAATGTGTTTTCAGTTGAGTTTGGATGTAAAGTTCTATAGATATCTGTGAAATCCATCTGGTCCAGTGTATCATTTTTTTTTTAAACCTTTCTTTTTTTTTAACTTTTTTTAAATTTTTATTTATTTGTGATAGTCACAGAGATAGAGAGAGAATGAGGTAGAGACACAGGCAGAGGGAGAAGCAGGCTCCATGCACCGGGAGCCCGACGTGGGATTCGATCCCGGGTCTCCAGGATCGCGCCCTGGGCCAAAGGCAGGCGCCAAACCGCTGCGCCACCCAGGGATCCCTGGTCCAATGTATCATTTAAAGCTCTTGTTTCTTTGAAGATGTTGTGCTTAGAAGACGTATCGAGGGTAGAAAGAGCTAGATTGAAGTCACCAAGTATAAGTGTATTATTATCTAAGTATTTCTTCACTTTGGTCATTAATTGATTTAAATATTCGGGAGCTCCTACATTATGGGTATATATATTGAGGATTGTTAAGTCCTCTTGTTGGATAGATCCTTTAAGTATGATATAGTGTCCTTCTTCATCTCTTACTACAGTCTTCGGGTAAATTTTAGTTTATCTGATATATGGATGGCTACCCCTCCTTTCATTTGAGGACCATTTGAATGGTAAATGGTTCTCCAACCTTTTATTTTCAGGCTGTAGGTGTCCCTCTCTCTAAAATGAGTCTCTTGTAGACAGCAAATAGATGGGTCCTGCTTTTTTATCCAGTCTGAATCCCTGCGCCTTTTGATGGGGTCATTAAGCCTGTTCATGTTCAGAGTTACTATTGACAGATATGAGTTTAGTGTCATCATGATATCTATTCAGCCCTTGTTTTTGTGGATTGTTCCACTGAACTTCTTCTTAAAGGGGAATTTTAAGAGTCCCCCTTAAAATTTCTTGCAGAGCTGGTTTGGAGGTCACATATTCTTTCAGTTGCTGCCTGTCTTGGAAGCTCTTTATCTCTCCTTCCATTTTGAATGAGAGCATTGCTGGATAAAGTATTCTTGGTTGCATGTTCTTCTGATTTAAGACCCTGAATATATCCTGCCAGCCCTTTCTGGCCTGCCAGGTCTCTGTGGAGAGGTCTGCTGTTACCCCAATATTCCTCCCCATAAAATTGAGGGATTTCTTGTCTCTTGCTGCTTTAAGGATCTTCTGTTTATCTTTGGAATTTGCAAGCTTCACTATTGGATGTCGAGTTGTTGAATGGTTTGTATTGATTTTACGGGTGGATCTCTGTATTTCCTGGATCTGAATGCCTGTTTCCTTTCCCAGATTAGGAAAGTTTTCAGCTATGATTTGTTCAAATACATATTCTGGCCCTCTGGCCCTTTTGGCGCCCTCAGGAACCCCAATTAAACGTAGGTTTTTCTTCCTCAGGCTGTCATTTATTTCCCGTAATCTGTCTTCACGGTCTTTTAATTGTGTCTCTTTTTTCCTCAGTTTCCCTCTTTGCTATCAACTTGTCTTCTATGTCACTCACTCGTTCTTCCACCTCGTTAACCCTCGTCATTAGGACTTCTAGTTTGGATTGCATCTCATTCAATTGATTTTTAATTTCTGCCTGATTAGCTCTAAATTCTGCAGTCATGAAGTCTCTTGAGTCCTTTATGCTTTTTTCTAGAGCCACCAGTAGCTGTATAATAGTGCTTCTGAATTGGCTTTCTGACATTGAATTGTAATCCAGATTTTGTAACTCTGTGGGAGAGAGGACTGTTTCTGATTCTTTCTTTGGAGGTGAGGTTTTCCTTCTAGTCATTTTGCTCAGTGCAGAGTGGCCAAAAACAAATTGTATTGGGAAAAGGAGAAAAAGAGAGAGAGATAAGGAAAGAAAAGAGAAAAAGAAAAAAGAAAAAAGGAAGAAAAAAAGGAAAAGAGAAGAAAAAGAGAAAGAAAAAGAAAGAAAGGGGGATAAAAGGGTGGGGGAAGCAATCAGAAATCAAAAAAGAAATAAAGAAACACGGGGGAGTATCTTCTGATTCTGTATACTTTAAGTCCCTTGACTTCCCCTGGAACTTGTCCGTCCAGCTGGTCTTCTGGGGGAGGGGCCTGTTGTGCTGATTTTCAGGTGTTAGCACTTGGGGGAGCTGCTCTGCCCCTGCCTGGTTCAGGGCTCAGTGGGGGTTGTTTACCCTGTGAGGTCTCAGGAGGAACAACCACAGTGGCGGTGGCCAGCTCTGGAGCCCTGGATTCAGCTCCCACAGTAACTGCAGAGCTCTCAGTCCAAAGGGGCCTGGATGCTCTGGGGGCGGGGCCGCTGATCTGCTCAGCTCAGGGCAGGAGCGTCCTTGCTGTCCTGGGCCCTCCCTGCCTCTGCCTGTCCCGGGGGAGGCCAGATCCTGGGCTGTGTCCCGGGTCCTGCGCTGTTGGATTCGCGCTCCCGGGCCGCGCAACCCCCTCCGCGGAGCTGCCGCCCAAGCCCCTCCGAGCTGCTCCTGGAACCGCGCAGGCCCCTCCGCACGGAGCCTCTTCCTCTGCCCGAGCCCCTCCGAGCTGCTCCCGGCCGCGCAGTCCCCTCCGCGGAGCCTCCGCCCGAGCCCCTCCGAGCTGCTCCCGGGTCCCGCCGTGCGCTGCAGCCCTTAGGGAGCTCGGCGCACTCTCCCGGGGCGCAGGTGTCTGTTAGTGTCCCTGGGAGCCTGAGGGCATCCCCGCCCTCCTGGGTCCTGCTCCAACTCCCTGGGAGCCCCTTTCCGCCCGGGAAGGTTGGTGCAGCTCCTGCTTCTCCGGGACGGGGCTCTCCTGTCCTGGGGACACTCGCCCCGGCCTCAGCCTGGCTCCTCGCGGGGCCCCTCCCCCTTGGATGCCTTTTGTTTCTTTATTTCTTTTTTTCTCCATCTTCCTACCTTGATAGAAGCACGAACTCTTCTCACTGTAGCGTTTCAGCTGTTCTCTCTTTAAATCTCAGGCCGAATTCGTATATTTTCAGGATGATTTGAAGGTTATCTAGGTAATTTGGTGGGGACAGGTGACTTGGGGACCCTACTCTTCCGCCATCTTGCCCCTCCCTCTAGATCTACTTCCTTATATCGCAGGGTGTGTGGAATGAGTGGTTTGTTCTGCTAATTCTCCAAAAGGAGTACTGGTGAACAACAACAAACATATTCATTTCTCCGGTTGCCTTCTATGCAAGAGTTACTATCAATAAAAACAAACAAAAAACACCAACCTTGTTTGGTTCTTATTCTTTGTGGATGAGGATGAGGAAGTGTAGGGAAAGAACTGATTAGAGACAAACAGAGCCAAATCTCAAATGGTCTTAGTTTGGAATCTATTAATTCTGAATTAGTCAAAATTGAGGAAACAGCCTACTTCATTTTTATACTTTAAGAAGCCAATTTGCTAAGCTAATTATAATAGTAAACAAGATTTTTCTGCAAAGATTTATAAAATTCCTTAAAACACCAATTTTCCATGCATTGTCTAATACTCTGAAAGTACCCTCTTGGTTTATGTGTAATTATTAAGCTAATTAGTTGAACTTTCTACCTATTTCTGGAAGCAGTTCCTTAGAGGAAGTCCTACAAGGAAGCCCTTCTTCAGCCTATTTTATTTTACGAAGTATGAAAGCAAACAACCATACTTATTTTCTTTTCAAAGCAAACAGCCATACTGATTTTATTTTCAAACAGCTTGTAATTAAAGTTTCCTGGCAATTCGAACTAGCCTTTCTCCACCCTTCCTTTTTCATGGCTCAACAATATTTTTCCCCCCTGGGCAATAAGCAAGAATGGAAAGAGAAGGGGCTAAGTTCTTACCAAAGTCTCTCTGAACCATTAGGAGGCCAGGACCCATGAATTCCTATACATCCTTATCTTCTTTCTCTGGCAGGGTGTAGAAAATGTGGGTAACTGACAAAAACAAAACAAAACAAAATAAAACATTCCACCATAGTTTACCTTGCAGTCTTAGAAGGCTTCTCTGCTACTAAGAATGGAGATATGCCTTGGTATAGAAAGAAAATATGACATTTGTGGAGATTTTCTTCAGCTACTAGGAGAGTTGATTGATGTGAAACTACTACTTTTCTTAAAACCATAAACCAAGGATTACTACTTCCAATTGTAGGATTTTTCAGCTATAACAGAAGGATTCATGGAAGGGTTCCTTGAAGTTGTTCAGCAAGCCAAAGCTAGGGAGATAAGGGAGCAGCTTTTATTTACAAACCATTAGAAGTAAATTTGAAGGGATTAATTTTGTTTGAAAACCACAAAAATTGCTGACAAAGGTCATGAGGTTACTTCAAACTAGTGTGAATTTTGTGCTTTAGAGTTCATACAAACACACTGCTTGGAAAGGAGCAACAGGGATTATTCACTAGCAGAGTATACTGAATGAGATGAAGTTACTGGATTCAAAAATAGTGACCCATACCTGGCAACTTTCAAGGCAAGTTCAGAAGGAAAACCATTGCCTGGAAATTTCAAAGGGAAGTATTAAAAGTGAGAATATGATGGGTTCTGCTTGTAACTTTAAGAAGATAAGAAGGTAAGGGCCCTCCTCTATTTTCCCAAGCATGAAATTAACAGGATGTTTTAATGGTGGCATAATCAAATTTAATGTAATACAGACCTAAAACAATATTTTTCAGAAAAGTATTTGCTTTTATGTTTTATGGTTTAAGTGAAAACTGGGCTGCATTCTAAATGTGTTTTGGTCATAACAGAGTTCTGATTTTTTCTGTAGCACTTTTAACACTAGAACACAATCAAAGGGAAAATAGAATTTTGTTTACAAATTTCTGCGTATAGGTCTGCATGAATAGCTGTAACATGATTGAGGGTTAATTGAAAAAGTTTAAAAAAGTGTATCAAAAGTAGTCAAATAAGCAAATCAAAGAATTATCAACTAATAAAAATCATTTGGCATCCTTTTCAGCATATGTTTTCTTACATGAGATACCTAATATTTGGAGATAGTCCCATCCCTTTGGGCTTTATGGTTAGAATCACAGACATTCTGAGTAGAAAGGAAATTTATTTTTTTTTCTTTTTTTTTCTTTTCTTTTATTTTATTTATTTATGATAGGCACACAGTGAGAGAGAGAGAGAGAGGGGCAGAGACATAGGCATAGGGAGAAGCAGGCTCCATGCACCGGGATCCCGACGTGGGACTCGATCCCGGGTCTCCAGGATCGCGCCCTGGGCCAAAGGCAGGCGCCAAACCGCTGCGCCACCCAGGGATCCCTATTTTGTTTTCTATTTTTAATTTTTTTTTATTTATTTATGATAGTCACAGAGAGAGAGAGAGAGAGAGAGAGAGACAGAGAGGCAGAGAGAGAAGCAGGCTCCATGCACCAGGAGCCCGACGTGGGATTTGATCCTGGGTCTCCAGGATCGCGCCCTGGGCCAAAGGCAAGCACTAAACTGCTGCGCCACCCAGAGATCCTCAGAAAGGAAATTTAGATGTTATCTGGTGCAGTAAGTTTTTTCAAATTTCTTTTCTTTGAATTTCTTCAATCAAAATCTTATTTGAAAACTCAACATAGGAACCTGGTAAAAGAGGCAAGTCTCTAATTAAAGTAGAAGTCAAGAGTCCTGAAACCTAGTCTATTTCCATAGCACTCCTTCCCTCACATTTTCAGACTGAAAATCTGAGGTCTACAGAGAGTAAGTGACTTGGTCAATTTCACTTAACACGTGTTAAGTGATCTCCTAATTTTCTTCCGTTTCACTTTCTACCCCCTTGCACCTCTAATAAAAGAAACACATTTGTGCATATGCACACAAATGCCCCATCCCAGGTGGCCAGTAGGAGCTCATATTGGCTGTCACAACTACTAAAATATCATTGTGATTATCTTCATTAAATTCTATCCCAGGTATATTTGCATTTCTGCAGAGAAAATTGGGAAGAAGGTAACGGCAAAGCTAGTGAAGTGTATGACTTAAGATGGCATGACAGCACTGTGGCAAATTTTCCTGTGTGTTGGCTTCCTCGAATCACACTTTATAGGCATTCTCATATTTACCCAATATTTAAGGCTAACCATACTGGTTTTAACCATTAGATTAAAAAAACCATACATATTTAAAAAGAGTGGCTTCAGACAAAAGTTTACCAGGAATTTGCGTTTAGTCCATTTTGTTCTTGAGATTTGAACAAGCAGGATGATAGTAAAAGGCACTCCCATTCTTATTTAGTGGTTTCATTTTACTGGGCTTCTTTCTGAATAGGGGCAATATTCCAGAATACTTTGCTTCGTTTTCTCTATGGCTAGCAGATTGGCCTGTATATATGTATGTGAGTAAATGAATACATGTGGTATGAGGGAGAGATAGAGATACTCATGGAAAGAGGCACATACAAAGAAACCAATACATAGAGACACAGAGAGTGATACTTACACACAGAGATACAGGGAGAGAGAGAGACAGAGAGAGAGAGAGAGAAAAGAGAGAAAGAAATATAGTGAGTGACAGTGACAGAGAAATACTGCAAGACAGAGAGAAACAGTGACACATATTACAGAGTGAAACAGAGAGGGCAATATTGAGACTGACAAATCGAGAGAGGTACATACAAAGAAATAGAGTAACATCTGTACAAGGTGAGACACACACACACACACAGAGACTAAAGAAAACAGCTGAGAGGGAGTGACAGAGAAAGTGATGGAGAAACACTGAGGAAAATAATGGTGATAGGGGAAGAGAAATCGCTCTCATTTGTTTTCTTCCCCATTTGAAGCTTTCAAAGTGTGTGTGTGTGTGTGTGTGTGTGTTCCATTTAAGTTGGACATCAAATTTCAGTATCTTCTTTTCAGAGACTACTCTGGGCAGTATCTGCTGCTCAGAGGCAAATACTTTAATCTGACTATAGAAAATATATTCCCTTTTCCCATTATGTTTACTAAATTTAATTGTTTGGGAATCATAATTATAGGAGCATGGAAGCCAAACCTGAATGAACCTGGGGCTGACAAGGAATCAACATGATGAATTGACCAGTGGTTTTCTAGGTCCCCTGACATTCATGTTCCCTTGACAATCCTGCTGTGCTATGTGCTTTCTGGGCTTAGTCTCCATGTAAGGCAGATGCAGGGGCTGGATGTACCCTATTTCTAATGTCTGTATGCCTGGCACTCATCACAGTCTTATGATCTTCCCTATGCTCTCAGCGAGGCGAGGAGGTGCTCACTTCAGCAGGAAATTCTCCATCTTACCTATTCTGGCAGGAGACTTCCCACTGTTGTCTAACACTATACACTGTAATAGTTCCCATGTAAAAATGACCAAAAAAAAAAAGAGGCTCAGTCTCACAAGTCCACACACTGTAAGTGGTTCTGATGACCAATCAGATCTAATAGTCTGCAGCCACTATTCACATACACACCCACACTTACACACATGTCCACTCATGTATGCATACACACACAGAGAAGAAATGAATGTTTATATTTACCACAAAATGTGTGCAAGAATGTTCAGAGCAGCTTTATTCATAATAGCTCCAAACTGGAAACCATCCAAATATACATAGTAGAGCAAGTAAATAAATTATGGATAACTAATTACATATTCTTACAGAAGAATACAGTGCAACAATAGTAAATGAATTACTGATACAGAACATGGATGAATCCCATGGACAGGAACTATGAATAAAGAAGGCAGACACAAAAGAGTATGTATTGTATGCTTTCATTTATATGAAGTTCAAGAACAGGCAAATATAATGAATGGTAATGCAGGTCAGAATGATGGTTACCTCTGCAGAGAGGGTATTAACTAGGAAGAAGCTTGAGGGAGACTTCTTTGGTGCTGAAATGCTTTGTATCTTGATCTAAGACAGGGGTCAGCAAATTATAGCCTCAGGGCCAAATTGGACCACCAACCTATTTTTTGTACATCTGGGGAGCTAAGGATAATTTTATATTTTAAATGTTGGGAAAGGATAAAAAATAGAATATTTTATGACGTGTGAAAATCATGAAGTTCATATTTCAGTGTTCCTAAATATTTATTGGCATATAGCCACACCCTTTGTTTACATATTGTCTAAGACTGCTTTTGTGTTACAAAGTTGAATAGTTGTGACAGAGACCATATGGCCTGCAAAGCCTAAAATATTTACTCTCTAGCCTTTACAAAAAAAGTTTCCTGATCCTTGATGTAGGTCATAGTAACAAGGATATAGACATATGGAAAAGCTCATTGAGCTGTGCATTTAAGATTAATGCATTTTATGCACTTTATTGCAAAGAATTTTTTCAATATCTAGAGAAAGATTAATAAAAGGCATTGCTCAGATGCTTGATGTACATTAGATTAAAAAACTAAATGCTGAATTCAGTTCCTTCTTTACTTTCTTTGTTATAGATGAGAATTGCTCCTTTATACACCTTGTTTATGACTAAAGTATTATGTGAAACAACAGGAGAAGCAACTTTATTTATTTATTTATTTATTTTATTTATTTATGATAGTCACACAGAGAGAGAGAGAAAGAGGGGCAGAGACACAGGCAGAGGGAGAAGCAGGCTCCATGCACCGGGAGCCCGACATGGGACTCGATCCTGGGTCTCCAGGATCGCGCCCTGGGCCAAAGGCAGGCGCTAAACCACTGCGCCACCCAGGGATCCCGAGAAGCAACTTTAATATAAATTAACCAATCAGGAAAGTTCCTTCAAATCATAAAACTCTGAGCAATGTCTTGCAAGTAGAAAAAATATAATTAATATGTCATTTCTTCTTATTTTTTAAAGATCAAAACACTAAAATGGAAAATTGTTTTGGCAATAACAGAACATCTGACTCTCATTGGTGGTCAACCTCTGAGTCATTTATTAAATCATTGTTAAAGGCCATCATGACTTGTCTGAACAGGCATTTGTGTTTTTTTTTTATTTTTTGGCATTTGTGTTATTAACTTAAAAACTACTTTAAAAAAAAACCCATGCTACTCTTTCACAGAAAAATATTGATTACTACGAAGAGCCCACTGTAATTCAAATGATAGTGACAAATGCACTATTATCATTTCTTGTTGGAAACTTGAAATGATGCAATTTACTTACATTGTCAAATTTGCTCCTAACTTTACTTTCATATTTTGGCTGTTTGCAATATTTATAAATTATACTGTATGTCAAAGTGTGAAAAAGAAAAGGAGAGCTGGAAAATATATTTACAATATGGCTTCAGGGTGGGAAATGCAATTGTTTCTAAAAGGCAGACTATAAGTTTAAAATCACAGGCTGGCAGTCCCATGAGCCAGTGACAGACTTTTCATTAAATCTTGGCTAAATTGTATAGTTGTGCTGTTGCAGTAGTTGATGATATTGTTACAATCAAAGTTGTCAACTAAACAATCTGAAACTGATCCAAATAGAGAGGCAAGACAAAGCTAGTTGATTTTGTGAGTCAGTTGATGTTTCTTTTCCTCCTATTAGTGGCATTTTATATTCCTCTTTATTTTTTTAAAAAATTTTTTATTTATTTATGACAGCACACACAGAGAGAGAGAGAGAGAGAGGCAGAGAGATAGGCAGAGGGAGAAGCAGGCTCCATGCACCAGGAGCCTGATGTGGGATTCGATCCCGGGTCTCAAGGATCACGCCCTGGGCCAAAGGCAGGCACCGCTGCGCCACCCAGGGATCCCTATATTCCTCTTTAAATAGCATGCAGCCTCCAATATTCTGACCAAGCATGTATCACCTGTGTTGAAATACCTGAAAGCTTTTAAATTTGGATTGCAGGACTGCTCCAGTCTATCTCTGATTTCTTTCTTGTGAACCTTGTTCCCATTTCTTGAAGTGATGGATGGTTTTAGCTCCAATTTGAAGCCTGTCTAGCTTCAGACATTCATTTTTTCATGGGAAATAGCCCACTATGGGGTTGTTGGAAGATTAAACAAAATAATGCGTATGAAGTTACAAGAGCACAGTAACATTCTATAATTGATCTAATATCAACTTTGTAAGAAACCCATTTGGTCTTTATACCTAATTGGTGGTAATTGGATCTAAGCAGAGAAGGAAGCAACAGCAGTAATGTGCAACAGAACTTTCTGTGATGATGGAAATGTCCTGTATCTATGCTGTCCAATTCAGTAGCCAATAGTCATAAGTGGCTATTAAGCACTTGAAATGTGTTAGAATGACTAAGTGAATTTTTAATTTAATTTTATTTAAACTCAAATGTAAATAGCTGCATGTGATTAATGGCTACCATACTGAACCATATAGCTTTAGTGACTAAATTTTACTTGTTAAAGTAGCTTTGGATTAGGTGTTTTTTCTTCCTTCCTTCCTTCCTTCCTTCCTTCCTTCCTTCCTTTCTTTCTTTCTTTCTTTCTTTCTTTTCTTTCTTCTTTCTCTTTCCTTCTTTTTTTTAAGTGCCAGGGCCCCTTGGGAAGTCTGGTGAAAGTACTGGGCAATTTCTTGCCTGGTAACCATCAGTTTGTTCTCTACTGTTAAGAGTCTGTTTCTTGGTTTGCATTTTTCTCTCTTTTTTGTTCCCCCACTATGCTCATTTGTTTTGTTTCTTAAATTCCACATATGAGGGAAGTCATATGGTATTTGTCTTTCTCTGACTCATTTGGCTTAAATAATACTCTCTAGCTCTATCCGTGTCATTACAAATGGCAAGATTTCATATTTTATTATTGTTGAGTAATATTCCATTGTGTGTATGTGTGTGAGTATACCCCTGTATGTATGTGTGTGAGTATACCCCATCTTCTTTATCCATTCATCAGTTGATGGACACTTGAGCTGTTTTCATAATTTGGCTATTGTAGATAATGCTGCTATAAACATTGGGAAGCACTGATTTGCATTTCTTTGCTTTTAAAGGTGAAGCCAGTAATGCACATTGGGGTCAACGTGTCCGCTGCTTTAGAAAACTGCTTCATGGGGCAGCTGGGTGGCACAGACAGTTAATTGGTGGACTCTTGGTTTCTGCTCAGGTCATGATCTCAATTTGGTGAAATGGACCCCTGTGTAGAGCGCCTTACTCAGCGGGGAATCTGCTTGAGATTCTCTCTCTCCCTCTCCTCTGCCCCTCCTCATGTTCTCTCTCTCTCTCTCTCTCTCGTAAATAAATAAATCTTTTTTTGAAAAAAGAAAACTGCTTCAAGAGCCCTCCACTTTTTTCTTGATTGCAAATGGAGACCTCATAAGTTCAGCTTCTTCCCTCCTCATCCCTAGAAAAGCCTTGAGTAGGTGGAATCATGTACTTACAGATGGTTACAGAAAAAATAAATCTGAGGGGCGGAGCAGTCCACAGACTACTTTAGAGGGAAAACTGGTTGAGAATGGGGAGAGTTGGAGAATAAGCAGTTTTATGTGGACATTGGCAGAGATACGTTTAAGAAATTGCCTTACAGTGAATTACTTTTTGACAAGTCAAAAATGAGAGGGAGGGTCTTATGGTCAGAAATCTTCTCTATCTCCTATTGTAGGATCCAGAAAGTCTAAAGGGAGTGGAAATGATCATCAGTCCAAGTCAACATTGAATCCAGCGACAATGCATCCCCTCAGCCCCCAAAGAGGAAAAGGAAAAAAGAAGTGAATTTGGAAAAACCAAAAAAAAAAAAAAAAAAAA
Organism: Canis aureus; assembly: GCF_053574225.1. Lineage (NCBI taxonomy): Eukaryota > Metazoa > Chordata > Mammalia > Carnivora > Canidae > Canis > Canis aureus. Next base: position 41,537,440 of record NC_135649.1, read on the forward strand.
AAAAGGTAAAATTGAAGAATAAAATTGAAGAATTCACCAAAAATAATTCCAAACAGTGAACCACTTGTTTCTCTGGACCCAAAGAAGATACTCCATATTGTCATATAATGAGAGTTTTCAAAGACTTTTTGTATACAAAAGATTCTTCTGTTTTTCCTGCTAAATTTCTATTTGTAATTAGAGGTTGTACACAAGGACATGTGTTTTGAGGTAAAATATTTCTTGTGGTGGTCTTATAAACAAAAGGTAAATTTTGTCATCCTTTCCTTCTACTGAAAGGGCTTAACATTTTTATCAACATTTACTGATGTTGGCCTCTCTTCCTTATGTGTCTACAACTCTTGTCCACATTTATCACGTGTTACTAAGAGTCACAGATCTCTTCCCTCCAAATGAAATTTTACTAATTTTACTGATATCCAAGAGAATACTACACACAGAACTTCACTAATAACCAAAATGTACCCCCCCAAAAAAAAACCACCAAAAAACCCCCAAACACCCCACCAACTACTGGACAACTTCTTTAAAATCTTTTTTCCTTTCTTTTTAAAAAATGGCTTTCTTGAGGTTTAATCTACATACTATACAATTCACTCTTTTAAAAGTGCATAATTCTGTGGTTTTTAGTATATTTACAGATACATGCAACCATTGCCACTGTCAATTTTAGAACATTTGCAACACCTCAAGAACCCACATATCATTTAGCTGTTATCTCCTGTCCCCTCACCCATGTCCCTAGCCCTAAGCAATGAATAATCTATTTTCTTTTTTAAATATTTTATCTATCTATCTATCATCTATCTATCTATCTATCTATCTATCTATCTATCTATCTATCATCTATTTATCTATCTATCTATCTATCTATCTATCTATCTATCTATCATCTATCTTATCTATCTATCTGTGACACAGAAATAAAGGTAGAGACATAGGCCGAGGGAGAAGCAGGCTCACTGCAGAGAACCCAATGTAGGACTCGATGTAGGACTTGATCCCAAGATTTGGGATCATGCCTTGTGCCAGAGGCAGACGCTCAACCACCAAGCCATACAGGTTCTTTACTTCCTACCTTTATAAATTTCCTATTCTGGATTTTCACACTGTTAAGTGTTGAATTGTGACTCCAAAAGAAAAAAGACCTAGCACCCAGTACCTAAAAATGTGACCTTATTCTGAAATCATTGCAGATATAATTAGTTAAAAAGAGGTCATCTGGAGTAGAGTGGGCTCTGATCTAATGTGGCTGGTGTTTTTATAAGAGGGAAATTTGGACACAGACACATGCAGAGGGAAAATGATGTGTAGAAACAGGGAAAAAAGAGCCATGTGAATAGAGGCAGAGGTTGAAATAGTGAAAGCCAAGGAATACCAAGGACTGCTTGCAAACACTGCAATCTATAGGAGGCAAGTAAAAAATTCAACCCTGCAGGTTTCAGAGGAAATATAACTCTGATAATTTTAGACTTCTAGCTTCCAGAACTGTGAGACAATAAATTTCTGTTGCTTTAAGCCACCCAGTTTGTGATACTTTGTTATGGTAAGCCTGGGAAATTAATATACATAGGAATGGAATCAAATAGCATGTGATCTTTTGTGACTGGTTTCTCTCACTTACCGTAATACTTTCGAAGTGCATACATAAGCATGTATCAATATTTCATTCCTTTTTATAGCCAAATAATATTCCATTGTATGGCTGTATCACCTTTATTTATTTATTTTTCACTTTTTGGCTACTATGAATAATGCTGCTGTAAGCATTTGTGTACAATTTTCTGTGTGGACATATGCTTTAATTTCTCTTGGGTATATACCTAAGGGTGGAAATGCTGGGTCATATGGTATCTTTATGTTTAATCATTTGTGGAACTGACAGACTTTTTTCCAAGGTGGCTGGACCATTGTTACCATTAGAATATGAAGATTCTGTTTCTCCATATCACTGTCAACACTTGTTACCTGACTTTTGATTCTAGCCATCCTACAGGATGTGAAGTGGTATCTTATTGTGGTTTAATTTCCATTTCTTTAATGACTAACAATGTTGAGCATCTTTTCATGTGCTTCTTAGCCACTTGTATATATTCTTGGAAGAAATGTCTATTCAAGTCCTTTGCTCATTTTTAATGGGTATTTGTATTTTTATTATTGATTTAGTAGTTCTTTACATTTTCTAGATAAAAGCCCCTTAACAGCTATATGATTTGCAAATTTCTTTCCTGTTCTGTGGATTTTTTTTTTTACTTACTTGATGGTATGCTTTGACATAAAAGTTTTTAATTTTGGTGAAATACACCAATTTTTTTCTTTTTGCACCCATGCTTTGGGTGTTATGTGTGAAAATCCTTTGCCAAATCCAAGGTCATGAAGATTTACCCTTATGTTTCCTTCTAAGTGATTTATAGTTTTTACTCTTATATTTAGGTCTTTGATGCTTTTGAGTTAATTTCTGTATATGGTCTGAGGCTAGACATCTAAATTCATTGTTTTACATGTTGCTACCTACTTATATCAGCAATTTGCTGTAAAGACCATTTGTTGAATTTTTTGAATTTGAATTGAATGGTCTTGGCACCCTTGCTGAAAATCAGTTGACCACAGATGTATGGGTTTATTTTTGCACCTTCAATTTGTTTCCATTGACTTATATTTCTATCCTTTTGCCAGGATCACACTGTCTTGGTTACTGATTCTCTGGAGTCAGATTTGAAATTGGGAATTGTAAGTCTTTCTACTTTTTTCTTTTTCATGATAGTTTTGGCTATTCTGGATCCCTTGCCAGCTTTTAGAATCAGTGTCAGTTTCTACAAAGAATTCAGCTAGGATTCTGACAGAGACTGCACTGAATCTGTATATCACTTTAGGAAGTGTTGCTGAATTAAAAATGGTAAATCTTACAATTCATGAGCATGGCATATTTTCCCATTTAGAGCTATAATTTCTTTCAATTACACTTTGTAGTTACCTAAGTTTTGCACTGCTTTATTTAAATTTGTTCTTAAGTATTTTTTTCTTTTTATGCTACTGTTAATGGAATTGTTTTTTAAATTTTCATTTCAGATTGTTCATTGCAAGTGGATAGAAATGCAACTGATTTTTCTATATTCATCTGTATCCTACAACCTTGCTCAACTCATTTATTAGTTTTAATAGTTTATTTATTTATTTATTTATTTAAAAATTTTATTTACTTATTCATGAGAGACAGAAAGAAAAAGAGAGATGCAGAGACACAGGCAGAGGGAAAAGCAGGCTCCATGTAGGGATCCTGACATGGGACTTGATTCCAGGTCTCCAGGATCAGGTCCTGGGTTGAAGGCAGCACCAAACTGCTAAGCCACCAGGGCTGCCCAATTTTAATAGTATTTTTTAAAGTGGCTTCCTTAGGATTGTCTATATACAAAACCATGTAATCTGTGAATAAATAGTTTTACGTCTTCCTGTCCAATATTAATGCTTGTATTTATTTTTCTTGCCTAATTGCTCTGGATAGAACCTCCAGTATATAAATAATGGTGAAAGGGGGGATCCCTGGGTGGCGCAGCGGTTTGGCGCCTGCCTTTGGCCCAGGGCGCGATCCTGGAGACCCGGGATCGATTCCCACATCGGGCTCCCGGTGCATGGAGCCTGCTTCTCCCTCTGCCTGTGTCTCTGCCTCTCTCTCTCTCTGTGACTATCGTAAATAAATAAAAAAATAAAAAAAAATATTTAAAAAATAATGGTGAAAGGGAATATAAGGGAATGGAGAAGAAATGTGTGGGAAATATCAGAAACAAACATATAAGCTGTATTCTAAAATGTCTGGTAAAACATTAATATAATATGCAGTTATCTATGGGGTGCCTGGGTGGCTCAATCGGTTAAGCACCTGCCTTTGGCTCATGTTGTGATCCCATGGTCCTGGGATCAAGCCCTGTGTTGTGCTCCCTGCTCAACGGGGAGTCTTCTTCTCCCTCTCCCTTTGGCCCTCTCCCTGCTCATGCTCTCTCTCTCTCTCTTGCTCACTCTGTCTCTCAGATAAAGAAACAAATCTTTAAAAATATTCAAATATCTGTGATTATTATTACTGTAGAAAAATTACAGGGATGGTTAAAACTACTATAATTTTTTTCCTGGCATTCATAATAAAGAAACTGCTACATTTTAATTAGATATTAATGAAAACAAAGGTGTAAATTTTTTCTCTACAACCAATGGGCTTCCTGAATTATGTTTATGGACTCTTTGTGGGGTCTGTTGGTCCCAGATTCAGAACTCCTGCTAAGTGCTCCCTGACATAGGAAGAAAGTGATGAATTCTGAGAAAACTCATCCTGTTCTATAATCATTAAAGAACTTCTAAGGTGCCACTGAGATTTAGGCTATGGCAAAATCTAAGTGTCTTTTCTCAGTTTCTTTAATCTCCATTCCTTCTTCATCTAGACAGCTGAAACAATGATCTATATTTTTATCATTTCTTTCTCTGTTGTGTTTTCTCTCCTTCATATCCAACCCATCTTCACTCTCTGAAATGGTTCAAGGTGTTTTTGTTAAAATTCTCCTCCGTTCTTGTTACCATGGTCACCTTACACAAACCCTCTTCAAACCTCTTCACTGACTCCCAAATTGCTTGCTATCAAGAATGGAACCTTATTATCTTTATCTGAAAAGCTCACTGTCGAATCACTCTGCTTCCCTCTCTCATTTCTTCTCCCACAAGGGTTGGATCAGGATGTGACATGTGCTGTGGCTGTAGGCACTCATGATTTTGTAATAGTTTCAGTGGAAAGTCCTAGCACTAGGATCCAAGGGGAAGCTAGTTGTGTCATGTCTCAAAGAGATGTCACTCTGTACAAATTCACAGTGCCATTTTTGTTTGTTATTTTGGGATGTCATTGTTATTTGGAGGACTATTCTCCCAGTCCTCAGCCAAACCTTTGTTCATCTAACCTGCTTCTTTCCTCCTTTTTAAATCTTGGCTTAAGATGACTCTGATTTTGAAAGTATTTCCTCCATTTTCTTTCACTTCTGGAGAAAATCAGTGATTAATTTATAAATTTAGCTGTCAACACTAATCTCCAGAACATTTTTCTCTGCAACATTTCAACTTTTAAAAGCATATCCTAGTTTCTTTCATAAAATTGCAAACCAAACAGAAGTCTGCATATGTGGTCTGCTTATTAAGGCCATTTGATTACACATCAGTCTCTTAACCATACACTTTTACTCTTCAGCTAAGTTCTGTAGCAATAGTACTTGGAAAGGGCTGTCACTAAATAGAAAAGATAATATGCATAAGCAAGTGATGGGAGAAAAAACAGAACAATAAACAATTCTTTTTGGTTCTCAACAGGTAAGGTTATTCTTTTTTTTCCCATGAAACTTCTATAATGCAAAATATGGCTGTATGGCTGTTGGAAACAGTACAACAGAACCATTTCTGTGCCTGGGTAGATGACCCATTTTAATATCGTTTTGTTTGTCAACTGGTTATACAAATTCTCTACAATGATAATTTTGTATGAAAAGATTCCCCCCACTGTATATGTGATAGCCTTTTTCCATAATAAAAATACCTGATCTGGGGATCCCTGGGTGGTGCAGCGGTTTGGTGCCTGCCTTTGGCCCAGGGCGCGATCCTGGAGACCCGGGATCGAATCCCACGTCAGGCTCCTGGTGCATGGAGCCTGCTTCTCCCTCTGCCTATGTCTCTGCCTCTCTCTCTCTCTGTGTGACTATCATAAATAAATAAAAATTTAAAAAAAGTAAAAAAAATACCTGATCTTATGCTTTTTGCACTATGTTGAGAAGAGAGAGTTGAACTGAATTGTAGATGGGTTCTTCAATGCTCATTTGTTTTATTATCAAGTAGAAATTTCTGCTCAACTACTCTTCTTGTTGCATTCTTAAAATCTTTCTGACTCATCCACTCCCCCAAGACCTAGCCTCCAAAATCACTGAAATAAGACAAAACAAATCCTGAGATGGATTTTGTTTGCATAACACTTCCCATATTTTTCTTCTGGTATTTGCAGACTAGAGTAGAAATAGAAGTCTTAGCAAAAGCACCAATAAAGCAAAATTCTTCTTTAATAAACTAGTTGGTGATCCACTGAACTGTATATAACAATGTAAAGTCAACAGGTGGAAAGGAGGAAGAGCCAGAACGGCAGGTTGCCAGTTTCTTTTTGCATATATTAAGTTTTAGAGTCTGGCAAAATATTGTGGAGATGTCCAGCAGGATGTTAGAAAGTCAATTATATTTTTATTTCCCAAGTTTTATGTTTTGCACCAAAACACCCAACTCACACTCTTAGATATTTAAGTATTGAATGGACTTGAAAGCTTTATCTAGACAACTGCTCTGGGGTAATAGAAACAGTATGTGAAAAAAATGAATTAATGAATTTACTATTATTTTCTTGGTTCAGTCTTTGGTCCTTAAAACATGTAAGTCTTGGAAATAATTGGCTCTACATAATATACTTTTAGTCCTCACACTGTATTACATAACAAAATGTTGACTTACATCCATATTATTATGACATCATGAGCACCCACCCCATTTTGCATTTTATTTTCCAGAAGCAACAATTATTATCTCTGTTATTTTCTTCATCTAAACATTTCTTCTGAACTCTAGAGTTCAGCTACCTTTCCAGGAAGTTGAAATCTGAAGGCTGGCCTCTTATAGATAAAAGAGAAGGATGTTTAATTATCTTTGAGAATTAAGCACATTATATTTCTAATGACACTAATAAAGTCAATAAAACTGGATAATCTAATTGTCTCTCATATGAAAGAAATGTCCCTAGTAGCCTATTTATATATCTACCATTACCTAGGTAATTTACCCAAAAAGCTTCTGCTTTTATATGAATTACTTTAGATTGTTATATGGTTGTTTTCAGCCTGAATTGTCCAAAGAGATATAGTATACGTACCATGAAAGAAAAGCAGGCTGCCTTCAAATAGATGTGGGAGTGGGATTTATGCATTAGGTGCATGTTATTCATCACTGCTACCTTTGATGTTTGCAAAGAATACCTTTTGTGGAGTACACAGAAGACATGGTACATAGAAGCACTTAGAGATCTTTACACTCAAATATAAATGATAATAATGGAATACAGATTATTGTATAGGATTTGATGAAGACGTACACAGGCCAGACAAAGTATTTGAGTCGTTTAGCTTTACTTCTATGCTGGTTACTTTTTGGAATCATATTGGATATCTTTGCAACAGATATTTTGCAAAATGTCAGTCAGGAATGGAAATTGAAAGCAAATCTGTTTTAATAAGTTGATTTACGATAAGATGATCAGATGACCCATACCTATCCAGTCTATACCATCTTAGTATGGGGGACCATTAAGTGAATTGTCAAGTAACTGTAAAAGTCCCACACTCAGGTCCAGTCAAGAGTCAAATTACCCTGAATCTAGTTAAAGACTTTGGAAGGTTTTGTAAATTATAATACTTAAGTTAGATCAATAAGAATACTATTATGAACAACATGTAAACAAAAAATTCACAGGTGTTCTTATGGGTTCTGAGCCCCTGATCCTGAACTTGTGAGGAAAATTGAGAGACTTAGACCAAGATTGGTGTTCCTTCTTTAGACGGGTTAGTGGGAAAGTATGAGCAGAATCTTCCTGGGTTGCCTTGTCCTGGCTGCAGCAATGCCCCTCTGACTCTGTAACATTTGCCAGACTCAGCCTGGAAACCATACAAAACATTAAGGAATTATCCTGTCCTGTAAATTTGGCCCATGATGATTGGTCTACAACATGATAGCTTAATTTCAGGAGCATTTATATTTTCTGTGTGCTTCCAGATTACTAACAATTCCATACTTGACTCAGCATAATACCCTCCAGTTCCATCCACGTTGAAGCAAATGGTGGGTATTATGCTGAGTGAAATAAGTCAATCGGAGAAGGACAAACATTATATGGTCTAATTCATTTGGGGAATATAAATAATAGTGAAAGGGAATAGAAGGGAAGGGAGAAGAAATGGGTAGGAAATATCAGAAAGGGAGACAGAACATGAAGACTCCTAACTCTGGGAAACGAACTAGGGGTGGTGGAAGGGGAGGAGGGCAGGGGGTGGGGGTGAATGGGTGACAGGCATTGAGGGGGGCACTTGACGGGATGAGCACTGGGTGTTATTCTATATGTTGGCAAATTGAACACCAATAAAAAATAAATTTATTATTAAAAAACAATTCCATACTTGATAAACCAAAGCTTATGAAATATAATTCTCAAATGCGCACACAACTCCCAATAATATTATGCTAGAGAATGTTAGTTGTAGTCAACCAATAAAAAGGAATGAGCTCAGCAATATAGAGTGAGTTGACACCAGGAACCATGATCAATATTGAAAGCAGTAGTCAAATCTAGCCCTGGAGAAGGACTCCAATAAGTAGTTATTTGAAGAAGACTTTTCATGACATAAAGAATGGCATTTTTCTACATAAATAAGGTATATTACATATATATGTAATATAATATAAATAATATAGTAATATAATATATATTATCCTTAAACACTATGTTGAATATTTGTTGAAACAATTCTCATTTTTAAATATTTGATGGATTAATCATCTCAGCATTCCTTTTTTTTTTTTCCTTTCTTTCTTTTTTTTTTTTTTTAATTTATTTTTTATTGGTGTTCAATTTACTAGCATACAGAATAACACCCAGTGCCCGTCACCCATTCACTCCCACCCCCCGCCCTCCTCCCCTTCTACCACCCCTAGTTTGTTTCCCAGAGTTAGCAGTCTTTATGTTCTGTCTCCCTTTCTGATATTTCCCACACATTTCTTCTCCCTTCCCTTATTTTCCCTTTCACTATTATTTATATTCCCCAAATGAATGAGAACATATAATGTTTGTCCTTCTCCGACTGACTTACTTCACTCAGCATAATACCCTCCAGTTCCATCCACGTTGAAGCAAATGGTGGGTATTTGTCATTTCTAATAGCTGAGTAATATTCCATTGTATACATAAACCACATCTTCTTTATCCATTCATCTTTCGTTGGACACCGAGGCTCCTTCCACAGTTTGGCTATCGTGGTCATCTCAGCATTCCTTACTGCATATGGGATAAAATACATATACAAAGAATGGCATTTTCAAACCAAGGTAGAAGCTGAATTGAGTTGGAAATGTAAAAACATTCCATCTATCCAGATGCTCCTAGAGATGATAAGCAGTAGTTATAGCAATAAATAGGGACACAGCAACTGTGATTTTTAATTTTAAATTCAATTAATTAACATATAATGTATTATGGATTTCAGAGGTAGAGTTCAGTGATTCATCAGTCTTATATAAAACAGTGCTCATTACATCACTTGTCCTCCTTAATGTCCATCACCCAGTTGCCCCATTCTCCTACTCTCTCCTCTACAGCAACTGTCCATTTGTTTCCTATGATTGAGTCATTTAGGGCTTGTCTCCCTCTCCAATTATATCTCGTTTTATGTTTCTCTTCCTTACTCTATGCTCCTCTGTTTCTTAAATTCCACATGAGTGAAGTCATATGATAATTGTCTTTCTCTGACTTATTTCACTTAGCAAAATACCCTCTAGTTCCATCCATGTCATTGCAAATGTCAAGATTTCGTTTTTTTCATGGCCAAGTAATATTCCATTGAATAGGGATGCCTGGGTGGCTCAGCGGTTGAGCATCTGCCTTCAGCTCAGTGCATAATCCCAGAGTCCTGGGATCGAGTTCCACGTTGAGCTCCCTGCTTCTCCCTCTGCCTATGTCTCTGCCCCTCTCTCTGTGTGTCTCTTATGAAAAATAAATTATATATATATATATATATCATATATCACATCTTCTTTATCCATTCATCTGTCCATGGACATCTGAGCTCTTTCCATAGTTTTGCTATTGTGGACATTGCTACTATAAATATTGGGGTGGAGGTACCCTTTTGAATCTTTGGAGTAAATATCTAGTAGTGCAATTGCTGGATCATAGGGTAGCTCTATTTTCAACTTTTGGAGGAACCTCCATACTGTTTTCCAGAGTGGCTGCACCAGCTTTCATTTCCACCAATAGTGTAAGAGGGTTCTCCTTTCTTCACATCCTTGCCAGCATCTGTCATTTCCTGACTTGATAATTTTAACCATTCTGACTGGTATGAGGTGGCATCTCATTTTTTAAAATATTTTATTTATTTATTCATGAGAGACAGAGAGAGTGAGAAAGAGAGAGAGAGAGAGAGGCAGAGACACAGGCAGAGGGAGAAGCAGGCTCCATGCAGGGAGCCTGACATGGGACTCGATCCCGGACCTCCAGGATCACGCCCTGGGCTGTAGGCGGCACTAAACCGCTGAGCCACCAAGGCTGCCCTGGTATCTCATTGTGGTTTTTAGTTTTATTTCTCTGTTGCTGAGTGATGTTGAGCATTTTTCATGTGTCTGTTGGCCATTTGTATGTCTTCTTTGGAGAAAAGTCTGTTTATATCTTCTGCTCATTTCTTGATTGGATTATTTGTTCTTTGGGTGTTGAGTTTGGTAAGTTCTTTGTAGATTTTGGATACTAGACCTTTAACTGGTAATACATTTGCAAATGTATTCTCCCATTTTGTCAGTGGGAGACAACCACTTTGTAACTCCTTTTGTACAGAGTGAACAAATCGATGGTGCTTGGAGTATCTATCACTTTTCCTACAACTGATCTTCTTAGCCCTGTTAATCAGGAACAAGGGAATCCTAGATTCTGCTATAAGAATTGTGGGAGAACTTGAATACCAGTTGTGTTTGCCCATAGAAATAAGTTTCTAGGAGCACCTGGGGGGCTTAGTCGCTTAGGCATTTGCCTTTGGCTCAGGTCATGATCCCAGGGTCTTGGGATGGAGTCCCACATTGACTCCCTGTTCAACAGGAAGTCTGATTCTCTCTCTGCCTCACTCGTGCTCTCTCTCCCCCTCCTCTCTCTCTCAAATAAATAAATAAAATCTTTTAAAAAAATAGGCTCTAAATTTCAAGGAGGTGTGGTTAAAAGAGCATTATTACTTTCTTCAGCTCTACTATAGGTTTAAATAGGCTTTTATAATCTAGTCTGGAAATTGAACTACCTCTGTTTCTTTTTTTTTAATTTTTATTTATTTACGATAGTCAGAGAGAGATTGAGAGAGAGAGAGAGAGAGAGAGAGGCAGAGACACAGGCAGAGGGAGAAGCAGGCTCCATGCACTGGGAGCCCGACGTGGGATTTGATCCCTGATCTCCAGGATTGTGCCCTGGGCCAAAGGCAGGCGCTAAACCACTGAGCCACCCAGGGATCCCACTACCTCTGTTTCTATGGGGAAACTCTCTTTCTCTCTCTGGCTTCTCTAAAAGTCATAGTATGCATATTGGGACCTGCCTATTGATAGCTGGATGTCCACTTATTCCATTGACACTAACATTGGAAAAAGAACTTGGGAACTCATAGAGAAAATGCTTTCAAATTCATTTTCCAAACTACCCAGGAATACCAGCCTTATTGATTTGTGGGCACACCTCAATTTAACCCAAAAGTGCCATTACTCAGCTTGCTTTGCTTTTCTTATTTACCATCCTTAGCTTCAAACGTCTCTTAACTGTTCCCTGAAATTACTGTCACTCTCTCAGTGGAAATGTTTTTGACCCCTAAGGAAATTTCAAATAATGAATCACAGACTTTGAAGGTAATATCAAAGATGATTTTCAAAGATCATTTTTTAGGTTGTTAAAGTTTTTTAAACAATTTTTAAGTAAGTTAAGTTTTTTAAGTTCTAATTTCTTACATTTAAGTTGTGAGAAATCATTTTCTTAAGTTTTAAAGTTTTAAGTTTTTTAGGTTTTTAAAATTCATTTGTTTGAATTTTTTAAAAAGCACAGACTATATTTTGGAGGGTTTATTAGTTGTATTTTTCAGGGAGTCATTCCTTTTCTGCTCTGCTAGATCATAATTGTTATGAGCCAGGGGCTATAGTCTGTGGTAGCACTGTCTGTAGTTTTATTTCATGCATTGCAAAGAATTGATGTTTAATGAATGTTTTAGATTGATAATCAATATGATTCATATTTTCTTAAGCCTGGTATTTCTGTTATAGGCATGTAAATAGTAGTAAATCTCATCTTAAAAAAAAATCTCATCTTGCCTGTTTTGAATGGAACATAGTACACGTAATAGAAAAAACTTGCAAAAAATTGGAAGAACATATAGAATGGATCATGACACAGTTCCAAAATTAGCTTTTAATAAAAACCAAATGGAAGAGAATAGAGAAGACCCTAGAAGATGGAAATATAAATCTCATTTTTTGAGGACAAGAACAGAAATACATATTGAAGCTTAGAACACAATCTGACAGCTTGGGTGTAACTCTCATTCTACAAACTACTCTTCCTTTCTCCCTCAATTCTTGAGCCTTCCCAGGCCCCGTCCCCAAATCTTATCCTGTTGACTAGCTCACCTCTGAAATTTAATTCGTTAGCTCTTATTTCATTTCTTTGTTGGAAATGGCTCCACATATTTTTTTAAAAACCCTATTTTAAAAAAGATTTTATTTTTAAGTTATCTCTACACCAAATATGGGGCTTAAACCCACAACCCTGAGAATAAGATTTGCATGCTTCACTGACTGAGCCAGGCAGGCACCCTTCAAAAACAAACAAACTTATCTTATTGTCAATTTCTGCAGTTTGTTTCTAAATTGTCTTGAATATATCCTAAAGAGTGACGTTTTCCTCAATTTATAAATGCATACCAAAATGCAGTTTAACAAATCTAGCACCCTAATGAAAAAAATTCCACAAATTGATATTTTAATACCTATATTATATCCTTTAAAACATGCAAATGAAATCTGAATTGTTATTGAAGAGATGAAAAATGAAAAATGATGATGTTGGCAAGAACAAGAGTACGAATATTCATGAAGAAGGACAAGCATTTATTTCCGTAAAATGTAGTGCTCTTCTTCCCAGGAGAGGCCATCTGGCCTCTTTGATTGCTAGTTAAAACCAATTAGCACAAAATGGGACACTACCTTATTGGGTTTCACCACAAGCCTTCTGGTTTCATCCTTAATCTTATGGTTTCCTCTTCAATGTTTTCTGTTAATGGTACAAATTGAAAACAACAACAGCTACAACTTATGTTTAAGCTGAGTACAGTCTACCAGGGCTCAAGCAAACATTCCTCATTAATATCTATAATGATTGCCTTATCCCAGAGAGGCAGAGATGATCATAGTTCAAACCTGCTCACACACACAAACTGTTCTCTCGGCCATTGGAACCGCCAGGCAGCCAGCTTACTCTTTGCCTATGCTGCTGGCACCTGAGGTCCTGGGAGCCGCTCAAGTAGAGTGGCAGTAGTGTCAGAAACATTGATGACCCTGATTTCACACATATTTCCTCAAAGTGAGTCATGATAGAATTAGAGTGAAAGAAGCTGACATTGCTTTACACTGAAAACAAGAATAATAGTGGCCTGAGTTAGCTACACGTTATAATCACTGGTACATAACTCCAAGTCTTTCAATAGTGCCTATTTTCTCAGTGTTTTGTTCCAAGCTTCATCCCATTAACTATTTACTAGTGAATTCTGTTCTCTCAGTCTAAATTTTCTTCTTAATAAAACATTTTCCCCCTGGTTATTTTCTACCATCACTTTTCACTTTTTCTTGTATCTGGCCACTTCTTCAGATAGTCTTCATTACTTTCTAAATTAATTTATTCTTCTGGAGAAGGTAAAAAGAGATAGTACCTAGCCACCCAAGTTTTAATCAGATATATCCACTACCAAATTTTCATGCAATTGTGATAAATTAACTATGTAAATAGTATAGAGTAGATCAGTGTTTCCAAAGAATGACATGCATACTATTTGTGATATGTGAGATGATTTTAAGTAGTACGTTGACGAATATTTTTATGATAATACTTATATATTTATTTTATTTTATCAATATACATTAACACACATACATATATATGTCTAGCACTAGAAAACTGTGATTATTTAGATTCTCTTGCCTAGGATAAGAGTAAGGTTTCTGAAGAGGAGGTAAGCTAATTTTTTAAAACAAGTAAATGATATATTAACAGATACGGCAAAATCACGAAAATGGTACCTCAAAGACAAAGTTTGGGAAACATCTATGTCATGATTAAGAACTCTCCCACTCTCTTATATTTGTTTGTTTGTTTTAAGAAGTCTCCCATGTTTTAATGCCCTGCTCTACAGCACTTGCCAGCTGTGTGACTTTGGGCAAGTCTTCCAAATTGAGTCTCAATTTTCTCATTCATGAAATTCATTGGTAAGAGCACATCTCACAGGGGTGAAAAACAAAAAAAACACAACCTTCCTTCCTGAAATAAATAAATATATCCAAATTAGGGATTCAGCCTTAAAAATGGTCAATGAAGATAGTGTGAACTGAAGGAAAACTATAGTTAACAGATAAAACATACCAACATCTGATAGCATAGGCACGGGGGAATGATTTGAGGAAGGATATTTCAGGCTTTGGTTAAACAATCATTTGAGACATCAGAAGCTATTTTTTGGTAGATATTGGAAGAATAGGTTAGGTTGAATAACAGACTCCCATCTGGAATAAGAAACTGCTCTTCAAACAACCTTTGCATACCTCTACACTTACCATATTGGTTTAGAAGTTACATGTTTCTTTTTTTCTTCCAATGTTTAATTTAAATCCTTATTAGTTAACATTTAGTGTAGTATCGGTTTTAGGAGTAGAATTTAATGATTCATGACTTACATATATGTTGCCATGCCTATTTCCCCCATCAGCTTATGAGCATCTTTAGGACAGCAACTATATCTATTTATGTTTGTATCTCAACATCTAGCAGTGTTTAGCTCAATAAAATGACTCAATAAATGGCTTTTGAACTGAAAATAGTAAGGCTGATTTTGTTTTTAAATTTAGAACCCTTAAAATCCTGGTAGCTTTATGACATAATATGCTATGTGTTGCTCATATATCAGTGCAAAGAGATTCACCTCTTACCTTTTAAATGCCCCCCAGAATATGAGAGGAATGTCTGTGTTTGTGATTAAGCCCAGATATAATGAAAATTGAAGGACTCCTGGGTGAATATAAAGACTGAGATGATAAATATAACGAAAAGGAAAACCACATTATTCCCCAAAGAAAATAGGCACTTTGAGAAATGCCAGTAATCCTTGAGGAGAGAAAAGAAAACTCTGCTACCCATAGATAATATACTCCATATCCCATTACCACAATTTAATTTATTGATAAGAATAAATTTCTATAATTTCCTTAATGAAATCTGGTAATTGAAGCATGATGCCCAAAAACATTGAGTCTCCTCACATAAACTGCTCTACTTTCCCTTATGATTTAAGTTAGTAAGTAAGAAGGGGAAGATAATCTTTATCATTGCTAACTAATAGGGAAATATATCTAAAGAATGAAGTACTATTTTCTTCTGTTTGGAGTTAGATAACAAATCAATTGCTCCATTTTTTCCCCAAGAATTTTGGCACAATTTCAATAGGTTTTCTATCTGCTTATAAGTAGACAATTTGGAGGGATAAAAATAGCACCTAAGACCAAGATTCCTTTCAATATCAGGTTTCATAGAACCTTAGCCTACTAATTATTGAGAGCTTGCTAGTGTGAACATAAATTTATTAAAATTATATTGAGACATGGTGACTAACTTATTTCATATGAAAATTAACAACAAAAGATCTGTGATATGGTAAATAGGAAGACAAATATATTAGATACTATTTATTGAATTGTGGCCATATTAAGGATATAGAGATAAAAGGCTAGGCACTCTACCATCTATTTTATATTTTCTTTAATATGTGAGCATCAATATATTTATCTAGGAGAGATGTAATACATAAACAGATTTGGGAGGCACACCTGAGAAAGAGTTATAATAAGACTTTCTGGTCATCCCAGGTATAAAATGTCACAAATGCCTTGGATTTGGTTCTGAATTTTATGCTACAGTAGGTGCCAGACAGTCTAAAAACAAATAGGCAAACAAACAAAAGCCCAAACTTGAGGCATTCCAATGACAACCCTCTTCTTAACTAGCTGTAGTTGGAGGAACATCTTTTTTATCTAAGTTATCACCTCTGACATTTCAAAAAGCAATAAAAGGAACAGAGTGGGAGGCAGTAGCCCTGGATTCTAATCCTTAGCTGTATCTTTAACTTATTTCACCCTGTCTTTTGACCTTTTGAAAACTTGTTTTTCCATCAGTATACCAAAAACAACATCTGCTTCACAAGATGGGCTTGAAAATTAATGAGATGATGTCTGAGAAGTACTTGAATATCAGGTGTTCTGTGAATTCTAGGTACTGTTATTCGATATTAAAATTCATTGCCCTTCTCAGAACCACCTAACTAACCTGCTGTATCTGTGATCTGATCTCAGCACATAGGTGTAAACAAGAAAACGTCAAAACTGGATGCCATGTTCTCAGTTTAATCAATTATGGTCAAGTTTCATCAGTGATTAAAAGATTTTATTTCCTTGCATTTTTTTATTTAGAATGTTGAACAAGTAGAGTTCATTAATGTTGCATGGCCACCATAGATAAGTATTTTGCAAACTGGTTGTTCTCCAATGTGAGTTCTCAGCAATACTAAGGATGAAAGATTTACACATGTTGTTTTGGGAAAGTCTACCCTTGACCAATTTTTTTCTCTCTGCAGAGGAAATGTGTATTTCCAATATCCAAGAATAACCTCTTGCAGTAATTAAAATATCACGAAGGAATAAATATTACGGGTTTGAAGTTGTAATTAATAAAATAAAGACTACAATTTTATAATTAGATAATTTTCCTGGTAGTCATGACCTGTACTTGACAGTTCCCTGGAGAAATGTAATTTTTTGTTTTAATAAACTAAAAACTTGCACCCTGAAATAACAACAATAATGATAAGTGATTTTAAGCAGGTACTTTATAATATATAATTTCATTTTCATTTGATACATGTCAAAAATACTTCTATGAGACAAATATTACTAGCTTGGTTTTCAAATGTGGAAACTGAGGTGCGGGAAGCTTTGTTACCTTCAGTGAGTGACAGATCTAATATTAAATCCAAAATACCTGAATAAAAACTTGATGTATTTTCCATTATACTGTGATAACTGAATATGTAGATCTTCCAAGCTCCCCCTCCAATCTCTTACAGTGTATCTGTAGCTCTTCTAATGAACCAGAATTCTATTCAAATGACTTTTCACTGAGGATTTATATAGGGTTACCTAGTTGGTCACTCAATCTGCTTTTTCTTTGTAAATCTGTCTGTGTTGACCTTCTTTAGAACTAGGATTGTAGAAATTTAAGGAATAGAGCTTTCAAGAATGTTTCCTGTTGCTATGCATAAATAGCCTTCCATCAACTCAATCACATTGCTTTCTTTGTGCTTCTTGCTCTTCTCTCTATATTTCTTTTTCTCCCTCTGTATTCACAAATTCTTTTGATTGTTTTTCCTCTAGGGCCCTGTCCCTAGCAAAGTTTCCACTTGAAGTGTAGCTATTTCCTATGAGAAATTCCAGGATATGAACAGTCACACCACCAAGTACCATATGCTGTGGCTCCAGCAAAAGGATCTCACAGAAAAACTGTTCTTTAACAATGGCCCTTCTGCTTCAGGAGCCTAACTCCTCCAATATTGCTTTTTTTCAACTTTAGTTTATATTTCCCTTGTCAATAGACTCTTGTTTCCTCTTTTTTGCGGGGGAAGAGTGTGAAGCAAGAACTTCTGATATAAAAAAAGGCAAAAAGTTAGCCAAGTCATTGAACTGGGGGAAAGTTGAAGGGGAAAGACTTTAAGAAAACATTCTTAGTATGGATGGTTAAGTAGCAACAGGGGATAAATGTAGGACACAGGTGGTCAGCATGTGTTTTGAGTAAAGGAAACATTATCCAACAGACAGCAGAATTCCTTTAGAATATTGCCATTTGCTATATAGGCTCAGAGAGTTAGAGGAGAGGTTTTCCTCAAGGCAATTGTTCCTATTGTGTCAGGTTGCATTACACCAAGCCAAGCCTGACTAAAAATCCTGTCTGATCTGTAACAAGTCTGTATTTTAATTCCACTGCCACACCAACCAATCCCTATAAGCCAGCAATCATAACTTATTCCAGGGAACAAAAGTACAGCCTGGCACAGGGCCTTCTGGCATACATCACCCACATTCTCCTTTATCTAAAATATCATCTTAAAGCTGACAAGGGAGATCTGTTATGGATATCAGCTTCTATATTATTCTAGAAAGTGTAGAAATTTCAGGTGACTCCATTTTATCCATCTCAGGAGCTAGAAAAGAATTTTGTTGTACAGATGTGTCCTTTAGGTATAGCTAAAAAATTAACAGATGACTCTAAAAATGATGAGCCCAGTGGTTTGGCTGTTAACTAATATCCCCAGGAAGATCTTTAAAACTGATCATTATGTGGGGTGCCTGGGTTTCTCAGTCGGTTAAGCATCCAGTTCTTGATTTCAGCTAAGGTCATGACCTCAAGGTTGTGAGATCAAGCCCCACATCAGACTCCATGTTGGGCATGGAGGCTGCTTAAGATTCTCTCTCTCCCTGTGCCCCTCTTTCCCCCTCTAAAAAAGCATATTGATCATTATAGTAATGCCACACCTGCCCATGTGACTCTAGACTCCTATGACCCAGGGTCTGTTACTTAAATTAGCAGAAACACACCTTGGTTTGGCTCCTAACTTATTAGCAGAGACAAAGTCTTATGGTACAAATGAGTGCTGTGTAACCACATAGTCATTCATTTATTCATCATCTAACAATTATTTTTTAAATGCATACCATCTGTTAGTACATTGTTCTAGGTGCCAACAGAGTGGCATATGGAATTTGAACTTTTAAGTCCTCATCTAAGTTTGAATAGACACAGGGCAAGGCTGGAGATGTCAAAGCATTAGTAAATCAACAAGCTTGACTCATTTCATTGAACAAGAAATGACAAAAGAACCAATTAAAGACCTAGAGAGTATTGGCCAGTCTCCCTGAATAATCCACTTCAGTGCATTCTTAGTTGTCTTCGTGATTCTTTGATCATGACAATTTGCTTGAGGGTGTTGAGGTGTAATGGTAACAGTTTGGAAAATGCTTCTGACCACAAATTTCTGCAGAAGGTGTTCTGGCAAAAGACAGTGGACTGAGCACATGTATTTACTTCTCTTCCTTTCCATAGTCTCATTGAAATGATCGAAAACATATTTTCAAAATAATTAAACCAAAACAGGGCTAGAAAACAAGAAAGGCATGCAGCAAGAGCCGAGAAAGTTTTGAGGAAATCCCTTAAAGATAGAAAGCAGATGGGATCCAATTAATGGAGGAAATAGAAGAAGGAAAACTGCAACCCAAAACTAGGGTTGTAAGAGTACTACTTTCTTCCAAGAGAGATCCAAGAAGTGCCAAACTCAGACTCAAGAAATACAAGAGTATAAGTGAGCCATGGAAGCAATTTTCAGTGCAATTAAAGAACTGCATTCAGGACAGCTGGGCTAATACAGCCCTTCTTCCTTCACATGGCCCTCTCTCCCATTCAGGGCAAACTGACTGGAAACTTAGACTAGCCTCCAGGATTAAACAAAAAAAAAAACTGCAACTGCATTATAAAAAGTGTAAACTACCTGCTTTGAGTGGAGAGGGTCCAAGGGTGTTGGGGCTTGAAGAGAATTTGAGGTAATTTAAGATCTCCACAACAGATATTTATGAACCAATGATTCTTAGCCCTGCTTTCATATTAGAATCATTTAGGAAGCAGTCAAGTTGAAATAAATTGCTCTAAAGCAATCTTCCTAAACTTTAATGTGCATATGAACCACTGGGGAACTTGCTAAAATACAGATTTTCATTCTCCAAATCCGAGGTAGGGCTTGAGATTATGTATTTCTACCAAGCTCCCAGGCTCCCTAATTCTAAGGATGTTGGTGGAAGGACTACACTTTGAGTAGCAAGGACCTAAAAGAATCACAAAAGTCTTACAGTTTCAAAACAGAATGTAAATACTGATTAAATGCTTGATCATATGATTAGATACTTGATCATATGAAAGTAAAGATATGAACACAAATTGGGAAGTGGGAATAGGAAGGCGGGTAGAGTGAAGTAAAAGGATCCTAATTTCATTATTTTTCATATCTCACCTTTAATGGTCAAGAGACACTATCTAAAGTTAAAAAAAAGAAATACAGATTTATTTTTTTTATTGAAATCCATTTTTAAAACCCTAAAAATTATATCACAACTATGAGGGAATAAAATGGAAAAAAGAGGCCATGAAAGTGAGATAAAATTTTTCTCTCAGGATAATAAAAATAATAACATTTACTGAACTCTTAAAAAGTAGTAAGCACTATTCTAAACATCTTGCTTATATCAACTCACATAATCTTCACAATGATACTGTGAGATGGGTACTATTATTACCTCCATTTTTATAGATGAGAAAATGGAGGCCCAGAGAGAGTAAGGGATTTGCTCACCATCACAAAGCCAGGATGTAACGGCCAAGATTCAAACCCAGGCAGTCTTGGCTTCAGAATCTATGCTCCTGAAATGAAATGAATCCCCAGATGCTATTTAAAAGACCAAGAAATAGAAGCGTGAACGTATTATTTAATGCTAAATTTGAAACCATCTGAAGAATTACATACCTAAGTAGTATCTCTATCTGAGGGACGCAAAGGCACTGGGGGAATGGAGATGAAGATATGAGTTTTACTTTTTATTTTATTTTTAAAAAGATTTTATTTATTTATGAGAGAGAGAGAGAGAGAGAGGGAGGGAGGGAGAGGCAGAGACACAGGCAAAGGGAGAAGCAGGCTCCATGCAGGGAGCCCGACACAGGAACCGATCCCGGGACTCCAAGATCATGCCCTGGGCCAAAGGGCAGGCACTTAAACGCTGAGCCACCCAGGCTGCCCTACTTTTTATTTTAGACATTTCTGAGTTGTTTGGAAGTTTTTTGCTATGTGCAAAGTTATTTAATCTTTAAAAACTAGTTTAATGCTTTTTAATGCTTTGAGGAATAGGGAAGAAACACACCAAGATATTAATGGTAATTACTTTCTAAGGGTGGGTTAGGGGGATCCCTGGGTGGCGCAGCGGTTTGGCGCCTGCCTTTGGCCCAGGGCGCGATCCTGGAGACCCGGGATCGAATCCCACGTCGGGCTCCCGGTGCATGGAGCCTGCTTCTCCCTCGGCCTGTGTCTCTGCCTCTCTCTCTCTCTCTCTCTCTCTGTGACTATCATGAATAAATAAATAAAATCTTTAAAAAAAAAAAATAAGGGTGGGTTAGGGCAGGGAATTTTTTTTCATTTTTTTCAGACTTTCTGTGTTTTTCAAAATTTCCAGTTACTTTTATCTTCTAAATAGTGGGGCAAATTTAAAATCTCCATGTGGAGGCCATATTGTCAGAGACAGTAGTACATATTAATCCATATATTAAAAACAATTGGCACAAAAGGAGTTGGAGGTGGTACCGGGACCCCTTTGGGACATTTTAAGAGGGAGCCCAGCTCAATGAAGAAATTATTATCTTAGAATGGATCTCCAAAATCAATATGCATTCTTATCTAAGTCATCTTGATCCCACTGCTTCTCTATCCTTCCCCCAACTAATGGGAAAGTAGGTATCTTTAATAGGTAATGCCAAGTAGCTTGTCACAGGCTACACTCTTTTCCAGTCTTTTAAATATCAGAATCAATTCCAGGACATCAGAAATAGCTTCTATCTAGGGCTTTCATGTAAACATATCCCGGATATGCTACATTTAGCATGGCCAAGATAACAAGAAAGCTGCCTTCTTGAAAAACGCTACAATTCCCCCATACAAGGCATTCTTTATAGACAGATAACTCATCTTGACAGGCTTGAAGGTCTTAAATTCCTTGGGTGGTTCCCTTATGGATACCCCCTTCTGGTTTAGTTCAAGACCCTGGCTAATCTGAGATCCCTTGCAGTTAATTGTGCAATTTGATCAGCCTAAAGAGCTGAATCTGGGAGATCTTTCAAAATCAAAATTTTCAGTGGAGGGAACTCAATATAACCTAGAATTCTCAGGGACAGACAGCTCAGGATATCATAATTCAACCAGCATAACTAGAAATTAAGCTAGGCACTCCAAACTTGTCATCCAGTGACTTGATACAAAGCATATCTCCTCCTGATTTGAAAAGCAATCCCCAGAGAGAGTTGAGATTAGTACAGATAGTAAAGAAATAGTCATGGAGCTACTTATGGTTCTTCTTAATTTCTGTTATAACAAGGTTGCTTAGTCAAATTGTGCAGAATTCTTATGTATAGATAATATCACTCTTAAGTTGCAACCAAGTGAAAATGTTGGTATAATCTGACTTTGGGGGCTAAGCAGAAGTAGGAGGATATGGGTGATGTCGACCCACCATTCTAGCCCACACATAGAAGCCAATAATTTCTTTTTTCTAAGAAGCCAATAATTTCTTGACTTAATTTGAAAAGTGTCCATATTCTGATAAACGAAACCACATACACTTTATTCTTCATTTTTAAGAGATTTTATTTATTTATTTATTTATTTATTTATTTATTTATTTAAGAGAGAGTGAGAGCATGTGAGAGATAGCATGAGGAGGTGGCACAGAGGGAGAAGGTGGAAGCAGATTTCCCACAGAGCAGGGAGCCTGACATGGGGCTCATTCCCAGGACCCCTGGATCATGACTTGACCCAAAGGTAGATACTTGGCCAACTGAGCCACCCTCGAGCCCCTCCACATACTTTCTTCTTGGTAGAAAATAAAGTGACTCAGAAATTCTTGACTTTTGTAAAAGAAAAACAGAGTAAGGACTGAGTTACCCCCAGGGAGGATTATAGATCTTGCTATTTTAAAAGGGAGGATTCCCTTGCATCTCCTTTTGCTACACATGGGTGGGATGGGATAGGGCTGATACCAATTAGCTAAGAAAATAACACTGAAACAATGGAAGCTTACTTTCTTGGTTCTTGTGTTTGATTGAATTAATCACATCTTGAAATAATACCCTCAGATATCATTGAAATACATTTTTACACCTGGAATCATGAGATGCAGTCTTTATGAAACACTGAAAAATTCCAAAGAAGATGGAAATTCAACTCATGACAGGTACTTGATTCAGGAGACTCTTTAATGAGAATGGTTTTATAGGTATCCTCAGTAGTATGATCTCTTGATGTTTGATTCACTTAGAAAAGGTCATTTTGCTGAGACTTTTCCAGTTTCAAGAATATCAAGGAGTTGCCTGACTCCTAGAGTTGGCTGTAGGGATGGGGTAAGTGCCTTGTTAACAGTGTACTAGTAGTCTCTGTACAGTCTTCAGGGCAAGCATTTGTAACTATTGCAAGGACTTGATGAAATATTCAATTTCTTTTGTAACAATTAGAGTAAAATTCATGGTGAATTGGTGTAATAGCTGAGTTACATTGAGTAACACTGGATACATCTTGAAAATTCCCAGGTCTTTGGAGAATATCTTGAGAAATCTGTTTCACTGCTTACTCTAGCTAAAATGTCCTATTTTTATAAATGTCTTTGACATTGATTTGTGTGGGTATGAACTAATTCCTTCTCAAGAGGACTCTGCATCATTCGGATGTTTCCCTAACAAAATAGATGAAACAACAGTTTTCAAGCATTTGATAGTGGATATGCAGGTCTGCTCTACTCAAGAGAAGAGGAATATTTAAGTTGAGGTCTACATACTCCATGGCTTTCTGCCTGTAGACAATTCCCAAACTGTAGTGAAAAAAAGTGGAGCCTGAACCAAAAGTAAATGCCCCTTAGGTGAGAAAAGAGATTAGAGTTGCTACACCAACTGAAATTTATGTGACAGTTACTTGACATGAGGAGGTTACAGGAATATTTGTAGTAGTACTCCCTCATTCCTTGGCCAAATCCTCAGCTGAACAAAGATTTCAGAACTCACACAGCACAGAGGATTTATTATTAGAGTTCTGACCCAGCCAAAGTGAAGAGACCTTGGTTAAGATACCAAGCATTCCCTTGAAACCTGAGGAAGACCACACTTTAGGAGTAAGAACCACAAACTAGAAATAAAGACTATACCTTAGGACTAGAGGCAAAATAGAAATAACCCCCCTCACCTAAACAGGCCTCAAACCAGGCCTTGACAGAATCAAGATGATGCTCCAGTAATTTAAGTCCCTTTCAAAACAAAACCCAATAATCTTTGAGAGAAGATAACATAATCCAGTCTCCCTAACATATCATTTATAATATCCAGTATACCATAAAAAAATAATACACATATGAAGAACCAGGAAAATGTGAATAATAATACTAAAAACAAAATTCATTAGAAACCTAGAAATCATCTAGCTACTGGAATTAACAGGGAAAAAGAAGAATGAAATAGTTATTATGTTTTAAAAGTACAGAAAATATGGGAAGTGTATAAACAGATGTGAGAATTCAGAAGAGAAAAGGTATCTCCAAAAAAAAATCAGATAGAAAGCATAGAACTAGGGACATCTAGGGGGCTCAGTCAGTTAAGCCTCTGCCTTCGGCTTAGGATCCAGCCCCGCAATGGGCTCCATGCTCAGTGGGGAACTTGTTTCTTCCTTTCCCTCTGCCTGCCACTCCACCTCCTCGTGCTCTCAGTCTCTCTCAAATAAATAAATAAAATCTTAAGAAAAGAAATTCTAGAACTAAAGAATACAATATCTAAGATAGAGAATTAATTGAAATGAAAGAAGACCAAACATTACAAAGAGAGACTGGTGAACTCAAAGCAGATCAGAAATTACCTAAATCAAAGCAGAGACAACAAAAATTAAAAAAAAGAAAGGAGAAATAAACCAGAACAGAACATCTGAGACCTGTAAGGCAATATCGAATGATCTAGCATATATATAAAATTGGAGTCCCGGGAGGAAAGGCTTGAGAGAACGAAGCATAAAAATATTTCAAAAGATAATGAGTAAATATTTTTTGAAAACTGGTAAAAAATACCAACCCATAAATCTAAGAAGCTCAACAAACCTCAATCAGGATAAATATGCAGAACACACTTAGAAAAATCTTAGTCAAATTCTGAAGACAAAAGGTAAATAGAAAATCTTGAAAGCGTCTAGAGAAAGAAGTAACATTTCATATAGGAGAACAATGATAAGAATGATAGCCACTTTCTTATAAAAATAATAAAGCCCAGAATATTGTAAAAATATCTTTGAAAAATGAAGGTGAAATAAAGATATTTTTGTACAAAGCTAAAAGATTTCATCTCCTAAAGACCTGCACTAAGACATACTTAAAGAAGTCAAATAAGCTGAAGGGAAATGTAATCAGATAGAAACCTAGTTGTGCAGGAAGAATTAAAAACCATCAGAAAGAGTAAATTGTTCAATAATATACATAGCCTTTATACATTTACTCTTATTTTAATAAATATATATTATTAAATCTATTTAAAGACTATCACATATTTAATGGGAACATAACAATGAAAGAATGCAGTTTACAGCATATGTGAAAACAAAATTATGACCAGAACACAA
This sequence comes from Canis aureus, assembly GCF_053574225.1. Classification (NCBI taxonomy): domain Eukaryota; kingdom Metazoa; phylum Chordata; class Mammalia; order Carnivora; family Canidae; genus Canis; species Canis aureus. Next base: position 41,563,038 of record NC_135649.1, read on the forward strand.
AGGGTGGGAAAATACTTGTCAGAAATATATTGTCACAAAATTATTAAATAGTTCATCAAATAATATTTTTGCATGTATGATGTATTAAGTTAAAGATCTATTCATAATTTCCACCATAATCATTAAAACAACACAAAGAAGAATAACTAAATAACAATGGGAAATACCCTGAAATACTTAACAAATTTGATTAATACAAGTAAGTTTAGGAAAGCAGAAACAAAAAAATAGAGAACAGGTAAGATAAATAGAAATGAAGCACCAAGATGGTAGAAATAGACTAAACACTCCAATTAAAAGACAAGATTGTTAGATTGGTAAAGACAAAAGAACAAAAGACAAAATGAACAGAAGAAAAAAGATATTTCATGAAAACCCTAAGCATAAAAATACATATGTAATACTTCATAAAATGAAATATTACTCAACCACAGAAAAGAGTGAGATCTTGCCATTTGCAGTAATATGGACAGGCCTAGGGAGTATTATACTAAGTTAAATAAATTAGAGAAAGACAAACACCATGTAGATTCCACTACATGTGGAATCTAAGAAACAAAACAAATGAACAAAGAAACAAAGCAACAAACAAACAAAAAGACTCTTAAATACAAAGAACAAACTGGTGGTTGCGAAAGAGGAGGTTGGATGGGAGGGATAGGTGCAAGAGATAAAGGGGAATAAGAAGTACAAACTTCCAGTTATAAAATAAATAAGTCACAGAGATGAAAAGCACAGCATAGGGGATATAGTTAATAGTATTGCAATAATGTTGTTTGGTGACAGATGATGACTACACTTACTGTAGTGAGCACTGAGTAATGTACAGAATTGTTAAATCATTATGTCATACACCTAAAACTAAGTTAAAACTGTATGTTAATTATACTTCAATAAAAAAGATGTTATGGATATATTAATATCAGGGAAAAAAGAATTCATAATGAAGAAAAATACTAGAAATAAAGTGGGACAGTTCATAATGATAAAATGATTGATTAGTCAAGAAGAGATACATTCCTAAATTTGTTGTACCTAATTAAAATCCTTAAATATATGAAGCAAAAATTGTTGGAAAATAAAGTATAGACAAATCTACAAATGTGAAGACTTTAAGACCATGTTCTCAGTAATTGATAGAACATGTAGGGAAGCAGATAGAAGGAATATGGAAGACTTAAACAATATCATCAACCATTTGACCTAATTGACATTTATGGAACATCACACCCATTAATAGCAAAGTACAAATTTGGCAAATAACATTCACCAGTGTAGACCACATATTGGACCACAAAACAAGTCCCAGTAAATTTCTAAGTATTGACATCATACAGAGTATATTCTCCAACCACCCAAGTATTGAAACAGAAATCAATAACAAGATCCATAGAGATTCTCCAGACATTTTGTATTTCTTGTAATAAAATCTGAATGATTATTTTTAAAAGATAATAAATCGGAGGATAAATCTAACAGGTTTGACAATAGACAACAAGAGTTCTGGAAACAATAGAGAAGTGGAGAGAAGGAAATTATTTAAGGAACCATGCAAGAAAACTTCCTGGAACTACAGGACACTAATTACTAGATTGAAAAAGCCCATCAAGTTTCCAGATTAAGAAAAAGAGAGTTAATAAAGATTCAAGCAGAACTCAGTGAAATAGGGACCAGAAGAACTGTGGAACAGATCAACAAAACCAGGAGTTGGTTCTTTGAAATAATTAATAAGATAGATAAACCATTAGCCAGCCTTATTAAAAACAAACAAGGAAAGACTCAAATTAATAAAATCATGAATGAAAAAGGAGAGATCACCACCAATACCAAGGAAATACAAACGATTTTAAAAATATATTATGAGCTGCTATATGCAAAACTAGGCAATCTAGAAGAAATGGACGCATTTCTGGAAAACCACAAACTACCAAAACTGAAACAGAAAGAAATAGGAATCCTGAATAGGCCAATAACCGGAGAGGAAATTGAAGCAGTCATCAAAAACCTCCCAAGACACAAAAGTCCAGGGTCAGATGGCTTCCCAGGGGAATTCTATCAAATGTTTAAAGAAGAAACCATACCTATTCTACTAAAGCTGTTTGGAAAGATAGAAAGAGATGGAGTACTTCCAAACTCGTTCTATGAGACCAGCATCACCTGATTTCCAAAACCAGACAAAGACCCCACCAAAAAGGAGAATTGTAGACCAGTATCCCTGATGAACATGGATGCAAAAATTCTCAACAAGATACTAGCCAATAGGATCCAACAATACATTAAGAAGACCAAGTGGGATTTATCCCCGGGATGCAAGGCTGGTTCAACACTAGTAAAGCAATCAATGTGATAGATCATATCAACAAAAGAAAAATCAAGAACCATATGATCCTCTCAATAGATGGAGGGAAAGTATTTGACAAAATGCAGCATCCATTCCTGATCAAAACTCTTCAGAGTGTAGGGATAGAGGGAACATTCCTCGACATCTTAAAAGCCAACTACGAAAAGCCCACAGCAAATATCATTCTCAATGGGGAAACACTGGGAGCCTTTCCCCTAAGATCAGGAACAAGACAGGGATGTCCACTCTCACCACTGCTATTCAACATAGTACTGGAAGTCCTAGCCTCAGAAATCAGGCAGCAAAAAGAAATAAAAGGCATTAAAATTGGCAAAGAAGAAGGTAAACTTTCCCTCTTCGCAGATGACACGATACTGTACATAGAAAACCAAAAAGACAAAAAAAAAAAAAAAAGACTCCACCCCAAAATTGCTAGAACTCATACAGCAATTCGGCAGTGTGGCAGGATACAAAATCAATGCCCAGAAATCAGTGGCATTTCTATACACTAACAATGAGACTGAAGAAAGAGAAATTAAGGAGTCAATCCCATTTTACAATTGCACCCAAAAGCTAAGATACCTAGGAATAAACTTAACCAAAGACGTAAAGTATCTATATCCTAAAATCTACAGAACACTTCTGAAAGACACTGAGGAAGACACAAAGAGATGGAAAAATATTCCATGCTCATGGATTCGAAGAATTAATATTGTGAAAATCTCAATGTTATCCAGGGCAATGTACACATTGAATGCAATCCCTATCAAAATACCATGGACTTTCTTCAGAGAATTGGAACAAATCATTTTAAGATTTGTGTGGAATCAGAAAAGACCCCGAATAGCCAGGGGAATATTGAAAAAGAAAACCAAAGCTGGGGGCATCACAATGCCAGATTTCAGGTTGTCCTACAAAGCTGTGGTCATCAAGACAGTGTGGTACTGGCACAAAAACAGACACATAGATCAATGGCACAGAATCCAGAATCCAGAAGTGGACCCTCAACTTTATGGTCAACTAATATTCGACAAAGCAGGAAAGACTACCCACTGGCAAAAAGACAGTCTCTTCAATAGTTGGTGCTGGGGAAATTGGACAGCCACATGCAGAAGGATGAAACTAGACCATTCTCTTTCACCATACACAAAGATAAACCCCAAATGGATGAAAGATCTAAATGTGAGACAGAATCCATCAAAATCCTAGAGGATAACACAAGCAACACCCTTTTTGAACTTGGCCACAGCAACTTCTTGCAAGATACATCTATGAAGGCAAGGGAAACAAAAGCAAAAATGAACTATGGAGACTTCATCAAGATAAAAAGCTTCTGCACAGCAAAGGAAACAGTCAAGAAAACTAAAAGACAGCCTACAGAATGGGAGAAGATATTTGCAAATGATCTGTCAGATAAAGGGCTAGTATCCAAGATCTATAAAGAACTTATTAGGGACGCCTGGGGGGCTCAGTGGTTGAGCTTCTGCCTTTAGCCCAGAGCGTGATCCTGGAGACCCACATCAGGCTCCCTGCATGGAGCCTGCTTCTTCTCCCTCTGCCTATGTCTCTGTCTCTCTCTCTGTCTCTCACGAATAAAGTAAAAAAAAAAAAAACTTATTAAACTCAACAGCAAAGAAAAAAACAGTCCAATCATGAAATTGCAGAAATTTCTCCAAAGAAGACATACACATGGCCAACAAGCACATGAGAAAAAGCTCTGCATCACTTGCCATCAGGGAAATACAAACCAAAACCACAATGAGATACCACCTCACTCCAGTGAGATTGGTGAAAACAAGACAGGAAACCACATATGTTGGAGAGGATGTGGAGAAAGGGGAACCCTCTTGCACTGTTGGTGGGAATATGAGCTGGAATAGCCACTCTGGAATACTGTGTGGAGGCTCCTCAAAGAGTTAAAAATAGATCTGCCCTATGAGCCAGCAATTGCACTGCTGGGGATTTACCCCAAAGATGCAGATGCAGTGAAACGCCGGAAGACCTGCACCCCAATGTTTATAGCAGTAATGTCCACAATAGCCAAACTGTGGAAGGAGCCTCAGTGTCCATCGAAAGATGAATGGATACAGAAGATGTGGTCTATGTATACAATGGAATATTACTCAGTCATTAGAAACGACAAATACCCACCATTTGCTTTGACGTGAATGGAATTGGAAGGTATTATGCTAAGTGAAATAAGTCAATTGGAGAAGGACAAACTTTATTTGGTCTCATTCATTTGGGGAATATAAAAATTAGTGAAAGGGAATAAAGGGAAAGGAGAGAAAATGAGTGAGAATCAGTGGGTGTGACAAAACATGAGAGACTCCTAATTCTGGGAAACGAACAAGGCGTAGTGGAAGGGGAGGTGAGCGGGGGGTTGGGGTGACTGGGTGATGGACACTGAGGGGAGCACTTGGTGGGATGAGCACTGGGTGTTATGCTGTATGTTGGCAAATTGAACTCTAATGGAAAAAATATTTTAAGTTTCCAGATTAGTAAATGAAAAAGAAACACACACTCACACACACAAGCACACTAAATCTTATAATTGCAAAATTTTGGAATATCAGAAACAGAGAAGTTCCTAAAAATTTCAAATTAAAAAGAACAGTTTTTTAAAAAGATTTTATTTATTTATTATCTTAGAGAGAGAGAGAGAGAGAGTACATTTGCAAGCTGAGGGGAAGGGAGGAGGAAGAGGAAGAGGGAAAGATTCTCAAGCAGAACCAGCACTCAGTGCAGAGCCCAACATGGGGCTCGATCCCACAACCCTGAGACCATGATCTGAGCTGAAACCAAGAGGCAGATGCTCAACTGACTGATTCACCAACTGCCCCACAAAAATGAACAATTTAAAAACGAACTAGGGGTGGTGGAAGGGGAGGAGGGCGGGGGGTGGGAGTGAATGGGTGACGGGCACTGGGGGTTATTCTGTATGTTAGTAAATTGAACACCAATAAAAAATAAATTTAAAAAAATAAAAAATAAATAAAAAATAAAAAAATAAAAAGAAGGCAACAAACACACACACACACAAAAAAAATTAAATGAATAATGCTAACCAAATAAGTCAGTCAGAGAAAGACAAATACCATATGATTTCACTCCTATCTGGAATTTAAGAAACAAACAAAAATAAGCAAAGCAGAAAAGAGAGAGAGAGAGAAAGAGAGAGAGAGACAGAGAGAGATAGAGAGAGAGAGAGAAGAGAGAAAAAAACAAGAAACAGACTCTTAGCTATTAGAGAACAACTTGATGGTCACCAGAGGGGAAGTGTGTGAGGGGGATAGGTGAAATAGGTGAAGGAGATTAAAGAGTGCACTTATCATGATGAGCACTGAGTAATATATAGAATTGTTGAATCATTATATTGTACAACTAAAACTAATATAATACTGTATGTTAGGTATGTTAGAATTTAAGATAAAATAAAAATGAGCAAAAATACTCAAATGAGAATAAGGAATGCTTTCATTTTCTCTAGAGTTCTGAATACTTCTAAGCTGATGGTGCATGATGGTATAATACTTTCAAAATTTGCAGGGAACATTATTTTCAAACACAATTTCTATATCCAGCCAAACTATTAATAAAATGAGATTTACCCTATTCCCCTTTTCTTTTTTAATTAATTAATAACTTTTGGCTTTCTTTTTTCCAAATTTTTATTTAAATTCCAGTTTTCTAACATACAGTGTAGTATTAGTTTTAGGAATAGAATTTAGTGGTTCATCACTTATAAACAACACTCAATGCTCATCACAACAAGTGCTCTCCTTAATACCCATCACTCATTTAACCCCAACCCCCACCTCCCCTCCAGCAATGTTCAGTTCTCTATAGCTAAGAGGTTTTTTTTTTATGATTTGCCTCTCTCTTTTATTTTCCCTTATGTTCATCTGTTTTCCATGCACCTTTTCTTAGGAAGTTAGCTGAGAATAAGCATTAGCAAAAGAATAACAAAAAAAATGAACAAAGAAACAATAGGTATGAGATTCAGGAAATAGTATATCCAATCTAAAGGAACAGTCAAGGGTGACAGCTATGGAGAGAGTAATTACACAGTTGAACGCAATTGGACAGAGGGTTTAGAAGGATTTTTCCTGGAAAGATGGAGGTCAGGGTAGAAGACCTGTTACGATGAACCTTTGGGGGATAAAACAGAAAGAAATTTTAAAGACATTGCAAAGTGAAAAAGGAGAAAAATTAGGAACTCTAGGAAAATAGCTACTCAGCACCTACTACATTGCCCAACTTGCCTCTGACGTGACAAATATTTGAGTAATCCAGAAGAATGTAAACATTGTTTCTTGATTAAACTAAAAAGAATGCTATAACTATAGTAGGATATCGGGGACCTGAAGTGGCAGTAGAGGAACAGAATGAAATCCTCATGTATCATATCTGGAAATAAATAGGTACTGTCTAAGACTGAAATATTAAAAATAGTGGTTTAAGCATATTATTTGAAGCTATGGAGTAAACAGCTAAAAATCAAAAGTGGGGCCTCCTGGGTGACTCAGTCGGTTGAGAGTCTGCCTTCGGCGTGAGTCATGAACCTGAAGTCCTGAGATCAAGCCCCACAGTGGGCTCCTTGCTCAGTGGGAAGCCCGCTTTTCCCTCTGCTCCTCACATCACTCATGCTCTCTCTCTTGAATAAATAAAACCTTAAATAATCAAAGTGGGTGAACATGGGGGAAAGGGAGAAGAAATAAATTGGGCAGAGAATGGTTGCTTTTCATTATAAGACTATAGTATTTGATTTTTAAAAGTCACATGTATATATGTACAGAAAAGAAAGAATTCTATCAAATAATCTCCATTTATATTCTGAAAAATATGAAATAAAGATATAGTAAAAAAGAATGTGACATAAAGAATCTTTTCCTTTAATTTCTGTAACACATATTGGAATGTAATAGACAACTGGAGTCTTTCCTTGGCCCTTTGTAAAACTCTATTATATGTAAGCAAATCAACACCTTTGGGTTCCTTGTTCAAGAAAGCTGATTAACTATACATATTTATCCCCCATTCCTTCCAATAACAATAACAACAACGATATTAGAAATAGTGAACACTTAAATAGCTCTATCTACCAACCACTGCTCTAAGTTCTTTATATACCTTAATTATGGTAATTCTCACAACTCCATCAGTTAGGTGTCATTATTATCTCTGTTTTACAGATGAGAAATTTGAGGCAGAAAGGCAAACTATCTTGCTTAAGGTCTCAAGGGTGGTTAGTGGCAGAGCCAGTAATCTGGTTCCAAAGTCCATTCTCTTAACAACTACATTATACTGCCTTTTATATTAAAATGCCACTAAAATGGGAGCACCTGGGTGGCTCAGTCAGTTAAGCATCTGCTTTCCACTCAGGTCATGATCCCAGGGCCCTGGAATGGAGCCCCACATGGGGCTTCCTGCTCAGCAGGGAGTTTGCTTCTCCTTCTCCCTCTGCCTACTGCTCCCCTGCTTGTGGTTCCTCTCTCTCTGTGTCAAATAAACAAAATCTTTCAAAAAAAGAAAAATAAAATGCCACTAAAATGATCATTAAAGAATTTAAAAATCATATAAAACAAAGGACCAGGGACGCCTGAGTGGCTCAGTGGTTGAGCGTCTGCCTTTGGCTCAGGGCATGACCCTAGATTCCCAAGATTGGGTCCCACATCAGGGTCCCTGCATGGAACCTGCGTCTCCCTCTGCCTGTGTCTCTGCCTCTCTCTCTCTCTCTCTCTCTTTCTCTCTCTCTCTCTCTGTGTGTGTGTGTGTGTCTCATGAGTAAATTAATAAAATCTTAAAAAAAAAGGACCAGGTTGTGTCATTTTCTGGGCAAAATCCCCTTCCAATGATCTTTCTTTACATTTACAATAAAATACAAACTTCTTACCATGCTTTTAAGACCACCTACTTTCATCTCCAACACCATTTCCTACTGTTCTTTTATTTCTTTTCTTTAAGATTTTTTTTTAAGTAATGTCTACACCTAACTTGGGCCTCAAACTTACAACTCAGAGGTCAAGAGTCACATGCTCTATCAACAGCCAGCCAGGCCCATTGCCCCACCCCCCTTTTTAAAGTTTTACTGATTTATTTGAGAAAGAAAGAAAGGGACACACACACTCACACACACACACAGAATGGGGGGAGGTGAGGCAGAGAAAGAGAGAGAGAGTCTTTTTTTTTTTAATTTATTTTTTATTGGTGTTCAATTTACTAACATACAGAATAACCCCCAGTGAGAGAGAGAGTCTTAAGCAGACTCCATGCTGAGCACAGAGCCCTATGTGGGGCTCAGTCTCATGACCCTGAGATCACAGCCCCAGATGAAATCTAGAGTCAGATGCTTAACCAATTATATCATTCAGGCATCCCCCCAGCTTTTTAAAAAAAAGATCTTTAAAAATCATATTTCTTCATTGATATACAGCCATTTGAACTTTTTTTGGCCTGTTCGGGGCTTTCTTACCTGAAGGTGTTTCTACTTTAAGGCTGTTCCCTTTGCCCCAAGTGCCCTTCCCTAGGCCAATCCAGGTTGGCTCCTTCTCATCAATCTATTTGCTCAAATCAAAATGATCTTCCCTGATTTAGGATCCCATGATTTTGGGGTCAGATCAGACACCTTCCTTGACTAGTTTCTCTAAAGTATCTCACCAGATCTCTATATCATACTACTCTATTTTCTTTGAAGAACTTAATACTCTGAGATTGCCTTATTTATTTGTTGCCTTGTTTATTATTACTAGGCTGACTGTCCTTTTGCTTAATACCTGTCTCTTCCACTTATTCTTTTGTCTATCACATCCTTAGTGCCTAGAACAGCACCTGGTGCAGAACCCTCTGAGTGCTCAAAAACTCCTGGCCTGGGGAAAGGGAATGCAAAGAGAATGGAATGGATTGCAGTAGATAAGAGACTTCAACAGATTTCTGGAAGCAGAAAAAAGCAGACGAAAGAATGGTAATTAGTAACTGGTAGAAAAGAAAAAGGCATAGCTTAGCAAATATTTTGAGGGGAACTATAGCTGGGCAATTTTCTCCTGAAAACCTTAGAATGGGAGTGAGAAGTGAGCTGAAAATGGGAGAATTGATCCAGGTCTCTATATGGAAATGTTGATCTCTGACTCACACATTTTCCATTCCCCCACATAGAATGCTATGAAGCTGAGCATTTACCCTCAGGCAAAAACTGCCTGACAAGAACCTAAAGAGCTAGTGTGGGAGTTGGTGTCTTAGAATAACCCCTCCTCCATTTTGAGTTTATCTTTGTGTATGGTGAAAGAGAGTGGTCTAGTTTCATTCTTCTGCATGTGGATGTCCAAAGATACAAATGCAATGAAACGCCGGGACACCTGCACCCCGATGTTTATAGCAGCAATGGCCACGATAGCCAAACTGTGGAAGGAGCCTCGGTGTCCAATGAAAGATGAAGGGATAAAGAAGATGTGGTTTATGTATACAATGGAATATTACTCAGCTATTAGAAATGACAAATACCCACCATTTGCTTCAACGTGGATGGAACTGGAGGGTATTATGCTGAGTGAAGTAAGTCGGAGAAGGACAAACATTATATATTCTCATTCATTTGGGGAATATAAATAATAGTGAAAGGGAATATAAGGGAAGGGAGAAGAAATGTGTGGGAAATATCAGAAAGGGAGACAGAACATAAAGACTCCTAACTCTGGGAAACGAACTAGGGGTGGTAGAAGGGGAGAAGGGCGGGGGGTGGGAGTGAATGGGTGACGGGCACTGGGGGTTATTCTGTATGTTAGTAAATTGAACACCAATAAAAAATAAATTAAAAAAAAAAAAACCTCCTCATTCTGGCTTCTAGGGTCCCCCAGCATACCAGCTAATTCACTGCCTGTTCACCCAAAGCAAAGCCTGACAGACCATAAGCCCTGCTCACATATACTGAGCTCTCAGTCAGCCTATTTTCTCATTCATGAATATTGATGGATAATCACTGATCACAGGACAACTAAGGAAAACCTCTAACCTAAAAGGAAAAGGTCAAATTAATTTAAAAATCTGATCTTTGAGGAAATAGAATATGTAGACCTGAAGATAACCCCAAAATAATAACCACCATCATAAAATTCCAAAACACCAGGAATAAAAAGAAGTTTCTAAGAATTTCTAGTGAAAAAAATTATCCCCAAATAAACAAGAATCAGAGGGTGATAGAACGAAACCTACAAAATTCTGAGGGATAATTATACTGAGCCTATAATTTTTTAAAAAAAGATTTTATTTATTTATTCATGAAAGACACACAGAGAGAGGTAGAGACATAGGCAGAGGGAGAAGCAGGCTACTTGCAGGGAGCCTGATGGGGGGCTCAATCCCAGGACCCCGGGATCATGTCCTGAGCCAAAGGCAGACGCTCAACCACTGACCCACCCAGGTGCTCAAGCCTAGAATGTTTAACCAAGCATATGTATCAACTAAGTAAGATGGAAGAATAAAAGCCATTTTCTGATGTGAAAAGACTGAGAAAGTTGGTCTCTCCAGCATTCACTCTAATCTGCTCTATAACCATAGTCGTTAAAAGGAAGTTCACCATTTCACTGGTGAGGGTTTTTTACTCAGAATATTTAAAACTCTGAACTTTTTTTTTAGTATAGCACTTTTACTTCATATTTAAACCTGTCAGGCATAATTCATCATCCTGCTATTACAGAATTAGAATTGTTGCTGACTGTACCTCCCTTATGTATTTCTCTTCATCTTCCTTCTTTTTGATCTTTATTTTCAACTGCCTCATTTGTTTGCTTGTTTCTCCTTCTCCTTTTCTTCTACCCACGTCTTAGGCCTACCACTGGCACCCAGTGGCACCCCATGGCATTGCTGATTGCACTCAACAATTCTAAGTGATTGCTGACCACTATTGTTCTTTCTTTAATAAGAAAAAGTCTTTTGCTCTTTATAGTCGCATATTAATTTTTTTCTTCAATTTTCAGATTTAATGTATCCTCTACTATAACATATGACTTTGTCCTGAAACACATGCCTTCATTTCTAGATGTCACCGCTCTCTTGTCTCTTTTACTAACACATTTCCCAGTACATAATTACCACCTGCCTTCATTCAAAATTTCTTTTTTTTTCAAGTGCCATACTTTTTTTTTATTGGTGTTCAATTTACCAACATACAGAATAACCCCCAGTGCCCGTCACCCAGTCACTCCCACCCCCCGCCCCTTCTACCACCCCTAGTTCATTTCCCAGAATTAGCAGTCTTTACGTTATGTCTCCCTTTCTGATATTTCCCACACATTTCTTCTCCCTTCCCTTATATTCCCTTTCACTATTATTTATATTCCCCACATGAATGAGAACATATAATGTTTGTCCTTAAGATGGTTAAAAACATCAGTCCAGGGACGCCTGGGTGGCTCAGTGGTTTAGTGCCTGCCTTTGGTCCAGGGCATGATCCTGGGGTCCCAGGATCAAGTCCCACATCAGGCTCCCTGCGTGGAGCCTGCTCCTCCCTCTGCCTATGTCTCTGCCTCTCTCTCTGTCTCTCTCTGTGTGTCTCTCATGAATAAATAAATAAAATCTTTAAAAACAAAACAAAACAAAACAAAAAAACCCATCAGTCCCCTTACCCTTTCCCTTGAATCAGAGTCACAAATATCTTTGCCCTTTGAAATACTTATCATCACAAATTTATTTCTTAGGCATGAGATGTGAGAAATAATGCAGTAGTTTAAGGAAATAAACTTGAAAGTTTAGCCATGCTTTGGCAAACAAACTCTAAATGAGATGCTTATTAGAAAAGCCCAGTCCTTCAAAAGTGAGCTGCGAATGAGGCGAGAAAATGGGTCTGGGAGCTAAAGGAGCCCACTAATGGAAATCAGCACTAGTTTCTAGTTTCTGTTTGTAGAGGCAGGTCAGCAGGAAACCTTGAGAACTCCCATTCTGGTATCTATTTAGTGCACTTCTGAAAGGATACTGGGCATTTTTCAGCTACTTTTCCAAAAAGATAACTTGTAGACAACCCAACTACATCAGATTTCTGTGTGTAAAGTTACCCATGTCTACTTTCATATTATATCTGACAGAAAAATTGCCTATATGGATGTCACTCTAAGTGCATACTACCATTTATTTTATTTTCCAAAAACTCAGTCACCGAAGACAATTTAAAAATAAGATTGGTCTTTCTACTACTCTATTAGTACTTATCTCCTATTATACTGAATGTTTTCCTCAGAGAAATGTTTTCCTGGCTGATAAATACAGAAAGGTAACATAATGCCCTCTCATGATAGACACCTCTGTCAGAAAAGAACATTGTATGGTGTAGTCAATTCTTAATTAACCAGGGTCATTGACAACAGCCAAAGTATGGATTAAGTGTAATTCTACAGGTAAGTCTTACAGTCCATTTTTATCCATTAATTTTAACCTCTTTCCTAGTCACAAGTTTTATCAGAGCTCTTGACAATTAAGTAAATGTAGAGATTTGTGTTTCACTTCCTTTTTTATCCCTGTCTAATGAGCAGGGGAATAGAGAGTAGGGAACAAAGGTAAGAGGTATTATCTACTAATATGATAATCAGTCACTGAATCTGAAAGAGTAGTCTGTTGGAAAAAAAAAAAAAGAGTAGTCTGTTGGTTCATTATATAGCTTTAGTTTCTTCCTGATGTTTCTGGGTTTTTTTTTCACTAAGACTGGACCACAAATCAGGAATCAAAAGAACAAAGCAGAGGTCAATTTTATTTGAAAAATCCAGAATTGTATAAATGTGTGTTATATAGGCTCTAGATATAGATGGCATCTAGAACTACCCATGTGGGTAGTTTCAGTCCTAGTCCTACTGCTACTTTTGTCTTCCTACATGATCTTTCTATTCCCAGGCTCTGATTTCCCATCTATGAAACAGAGATTCCTCCAGACTACTCTAGGATTATTTGGAGAAAACTTGATCATTATTAAAAATCATATTTGGTTAAAAAAAAAGAAAAGAAATGCATAATCAATGTGATTGTCAGCGAGCTGAGTTCTGGAGAGACTCTGATTCCAGCATGCTACCTTGGGAGATTTTGGCTAGTTGAGGATCCATAGTCTCTAAGTCTTATCTATGTGAATATAAATGTGAGCACAGGTCACTGCAATCTTCTGTGGGGGGGTGTGAGTGATCCCAGATCTGTGTGTTGATCACCCCTTCCTGGCACATACAAGCAATCAAAGCAATTGTATATGTGAACTGGGTGCTAATAAGATAGCTCAAAAGTGGGAGTACTGCATCCATTTCTACACACACACACACACACACCTTTACTTAGTCCTGAATTTCCCCTTTCTCTTGACCTAATTCACTCCCTATCTGTAAAATGAGGAGGTTGGACCAGATGATCTCTAAGGTGCTATCTAGTTCTATGAGTCCGTGCTGCTGCTTGTAAAAACTTGTAACTGCCCTTTTTCTTCTTTACTTTGAGCCTTGCCCTCAGCAGAAAATAAAAAACTTAGAAGTCAGTTCGAGCTGTACTGCTGCATAGAAAAAGAAGTATAGATTTTTCTCTCCTCTTTGGGTGCTTTCATTATACTTTGAAAACCAAAATAAGTATTGAAAGTAATGGTATAAACTATAATTTCTATGCTCTAATTCAGTTTCTTTCTTTTTTTAAAGGATTTTATTTATTTATTCTTTTTTTTAAAGATTTTATTCATTTATTCATGAGAAACACACACACACGGGGGGGGGGGGCAGAGACACAGGCAGAGGGAGAAGCAGGCTCCATGCACCGGGAGCCCGACATGGGACTCGATCCTGGGTCTCCAGGATCACTCCCTGGGCTGAGGGCGGCACTAAACGGATGAGCCACCCAGGCTGCCCTATTTATTTATTCAGGAGAGACAGAGAGAGAGAGAGAGAGAGAGAGAGAGGCAGAGACATAGGCAGAGGGAGAAGCAGGCTCCCAGTTGGGAACTCAATGCAGGACTAGATCCCAGGACCCCAGGATTATGCCCTGAGCCGATGGCAGATGCTCAACCACTGAGCCACCCAGGTGCCCCTCTAGTTCAGTTTCTATGCTTGGCAGTTTGACAAATTTTACCAAGGTGAGCCCATATATTAAATGAAACTGAAAAGAATAAAATACTACTTTACAGTGATGACTCAGTCTAGTTTGGTAATAAATAAATAAAACTTTTTTTTTCAGTAAAAAAAAGAAGATGTTATTCTGGTTTCAGAGGTTACATGCTTAGAAAGAATGGATCACTGTTATCTAGTATTCCAGAATAACATAGGCATATACATATAATGGACACCAATCAGGCATGATTTTCTTAAGCTAGTTTACTAGCAACAAAAAGACATGTAAATAAGTAAGTGCACAATATATATCTATATATGGCATAGAAGGTATCATGAAAGAGTAGGTCATCAATTTGAACTAGAGGCAGAGGAGGTAGCTAGGATAGAGGGGAAGATGGGAAAGTAAGGCTCAAAAACCAGATCATAAAAGACGGTATAAATATCAGTAAAATTTTTTTGCTTGATCTTTAGACCAGTGTGCCCCAAAGAGTGTTGTATATATGAGGAATGATATATGGATAAACATTATTTTTAATCATTTGCTATTTATTTTAAAGTATATTAGGAAAAAAATTAGACCTTCAAACCCAAGGTTTGATCAGGGCAAAGCTAAAACTTTTTTTCAGTGAATATACTTAGAGGAAAATGTTACCTAAAATAGTACAAATAGTACACAGATACAGCAAAAAATTATAAGGATGATCTACAAAATGACAGATAATTGGGAATTTCTATGTGAAGGTTCTTGAAGGGTTTTAGGCAATGGAATAAAATTATTAGATTTATTGTTAAGGAGGATCAATCTGTGTGCAGCATGGAAGATAGATAAAACAGGAGCTAGTTAGGTGAGTACTGCAGTAAAACCTGATTGAGGGCAGTAGCACGGAGACTGGAAAGTACAGATAGATATGAAAGATGTTAAGGAGACAACATCTATAATGCTTGGTGAATGGGTGCTTTAATCCATGGTCCAAACAGGAAGATAGAGGTCCTTTAAGTAACACAAAAGGAATTCTGCATAATAATAGGTTACATTAATAATAGAAGAGCTGGAACCCCTGCGTGGCTCAGCGGTTGAGTGTCTGCCTTTGGCCCAGGGCGTGATCAAGTCCTACGTCAGGCTCCCGGCATAGAGCCTGCTTCTCCCTCTGCCTGTGTCTCTGCCTCTCTCTCTGTGTCTCTCATGAATAAATAAATGAATAATCCTTAAAAAATAATATAAGAACTGAGATGATACATGGGGTATGTTGAGGATATATAGAGATTAGCAAGAGCAGGAAGCCCCTACCACTCCCAAGACTGAAAGGACAACAAGAAGGAACTTTTTCACCAGACACCAAGAGCAGAGGTCACCCCATGGAAACTGAGATCATAGGAAGCTTGTCTAGTGTTAGCTGAAGACATGGAGGAGATGCAGCTACTGCCAAGAAACACTGGATTCTCCTTTTCTCCCATTGTGCAATTTCCTAGTAGTGTTTCCTACTGGTTGAATCCAATCAAAGCTTCCTAACATGGAAACTTAGGGAATGCAGCCTGCAGGATCAATCCCTCTGCAAAAATAACAGAAGAATGGATACAAGAAAGGTGAAGAATGGATCCAAGGAAAAACAAGCCTATGATTGGTACAATGTGGATGGAAAGTGAGAAGAAACATCTAAGACAAAACTAGATTTGTGGTTTGGGTAGTGTTGTCATTCTCTGAGGTAAGAAATATAAGAGTAGAAATAGGCCTAAGGGTAAGATGAGTTCATTTCTTAACCTTTGAGTTACTTTTGAGGTATCTGTGGACCATCCAACTGCAGAAGAAAAAGAGGGGGTTGAAGCACAGTGGGAGAGCTGGCTGGTGATGGAGATTTAACCATTTTATGGGTGGTTACAAACATGAGGATAAGTTGCTCAGGTATATTGTATAGATTAAAAAGATAAGAAGGCAAGGGGGATACTTTTGAAGAAACTACCACTAAGGGCAGCCCAGGTGGCTCAAGCAGTTTAGCACTGCCTTTGGCTCAGGGCCTGATCCTGGAGACCCAGGATCGAGTCCCACGTCGGGCTCCTTGCATGGCGCCTGCTTCTTCCTCTGCCTGTGTCTCTGCTTCTCTCTCTCCTCTCTGTGTATTCTCAGAAATAAATAAATAAAATCTTTAAAAAAAAAAAAAGAAACTACCACTAAGACAACAGACCAAAGAAGAGAAGCCAGCAAAGGAGCCTGAGAGGTGGGATTACAATTAGTTTCTCAGGAGTCAAAGAGGACAGAGTTCCAAGAAGGGAATCTTAAAACAGTGCCAAATTCACCCAGAGTGATCAAGTAATATGAGAATCAGAAAAGAGTCTATTGGCTCTGGCTATTAGGAGATCCCTAGCATCTTTTACAAGGGCAGTTTCAATGGAGATTTACGGGGTAAATAGCAGTTTATAATGGTCTGAAGAGAGAAATGGGAAATTAGGAAGGAATTGGAAAGAGTGGTGTGGATCACTTTCTAAGAAGCTTTTGAAAGAAGAACAGGGGAGATAGAGGGTAGAAACTGAGGGGGATTCAGAGTCCAGAGAGGGTTACTGAATTTTCAGCATTACAGCAATTTGGATTTGTTTCTATGTTAATGGGAAGGGATAAGATATATTAAAGATACAGAGAAGAGAGAGAATAGCTGATACAGTTAAGTTCTTGAAGAAATATTAAGAGATAGACAACAAGGCCAGGTGGAAATATTAAACTTGAATGGGAGAAGGAGAACTTCCTTTTGATACCAGAGGGAAGGAAATGAGAGTGGACACAGATAAAGATAATTTTTAGGTGTGGGAAATTTAAAGAGTGCATCCATAATAAGCTCGATTTTCTCTATGAAATAGAGAATAAGCTTCTAAAGAGACAGTGGGGAAGGAAGTTTTGGAATTGTCACTATGAGGTTTGAACAAGGGTAGTGAACAGAAGTCAAACTGGAGAACGCAAATTTGCTGCCACACCAATTTGCACAGCTGTATGGCTTCCTGTAGCAGACTCAGTATTATTGGTTGTAGACGTTGAGAAGCAGGTATTTGGAATGATCCAAAACTCGAGATTAGCAAAGTAGTTATGTCAGAAAAGCAAGAAGTGGAGAACATGGAAATTGTTGATCAAGACAGAGGTTTCAGTGAAGTCTAGGCTCAAGACGAAAGGGATTACTGCAATAAAAGAGGTCGGAGATCCTACTATTGGACAAATTATTCCCCTAAAATTTATAAATATCACACTGGTACACTGTTGGATTCTTCTTGGTTTATTCCATTTTAGTTTTGTGGCCTAAGAAGAGGAATAAAAAAAATGAATTAGAGAGTTAGCTGTGTGGCATGTCCTAGCTACATTAAATACATTATTTTAGTAACCTTTACAACTATTTTATGGAATAAATTGTGCAGAGGACACAAATGAAGCTCACAGAGGTTGAGAAAACTAGTTGAATTTAAGCACAGCTAGTTATTAGCACAGAAAGGGTTCAAGTTCAAATCTGTCTGATTGAACATTCAGTACTCTTTCCACACTATTTCCTGTTGTTTCTCTACCAAAAAACAAAGAGAAGAAGATTATAAGTGAATTTACTGTATGATCAAATGAGCATAAAGTACTCTTGGAAAGCAACACTTCCAAAAATGGAGTACCCAAATGGGCCTGCCTATGGTCTTCAAAGGTTATCCTGAGCAGGTCCATCGACTGATCTCTTGTAGTGTTGACATTTGCAGTATGATAAAGGTCTATACTTTGGTTTCTGGCATGAATACCTAATTCGCTTATGATATTTAATCTAGACATCTCATGGGTATCTCATTTAAAGTAATGCCAGGCTTCCCATTAGTTTTTTTTTTTTTTTTCCCATTAGTTTTAAGGAGCTTCGGTTTTGCTTCTTGGGGCTTTGTTTTTTGTTTTTTGCCTGTGGCAAGGGAGAGTTGGAGGTGCAGGTGATCCACATAGTTTTTACCACTGGAAGAGGTCCACAGACTGAAAAAGATGGAAATCCACTCCATGAGTGTCCGGGAAGCCGTGGCCTGCCCTCAGGGCTTACTTAAAGAGGTGACTGTGTATTTGAGTGAGGTAATGCTTGACACTCAGAATCTTGACTAAAGTCAGTAAAGGCCTAGAGTCAAAAGCATATTAAATTAGCATAGCATTCAAAGCTGGAGAACCAGAATCCAGCATCCTTTCCTCAGAAATACTCCTGGTCTGGGGTGAACATAAAACAGCCAATTCCTCTAGGCTCCAGTGATCAGTAGGGAAAGAAGGAAAGAGTATCATTTTATCTTCAGACTTAGAGACATCCTCACCCTGGAAAGAAAACACTTATAATCAGAATATGATGAATTAGGCAGTGGACACTATGGAATGTGTCAGCAATTCCCCTCTTCCACTGAAATAAAAAGAAGCAAATATTTATCAAACACCTAATGCATGCCAGGCACTCATTTTATCCCACCATAAAACCCTTTGAAGTGAGCAAGCATTATTACCCTTATTTTACGGTTGAAAAAATGAGACACAGAGACACAGAGACACAAATTAAGTTTCTTTAGGTCATGTAACCAATAAACAATAGAAGCGGGACTTAGACTTACATCCACATGGTTCCAAAACTCCTTATAACACAAAGCATTAAATAACAAGGAAAAGGTAGACATTTCTGATAATGATCTAAGCAAGAGACTGTACCTTGTCTATCCTGGAAGCTATTTATAAACAGGGATGCTACATATTTACCTGAAATCTCTTGCAAGAGTTCCTAACATTTTTTGTGTGAATGTGTCATGGACCCCTTTAGTATATGGTAAAGCCTATAAAAGCCCTTTTTATTTAAAAAAATTTTTTTATAGGAGTTCAATTTGCCAACATTTAGCATAACACCCAGTGCTCATCCCACCAAGTGCCCCCCTCAGTGCCTATCACCCAGTCACCCTAACCCCACGCCCACCTCCCTTTCCACTACCCCTTGTTCATTTCCCAGAGTTAGGTGTCTCTCATATTTTGTCATCCTCACTGATATTTTCACTCATTTTCTCTTCTTTCCCTTTATTCTCTTTCACTAATTTTTATATTCCCCAAAAGAATGAGACCATATAATGTTTGTCCTTTTCCTTTTTTTATTTTTATAAATTTATTTTTTATTGGTGTTCAATTTGCCAACATATAGAATAACACCCAGTGCTCGTCCCATCAAGTGCCCCTCTCAGTGCCCGTCACCCAGTCACCCCCACCCCCCGCCCACCTCCCCTTCCACCACCCCTAGTTCATTTCCCAGAGTTAGGAGTCTTTCATGTTCTGTCTCCCTTTCTGATATTTCCCACTCATTTTTTCTCCTTTCCCCTTTATTCCCTTTCACTATTTTTTATATTCCCCAAATGAATGAGACCATATAATGTTTGTCCTTCTCCGATTGACTTATTTCACTCAGCATAATACCCTGCAGTTCCATCCACGTCAAAGCAAATGGTGGGTATTTGTCGTTTCTAATGGTTGAGTAATATTCCATTGTATACATAAACCACATCTTCTTTATCCACTCATCTTTCGATGGACACTGAGGCTCCTTCCACAGTTTGGCTATTGTGGACATTGCTGCTATAAAAATTGGGGTGCAGGTGTCCTGTAAAAGCCCTTTTAAAATACATGAAATAAAATACATAGGATTACAAATAAAGCCTGTTAAGTAATTTTAGTTATTAAATTTTTAAAAATACTCATATGACAATGTATGTGCTTCATATGAAGGTTTTAGTTTTTTAAAGATTTTATTTATTTATTTGAGAGAGGGAGAGTGTGCAAGAGCAAGAGAGAGAACACAAGCATTGGGAGGGGTGGAGGAAGAGGGAGAAGGGAGCCAGACCTCAGGACCGCAGGATCACGACCTGAGCTGAAAGCAAACGCTTAACCAACTGAGTCACCCAGGTGCCCCTATACGAAGTTTTTAAATACAAGATCTACCAGTGGGCCTAGCTATAGTTTCAAAGTACATTCATGATTAAAGAAAATGCAGAATTTCATGTAGAGCTTAATAAAAATAGAGATGTAATTTTCCTTAATAAAAGTTTTTTTTTTTAAGCGTAAACTCTAACCATAGACTCCTTATGCACTCCACAAGAAATCTACATAATGGCATGTTGGAACTAACATGAAGTGGCTTGCAAGAGATGATTGTTGAATTTTCAGTCAGTTTGGCTGTTTGCTAAATGCAACTATCGTTAATCAGTAAGTTATATAAATTTACAATTCAATATATCATATTAAAAAAAAGTAAATACATACTCAAAACATCACTTCCTAATTATTTCACTGTATTCTATTATTGTCCATGTTCTTGAGGTTATTTATCTAAAACTATTTTATCTGTATGGCAAATTACTATATTATGGCATATTACCATTCCATCTCTTTCCAACTCTATATTGGGTGACATCAGACTAGAAACTAGAAATTAGACATGGAAACCAGCAAATGCTATAAACCAGAGCTTTTAACAAGCAGAGCCAACTGTTAGATATTTAATAGCACACTACTGTGTCTATGGGCTCCAGGTAAGAACATCTAGTAGAACAAGTAACACCCCTGAAGATCTCTAGGGAACTCTTTTAATCAAGGGTCCTAGGATAAGCATAACAAAGAATTTTTAGATACAACACCAAAAGCATAATCCACAGGGAAAAGAGAATACTGGCGTTCATCTGAATTAAGAACTTCTGCTCTTCAAAAATACTCTTAGAAGAATGGAAGGACAAGCTAAGGACCTAGAGAAAATATTTGCAAATCTCATATCTGATAAAGGACTTATATACAAAATATATAAAGAACTCTCAAAACTCAGTAAGAAAACAAACAACCAAATAAAAGAAATGGACAGAAGATTTAAACAGACACTTCACCAAAGGAGATATATGGATGACAAGTAAGCCCATGAAAGATGCCAAGTATCATTAGTCATCAGGGAGATAGAAATTAAAACAACAATTAAATGCCACTGCATCTACTAAACTGGCTAAAATTTAAAACATTGACTATACCAAGTGTTGGTAACCACATGAAGAACCAAAATTTTCATACATTGATGGTGGAAATGTAAAATGGGAAAATCACTTTGAAAATAGCTTCTTGGGATCCCTGGGTGGCGCAGCGGTTTGGCGCCTGCCTTTGGCCCAGGGCGCGATCCTGGAGACCCGGGATCGAATCCCACATCGGGCTCCCTGCATGGAGCCTGCTTCTCCCTCTGCCTATGTCTCTCTCTCTCTCTCTCTGACTATCATAAATAAACAAAAATAAAAAAGTGTCCCTTTAAAAAAAAGAAAATAGCTTCTTATAAGGATAAATATAAATCTGCCATATGACCCAGCAAGTCTAGTCCTAGGTATCTACACAATAGAAATAAAATCATATGTCTATGTAAAACCTTGTACATGAATGTTTAGAGCAGCATTATTACTAATAGCTCCAAAGTGACACAACCCAAATGATAAGCAAAAGATGGTATAATTATATGACTGAATACTACTCAGTAATGAAAAGGAATATACTACTGACATACATACGTAACTGTCAGGTTTAATCCGATTGGTAGTGAAATGAAATAGAGAGGCCAGGCAAAATTTGGTCGAAACAGGTTTTTAATGGGACATGCTCTAGGGTGAGGTTGTGCGGCCCAGCAAGGGAGTGAAGCCGGGGAAGTCTCAGGGCCAGGGAAGTCGCGCGCAGGGGAGTATAAGTGGGCTTTTTTAAGGGGGAGGGGTAAGGCATTGTGTGTCTGTATGGGGTGATAGGTATTAGGGCCTGTTACTGGTGCAATCAGTATGGGGCGATAACTGCTTATGCCCTTACATGGGTTCTGGGTAAGGTATGGTTCAGGTTTCCTGCATAGGTCCCCTCTCCCCTGATGACGTGTCCTTGGGCGGTCTGCTGGTGGTGGGGAAGTTCTGAGGTGGGGGTAACAAGATGGAGGATCCACTGCCAGTTTGTTGGTGCCTCCCTTGATCCTGCCGGCCCAATAATAACAACTTGGATGAATCTTAAAAAGAAATTATGGAGATCCCTGGGTGGCGCAGCGGTTTGGCACCTGCCTTTGGCCCAGGGCGCGATCCTGGAGACCCGGGATCGAATCCCACGTCGGGCTCCCGGTGCATGGAGCCTGCTTCTCCCTCTGCCTGTGTCTGCCTCTCTCTCTCTCTCTCTCTCTGTGACTATCATATTTAAAATAAAAAAAAAAAGAAATTATGACAGGGGAAAGAGGCCAGCCAAAAAAAAAAAAAAAAAGTACGTACTCTATGATTTCATTTACAGAAAATTCTAGAAAATGCAAACTAATATGTCATGGCATACAGCAGGTCAGTGGTTGCCTGGGGTTAGAGAAAAATGGGGAAGGGCAGGAGGGAAGGATTACAAAGGGGCACAAGGAAACACATTCATCATCTTGATTGTTGACTGTTTCGTGGGTGTATACATATGTCAAAACTTATCAAATCGAACACTTAAAAGCTATGCAGTGTATTTCGTGTCAATTATCCTCCAAATTAAAGCTTATTTTTAAGAGTAGTATTGATTTTATTAGCAATGTATTTAAACAGACACTTCAACAGAGAAGATATATGGATGGTAAATAAATCTATTAAGCAGAGTTATTTTTTTTCCTAATTAATGTTTTTGAGGCACCTTCATTATGTCAAGCCACTGGAGGCCAATTATTTGAGGAGATAATCATTTCAGATTTGCTGGATGGTATCCTTATAAAAGTCTAAGATATTCTGTCTAAAGTAAGTTACAGACTTTCACCCATATTCCCTACTTATTAAGTGAATGTATGTGGAAGGAACAGAGTGTTTTTCTTTATAGGTGGAGAAGCTGAGACAGAGATACTAACCAACGTATCTTAGGTCCCTCCATAGGTCAATGGCAGAAACGAGACTGAAACTCAGATCTCCATCTTCTCAGTCAAATAATTAAGGGAAAGACCCTGTTGGAAGAAAGAGGTTTCTGTGTGGCTCCACAGGGTGATCCGAATTCATGACAGGTTACTGAAAGGTAAGCCCGCCTGTTGGAGGAATCCGTGTTCTGTTCAATTTTAACACACTCTTGGGAGAGATCGCAATATAATCAAACTTTGGCACTCTGAAATGTTTAAAGCATACTTTATGTTGGGTAGCAGTTTTGCTCCTTAATCAAAAGGTTTCTTATCAATATGCTATGGCTTGATATCACTAACCTGTCCATTTAGTACATTGAAGACTCACATTCATCCACAGATCCAAGAACAGTATCTGAGCCAACATTTCATTAACTTGTATATCTTTCCCAAACCAATGATTGGTTGTGTCCCTCCGCCACTCCCCGCACCATCCCCCTTTCCCCTTAGATGTTGCTGTGGAGATTTTGGCACAGCATAGGAAAGGGAGGAGGGAAATGAGTAGGAAAGGGGGGGAGGGAGTAGTTCAAGTGCGATTTACCAGGGGCCACTACTCTCAAAAAAGACAAAAAGGAAGAAACACAAGAGAGGGAAAAACCATTCTCTCAGAGTCAGGGCCTCCTTATATGGGAAGGCTGCCAGAAAATTTAAGGTAGCACTGAGAAGGAAGGCAACAAGGGATTAAGGATGTTCTTACACTCCTGTTTAAGGACCATTTACAGAGTACAGGCAGCCTATTACACCCCAACCCCTATTCACCAATGGAAGACACACACAGTCACTCACCCATGCATACACAAAGGTAAACAGAGACCTTAGCAACTATAAAGACACGTGCATGCTCTTGGGCTGAAACAAAGGGACAAAGGGACCACATCCAGAAAAGCACACATTTTATAAGCCCTCAAAAAATCAGTTAGGTGCAGAGGATGGTTAGGGGAGAAAGAGTAGGGAAAGCCATAAGTGGCAGGTGAGGCAGGGCAGGGGTGGAGGTGAGAGACTGGATAAACAGTTAAGTGTGAAAGAGAGTATAAATGAGTTAGTCTGAGTCCATAGAATCTCCACCTAAGGGTGGGTTAGAACAGAATGAGACACAAATCTCCTCAAATACTAGTGTTTCAAAGCTAGAATTTTCTCTCAAGCCTTTGCAGTCCCCACACTAAAATAAATTCTAATCACTTTTTCCAGTGATTTTTCCAGTGATAACTACTTTCTCTAGTACATTCACTTCTCAGCACAATTATGTGAGTGCAAAATGATCATATTAGCTGATATATTTGTAGATTTATTTTACTTAAATAATCTACGCCTTTAAGAAATGTAGTTCTTTTTTTACAGGCAGAGGGAGAAACAGGCTCCATGCAGGAAGCCTGACGTGGGACAAATCCCATGTCTCTAGGATCACACCCTGGGCCTAAGGTGTCACTAAACCGCTGAGCCACCCGGGCTGCCCAAGAAATGTATTTCTAAGGAAATGAGCACACGCCTCAGGTGATAGGAGGCAAAAAAGGCAATGTTAAAATTAGACAAAGATAATAAAAAAACCTACCTTTTTTCTTTTTGAATTGTTTTCAATGTTGGCACACATTTGAAGGTGCACATACAGACTTCTAAATCAATGCCCAATATAATCTCAGTATTGTGAGTCACTGGAGGCAGGGCTAAGTTGAAGTAGTGGAAAATCTGAAATACACAATATTTTTAAAGACATACATTTTTATTACTTTCAAGTGCAAACAGTTACTCCAACTATGTTAGGATAATTTGGCCAGTATGAGATCCGCTTTCAACAAAGAGTTCAGAATGTATTGTTTAGTCCCATTGCAGTTGCCCTGAACCTAGCCAGGAGAGTTTTTCAATGGAGCGATTCTACCTTAACACTTCATCTTTTGGAGAAATTACAATAACTAATGTCTATTGAGCACTTCCTACGTAGTAGAAAAGCACTGATCTTAGCAGTTTACTTGGATGGTCACATTTATTTCTCACAATTACTTTATAAAGTAGTTTCAAAAGCTATCCCCATTTTACTGATGAGGACACTGAGACATAGGGAGATTAAGTACCTTTCTTGAAATCATACAGTGAGTAGAGAGTTAGAGCCCAGATCTGAACCCAAATAAGCTGACTCCAGAGCCTGGGCTATTAACGAGAGTACTGTGCTACCTCAGATAAACAACTTTTTGCCTCAGGTAAAAAATTTGATATCAAGGATTTGTTTTCAACAGGAAAGAAACTTCCAGAGTATGTTTTAGCATCAGCACACACTGAACCCTCTCTTCTACTTCCTCGGGTCTCTGCAGCTACATACAGGGTTCCAAACAAAGATCACTGACTTTGGGAACGGTGAACCTCGGGGTCTGTAGGATCCTTTGGCATCAAAGAAAGAGCCAGTTATCTTCAGGAGACTGTATTGCTAAAGCAGGCAAGTAAACTAGCACCTTTCAGAGGAAATTTGTAGCACGGGTTGAAACACAAAGGTTTCCTGCTTAACTTTCGGTGTACCAGGAATATAAATCAATTACAACCTCCCATCCCTGAGCAGTCCAAGTAATCAAGACCTTGCTGAAAAGAGCTTGATGATCCTTTACAGGGACATGAATACAATTTAAGATTTGCACCTCAACTGTATCTGCATAACAAACTTTTCTCCTGTGGCTAGTACAGAGATGTGATTTGGTCCAGTCTTGCCTTATGACGATGCTCAAAGATTGTTAATTAGTGGAGTCAGGATTATGAAAATTCGCGTATTTACTTTTGATGAAAAATACTTAGTAACAATCTAATATAACTATTCAACACTTTTATTGTGTGGGGAGAAAAATAACACCAGGTAAATCAGGAATTATAACAACTACAGACCAAAAAAGGGGTGGAAGAAAACTAAAGAAATCATCTTTAGATAGGTTGAAAAGTTAAAAAGCTGCTGGGCAAGTTGCCATGGAGACCATGTCCTGAATGTAATACTGGGCTTCTCCTCACAGTTAAATACTAAAGGCCAGACTCTCCAGCTGCACACATCCTTTTTGTGCAGACAGTGGCAACTACTTGAAATGGAAATTCTCTGTTTTGATGAATGAGAATGCAATAGGAAATTTCCTGTGCAAGAATCCTAATCTGCTGAAAAGGTATTTGAATGAGATTAATTTCAAAAGCATTTTTATCCCATTTCTATGTCACCCAAGTCTTCTAAATCACACTCACGGCATAATGACCTTTATAAATCTACAGTAAAGAATCAGAAATCAGAAATTGGTCATAACCACAATAGACCTACATGGCCCTTTTTCATCACTGTCACTTGCCATCCAATGTCACGCATTCTTACTGCCCACTTATTGGAGCTGTGTGGAGCCTGAACAGAACAAATAATGTGGCAAATTGGGAATCCCCTCCATAGATCAGAGAGATACCATCCCAGAAACCTATACTCAAATAAGTTACCGTGTCAAGAGTTCACTGCTTTCTTCATAGTCTTTGGAATTTACAAAATGATTCAGACATTTCTGTCAAATTACAGAGTAAAAATTGAGCACATAAGAGGGATCATAGAAAAAAAGCAAAGAAGGAGCAGAAGCAGCCCTGTGGATAACACATAGCCTATAGGATAAAGCAGTCTAAGAGGTTTAAATCCCAGATCTGTCACTTTACTAGCTGATGACCTTGGGTAAATTACTTAATTTCCTTAAGACTCCATTTTACTAATTTATTTTCTTTTTTTTTTTAAGCAAGCTCTACACCCAACTTGGGGCTTGAACCCACAGCCCCAAGATCAAGAGCTGAATGCTCCACTAAGCCAGCCAGGCACCCCTCATTTTACTAATTTATAACATATGGACAATAATAGTACTTACACTATAAAGTTGCTATGAGGACAAAATGAGTCATATATGTAAAACCTTAGAACTGTGTTAATTCTTCCAAAAAAGTTACCAAAGGGTAACTTTTAATATTATTCTCCCACACCTCCAAAACATTGATTTCATTCTGGCTATAGAAAAAAAGCACAAGTTTATGGTGGTGCTAACTTCCACTTTTCATGTTCTGGGAGAGCACTGGCAAAATCCTCATTGCTTACCTCCTTTTGCATGCACCTTTTAAGTTCTCTCTCCAACACCCTGCCCTCCATCAACTTATCCATTAATTTACAAATCTTCAGGCTTTCTGCCTTCCTATCACCCAGTCCCTACTTCTCCTGGCAAGGCCTTTTATGTAGGTCATGTTCTTCACTGTCCCCTCATGTTCCCTGAGAAACCTGCCCCCTCTGTGTGGCCCTGTGACTTCTCTGCCATTAAGTTACATGAATCAGTGACTTTTCACAGTTTTTGAGAATTTGCCTTGTTTTCAAACTCTTGACTCACTGTTCCCTTATTTTTATTTTGCAAGCCCCCTGAGTAATCCTAAATGATCCCTTCTATCTCTGGTGGATATCCCGGTTTTTGCTTACCCATTCTATCCTTCCTCTCTATGAGCCTTGTGAGTTGCTTCTTTCAGAATCTTCATATACTGTAAGCAAGTCTTCTGTACACTTGAGAACACAGACGCATAAATCTTAAATGAAATGAATTAAATTTTAAGAAGTATGATCAAGAAAAACAAAAGAGAAGACACAAATAATGTAATTCACAAATCAAAAGAGAAAAACTACAAATAAAGATTATAAAATTATAAAATAATACTATATATTACTTTATATAAGTAAATCTGAAAGCCTAGATAAATTGGAAATATAAATAAGATGACCCAAATTGGCCCAAAAAGATAAAGAAAATGTGAATTGACCAATACTTACAGTAGAAATTTAAACAGTAGTCAAACATATACTCCCTAAAAAGCACATGAGGCCCAGGTGGTATTACGGGCAAACATTCAAGAAAGAGATAATTTCTATCTTATACAAACTGTTCCAGAGCACTGAAAAAGATGGACACTATCCAACTTATTTTTCACATTTTACCTTCCTAGAGAAAAAGCACAAGGAAAGAAACTATAAGGCTAATATTACTTATGAATTTAAATGGAAAAATCCCAAATAAAATATTAGCAAATAGGCACCAAAATTAAAAAGAATAGTATTTTCCCTACCCCCACCCCATTGCAAAATTGTAACTATATGGGATGATGGATGTGTTAACTAACCTTATTATGTACATAAGGTAGTCATTTTACAATATATACATATATCAAATTATTCTGTTGTACATCTTTAAGTTACAAAATATTATGTCAAATATACCTTAATAAATTTGGGGAAAAAGGGTAGTATGTCATGATAAAAGGTAGATAAATTCTAGAAAAATCTAACAATGAAATTTACACATTAAAAATGGAAAATGCCATAAAATCATTAATAAATTGGAGGGGGAGCAATAAATAAAATTCAACATATATACATCATTTAAAAAATCGTAGAATATTAATTACATCTTCCTTAACTTCACAAAGGATATTTACTAGAAACCTACATCCAGCATCATACTTAACTGTGAATCATTAAAACTCTCCTCATTTTTTTGAAATCCAAACATTTATGTATATATTTATTTATTTATTTATTTATTTATTTATTTATTTATTTATAAAAGGTTTTATTTATTTATTCGTGAGAGACACAGAGAGAGGCAGAGACCCAGCAGAGGGAGAAGCAGGCTCCCTTGAGGAGCCTGATGTGGGACTCGATCCCAGGACCCCGGGATCAGGCCCTTAGCCAAAGGCAGACGCTCATCCACTGAGCCACCCATGCATCCCAAAAATTCTCCCCATTAAAATAAAAATACAGACAAGGATGTGGGCCATTAGTACTATTATTCAACATATTACTAGAGTCTTAGCTAAGAAATGAGAATGAAATGAAATGGAATGAAATGAAATGTACTGTTTGGCAAGGAAGAGGAAAATGATTATGAAACACTCTTAGAGGGAAAATGTCATTATTTGCAGAACTATTGTCTACATAAAAGTCCTCAGAGATAAAAATTAACAAATGAATTCAGCTAAACAGACAATGGAGAAAATAAGTCGCTATAATATTGACATATAGAAATCAATCTTTCATGCCAGCAATAATCTATGTAAAAGTGATGTAGACAGACTAATGGAATAGAATAAAAGTTCAGAAATAGACAAAATCATATGGAAATTTGTATGTGATAAAAGTGGCATTTCAAATCTCAGGGACAAAGATGAGCCTTTTATTACTGTTGGAAGAAATAGATAACCATTTCGAAAGGAAAAAAATTGGATCCATACCTCACACCATAGACAAGAATAAAATCCAGCAGATGAAAAATTCTATGTAAAAAAGTGAAATTATACAAATTGAGTATGGGAAAAGACTTTCTACTATGATTCAAAATCTAGACTCAATAAATGAAAAGATTAATGAATTTAACCATAATTTTTTAATGCACAACATAAAACAACATAGGAATAATTAAAAGACAAATTACAAACTGAAAGAAAATATTTTCAGCATATAAAATTGTGTCTCTACTAACAAAGAACTCATAAATTAGAAGGAAAAAAATACCAAAATTCAATTAAAAAAAAAACAGGCAAAAGATAGGAACACCATTTTAAGTGATAGGAATGGCCTTTGAAGATATGAAAAGATGTTTAATTTTACTCATGATAAAAGAAATGCAAATTAAATTAATCCAGAATATCATTTCCAATCTATCAGATTGGCAAAGGTCAAAGGCTTTGAAGAGGCTGTTCATAAATGTCATTTCTGGGTTGAATAAAAGAATGGTACAACTTCCATGGTGTGGTTAGGGATTTCACATTATTTAACAAAATTACATTTGGTTTTTACTCAGCAATTCCACTTCCAGAAACTTAATCTGATGCAAAACAAAAATAGAAACAAACAGACAAAAAGCAAAAAGAAACAAACAAAAAAACCAACACAGTTCTTTATTGGGGCATTAATTATAAATGCAAAATAAATTGTTTTCTAGGATAAGTTAAGTTTAAAGAAAATTTTAAAGCAAAGTGGAAGCAAATGTGTATATTATCGTGTCTTTTGTGTGAGATATAAGAGGAAATAAGAATACATACACATTCGGGTTTTGCAAAAAGAAAAACATAAACAATGAAAATAGATACTATTGAAACTTGGCTACCTACAGAAATTGGGTGGGAACTGGGTAGAATGGATAGAGAAGAAAGTGACACTTCTCTGTAGATGACTTTTTGTATAGTTTTGACTTTTCAAATTGAGTTGTTTTACATATTCCAGAAATTAAATAAATCAGCAAGGACGACAAATAAACAAAAAGAAAATATAAGCAGAAATAACTTAACTGTTTATTAAATTGATACCAAATTCACACAAAAGAAAAACTGAACAGCTAATTCAGAAAACTTTTGAGCATAATATTTTGAGTATATATCTTCAGCCTAAAGACAAAAAAACTGCTATGAAATTTTGAGCTTCACTTGATGTGTTTATTTTGTCCAGGAATTCTGAAACCTTTGTGTGCATGCATATGCACTGTAGGGTTGAGTAAATAAGTAATTATACTAATATATTCATGAAATTTGCAACAAATCTTCTCAATGTGAGAGAGGGAGATATAAATATGTACATATATAAAAATGGGAAAGACAAGGACAGATCTTATGTTGTTAGGCTGAGGCTAGAGGTATTAGTTGAACTCAGATTATAAATATAACATTTTGGTACAGATCTGAGCCAGTGTGACACTGTAATATGGAAAAAAAATAGAATGTTTAATGATTGTAAAGGAAGAAAGAAAGCATCATTATTTTCTCATGATATGATTCTGTACATAGAAAATTCAGGAGCTCCCTGGGTGGTTCAGTGGTTTGGCGCCTGCCTTTGGCCCAGGGCACGATTCTGGAGTCCCGGGATCCAGTTCCGCATCGGGCTCCTGGCATGGAGCCTGCTTCTCCCTCTGCCTGTGTCTCTGCTTCTCTCTCTCTCTCTCTCTCTCTCTATCATGAATAAATAAATAAAACCTTAAAAAAAGAAAATTCAAAGAACCTTCAAACTATTAAATTTAACAAATAAATTAAGCAATGTTGCTGGAATCAAGGTTAATATACAAAAATCTATTTCTATATACTTCCAAGAAAAACTGGCAAATTTTTTTTAAAAAAATAACATTACAAAAAAAATAACATCACAATAGCGTCAACAATATAAAAGAGCTACTATGTTAAGTGTAACAAAAATGTGCAAGTTCTTTACACTAAAGCAAAACATTGCTGAGAGATAAGGAAGAAATATCAAAGATATAAGTGGCAAAGCCAGATACAACCCAAGTATTCTTCAATGAATGAATGGATAAACAAACTGCAGTAAATCCATACAATAAAATATTAGTTACCAATAAAAGGAATAAACTATTGACACACAGAATAATACGGGTAAATTTCACTGCTAAATGAGAGAAGTCAATCTTCTATTTATATGACAGTCTTGAAAAGGAAAAAAAATAGGGACAGAGAACAGACTAATAGCTGCCAGAGGTTAGATGGAGAGACTGAGTGAAAAGATGAAGCATGAAAGAACTTTTTAGGGTGCTGTAAAGGTTCTATATTCTATTTGTGGTTGTGGTTATAAAATCAGTGAGGGTGACAGAACATGAGAGACACCTAACTCTGGGAAATGAACAAGGGGTGGTTGAAGGGAGGTGGGCGGGGTGTTGGGGTGACTGGGTGATGGGCACTGAGGGGGGCACTTGACGGGATGAGCACTGGGTGATATGCTATATGCTGGCAAATCAAACTCCAATAAAAATATACAAGAAGAAAGAAGAAAGAAAGAAAGAAAGAAAGAAAGAAAGAAAGAAAGAAAGAGGAAGAAAGAAAGAAAGAAAGAAAGAAAGAAGAAAGAAAGAAAGAAGAAAGAAAGAAGAAAGAAAGAAAGAAAGAAAGAAGAAAGAAAGAAAGAAAAAAGAAAGAAAGAAAAAAGAAAGAAAGAAAGAAAATAACAAAGAAAACCCAGGACTAGATGGCTTCATGAGTGAATTCTAGAAAACATTTAAAGAACAATTAATTAATGCAAATCTTTCTCAAAATCTTCCTTCCAAAAAATTAAAGAGGAGGGAACATTTCTTACCTCATTTTCTGAGGCCAGAATTACCCTTATGCCAAAGCCAGACAAAGACACCACAAGAAAACTACAAGCCAATATCCCTGATTAAGATAGATACATAAATCCTCAACAAAATACTAGCAAACAAAATTTAATAGTACATTAAAGGGGTCATACACCATGACCAAGTGGGATTTATCCCTGATATATAAAGATGTGTCACCATATGAAAATCAATTAATGTGATACATCACATAAACAAAATGAAGGGTAGAAATCATATATCAGTAGAAGCAGAAAAAGCATTTAACAAAATTCAACACCTTTTCATGATATTGACTCTCAACAAACTAGGAAGAGAAAGAAATTGCCTCAACGTAATAAAGGCCATATATGACAAACCCATAGCTAACATCAAACCCAATGGTAAAAAATTGAATGTGTTCCTCTAAGATCAGGAATAACACAAGAATGCCCATTCTCACCATTTCTATTTAACACAGTACTGGAAATCCTAGCCAGAGCCATCAGATTAGAAAAATAAACAAAAGGCATCTAAATCAGAAAGGAAGAAGTAAAATTATTCTTTGTTGTAGGTGACATGATGTCATATATAGAAGACCCTTTAAAAACTCCATTGATGAATAAAGTTGCAGAATTCAAAATCAACATACAAAAATCCATTACATTTCTATGTGCTAACAATGAGCTATATGAAAAGGAACTTAGGAAATCAATCCCATGTTCAACAGCAGTGAAAAAAGTGAAATACCTAGAAACAAACTTAACTAAGGAGATGAAAGACTTCTATACTGAAAAATATAAAATATTGATGAAAGAAATTAAAGAAGATACAAACAAATGGAAAGATATTTCATGTTCATGAATTGGAAGATTAATATTGTTAAAATGTCCACACAGTTTTTAACTTTTTGAGGAACTTCCATACCATTTTCAAGAGTGGCTGCACCAGTATGCATTCCCATCAACAGTGTAAGAGGGTTCCCCTTTCTCCATATCCTCCATAGGGAAAGGGAAGAAAAAATAAAATAAGGTGAAAATTGAGAGAGAGGCAAACCATAAGATACACTGAACTCTGGGAAACAAAGTGAGGGTTGCTGGAGGGGAGGTGGGTTGGGGGAAGGGATAATTGAGTGATGAGCATTAGGAAGGGCACTTGATGTAATGACCACTGAGTATTATATCCAACTGATGAATCACTAAATTCTACCTCTGAAGCTAAAAAAAAATTACACTGCCTGAAGTCATATATAGATTCAATGCAATCTCTATCAAAATTCTAATGGTGTTTTTCACAGAAATAGAGAAAACAATCCTAAAATTCATATGGAACCAAAAAGACCACAGATAGCCACATCAATCTTGAGAAAGAAAAACAAAGCTGGAAATATCACAATTTTTATTTCAAATTCTATTACAAAGTTACAGTATTCAAGAGTATGGTATTGGCATAAAGACAGACACATAAACCAAAAGAATAGAATAGAAATTCTAAAATAAAGCCATGCATATATAGGCAACTGATCTTCAAAGGGCTACCAAGAATACATAGTGAGAAAAGAATAGTTTCTTGAACAAATGAAGCTGGGAAAACTGGATGTCCAGATGCAAAAGAATTAAATTCAACCCTTTCTTACACTATACACAAAAATCAACTCAAAATGGAAAAAGCCTTAAAATTAAGACCTAAAATTGTAAAACTCCTTGGGGAAAACTTTGTGACAACGGTCTTAGCAAGTTTGCTTATTGTCTTGTTGTTTCTTGGCTTTTTGGGGTCATATCCATGAAATCACTGCCATCATCCAGGCTACTATAACAAGATAATGGGTAGCTTATAAAAAATAGAACTTTATTTCTTTTTTAAAAAATATTTTATTTATTTATTTATTCATGAAAGACACACAGAAAGAGGCAGAGCCCTAGGCAGAGGGAGAAGCAGGCTCCCTGCAGGGAGCCCTATGCAGGACTCCATCCCAGATCCCAGGATTACACCCTGAGCTGAAGGCAGATGCTTAACCACTGAGCCACCCAGGCATCCCTAGAACGTTATTTCTCATAGTTCTGGGAACTAGGAAATCCAAGATAATGGCATGGGCAATTTTGGTGTCTGGTGAGAGATTCCTGGTAGAGAGACAGATTTTTTTTTTCTTTGTCCTCATTTAGTGGAAAGAGCAAGGGATGCTTCTGGAGCCTCTGTTATAAGAACACTAATCCCACTCATAGTGCTCTTCCCTAATGATCTATTCACCTCCCAAAGTCCCACCTCCTAATCCCATTTCCTTGGGGTTTAGGATTTTAATATATGAATGGGGGGGGGGGCATAAACAGTCAGACCGTAGTAGGGACTACATCAAACTAAAAAGCTTCTGAACAGCTAAGGAAACAATCAATAGAGTGAAAAGGCAACCTATAGAATAGGAGATAATATTTGCAAACCATGTATCTGAAGCAGGTCAATCTCCAAAACTATGGACGTCCTATAACTCAATAGTAAAAAGCGCCTAGTAGCCTGATTTTAAAATGGGCTAAGGACTTAGAGATTTCTCCAAAGAAGAAGAGATGAGTGAGCATTGGGTGTTACACTATGTGTTGGCAAATGGAATTTAAATTTTAAAAATCTGTAAATGATAAAAATAAAAAATAAAGCAATAAGGGGAATATGAAAAAACACACAAATGTTTAACAGGTATATAAAAAATGATCAACATCATTAATATTCAGGGAAATGCAAGTCAAAACCACAATGTGATATAGCTTTGCACCTATCAGGATGGCTATTATAAAAAAAAAGAACAATTGTTGAAGATATGGAGAAATTGGAACACTTTGTACACTGCTAGTGGGAATGTAAAAAGATGCAGCTGATATGGAAAACAATATGAATGTTCCTCAAAAATTTATAAAAATGCTGCAGAAACCAAACTATGGAAAGAGCCCAAATGTCCATTGACTGATGATTGGATAAAGAAGATGTGATGTATTTAGGTAATGGAATATTACTCAGCCATCAAAAAGAATGAAATTTTGCCATTTGCAACAACATCGCTGGAGCTACAGTGTATTATGCTAAGCAAAAAGTTAGAGAAAGACAAATACCATATGATCTCATTCTTATGTGGAATTTAAGAAAAAAAAACAGGAATATATGGAAAGGCGGGAAAGAGAGAGGGAAACATAACAGACTCTTAACTATAGAGAACAAACTGAGGGTTGATGGAGGGAAGTGGGTGGGGGGATGGCCTAAATGAGTGATGGAAATTAAGGAGGGCACTTGTTGTGATGAGCACTGGGTGTTATATGTATGTGATAAATCCAAATTCTACTCCTGAAAGCAATATTGCACTATATGTTAACTAAATAGAATTTAAATAAAAATTTGAAAAGAGGGGGATCCCTGGGTGGCTCAGCGGTTTAGCGCCTGCCTTTGGCCCGGGCGCAATCCTGGAGTCCCAGGATCCAGTTCCGAGTCGGGCTCCCGGCATGGAGCCTGCTTCTCCCTCCTCCTGTGTCTCTGCCTCTTTCTCTCTCTCTCTCTCTCTCTCTCTGTCTATGATAAATAAATAAATAAATCTAAAAAAAATTGAAAAGAAAAAAGTTAAAAATAGAACTACCATATGAACCAGCAATTCCACTTCTGGGTATTTATCTAAAAGAATTTTAAAAGATCTTTATTTTTAAAAATATTTTATTTATTTATTCATGAGAGACATACAGAGAAGGAGGCAGAGACACAGGCAGAGGGAGAAGCAGGCTCCCTGTAGGGAGCTCAATGTGGGACTTGATCCTGGACACCAGGATCATGCCCTGAGTGAAAGGCAGATGCCCAACTGCTAAGCCACCCAGGCGTCTTATAAATAAAATCTCTCTTAAAAAAAAAAAAAAACTAAAAAAAAGATCTTGAAGAGATATTAGCATTTCGAAGTTCATAGCAGCATTATTTACAATAGCCAAAGTGTGGAAACAACCTTAAATGCTCATTGACAGATAAGTAGATAAAGAAAATGGGTATATACATAAAATGGAATACTACTCAGCCTTAAAAAAACAAGGAAATTCTGAAATATGTGACAACATAGATGGACCTGGAAGACATTATGCTAAGTAAAATAAGCCAGTCACAGAAAGATAAATACTGCATTATCCTACTTACATGAAGTATCTAAATTAGTCAAATTCATAGAATCAAAGAGTGGAATGGTGGTTGCCAGGGGTTGTAGAGAGGGTCAAATGAGAAATTACTAATAAATGGGCATAAAGTTTCAGTCATTCAAGATAAATAAGCTCTATAAATCTGCTGTATGACATTGTATATGTATTCAAAAATAATATATTGTATACTTGAAATTTTGTTCAGAGGGTAGGTCTTGTGTGCTCTTTCCACAGTAAGATGAATTTTCTCTAAATATAGGGAACACCCTCTATCCCATAAATAAGCGGCTAGTTAAGAGATTGAGAGATTTGAAACTAATAACAGAAAATATTCTGATTCACTATGCTACAGAGTATAACTTTTCCAAATCTGCCTCTGATACAGTTTATTGAATGTATTAACAGGAAGTTGACTTTCTTACATCATTAACTTGTCTAGGTAATGCTAGTTTGATGTTTCTTGCTTTAAGATTCCTGAAATATCCACTAGTTTTAACTACAGCTAGGCATCTGTGCATACAAGGTCATAGCCAATAAGAATTTGAGTTGTCCTCTTGTGAGGAGTATGATGTCTCCAAGGAAACAACACAGGACAATTGTACCAGCTGCTGTTTGGGTTCTTGAAAAGCTCTTGGAAGCAAACTCTTTTAAAATTGAGACTATTGAACTTTACTGTACATTTTTTCTCCAAGGACATCAGCAGGAGCAGCACTTTATAAGCAAGATCATTATTATCTGAGAGTGGGTCAAAAGCACTGTACATTTATTTGATTCAATTTAACTGTCCCCTCCACCCATCCATCTTCTTATTCTTTTTAAGAGTAGTTGTGGTGTTCTTGTTTATGTACAGCAGGGCATATTTACTAAATTTTAAGTTAAGAGTGATAACTTTGTACCGCTCTAGAACTTTTTGTGAAATGGATCAAAGTATTTTTTAGGGAAAACTTCCTGATGTTGCCATATTCAAAAGAAATTATACAGGTTGTTTTTCTTTTGCACACTTTGCATAGCTAGTGTAATCAATAAGTAATGCTAATGCAAAAATGGAAAATAATGAGAATAGTTGGAAAGGACTCTAGGCCACATGCCTAATTCCAATGGGGAAAGAAGGAACCATGAGATAAGAGATTGCTTCTTAAAACACTTCAGTAAATAATAATACCTTGTTTCAGAAAAGCTCCTTTTACTAGTTGCCTTTACAACAATTCATTAATTAATTGAACATCATAAATACCTACCAGGTAGAGTAGGTATTAACCCATTTTCAGATGGTTAAGCTAGAAACAAAGAGGTTAAATTATTTGGCTGCTAGTGCACATGCAAAAAATGCCAGAACCAACCAGGGGTCTCAGAGCCCTTATAAGACA
The DNA here is from genome assembly GCF_053574225.1 of Canis aureus. Classification (NCBI taxonomy): domain Eukaryota; kingdom Metazoa; phylum Chordata; class Mammalia; order Carnivora; family Canidae; genus Canis; species Canis aureus. Next base: position 41,600,939 of record NC_135649.1, read on the forward strand.
TATCAGTGATTCTTTTAAATATTTTATTAAAGTATAACATACATGCACAAACGTGACTAAAAACCTGTTTTTAGCTCAATGAATTTTCACAAATTGAATGCTCTCATATAACCAGCATCCAGATCGAAAAACAGAACAAAACTAGCATCCCAGAAACCTCTCTCAATTCTTCCAATCACTCCCACATACAGGGTAACTACTATCCTGACTCATAACATCATAAATTAGTTTTGCCTATGTAGGTACTTTACATAAAGGAATCTTGATATATATATGTATGTGTGTGTATATATATATATACACATCACCCAATGTTTACCTGTTACAAATAGTGCTATATGCATCTGATAAATTATTGAATACTACATCTGAAACTAATGATGTACTTACTATATGTTGCCTAATTGAATTTAAATAAAAGAGACAAATAGCGCTACTCTGAGCATTCTTGTATATGTCTGTGTTAATCAAATAAGAGCATTTATGTTGGTTTAGTACCTAGGAATGAACTTGCTGAGATTATATATATGTATATATATATTCAGCTTTAGAAGATAATTTGAGAATTTTCCAAGGATAGTTGTCTCAATCTATGCTCCCACTAAAGCGTATGAGTTCCAGCTGCTTTTGACATCTGCTGTCTTTCTCATTTTGGCCATTCTGACTTTTGCAGTAGTATGTCATTGCGGTCTTAATTTGCATTTCCCTGATTACTAATGAGATTGAACATCTTTGGTTATTTATTGATTATTTACATATCCTCTTTGGAGAAGTACCTATTCAAATCTGTTATCCACTTTTCTATTGGGTATACTGTCTTTTAAAATTGATTTGTGGGTGTTCTTTATATATTCTGGATGTGTCCTCTGTCAATTAAATGAATTGCAAATAACTTTCTTTTTTTTTTTTTTGGAGGTAACTTTCTTACTCTGTGGTTTACATTTACAATGATAGCTAATTGTCAAGCATCAATAATGCCTATTTAAAAAGGCACTCCAGGGCAGCCCCGGTGGCCCAGCCGCCTTCAGCCCAGGGCATGATACTGGAGACTGGGGATTGAGTTCCATGTTGGGCTCCCTGCAAGGAGCCTGCTTCTCCCTTTGCCTGTGTCTCTGTCTCTCTCTCTCATTCTCTCTCTCTCTCTCTCTCTCTGCCTCTCATGAATAATAAATAAAATCTTTTAAAAATAAAAAAATAAAATAAAAAGGCACTCCAAATATCTAATTTATCTTCAGCCAGCCCCTTCAGATAGGCAGGGGAAGTATATTCTGTCCATCTTCCAGATAGCGACACTAATGGCAAAGTTAAGACATTAAAGCTGAAACTGGAATCTTATTACCCTGATTCTGTTAGTATTTCATTAATACCAGATTTTATTTTTAAATCCCTCTGTTTTTAGCAGCTCCTTCATCCCCTCCAATGACCACATGTCTACATACAATTTAACTGCACATTTAATTTCCTCTTGGAGAAAGGTTAATCTTGATGTCAACTGTAACCAAAATCAGTTTCTGGCTCTCTACTCCATTGTATGTTTACAGAAAGATTACATAATCATTAAACCCATCACCAACTAAACAAATGTATAATAATGCTAAACTGAAATACTGGGAGAAAAGTGCCTCACACATTAAAAGTACAGTAACTTTTATTTAATAACAGAACATTCATACTGGAATTTTAAGGTTAGCTGAGGCAAGAGACCAGGATACTCAGGGGAAAAAATGTGCTTTCAAATGCTTGCTCAATATTCATCAAATATTATAAACCCTGTAGGTGTTCAGTAGGACACATTTACCCACACCATAGTAAAGAATAATCATTTAAACTTCAACTTGGCTTTTTGTCAGAGTGGGAGAAAACGTATGTATACCATCACAAGGAAGTGAACCCAATATCCCGATGTCCATGCCCTTCACCCAATGCAAGGCTGGTGAAAGTCATTTATTGCCTTCTAATCCAATGAGTAATTTCAAAGATCTAAGGAACATCCATTCCACCTCACCCAGGCATTTGGGCATCATTTGGTTGAAAATCCAACCAAATATCAGAAAGGGAGACAGAACGTAAAGACTGCTAACTCTGGGAAACGAACTAGGGGTGGTAGAAGGGGAGGAGGGCGGGGGGTGGGAGTGAATGGGTGACGGGCACTGGGTGTTATTCTGTATGTTAGTAAATTGAACACCAATAAAAAGTAAATTTAAAAAATAAAAATAAAAAAAATAAAAAAAGAAAAAAAAAAAAAAAAGAAAATCCAACCAAAATTTTAATTTTCTACTTTAAGGTTTTATTGTTATTAAAATTAAATTTGGGTTTGTGTGGCCATGGTATAAGGAACATTTTTTGAAATTCTTTCAATACTTTCACTCGAATGGATTTGGATGAGGAAAAAATGTGAAAGGAAAAGTAACATATTTTTTGGAGGCCTCTAAGATACTGGGGCTTACATTGAAGATAGAGATTTCAGTAAATCTTTTGGTTTAAATGTAACTTGTTCTGTGTCTAGGCCCCTTCTAGTTGAGCTGTGGTCCAAGTTCGATTCTATACTGTTTTCCCAGTTTCAGTTCCTCCCACAGTAAGTGTCATTACCCTCAAGTACATATTGTAATTCAATGTAAGCCAACAAAATCTGTATCTGGAGAAGTCCTTAAGGAAATCTGCTTTAATGAAAATAGACAAGAATGATTGTTAATTAGGATATCAATTATTTTATATAAAACCCTTTAACATTTTTCTAGGGTCCTTGAATACAGTTACTATTATTTTGCAAAAATGAAGAGAAGAATTTCTAACCAAGGTAATCTTGAGGCTGGTTCATCTGGATTGTCTAAAATTCTGAATTAGTATAATTAGAATTCATGAGGTTTCAAATGTCTAGATTATGTAAGCACCTCATGTCTGATTAGTTCATAATCCATCCTGTACCATATCCAGTGCAATGGGCACTTAATAAAAATGATTTACATTGAGGAGGACATGTTTATTAATATATTCATGATTATTATTTGTGACTTAATGTATTCATGATTTATTTATTTATTTATTTATTTATTTATTTATTTTTAAAGATTTTTGCCATTTACTTGCCAGAGAGAGAGCACAAACAGGGGGAGCAGCAAGCAGATGGAGATGGAGAAGCAAGCTCCTCTCTGAGCAAGGAGCCCAATGCGGGGCTCAATCCCAGAACACTAGGACCATGACCCCAGCTGAAGGCAAGTGCTCAACCAGCTGAGCCACCCAGGAGCCCTGTATTCATGTTTTAAATAACAAATTAAATACCGATGCCAGGCACTGTTCTAGGAGCTGAGGTTATAAAATACATCATTCTTGCATATGAAAGCTGACAGTCTACTGCGGGGGACATACAGGTAAATAAATCATTGGAATAAAAATTGAGAAATGCTATAGTTTTAGCAAAACATTATAAGATCCACTATTTTGTGTCCAGAATCAGAAAAGTCTTCTCAAGGAAAGCAACATATGGGGGTGGTTCTTAAAGGAAGAGTAGAAGTTGGTCAAACTGATGGGAGTGAGGACTACTTGTGTAAGCACAGAGACTAGTATTGTTAAAGGCAGTGACAAGTCTAGAAATTTTATATAGGGGAACTTGGGACCATAATCTAAATGGTAGAAAGGTCTAGGGAACTTATCTTAAAGTAATAGTCATTTTTTTCTGAGAAGACACATCACTTTGAAGGATTGCTGGAGGTTATGGAAGATCCAAAGCTCTCCAAAGCTCTTCATTAAAGCATATATTACATTAAAGCATATATTTAGGAAATAACAGAATTTTTTTAGTTTGGCAGAAACATTTAGGTGTGTTGGGGGCTAGGAAAGGCAATCTACCCTTCCCAGTAGAAAGGACAGGAGATGAAAATTTCAATGCAGCAAACCAAAGCTGAAGGACAAGGAACATATTAATAAATAAGCAACAGTTTCCCTTTTTACAACTAAGACCATTCTTTTTTGTTTGATTTTAGAAAGAGAATCTACCTTCAGTTAACTCATTAAATCCTATGGTTAAACAACAGCATGTTTAAAATTTTTATCAATATTTGAAGTTCATGTGCTTATATTTCATAGAATACATAGCAGATTCCATCAATAATTTATATATTCATCATTATAATCAAGACATAACTACTAAATTTAGTTAACAAATGGTTATTTTCACATTACAAGTATAATCTTAACTTCAAATCATAGATTTACTCATTGTTCCTCCCTGTGGAGGACACGAACTCCTGTCCATGACTATCATCGGGTTATCTATAAATCAACATGCCTTAGTCTAGGCTGACCTACCAAACTCATGTAAGTACAAATTTTTCAACTGCAGTATTTTCTTCATTTTTCTATATACTACATGGCATAACCAAAATTGAGAGTAGCAATTAGAGTCTTTGTTATTAGTTATCATTTTCTTCCATTAAAGCAGAACATGTTAACCACTTCAATTTTATTTTCTTCTCTTGAATGGGCCAGATTTATAGTGGGAGAGAATACAAAAAAATGCAAGAAGAGACCAGGGAAGGAACAGAAATAGCATAAGGTGTGATTAATATGCTTATCAAGATATACTATGGGGCAGATAGTTAGCTTACTTGCCCAATTGGGAGCAATGGATCAGTGGTAGATAGGCAAGTATCTAAATGGAAAGTAGGCAAGTATCCTAAACAGAAAATTTAGGAATAAAAACTTAAGAAGAGGTTTGGTTAATAGACAAAAAGACACATAAGCAGGGACACATTAGCATGCTAGGCAAGGTGGAGATACATTACAGATAGGAAAGCTAGTTCAAGAGGTAAGGGCATACTAGTTAGCTAGAGATTGTTACAGAAAACCAAACCCTGGAGATAAGAATTAGTGAGTTAGACATGAAGTTGGGTTATCAAAAACTCAAGAGCTATAAAAGATACAGGAGTGAGTGATGATGTTCAGGCTGGAAAGGGAGCCCAACAAGGCATAAAGAAAATCAATGATCTAAGTGAAGTGAATAGAGTCAGAACAACCAAGTATCAGTGAAATCAGAGAACTTGTTAAGAAGACTGTGGTTTGAAATAGAGCTAAGCTGAATGACGCATTATTGTTGGTGAATGGCAAATGCCTCATGAAGGCAAACATTAAAGTTTAGAAGAGCAATGACTCATCTTATCTGTGGCATCTGATAGGTCACCAACAATAAATATTGATTGCTAGACTGTTCAGCATAGATGTTGCTGACAAAATGGCAAAAGAAGAAATAGCAGGAAAAGGGATCTTCTAGGTGCTAGTCATCCACAAAAGAAAAGGTAATAAAGAGGTGACAGGAGTCCAGGCTACCATACTTGTGATTAGTATATGAATGAACCTTGACATATACACAGATTAAGTAAAAACCTCTGGCCCTCACATTTTTTCTCTGACAAATGTGGTGTGGGGGAGGTTGGACTAATAATCAGTAGGGTCCCCATTTAGCTTTAATACCTCATGGTATATGTTCTATGATGAAGTTCTGAGTGTGCCACTGCACACTTCTGCAATCCCAGTGAGTTGAAAGGATCTCCATTGAGTTGAAAACGACCTCCTTGGTGAGTTAATAAAGAAATCTGTGTTTGCAGGAGAGAGTCAGAGTTCCACTCTGGTGAGATGTACTGGAGAAGTAAGAGGAAATGGGTTCAAAGATTTGGTAGAGATTTGGGGTTGTCCTACATAACCGATTGAAATAAAGAGAGAGATGATAAAGAACAAGCGGTGGTTTCAGGGATCCAGTATAAGAATGCTATGAAATTATTAGGAAGAGGGGACCTTTAATAAGATGTTTGAAATAGAAATGATAACATACAGAAGAGGGATGATGGAGGGATTTTATTGACTAATATATAGTAAAAATCAGAGGTAAGGAAGGCAGAAATTGTAAACTCAGGAACACAGGAGGGATATTAGTTTGAAATGAAACAAGAGATCTTTCATCTTCAGCTTTCTCTTCTGGTTCCTTTTCTTCCATCTATAAGCACAAACACTTGACTTCTTCATTTCTCTGAGGCAACATGCCACAGTGCAAACACAGGAGCTTTAGAACCAAACAAATCTGGTTTGAATACAGCTATGCACTAGCTAGGTGATCTTCAGTAAATGACTTCAGTGCTCTGTACTTCATTTTTCCTCAGCTGCAAAATGACCACAGCTCATACATCACAAAATTGTTGTTAAGCCTAAATAAGTTAATATTCACTAAGTTTAAGGCTTCTGTTCTGTCCTCCAACCTACAACCAACCAACTCCACACAACTGCTGCTTGATGTTACTCTTGTGCCCAAAGTAGGGACCTAAAAGATAAAAGGCCAGTGGATCTCAAAATCCTGTTAAATGTCATGTGGTCAGCCTCTTGTAGTGGAACGCAAACTACATTTGGAATAAGACAGAACTAGGTTTAACTCCAAGGTCTATCACTCATAAGCTGTTTTAAGTTTGCATTAGTGACTTAATTTCTCTGAGCCTTAGTTTCCACACCTTCATTGTGAGGGAGAAAGAAGATAACAAATATAAAGTGGCAAGCATATAGTAAGCATCAATAAACTTTAAACCTACACTTTTAATTACCAAATTTCTGGAGTGAGTTGTTAATACTGTGTATTAAAAGTCGCTAGATTTCCCTACCCTCGACTTGGCTTGTTAAGGTCACTGAAAACCTCAGTGCCACATCAAAAGATAGTTTTCCTTTATCATATCTACTTCTTTGCTGCTGTGGATACCATGAATAACTACATAATCCTAAACACATTCCCCAATCTGAGCCCCAGGAATATTAGTCTTCATCTGGTTTGCATCTCATATCTTTGGCTTCTTCTATAGTATCTGTTTCCATACTTCCACATCAAAGCATTTCCAATTGGCCTTAAGACTTCCATTTGGGCTTTTTATTACTATACAAATGAGGCCCTGTCTGTTCTTGGAGGAACTATTCGAGGTCCCCAAATCACTTCACTATGGGAAGAGGAGAAAAATTCTTCTAAAAGATGTCAACAAGAGAGATGAAGGTGCCTTTTCCTTGATTGAATTAATAAATCGGTCAAGCTAAAAGTACTATCAAGAGGGATTAGCAGCTACGTGCTGATTGCCCATAGCATTGGCTTCTGCTGAAATTATGAAACCAAGTTGTGCAGTTCTGAACATGGTGGGTTTACTGTACCAGGGTCAATACCATCTGTCTCCTGGATTCAATTATCGTCTCTGTGGATGACACACAAATCTACTTGTCTGCGCTGAGTTTAATCCCTGGGTTCAGTCCTGTATAACTAAGGCAACCATATTTTCTGCACCAAAAATCAGGAGACACTTGCATGGCCTGACAAAGGATTGGTTTTTTTTTTTTTTTCCTGATCTGTGAATTATTCATATGAAGACTTTCAAAGATACAAAAATTCAATCACATTTAGTTGTGCTTTTAATGAATTTACTTTACCAAAAAGATATCTAGCAGATGTCTATCGGTGTCACAATCAGCATGAGCATACATTTATTCTTTGTGGCTTCCTCCAGGCTAAACTTCTCTATCATAAGTAGGAAATTTGATCATTTTTTTATATTCTGAGAAAGGTAACTTAGGGTAATGTTTAACTCCTCTAACCCCTTGCTGCACACACTTAATCGGTTTTCAAATGATCACTTTTTGGGGGAAGAAATACTTTTTTCTCACTACCTTATTCTCCCTAATTTTCATACAGGCTGCTGGTTCCTCAGCTTATGTGTGCACCAGACCCTACTGGGAAGCTTATTAAAATGACAGAGTCCTTGGCTCCACCTCCACAGAGATTGATTTGATAATGCTGGGGTAGGGCCCAGAGATTTGAAGTTTTAAACAAGCTTCCAGTTGTTTCTGGTGCGGGTGGTCCAAGCACCACACTTTGTGTAACACTCTTCTGTGTGAACTATCTACTGTGTTATTAATGTTTGAATTCAACAGTTTTAGCAAAGGCTTATATTTTTTTACCATAAAAGGATACTGAGGGGAAACTAATGTCTGTAATCCAACTTGATAACAAAACATATGCCTTACAGATATAATCATAAATGATATCTGTCACACCTTTAGAAATCCCCCTGTCTTGGGGCACTGGGATAGCTCAGTCAGTTAAGCGTCCAGCTCTTGATTTTGGCTCAGGTCATGATCTCAGGGTCCTGAGAGCGAGTCTCAAGTTGGGCTCTGTACTCAGCAGGGAGTCCACTTGAAAATCTCTCTTTCCCTTTCCCTCTGCGCCCTCCTCCCCAAACAAACGAATACATCATAAAAATTCCTCTGTCTTTGTGATTAGGAGAGAACCATCTTTTTTTTTGTCAGTGATACTGTAAAAACATGGAATGGCTTATATTTTGCACTTATCTTGATGGTATAGTATTCTTTAGTGATATAATCATTTGAATTTTTGAAGCAAAGATTAATTTGTCATGAGCTTGTCAAACAGGGCCATAATTTGAAGTGGAAAAAGTTATCCTTAGTTCATCGTCACGATTTCTGAATTCATGAAATTTCCCTGCTTTTATATTTATACTGTGTTCCCTAAATCTTAATAAAAGCTTTATTGTGCCCTTACACTATGAAAAATATTTATGTACTATTATAATCTAAAATTTCTGCCAGGGGCAGCTCCAGTGGCTCAGCGGTTAAGCACCTCCTTTAGCCCAGGGTCAGATCCTGAAGACCCGGGATCGAGTCCCATGTCAGGCTCCCTGCATGGAGCCTGCTTCTCCCTCTACCTGTGTCTCTGCCTCTCTCTCTCTCTGTGTCTCTCATGAATAAATAAATAAAATCTTAAAAAAAATTTCTGCCAATCTTTGCTACAAATAAAGAGTTATTCTCTATAGATAGGTAACCCAATAGTTTTTTGACATTTGTGGCTAGCTGTAATATTAAACAGAAATTAAATATACTGCACTTACTTAAATGCTATTTTAAACATAAAAGAAGTAAATTTAAAAAGGACAATTTAATGTTGTGAATAATCCAATATCAAAGTTAAGATTTCTAAACCTGAAACAGACACTATTATATAATTTATACAATGGGAGAGATGAAATAAACTTTATAGTTTTTCTTTTTCTTTTAAGATTTCATTCATTTATTCATGAGAGACACACAGAGAGAGGCAGAAACATAGGCAGAGGGAGAAGCAGGCTCCCCATGGGGAGCCTGATACAGGACTCCATCCCAGGACCCCAGGATCACGACTTGAGCCAAAGGCAGACGCTCAACCACTGAGCCACCTAGGTGCCCCAATATTTTTTTCTGTTGGCCTCTTTGTATGTACAGTGTGAACTAACTGAGGCTTTTAATATTCCTGAAAGCCAAAAGTCTAATATTCAATAATTATCGAATTTTCAAAATATTAAGAATTGGGGGGGGGAGTTTTACTCATATTGATATTATCATTATCATCTTTAATGTGTAATAAAAATATCATTTTATTTATTTATTTATTTTTAATAATAAATTTATTTTTTATTGGTGTTCAATTTGCCAACATACAGAATAACACCCAGTTCTCATCCCATCAAGTGCCCCCGTCAGTGCCCGTCACCCATTCACCCCCACCCCCCCGCCTTCCTCCCCTTCCACCACCCCTAGTTCGTTTCCCAGAGTTAGGAGTCTTTATGTTCTGTCCCCCTTTCTGATATTTCCTACCCATTTCTTCTCCCTTTCCTTCTATTCCCTTTCACTATTATTTATATTCCCCAAATGAATGAGAACATATAATGTTTGTCCTTCTCCAATTGACTCATCTCACTCAGCAGTTCCATCCACGGAATTGGATCCAGTTCCATGGAGTTCACCCTCCAGTTCCATCCATGTTGAACCAAATGGTGGGTATTTGTCATTTCTAATGGCTGAGTAATATTCCATTGTATACATAAACCACATCTTCTTAATCCATTCCTCTTAAAAATATCATTTTAAGTAGACCTTAAACTGAAGTTCTAATTCTTTTGCCTTTATGATAAACCTTTCTTTTTCAGATCTTTTTGAATATGCATGTGTTTTCTTTTTAGTAGTGGGCCTAATTCTAACAAATTTCTGATCTCAGTTATGGCATTGAAACTTGAAGATAGAGTAGTTACAAAGAGTTTTGTCCTCTATGCAACCAAAGCCTAATCTATTGCCATTGGTACCTATAGCTACATATCTCAACTACTACCTTGATTGTTGTACTTCCCAGCTTAAACATCTTCATTGTTTCCTCAGTACTCAAAAGATAAGTTAAATTCCTTACATACATAAAAGACCCTTCAAAATTAGTTCTTAGCAGCTCTTCAGCCTCCTTTCTTAACACTTCCTCTCTGTGTCTCTCTCATTCTGCCACGTTTTGTACACACCTTGCAGTTCCCGCATCTATTCCTTCTGCCTGGAATCTCTGTTCCCTTCATTGACACAAAGATAACTCATTAATTTTCCAAGGCTCAGTTCAAACATTACTTTCTCTGTGAAGCTATACCTTACATCCCCAGGCTCCTTCTTTTTAGTCATGGTATACCAGATTGCAGTAACAAATAGATTCCCAAATTTTATCACATCAGCACTATATAAATATTTTCTTTCTCTTTTAACAGTTGTGAACAAATTTCAGGTTGGTGGGATAGCTCTCCTCTATGTCATCATTCAAGACTTAACTGAGAAAGCACACCAGTCTTCAGCACATGGCTTCCATGTTGCCCTGAATGTTGGCACCATTTTAGTATCATACACTTAAAATATAATTGTCTCTCATCAAGAGTATAAGAGGGTTCCCCCTTCTCTGCATCCTTGCAACATTTGTTGTTTCCTGATTCATTAATTTTAGCCATTCTGACTGGTATAGGGTGGTATCTCATTGTGGTTTTGATTTGTATTTCCCTAATGCCAAGTGATGTTGAGCATTTTTTCATGTGTCTGTTGCCCATTCATATGTCTTTTTTGGAGAAATGGCTGTTCATGACTTCTGCCCATTTCTTGACTGGGTAATTTGTTTTTTGGGTGTTGAGTTTGATAAATTCTTTATAGATCTTGGATAATAGCCCTTGAGGATGGAGGTTCCTCAAGAAGTTAATTGCACTAGTAGATGTTTACCCAAAAGAATACAAACATTGTGATTCAAAGGGGCAACTGCACCCCAATGTTTATAGCAGCAATGTCCACAATAGCCAAACTATGGAAGGGGCCCAGATGTCCATCAACAGATGTGTGGATAAGGAAGATGTGACATATATATATATTACTCAGCCATCAAAAAGGATGAAATCTTACCATTTACAATGATGTGAGTGGAACTGAAGGGTGTTAGGCTAAGCAAAATAAGTCAATCAGAGTAAGACAATTATCATAAGGTTTCACTCATATGGAATTTAAGAAACAAAACAGGATCATTGAGGGAGGGAAAAATAAAATAAGATGAAATCAGAGAGGGAGACAAACCATAAGGGACTCTTTTTTTTTTTTTAATTTTTTTTATTTATTTATGATAGTCACAGAGAGAGAGAGAGGCGCAGAGACACTGGCAGAGGGAGAAGCAGGCTCCACGCACCGGGAGCCCGACGTGGGATTCGATCCCGGGTCTCCAGGATCGCGCCCTGGGCCAAAGGCAGGCGCCAAACCGCTGCGCCACCCAGGGATCCCCCATAAGGGACTCTTAACTCTAGGAAACAAACTGAGGATTACTGGAGGGGAAGTGGGTTGGGAGGATGGGGTGACTGGGTGATGGGCCTTAAGGAGGGTACATGATGAGATGAGCACTGGGTGTTATATGCAACCGATGAATAACTGAACTCTACATCTGAAAGTAATGATACATTATATGTTAACTAATTGAATTTAAATACGTTAAATAAGTTAATTAATTTAATTGTCTCGAGTATTTCCTCTTTGTACATTCTGGGCTATTTTGTTCATTGATCTATGTGTGTGTGTTTATGTCAGTACCATGCTGTTTTAATTACTATAGCTTTGTAATATAGTTTAAAATCAAGATATATGATGCTTCCAGCTTTGTTTTTTCTTAAGATTGTTTTGGCTATTCAGACTCTTTTGTGGTTCCATATGATTTTTAGGATGACTTTTTCTATTTCTGTGGAAAATGCCACTGGAATTTTGATAGTGATCATGTTAAATTTATAGATGGCTTTTGGTGGCATGGACATTTTAACAATATTAGCCCATAAAATCTATGAACACAGATGTCCTTCCACTTAATTTTGTCTTCTTCAATTTCTGTCTTCTCAAAATCACATTCTTTTAATTAGATAAATAGAAATCTCATTATATGAAGTGGTCATTTGTTTTATGCAAATATTAATTCTGTATTTCATCTTAATGAAGTGTTTTATGAATTTATTTGTAGATATCTAAAAATCTCCAAAATTACAGCATTGCCTAATTTCTACTTTGTGAGGAAATTTGTATTTTTCTGGCCAAGTCTTTTTTATTTATTTATTTTTTATTGGTGTTCAATTTGCCAACATATAGAATAACACCCAGTGCTCATCCCATCAAATACCCCCCTCAGTGCCCATCACCCGGTCACCCCCACCCCCCGCCCTCCTCTCTTTCTACCACCCCTTGTTCGTTTCCCAGAGGTAGCAGTCTCTCATGTTCTGTCTCCCTTTCTGATATTTCCCACTCATTTTTTCTCCTTTCCCCTTTATTCCTTTTCACTATTTTTTTATATTCCCCAAATGAATGAGACCATATAATGTTTGTCCTTCTCCGATTGACTTATTTCACTCAGCATAATACCCTCCAGTTCCATCCACGTTGAAGCAAATGGGAGGTATTTGTCGTTTCTAATGGCTGAGTAATATTCCATTGTATACATATACCACATCTTCTTTATCCATTCAACTTTTGTTGGACACCGAGGCTCCTTCCACAGTTTGGCTATTGTGGACATTGCTGCTATAAACATCGGGGTGCACGGCCAAGTCTTGTAAAATGGATGTGGGCTACTAACTTTATTAACACATTTTACATTTTTTTTACCTTTTACATTTTTTTAAATGATATCTTTGCACTCACAAAAATTTTAGTGCTCTTTCCTTTTTCAAATATTCTGTTTATACTATGTATGTTGGCTCTTACACACATAGCAGCATTACTTACCTATGAGCCCAAGCTGGGCATTTCTGTAGTCTATGTGTAACTTGGCATTATAAATGATCAGTTTGCTTCTTCTACCAAATTGCTGAAAGGCAAGTTAAATATCCTCACATGCTGGCCCACATTCCAATTTAGCCATTTTCTTTTTAAAGCTTCTAAAAAATGTGTAAAAATACATATATACATATATTATATTATGTTCTTGCTTATTTTAAACCACTTCCTATATATGTCAATTGCACTTTTAAGAGAGTAGCATCCTAAGTTTCCTACAGTTTTCTTTATACCACTGTCATAGCCCTGAACCATTTTCACATGTTTGTTTAGTTTCTTTTATTCTAGTGAGGTCTACACTGGTCCAAATATGATGCTTTTCTTATAGTTTATATCGTGGTTTTTGCTTCTTAATACAAGATTCCTGATGATTTTTTTTAAGAAGAGCCTAGCCCTCCTGTGTAGCCTACAACAAGAGTTGTTCTGGGTTTTGGAGAATTTCTAGTGTTCAGCTTTTTTAAAAAAAATCCAAAACTCTGCATGGAACTGATGCTTTTTAGAAAGCACCAACATAGAGATTTTGGCCTTGAATTTCTTGTCTAGGGCACTAAATTTGTCCTCCAAGACTGTATTTTCTTGTCTTCATATTTAAATGTGCAGTGATTACTGGCATTTAAATTAATGAATGCATTAAAGATGTTATATAATTTTTACTACATAATTATAGTATATTTTATATATACTATATAAAATATATATTAATATATATAGGTATTTACTAATATGTTAATGCTATCCATAACATAGTGTATAGTGTATAATATACTATATAACATGAGTATCCTAATCTAGTCCCCTTTGCTTTTTTTGTTTCCTTCAGTCAGTCACCAGGCACTACAGATTCTGTCTTGAAAAAGTGTCTGAATAATACCTAGTATTTATTGACAATTACTATGTGCTGCACATTCTTCTCAGTATTTTACATGTATTTGCACATTTAGTCATGATAACTGCAAGATGTGGGTGTTATTTTTATCCCCATTTTGCAGATGAGAAATTTGAGGAGCATAAAGGACTAAGTAATTTACCCAAAGATATGTAATCTTCCTAAGATTAAAGTTTCAAACATAAAGAAATGCTGTTGAATAGAAATGTATGATTACTATCCAAAATAAGGTAATGTAGGTTTTACGTAGCAATAGCAGATTCCCAGTTTGAACTTAGGCAGTCTGTCTCTAGAATTCCTATTATTAACCAATATACGTTATTGCCTTTCCTCTATACTTTTCTCTATATTTCCATCATCACCACCATAGACCAGGTCCTCAATTCCTCCTAAAGGATTTCCCTGACTTCTTGTTCTTTTTCCTACAATCCATTCTTCCCACCTTGGTCTGATCAATATTCTTTGGTCACCATTTCACTCACATCATTATCTTTTTTAGGAACAAGTTATGATTCCTAATTGCCCATCAAGTCAAGTCCCAAATTCTTTCCCTGTTAACTCGTTTCTTTATAATATGGGCTTTATTCATGGTCCAATATGATTGTCTGCTATTCATCAATGTGAATCCTTTGCTCTAGTCAGGTGAATGGTTGGACAAAACCTGATCTCATTCAAATAAAGGGAATTTACTAGCTCATATAACTGAAAAAATCCAGAGATAATTCTGGCTTCAGGCAAGGATTAATCTAGCATTTTAGCAATGTTACCAAGGATCCAGATTTACTCTGAATCTCTTATACTCTGCTTTCAATGGTGTTCATACTAACCCTCAAGGTCCGGATAGTAGATTTTCGGTAACTCTGGCATCTGCCCACTACACACGTTATTTGGTTTTAAATGGCTAGAAACTTTGTATATCCAAGGTACACTAACCAATAGAAGGGAAAATTTGTGTTTTAGCATTCACAAAATATACACAGAACTTTAGTCTGACATAATCTTTTCAGTATCTACTTTAAATTAATTACTGGGCCCAGAGGAATAAGATGCAATAATTCATTTAGGCTTGGGTTACATGCCTGTACCAAGGCAATTATGATGTACACCTGGAGCTAGAGTCAACTCTGCCTAAAGCACATGGCTGAGAGTTGCAAATGGAATGGTTTCCCAAACAAGAATCCAGTGCTGTTGCCAGGAGAAAGGAGATAAAGATTTTTTTGAGACACTCAGCAAAAGTGTGCTACAGTTTCCCTCTCTTTCTCTTCCACAATTCAAATTTTATATTTTCTTTGATGTTTAACTTAATTTTGTTCACTCTGTCTCATACAATCGCTGAAGCCATATAGCATGCACCATATTGTGTACTGTAGTTGGGCTATACTGTTGTGGTACTTATATATATTTAGACCTTGTTACTCCAACAAGATTATAATTTCATTTAGGACATAGTCTATATCTTCTTGTTTTTCTTCAGACTATGTCTTCTAACTATAGCTCCCACAGCATCTAGAACATTTCTGGGCATACAGCCAATGTATACAAGTACTTGTTTATTTGACTTATTCACTTGTTGAGTTAGGTACAACCATTTTATTCATTCTGGTCATCCTCAAGATTGATGCTGATTTCTCTGGTTCACTCAATCATTTGGATCTCCACATCAGTCATGAGGATAACCAAAATAAATGGATTGTCTAGGCTTCAGTTCATTCATTGTGCACTTACAGATGGATACAGCCTTGCTGATAAATAGTACTTATCTGTACGTACCCAAATCATGTTTCATAGTTTTGTGTATGTTTTTGAAGATGTATCATTTTTATTTAGCTATAGCTACTATTAAAACCATTTCTATGGAAAACATTCTCTAATAATTGGTTACATCTGAGTTACTGGTAAGTGTTTTCCATTTTGCAGTGTTTACTTACATTAACTACTGTGCCCTATTTGGTGTACATCTGCTTTAATGTTTTTCTATTTCATTTTATTATATTTTTCATGTCTCATAATCAAACTTCTGGAAAACATCATTAGCCATATTGAGTGCAGTTCATCTTGTACAAACAATTTACTATTAGTCGGATTTCCCCTAAGTGGAACACTGAACTTTTCCAAGTCCATGGGAATTTTATTTTCCTATTGAAAAATTAAGTGGATCTCAAAGAGTTGTCTTGTCCTATCTTTTTAAGATTAAATTTCCAAAAGCTAATGAAAAGATGATGTGGTTAATTAAATACTAGTGATATGATTAGTACTCAAAGTAGGGTAATAGAAGGTATAAGATTTTGAGTCAGAAGACCTGAACTACAGTCCCAATTGTGCCCTTCTACTACATGATCTTAGTGAGTTCACTTATCATTTTGTAAACTTAGGTTTCCTCCTAAGTAAAATGGAGAAAATGATCTCTACCAAATAGAATGTGGAAAGAAGATGTGTGTGGATAAGCCTTGAAGACTTTCAAGTACTCCCACAGGACTGCCTATAACTACAGCAAAGGAAGTTTTGGAAAGTGGCTTTTTAAAAAGATATGATTGATTATGTCATCCCTTCCAATGGCTCCTGATTGAGCTTAAGAGTATTATTATGCCAAAAATACCCTGTATGACCTGGCTGCAGTCTCTCCATCTGTATTTTCCTCCTCATTCCCTCCCTACACCCTAGCTATATTCTTCCTCACTCACTATTAGATCTGAAGTTTTCAAGCTTTTCTTACATCTAAAAAATTTGCAGAAGCTCTCCATTCTTCTTTTTTTTTAATTTATTTTTTATTGGTGTTCAATTTACTAACATACAGAATAACACCCAGTGCCCGTCACCCATTCACTCCCACCCCCCGCCCACCTCCCCTTCTACCACCCCTAGTTCATTTCCCAGAGTTAGCAGTCTTTACGTTCTGTCTCCCTTTCTGATATTTCCCACACATTTCTTCTCCCTTCCCTTATATTCCCTTTCACTATTATTTATATTCCCCAAATGAATGAGAACATATAATGTTTGTCCTTCTCCGACTGACTTACTTCACTCAGCATAATACCCTCCAGTTCCATCCACGTTGAAGCAAATGGTGGGTATTTGTCATTTCTAATAGCTGAGTAATATTCCATTGTATACATAAACCACATCTTCTTTATCCATTCATCTTTCGTTGGACACCGAGGCTCCTTCCACAGTTTGGCTATCGTGGCCATTGCTGCTATAAACATCGGGGTGCAGGTGTCCCGGCGTTTCATTGCATTTGTATCTTTGGGGTAAATCCCCAACAGTGCAATTGCTGGGTCGTAGGGCAGGTCTATTTTTAACTGTTTGAGGAACCTCCACACAGTTTTCCAGAGTGGCTGCACCAGTTCACATTCCCACCAACAGTGTAAGAGGGTTCCCTTTTCTCCGCATCCTCTCCAACATTTGTTGTTTCCTGCCTTGTTAATTTTCCCCATTCTCACTGGTGTGAGGTGGTATCTCATTGTGGTTTTGATTTGTATTTCCCTGATGGCAAGTGATGCAGAGCATTTTCTCATATGCATGTTGGCCATGTCTATGTCTTCCTCTGTGAGATTTCTCTTCATGTCTTTTGCCCATTTCATGATTGGATTGTTTGTTTCTTTGGTGTTGAGTTTAAGAAGTTCTTTATAGATCTTGGAAACTAGCCCTTTATCTGATATGTCATTTGCAAATATCTTCTCCCATTCTGTAGGTTGTCTTTGAGTTTTGTTGACTGTATCCTTTGCTGTGCAAAAGCTTCTTATCTTGATGAAGTCCCAATAGTTCATTTTTGCTTTTGTTTCTTTTGCCTTCGTGGATGTATCTTGCAAGAAGTTACTATGGCCGAGTTCAAAAAGGGTGTTGCCTGTGTTCTTCTCTAGGATTTTGATGGAATCTTGTCTCACATTTAGATCTTTCATCCATTTTGAGTTTATCTTTGTGTATGGTGAAAGAGAGTGGTCTAGTTTCATTCTTCTGCATGTGGATGTCCAATTTTCCCAGCACCATTTATTGAAGAGACTGTCTTTCTTCCAATGGATAGTCTTTCCTCCTTTATCGAATATTAGTTGCCCATAAAGTTCAGGGTCCACTTCTGGATTCTCTATTCTGTTCCACTGATCTATGTGTCTGTTTTTGTGCCAGTACCACACTGTCTTGATGACCACAGCTTTGTAGTACAACCTGAAATCTGGCATTGTGATGCCCCCAGATATGGTTTTCTTTTTTAAAATTCCCCTGGCTATTCGGGGTCTTTTCTGATTCCACACAAATCTTAAAATAATTTGTTCTAACTCTCTGAAGAAAGTGCATGGTATTTTGATAGGGATTGCATTAAACGTGTATATTGCCCTGGGTAACATTGACATTTTCACAATATTAATTCTGCCAATCCATGAGCATGGAAGATTTTTCCATCTCTTTGTGTCTTCCTCAATTTCTTTCAGAAGTGTTCTATAGTTTTGAGGGTATAGATCCTTTACATCTTTGGTTAGGTTTATTCCTAGGTATCTTATGCTTTTGGGTGCAATTGTAAATGGGATTGACTCCTTAATTTCTCTTTCTTCAGTCTCATTGTTAGTGTATAGAAATGCCACTGACTTCTGGGCATTGATTTTGTATCCTGCCACGCTACCGAATTGCTGTATGAGTTCTAGCAATCTTGGGGTGGAGATTTTGGGTTTTCTATGTAGAGTATCATGTCATCGGCGAAGAGGGAGAGTTTGACTTCTTCTTTGCCAATTTGAATGCCTTTAATGTCTTTTTGTTGTCTGATTGCTGAGGCTAGGACTTCCAGTACTATGTTGAACAGCAGTGGTGAGAGTGGACATCCCTGTCTTGTTCCTGATCTTAGGGGAAAGGCTCCCAGTGCTTCCCCATTGAGGATGATATTTGCTGTGGGCTTTTCATAGATGGCTTTTAAGATGTCGAGGAATGTTCCCTCTATCCCTACACTCTGAAGAGTTTTGATCAGGAATGGATGCTGTATTTTGTCAAATGCTTTCTCTGCATCCAATGAGAGGATCATATGGTTCTTGGTTTTTCTCTTGCTGATATGATGAATCACATTGATTGTTTTACGGGTGTTGAACCAGCCTTGTGTCCCAGGGATAAATCCTACTTGGTCATGGTGAATAATTTTCTTAATGTACTGTTGGATCCTATTGGCCAGTATCTTGTTGAGAATTTTTGCATCCATGTTCATCAGGGATATTGGTCTGTAATTCTCCTTTTTGGCGGGGTCTTTGTCTGGCTTTGGAATTAAGGTGATGCTGGCTTCATAGAACGAATTTGGAAGTACTCCATCTCTTTCTATCTTTCCAAACAGCTTTAGGAGAATAGGTATGATTTCTTCTTTAAACGTTTGATAAAATTCTCCTGGGAAGCCATCTGGCCCTGGACTCTTGTGTCTTGGGAGGTTTTTGATGACTGCTTCAATTTCCTCCCTGGTTATTGGCCTGTTCAGGTTTTCTATTTCTTCCTGTTCCAGTTTTGGTAGTTTGTGGCTTTCCAGGAATGCGTCCATTTCTTCTAGATTGCCTAATTTATTGGCGTATAGCTGTTCATAGTATGTTTTTAAAATCGTTTGTATTTCCTTGGTGTTGGTAGTGATCTCTCCTTTCTCATTCATGATTTTATTAATTTGAGTCTTCTCTCTCTTCTTTTTAATAAGGCTGGCTAATGGTTTATCTATCTTATTAATTCTTTCAAAGAACCAACTCCTGGTTCTGTTGATCTGTTCCACAGTTCTTCTGGTCTCGATTTCGTTGAGTTCTGCTCGAATCTTTATTAACTCCCTTCTTCTCTTGGGTGTAGGATCTATTTGCTGTTTTTTCTCAAGCTCCTTTAGGTGTAAGGTTAGCTTTTGTATTTGAGTTCTTTCCAGTTTTTGAATGGATGCTTGTATTGCGATGTATTTCCCCCTCAGGACTGCTTTTGCTGCATCCCAAAGATTTTGAACGGTTGTATCTTCATTCTCATTAGTTTCCATGAATCTTTTTAATTCTTCCTTAATTTCCTGGTTGACCCTTTTATCTTTTAGCAGGATGGTCCTTAACCTCCATGTGTTTGAGGTCCTTCCAAACTTCTTGTTGTGATTTAGTTCTAATTTCAGGCATTATGGTCCGAGAATATGCAGGGGACAATCCCAATCTTTTGGTATCGGTTCAGACCCGATTTGTGTCCCAATATGTGGTCTATTCTGGAGAAAGTTCCATGTGCGCTTGAGAAGAATGTGTATTCAGTTGAGTTTGGATGTAAAGTTCTGTAGATATCTGTGAAATCCATCTGGTCCAGTGTATCATTTAAAGCTCTCGTTTCTTTGGAGATGTTTTGCTTAGAAGACCTATCGAGTATAGAAAGAGCTAGATTGAAGTCACCAAGTATAAGTGTATTATTATCTAAGTATTTCTTCACTTTGGTTAATAATTGATTTATATATTTGGCAGCTCCCACATTCGGAGCATATATATTGAGGATTGTTAAGTCCTCTTGTTGAATAGATCCTTTAAGTATGATATAGTGTCCCTCTTCATCTCTCACTACAGTCTTTGGGGTAAATTTTAGTTTATCTGATATAAGGATGGCTACCCCTGCTTTCTTTTGAGGACCATTCGAATGGTAAATGGTTCTCCAACCTTTTGTTTTCAGGCTGTAGGTGTCCTTCTGTCTCAAATGAGTCTCTTGTAGACAGCAAATAGATGGGTCCTGCTTTTTTATCCAGTCTGAAACCCTGCGCCTTTTGATGGGGTCATTAAGCCCGTTCACATTCAGAGTTACTATTGAGAGATATGAGTTTAGTGTCATCATGATATCTATTCAGTCTTTGTTTTTGTGGACTGTTCCACTGAACTTCTTCTTAAAGGGGAATTTTAAGAGTCCCCCTTAAAATTTCTTGCAGAGCTGGTTTGGAGGTCACATATTCTTTTAGTTGCTGCCTGTCTTGGAAGCTCTTTATCTCTCCTTCCATTTTGAATGAGAGCCTTGCTGGATAAAGTATTCTTGGTTGCATGTTCTTCTCATTTAGGACCCTGAATATATCCTGCCAGCCCTTTCTGGCCTGCCAGGTCTCTGTGGAGAGGTCTGCTGTTACCCTAATACTCCTCCCCATAAAAGTCAGGGATTTCTTGTCTCTTGCTGCTTTAAGGATCTTCTCCTTATCTTTGGAATTTGCAAGCTTCACAATTAAATGTCGAGGTGTTGAACGGTTTTTATTGATTTTAGGGGGGGATCTCTCTATTTCCTGGATCTGAATGCCTGTTTCCCTTCCCAGATTAGGAAAGTTTTCAGCTAGAATTTGTTCAAATACATATTCTGGCCCTCTGTCCCTTTCGGCGCCCTCGGGAACCCCAATTAAACGTAGGTTTTTCTTCCTCAGGCTGTCGTTTATTTCCCTTAATCTATCTTCATGGTCTTTTAATTGTTTGTCTCTTTTTTCCTCAGTTTCCCTCTTTGCTATCAACTTGTCTTCTATGTCACTCACTCGTTCTTCCACCTCGTTAACCCTCGTCGTTAGGACTTCTAGTTTGGATTGCATCTCATTCAATTGATTTTTAATTTCTGCCTGATTAGCTCTAAATTCTGCAGTCATGAAGTCTCTTGAGTCCTTTATACTTTTTTCTAGAGCCACCAGTAGCTGTATAATAGTGCTTCTGAATTGGCTTTCTGACATTGAATTGTAATCCAGATTTTGTAACTCTGTGGGAGAGAGGACTGTTTCTGATTCTTTCTTTTGAGGTGAGGTTTTCCTTCTAGTCATTTTGCTCAGTGCAGAGTGGCCAAAAGCAAGTTGTATTGGGAAAAAGAGAAAAAGAGAGGAGAGAAAGAAGGAAAGAAAAGAGAAAGAGAAAAAAAAAGGGAAGAGAAAAAAAACGAAAGAAAAAAAAAGAAGAAAAAGAGAAAGAAAAAGAAAGGAGAAAAAAAAAGGGGGGGTGGGGGAAGGAAACAAATCAAAAAGCAAAACATAACAAACAAAAAACAAAAAACAAAAAACAAACAAAAAAAAACACCAAAAAAAAAAAAAAAAAAAAAAAAAGAACCACAGGGGAGTATCTTCTGATTCTGTGTTCTTTAAGTCCCTTGGCTTCTCCTGGAAGTTGTCAGTCTAGCTGGTGTTCTGGGGGAGGGGCCTGTTGTGCTGATTTTCAGGTGTTAGCAGTTGGGGGAGCTGCTGTGCCCCTGCCTGGTGCAGGGCTCAGTGGGGGTTGTTTACCCCGTGAGGCCGCAGGAGGAACAGCCCCAGTGGCGGGGCAGCTCTGGAAACCTGGATTCAGCTCCTGCAGGAACTCCGTCTGCAGGGCCTGGAGGCTCCGGGGCGGGGCCGCTGATCTGCTCAGCTGGGGCAGGAGCGTCCTCGCTGTCCTGGGCCCTCCCGGCCTCTGCCTGTCCCGGGGGGAGGCCGGATCCTGGGCTGTGTCCCGGCGCCCTGGGCTCCGGAGCCTGCGCTGGTGGATTCGCGCTCCTGGGCCGCGCAACCCCCTCCGCGGAGCCGCCGTCCGAGCCCCTCCGAGCTGCTCCTGGAACCGTGCAGGCCCCTCTGCACGGAGCCTCTTCCTCTGCCCGAGCCCAGCCGAGCTGCTCCCGGGGCCGCGCAGCCCCCTCCGCGGAGCCGCCGCCCGAGCCCCTCCGAGCTGCTCCGGGTCCCGCCGTGCGCGCTGCAGCCCTTAGGGAGCTCGGCGCACTCTCGTGGGCGCGCAGTTGCTCTGTTACTGTCCCGGGGAACCCGACGGCATCCCCGCCCTCCTGGGTCCTGCTCCAACTCCCCGCGAGCCCCTTTCCCCCGGGAAGGTCGGTGCAGCTCCTGCTCCTCCGGGACGGGGCTCTCCTGTCCTGGGGACACTCGCCCCGGCCTCAGCCCGGCTCCTCGCGGGCCCCTCCCCCTTGGAGGCCTTTGTTTCTTTATTTCTTTTTCCCCGTCTTCCTACCTTGATAGAAGCGCGAACTCTTCTCACTGTTGCATTCCAGCTGGTCTCTCTTTAACTCTCAGGCCGAATTCATAGATTTTCAGGATGATTTGAAGGTTTTCTAGGTAGTTTGGTGGAGACAGGTGATATGGAGACCCTACTCTTCCGCCATCTTGCTCCTCCCCCCCTCCATTCTTCTTAAAGTAGTGTTTCCCTCCACTCTCCATCTATTATGATTCCTGCTCATTCTTCTAGTTGCAACTGAAATTTCACTTATTCATGAAAGCAAAGATTAAGTCTGTTTTGTTCACTGCTGTATTAGGTGTTTGGTAAATATTATTGACTGCCGGACTGAATGAATGACATATTATTTATGCCTCTACTAAACTTTAATTTGCAGTGAATTGATATAAGTATCATTTTTAAATCAATTCAATTGCTAATTTAGAAACTGCAAGGGTCATAAATATTTGTCTGTCAAAGAATTTTAAGATTTTGGAGATATTGATTTTAAACCAAGGTAAATGGAAGTGTAGTCAACAACAAAGATCTACACTAAAACTTTGCATCCTAAAAATTTTAGACTAAAGGAAATAAAACCCTAAGACTTAATTTGAAAGATTTATGTAGGTTAATAAAGAGCTTTTATTTATTTTTTAAAACATTTTATTTATTTATTCACCACACACACACACACACACACACACACACACATACATACATACACACACAGAGGCAGAGACACAGGCAGAGGGAGAAACAGGCTCCATGCAGGGAGCCCGACGTGGGATTCGATTTCGGGTCTCCAGGATCACGCCCTGGGCTGAAGGCGGCGCTAAACCGCTGGGCCACCGGGGCTGCCCAATAAAGAACTTTGAACTACAGAGTAGAGAACCTACTTCTAAAAGCTAGTACAGAGGAATCTCTATTTGGGAAATGTAAGTTAACTAAGAATTATATTTGGTATTTATTTCTCACAAACATCTATAGATTTCTGCTAATTCTGTACTTTGACCCATCAGATATTTCTTATCAGTTTTGATTTTGAAAAAAATTGATATAAACATTACATATTCTGAGAAGAAGACTTGAATAGATATTTTTCCAAAGAAGACATCCAGATGGCTATCAGACACATGAAAAGATGCTCAACATCGCTCATCATCAGGGAAATGCAAATCAAAACTACCATGAGATACCACCTCACAGCTGCCAGAATAAAACAAGAAACACCAGGGGTTGGCGAGGATGTGGAGAAGGGGGAACCCTCTTAACACTGTGTGGGAATGAAAGTGGTACAGCTACTGTAGAAAACAGTATGGAAGTTCCTCAAAAAGTTAAAAATAAAACTACCCTATGATCCAGCAATTGCACTACTAGGTATTTACCCAAATAATACAAAAATACTATTTTGAAGGGATAGATTCACCCCAATGTTTATAGCAGCATTATCTACAATAGCCAAATTATGGAAACAGCCCAAGTGTCCATCTACTGATGAATGGCTAAAGGAGAGGTAGTATATATACACAGGGGAATATTACTCAACTATCAAAAATAATGAAATCTTGCCATTTGCAATGACATGGATAGAACTAGACAGTATTATGCTAAGCAAGATAAGTCAGTAGAGAAAGACAAGTATTATATGATTTCACTCATGTGGGATTTAAGAAACAAAACAAAGGGGAAAAAGAGAAGTTATGAAGCAGATTCTTAACTATAGAGATAAACTGATGGTTACCAGCGAGGAGGGGGTGGGGAGATGGGTTAAATACGTGATGGGGATTAAGGAGTACACTTGCTGTGATGAGCATCAGGGTGGTATGGAAATGTTGAAATCACTATATTGTGCACCTGAAACTAGCATTACACTGTATGTTAACTAACTAGAATTTATTTATTTTTTAAAGATTTTATTTATTTATTCATGAGAGGTAGAGAGAGAGAGAGAGAGAGAGAGAGAGGCAGAGACACAGGCAGAGGGAGAAGCAGGCTCCATGCAGGGAGCCGATGCGGGACTCAATCACGGGACTCCAGGATCACGCCCTGGGCTGAAGGCAGGCGCTAAACTGCTGAGCCACCCGGGCTGCCCTACTAACTAGAATTTAAATAAAAACTTTATTTTTTTTAATAAAAACTTTAAAGAACTAGTTATTAAGCAAAACAAACAAAAAATAAAATCCACAAATATTGCACATTCGTGAAAGAAAAAAATTGGATAAATGTAGATAGAAAAATAAAATAGGGGATCCCTGGGTGGTTCAGCGGTTGGGCGCTTGATATATAAACTTTCACAAACTTTCCCATATTAGCCATTTTTAAATATATAATCCAGTTGCATCAGGTACATTCACAGTGTTAGGCAAACATCACAGCTACTCATTTCCAGTACTTTGTCATCATCCCCAACAGAAACTCCATACCTGTTAAGCACTAGATCCTCAATCCGCGCTCTAAAGGAAATAAAAATGATGGCCTGTAAACATATGGAAATATATCAAACTCACTTTTAAAAAAAAAGATTTTATTTATTTATTCATGAGAGACACAGAAGGAGAGAGAGGCAGAGACAGGCATAGGGAGAAGCAGGCTCTATGCAGGGAGCCCAACGTGGGACTCAATCCCGGGTCTCCAGGATCACGCCGGGGCTCAAGGCGGCGCTAAACCGCTGAGCCACCGGGGCTGCCCCAAACTCACTTATTATAAATGAAATGCAAACTAAACAACTGTGAGATACCATTTTTCCCCTATCAGATTGGTAAAGACCAGAAAGTTTGTAAATACTCTGTATCAGAAACTGTCAGAGGAATCAAGCAGTCTCATTCATTGCTGGTGTGAGTTTAAATGGTACTCCTTCAGTGAAATGAGTCAAACAGTGAAAGATAAATACTGTATGATTTCACTTATATGCGGAATCTAAAAAGAAAGAAAGAAAAAAAGCAAGAAAGAAAATGAACTCATAGAAACAGAACAGTTTGGTGGTTGCCAGAAGTGGAAATTGAGATATGGGGGATATAGGTGACAGTGGTCAAAACGTACAGACTTCTAGTTATAAGAGAAACAAGTCAGGGATGTGATGTATGGCATGGTGACTGTAGTTAATAATACTGTAGTGTATATTTAAAAGTGGCCAAGATAGTAGATCCTAAAAGTTCTCATCAAAAGAAAAGCATGTAATATGTCAGATTATGGATGTTAATTAGAGTTATTGTGGTAATCATTTCGCAGTATATACATACATCAAATCATGTAATACACTTTAAACTTCTACAAGATTATATGTCAACAATATCCTAATAAAACTGGAAAAAACACTTTGGAATATCCTCAGTGGAGGGAATTTTGAAAATAACATATCAAAAATGAAAAGGAACAAACCATTTGACTTGGAAATTCCACTCCTAAGTATTTATCCTACAAATATAGTCACATTTGAGTAGAATAATTATTGCAGCCTTGTTTGTACTTGTAAAATTTTGGAAACAACCATCACAGAGAACTAATTAAATTATGGTACATCTATATAATGGAACACTATGCAGTTACTAAAAAGAATATGGCAGCTCAATATGTAGTTATACGGAAAGATATCCAAGATATTTTTAAGTGAAAAAAGCAAGATGCAGAGCAGTGTGCTATGCTACCATTCGTGTGGTGAGAAAGGAATCAAGATACATGAGAAACTAGTATTACTCTAGGGAAGTTGCAGTGCACAGGAGAAAGGAAGACTTAGCAAGTTATCTCCACATTATTTATTGAACAATCTACCTTTCACTACTGGCCTTGGTTCATGCAAGATACTACCTTTGTCGTATATTGCATGTTTATATATCCTTGGCTCTGGTTATTCTATTCTATGGATTTACCATCCCAGTACCTCACCAACACAACATTGTTTCAATTATTCATTATTAAATTTTTAACGCTAAAAAAAAATACCTGCTATGGCAAATTTTCCTTCTTTCTCTTTTTTCCTAAAAATTTTCTTCTATATTCTATTATGCTTCTTCCCCCCCAAAAAAAGACTGAATAATCTCTTTGGCAAGAACCCCTCTCCCCAATACTACTGAGATTTCATTGAAATGATTTAAGGGACTCCTGGGTGGCTCAGTGGTTGAGTGCCTTCCTTCAGCCCAGGGCATGATCCTGGAGTCCCAGGATTGAGTCCCACATCGGGCTCCCTGCATGGAGGCTGCTTCTCTCTCTGCCTGTGTCTCTGTGTGTGTGTGTCTCTCATGAATAAATAAAAATCTTAAAAAAAGAAATGATTTAAAATTTATACATTATTTTCCTGTTATTCATTCTATAAATATTTGAGAACTTACTCTGTGCCAGACACTGTCATACATGCTAGGAATAAGTGAGAAAGTCAATGAATAAGTCAAAAACAAGATCATTGCTCTTGAGGTGCTTACATTTTAGTTAGTAGTGTTGGGAATATAGGTAATAAACAAGTAAATAAACAAATAGGATAAGTTCAGATAGGAATGAATGCCATGAAAACATTTTAATAACCAATATGAATCTTTGTTTCAGCAGATGGAGAAGGGAGGGGTCTTTAGATCAGGAGGCCTAGCGAGTTGACACTTATGTTGCTACCTGAATGATGAGAAGGAGCCTTATGAAGATCTGGAGGATAAATATCCCAAGCTGAAGTTAGAAATCAAGAGGCTAACTGCCCCATCTCTGAAATCAGCCATTTCTCCCTGGTTCCTTTTAGTATGATTTTCTTTTCAAAGGCTGGACTTATTCAACTCTATGAATATAGCATAATTTGTTTAAGCTTTTCCCTGTGATTGGACAGTCTACGTTGCCTCCAAGTGTCTCATTATTATAAAAGCAGCTGGGTGCTCTATTTGTACCTAAATTGGATTATATTTTGTAGAACCAATCCATGCTACAAAACCAGTGTTTTTAGATCCAAATACCTTTAAGGGGAGCTATTTGCATGACCTAATATACATGGGGGCTTGAAGTTTTCTTTTGTTGCCTGATGAAGGTTTTTTGTTGTTGTTGCTGACTAGGTTAGAGGGAGGCAGAAAATAAAGATAATGGACAGGTAAATACATTTGGAAAATGCTGGACATCATTGTAGGGCCAATTTGAAATTTCGTGACCCCACATTTTGACAATGTCAAAAAAGAAAAAGAGAAGAAATTATAAATCAAACATAGATTTTAGATTTGATTAGGGAAGGCCACTTCATATAGAGTGAGCAGGAAGGTGGAAGGATCATAAGGACACTTTTGTTTGTAGTTTCCAACTGCAGGCATATTATCATCACATTTAAATTATGGCAAAATAACTCATAATTTGAAAGCCATGGAACCTGTTTATTGTGAAGTTGCATGCTTTGTTTTGAAATCACCTGATCCTTTGAGATTTGGAATCTTTATTGAGTTTAGTGACCTATTTTTCTCCTTGATCCCTTCTCCAATAAATGCTAGCACTATGAGCAGGAGCTGGAAGAGCTGATAACTTTAAAACCAGTTAACAAGGGGGAAGTACTCCATAAGCACGTGGATGGATGAAAATGAGTGAATGTGAACTTGATCACATGATTTATGAAGTTGTTGGCAATTTATGGTTATGTAGAGTGAATCGCATGTTTGTGAACAGGGCTGAGAGAAAACAAATTATCTCTTTTGTATATAATTTATGTAAGGAATTGTGGAAGGCCATGGAAATAGATGGGCTGTTGTGTGGACCATCTGATAATCCTCCTGATGGCCTTTAATGACTACCAATAAGGATTCCTGGAAATAAGGAGTGGTCTTCCCCAGTACCTGGAAGCCTTCAAGCAAAATGTCCTTCTGGTCCAGATGTTTGAAAAACTAATACAATTTCCTTTCCCCAGATCCTCACATGCAAGTATATCTTTTCTTATCCATTCAGAATTAATTATTCATGTACTGGGATCTTGTTGATAAAATGATCCAATCTTTCCCTTTTTTCATACAGAGTGCATGTTGAAGGAAAAAATGGTTCAATTAAATGTAAAGTCAATATTTCTTACCTCTATGCCTTCAAATTCTTCTTTTCTATGAACCATAGCCTTGGAAGGAACTGAAACAATCCCCTACATCATACTGTAGGATAGGCAATTTATATTCAGGGCTCACTCCCTCCATGTACAATAAAAGAGATATTTTAGTCTCTATAACTTGGTTATTTGATTAGTTTCCCCAAATCTGAAGTGAGAAAATGGACTTTGGAGAAAACCTACCTGGATTTGAGTCTCACCTCTGCCATTCACTAGCTGTATGATCTCAGCCTTTCTGTGATATTGTCTCCTCATCTGTGAAATAAGAATGAGGAATTACAGTGTGGAAAAGATGGCATAGACTTGTCTTTCCCAGATCCTCCCCCACTAAGTACCATTTTAAATATAGGAAATAATGTAAAAAGATAATTCTAAATAAAGGTGACAGGAAGAGGATTTGGCTTGGGACCTAAGGACTAGAGAGACAGCACAGGGGCAGTGTGTAAAACCACCCAACAGAATAAGGTGACCCAAGTGCAGAATTTCCTGACTGCCACCCTAGCAACAAGAGGCAGTCCAGGTAGGCTTATTCCAGGTAGGCTTATTTGTTCTCTGATTAAACAGAAGTCCCACCAACAAGACCAGGCAAGCGAAGAAGCCAAAGCAATGAGGGTTAATTGACTGACAGTCCTGCTGACAATAGGCAGCCAGGTGAAATGTTCTCCTTCCTGAGATTGGGCCTGAGATTTTTCTCTACTACTAAGAAATACTGGAGTGGCAAGCACCTGCAAAGGGGCCCCACCACTGAACGTGGCCTGGCCTGGGAAGCCTTTTTGTCCTTACAGAGCAGACTTCCTTTTACTGCCCAGAGGCACCTGGGTGGATGGATGGCACCAGAAAGAAGAACCTTACTACAAAATGTGTTCAGGTTTGTACCCCTTTAATTTCCTGGGACTGAGACAACCCTCTCCCTCAGGGGGAGAAAACATACTGGATGCGCTCATTGGCAGAGTGGAAATGACAGAAAACAGAATTAGTGAACTTGCAGAGAGACCAAAAGAAATCACCTAACCTGAACAACAGAGAGAAAATAGAATGAAAACAACAACAAAATCAACAGAGCCCCAGGAAGGCTCTGTGGGGCAATAACAACATATCCAATACTCTTGTCATCAGAGTCCCAGAAGGAGAAGAGAAGAAAGTGAGGCTAAGAGTGCAGTTGAAAAACTAATGGCAAAAAACTTCCCCAGCTTGGCCAAAGACCCAGAACTACAGGCTCAAGAAGCTAAATGAACCCCAACCAGGATAAACTGAAATAAATCCATGTCAAAATACATGATAAGTAAACTTCTGAAAACTAAAAGAGAGATAATAAACATGGGGTCATTATGAAGATGAATTAGTGTAATTCATGGAAATTGCCTAAGGCATAGAAAGGGGTCAAATTATGTGAGTTATAATTTTTGTGTGCGTGAACTATCATTATAAGCCCTTTTCTTTTTTTTTTTCTCTACTAATGTTGAGATAGGTTCCTTAATCTTTTAGAAGGGTATCCATATAAATAGGTCCAAAAGCAGAGGTTTCTTTCTACATCTTCTAGGTTTCATAACTTTCAGAATCTGGATGTCTAATTTCTGGTTTTTGGGGAGGAAGGGCAGGGCAGGAAGAAAGTAGGGTAAATGACCTGAAGACTTAGTGCCCTAGTAGGCAAAAGATGTGTGACTAAATGTGCCCTAGTAGGCAAAAGATGTGTGACTAAATGGCATAATTGGGGAAAGTTTACTAAAGGTACTGTTAGCAGAGGTGTGGGCAGGGGTGGGGAAATCCAACAAAGGATGGCACAAGATCCTAAAAGTAGGAACAGTGGGGAGCCTATAGGCCCAGAGGGGCAAGAGGACTGCATTGTGACCAGAGTCCACAAAAAGCTGTGTGAAAAGGCTGCCGGACAGAAAGTATGGACTTTGTTTGATAGACAACTCTTGGTGATCTGGAAGAGAGGGAACATGGGAAATAAATATCCCAATCTCAGAATGCCTGGATTGCTCAGTGGTGAGTGTCTGCCTTTGGCTCAGGGCGTGATCCTGGGGTCCTGTTATCGAGTCCCACATCTGGCTCCCATGGGGAGTCCAATTCTCCCTCTGCCTATGTCTCTGCCTCTCTGTGTCTCTCATGAAGAAATAAATAAAATCTTAGAAATAAATAAATAAAAATCCCAATTTCACTATGATTCCCTTCAAAAATCTGCTGGTATCTCCCATTGGCCAAACCGATTGGGAAGCCAGAGGACAAGATGACCTATTTATGCAGCCCAGAGATCCCAGTTTCCCAGGCCACAGAGCAGGACAGAGAAGGGTGGGAATGGATCTGGGGGAACAATAGAAAATAGCTAGCCTAGGACTTTTGAGTCTATCAATCATTCCTGCCCTAATTAACATTGATTATGTTATTCAATAACCAGAAGTATTTCCTTTTTGGCTAGTCGACTGAGAGAACAAGATTTTGAGGAGGGGAAAGAGTGAGAGGGAGATTATTTTTTAGTATAAATCACTCTCGAGGAGGACATCCTGGGTTGCTTTTAACTTAGAGACAATGGGATGACACAATGGCTGTGGAAAGTGGTGAAGAGAGGCTACCTGGAAGTGTGAGTGGGGATCAGAATAGATGAGAAGGGTCAAAACCAATTTGGCATAATCTGCAATTTTGCCATTAGCCCTAGTGGTCATCCAAACCTTCCTGCCTCATTTCCTCTGACACGTTCACTGATATGCCATACAAAATGAATAAGGATAGATGCCTGAATCTTGGCTTAAAGATTTCAAAGCTTAACAGTATCACAGGAATGCCTAATGTTGGAGCCTTTCAAATTTTGAAAAGATAGGTCTACCTCTGCCAAAGCAACTAAGGAGAATAGATTTACAGTCAGTGGTTTTAAAGCAGGAATTTCCTCTATTCACATATTATCAGAGCTCAGATTTCATTTAATATACCTAAATGCACTAGCTCAAACTCTTGATAGTTATCTTAAAACCAAGTGATTAGAACCTTATTGTGGCTATTCAAAAGACAATTTCTCTTATGGATGCAAATCATCATTACATGATTCTGAAGCTACATTTGTAAGCACCATTAACAAAAATGCACATTTTTTTACTGCAATGTGTCCTATAGTGGTCTTGCAATCTAATATTTTAATAAAGAAACTGGAGGTCTCGAAGCATGTGAAAGAGGTACCTGCAATTCAAGGCAGATTATGAGGTTTTTGAGTATCTCTCTTATAAGAGCAAATAAAAAGGCACAAATTTCTAGCTACTGATTAAAAAAAAAAAGTACATTCTCAAAATTTGGATTTTCCAGGTCTCCTTTTCCTGGGAATAATCCCTTTTGGCTCTATGTGGTTGTAAGAGCAATGAAAACTATAATTCCACTGTCTAAACATCGATTCTAAATGGCTTATTAATGTTTTACTGAAAATTATGGATTAGGCCACATCGTTAGGTTTATAATTTTAAATAACAAGTAACTCTCCTGTGTTCACTGTGTTTGGGAGGTGAAAGGGAATGTTTCCCCCCAGGTTTTTGTTTTATATTTTATGGTGGATGCCAGACAAAAAGGAGACATCAAATGTTTTATGGATAATCAAATGAAAACAACATATCTATAATGAACAACAGCTGAAAAACAGAATGATATATGGAAACTTTAACTCCATTTCTCAGAATAAATTTCAAGATGAGAAGCAAAAGGCATATATATGTCCCAATGTTTATCTTTTACTGTTTACAAATATAGCTTTCCAATAGGAGAAAGACTTTTTATTACTGAAATCTTAAAATCTTTATCAATGGCATACATGATGAAAAAGTCACTGTTATAGCCACTTTAGAGAGCAGTTTGAATATTTTTAGTAGGTATTTACCTAAGGGAGAGGTAAGCATGTTTATACTAAAACCTGTATACAACTATTTATAGCAGCTCTATTCATAACTGCCCCAAATGAAAGCAACCCAAATATCCATCAACTAGTGAACAGAGAAACAAACTCTGATTGATCCATGCATACAATGGAATACACATTCAATAATAATAGGAACAAACTATTGACATATGCAACAACAAGGATGAATCTCAAATTTGTGTTACTAAGTGAATGAAACTATATACACAATAGCCAAACTGTGGAAGGGGCCTCAGTGTCCATCGAAAGATGAATAGATAAAGAAGATGTGGTTTATGTATACAATGGAATATTACTCAGCCATTAGAAACGACAAATACCCACCATTTGCTTCAACGTGGATGGAACTGGAGGGTATTATGCTGAGTGAAGTAAGTCAATCGGAGAAGGACAAACAGTGTATGTTCTCATTCATTTGGGGAATATAAATAATAGTGAAAGGGAATATAGGGGAAGGGAGAAGAAATGTGTGGGAAATATCAGAAAGGGAGACAGAACATAAAGACTCCTAACTCTGGGAAACGAACTAGGGGTGGTGGAAGGGGAGGAGGGCGGGGGGTGGGGGTGAATGGGTGACGGGCACTGAGGGGGACACTTGACGGGATGAGCACTGGGTGTTATTCTGTATGTTGGTAAATTGAACACCAATAAAAAATAAATTTATTAAAAAAAAGAAAAAAAATAAAGTATGGATTTCAGTTAACAATGTAATAGTAAAAAAAAAAAAGGCTATATACTGTCTAATTCCATTGATATGACATTTTGGAAAAAAGAAAAACTGTAAGAACATAAGTTGAGCCAGTGGCTGAGGGAGGGAAGGAGGGTTGATGACAAATGGAACATTTTCTATGATTGTAGTTCCATGGTTGTATACATTTGTTAACATTCACAGAATAGTTCACCAAAAGGGTAAATTTCCCCTTATCTCAATAAATCTCCCTTTAATAAAACACACTTTAAGATATTAAATTAACCATTACAGTGAAGATGATTAACCACTTGGTGAAATTTTTAGGCCCTTTGCTTCTCTTCTTGTCCACATTTTGTGTTGGTTCCTGGTGAATTCACACTTCTACCGAAGAGTGATGGAGGCTAAAATGAGAATGGCATAAACCTTAGATCCATTGATAGGTATTAATTATGGAAAGTATAGAAGTAAATATAGGAAAACCAAAGTCTAAAATTAGATTCTGGAGGCATGATATGGATTTCAATGATCTATATCCCCAGGGGTTCTGGGACAGGAGACCTCAAAGAGCTTTTGTTCATGTTAATTATATCCATTAATATCTACTGTATTGGAAATTAAAACTGAGAAATGTTAAAATCTTTATTTAATTCATTTAAAATCAACAATAATAAGCCCCATTATATGTTAACATGATAACATATGTTTGTAGGGGTGCCTGGGCACCTCAGCCCAGTAAAAATCTGACTCTTGAGTTTGGCTCAGGTTATGGACTCACATATCTGCTTCTGCATTCAAACTGTTGTGATAACCCACTACATGGTAAACTTCTTAGAGGATGAGTGTAAAGGAGACAAAAAAAAATTTAGTATTAATGCGAAAATAGTTTTGATCTCATGAGCCCCCTGAAAAAGTATTGGAGACACACAAGAATCCCCAGACCACATTAAGAACAGTAGTTCTATATCATTGGAGGGAAAAAGATACAGAATTTGTGAAATATCTACGACCCAGGCACTGTGCTTTATATTTTGCATACATTATTTCTTATTATCCTCATTTCATAGGTGAGAAGATGGGGTTCAGGGTCATTGAGAGGTTCAGATCACATGGGAGGGTTAGGATCGAAACCCAGGCCTTTCTGCCTCCAAAGCAGGGGCTTTCATCATTGTATCCCAAACCCATTTTTTACTGATAATTTAAGTGTGGCCATAGAACCTGCTTCCATCCAGTGGTTGAAAGACATGGGATTTTGTATTACTGGGGCAACTGGAGATTTTATATAATTACAGTTTTATTTCATATGTTTAGATTTTATTCCTGATAAAGTTGAACGGGATCAATGACTCCAAGGAAAAGCCTGCATTAATGTTAATGGGAATTGCATTCCAAACTCTCCTTTCAAAATTCTCCCTTTCCCTGTCTTTTCAAATCCAGAACACTAGTACTCTCCAACTACCTTTTCATCCCCCAGTGTCTCTTGCAGGAAGGGATCGATAAAATTAATTCTCACTTAGGTGGTAAGGACTTAAAGATACTCCTCTGAGGAGTATTTTTACTACCTGAGGGTGGAGAATGGCTCTTATTCATCTTTGTAACCCCAGCAACCTGTACACTGTCTGGAACAGTCAGCATTCAATAAATATTTGTTGCCTTTATAGATTAATGGAAAATAAAAAGCCAAAAAGGGAGTTCTTACAACCAAGGAAGAGTGGAATTTTAGTCATCCGTGGAGGAAATACATTTATTGTACCCAATAAATCACAGCACTCAGAAAACTATATATCTAACTACATGGAAAACCATTTGCTTTCACATAAATGCCCTTTGTATTCAGTTTTGATTTGATTGTTCTAGAGACTCTGGAAGGTAATTAATGTTTTAAAATGTTAACATCAGGGATGCCTGGGTGGCTCAGCGGTTAAGCATCTGCCTTTGGCACAGGGAGTGATCCTGGGATCCGGGATCTAGTCCCACATCAGCCTCCCTGCGGGAGGCCTGCTTCTCCCTCTGCCTATGCCTCTGCCTCTCTCTCATGAATACATAAATAAAATATTTTTAAAAATAAGTAAGTAAAATGTTAACATCAGCTGTTAATTACCAACATTAAAGCTAACCTTTTGTTGTTGTTACGTTATTATTATTTCCTCACAGAGTGTCGGAGTTTTGGAGGGAGAGTATAATTCCATTTCAACTAATAGTGATGTTGTTAATTGCTTCTCTCATCAATGGTTTGTCTTTATTAGAGTTTCTGTAGTAATCAAAAGAAAGCTCCTAGACTTTTCCATTTGTTCCGTTTGTGAGTTTGATCTAATCTAAGAAGGAAGAGCCTTAGTCATTGTGGAGAAGATCAGACTCAGGGCAAGGCACATAATATGTGTGTTCTACTATAAACTAGCCTTTGCTTGATATCAATATCAGTTTTATCTCTAGCTGAATTATGTTTACATTGCATACAGCATTTTAAACCTGCAGAGGAATAATGCAAATGATAATTGTGTGCAGTAATTGAGGAAATATGTTTTTAATTTAAAATTTGAAAATAACCATGTTAAAAGTAATAGCTTCCAGCCAGAACTCATCCTAAAAATGTTGATGGAGTTTGACTGACAATTCATGCACTATTATTAAACCTTTATTGTGTTGTTTGCAGTTCATTCCAACATCTTCTTTCACAATTCTTTTTTTTTAAACCATTTTTTTTAATTTGTGATAGTCGCACAAAGAGAGAGAGAGAGGCAGAGACACAGGCAGAGGGAGAAGCAGGCTCCATGCACCGGGAGTCCGACGTGGGATTCGATCCGGGGTCTCCAAGATTGCGCCCTGGGCCAAAGGCAGGCGCTAAACCGCTGCGCCACCCAGGGATCCCTTCTTTCACAATTCTAAGCCCAAAACTGAGTTGTCCATCTATGAAAAGTGATTGATAGAGAAGATTATTGTTTTGTCTCGTTGATGAGGCTGCTCTCTTAGAGTAATGAAAAATATTTATTTCCTATCCACCTCTAGGATAGATGACTGTTGTTATAAAATTCAAAAGACAACTTAGCCCACCCATGTGCTTGTCAATAAAGGATCAGTCTCAGAGGAATTCAGCTATTAATTATACAAGTTTCTTAGATACTTGGAATCCATTATCACTGGCAGCCTCTTTCTATGCATACTGATGTCTTATTTCCACTCTGGGCCTTGGATCCCTTATTAAGATGGGCAAAAGTATGGGGATCCCTGGGTGGCGCAGCGGTTTGGCGCCTGCCTTTGGCCCAGGGCGCGATCCTGGAGACCCGGGATCGAATCCCACGTCGGGCTCCCTGTGCATGGAGCCTGCTTCTCCCTCTGCCTGTGTCTCTGCCTCTCTCTCTCTCTCTCTCTGTATGACTATCATAAATAAATGAAAAAAATTTTAAAAAAAGATGGGCAAAAGTAGTCATCATGTATGTGCTAAAATTACCCTGGGCAAGGTAGATTCTACATCTTAAGGATTATTTAAATATGATCAGGCCTTTATTTTCCATCACTGTAGTATATAATTCTGAATTACTGAGCTAAGTGGATTCAGATAAGTAATTGTAGGTTGAAGTAACAGAACGTTGTGGATCTTGCTAAGAGTGTTTCTCAAACAGCACAAATAGCTAGTATTTTATGGTCACTTCTAATCACTAATTTTCTCCCTAAAAGCTCACCCTGGACTTAAGGGGTATGTGAAATGTTTGTTCTTTACTCCTTATGTTTCCTATCATGTAGAGAAATGGCCGTCACTGTGATGCACTTGGCCTCTCTCCGTCTTTTTTTTCCAAAAAAAAAAAAAAATCACATTTATTTCAATAGTTCAAAGTGCAAATACAGCAAGTCAGTTCACAATGTTTCAAGATACAGTTTTAAGTATAATGAAAACTTGATATACAAAAATGAAAGGGTAAATAGCAGAAATAAAGTTCATTTTTTTTTAAAAAAAAACTCAAGTAACCTGAAATCCTTTAAACTAAAATATCCCATTTATGACAATTCGAAAACGCCTTAATTTATAGATACCAGTAGCACATTGCCATCCAAAAGGGCTTCTCAAAGAAGGAGAATCACCCCCAAACCAGTCAGCTCAGGACCAGAGTGGAAGTTCTTGGGGCGGGCTATTCCGGATTTGGCCGCCTCACTCTCACTGTCGATCAATACGGTTCGACCCATGATACTTGGATGTTTAGGCAAATTCTAGAAAATGTATAAAGTTCAATATGAGGCCAACACCCTGCTAAGAGATACTGAAATGGCCACTATATATTTACAAGATTTTAAAGACAATCTTAGCTTCAGGCCTTTGGTGTTACGGGGGGAAAGACAGACTGATACTTTTTCCATTACTTAGAACCTTTCTGTAAGGTTAGCAACACAGCCTTTACAACCTCCTCATGAAAATCATACTTCGTTATAGATTTACTTATTTCTACACATACAGAACTTTTATGTAAAGTAGAAAAAGTTCCCGCTAGGAAGATAATTAAAGGTTGGTAATGTTCTTTGTATCACTTAGCAGCCAAGACACATGTTTATTTCTGCTCTGCAGAAGCAATGTTAACTATTCACTTCAATTCAGGAAGGTGTGTGCTTTCAGGATGATGGAGATGAGATATTTATTGCATCTTTTTCTCAATCCTCTTCATCTTTTCATTATAGGCAGTAAATTGAGAGTCTGTTCCAAAAATTCTATCCCACCATGTAAATGAGGAAGCATAGTTTCCGATGAAGTTCATGTGGTGGAAATCATGATGCCAAGAACCAGCATAGAAAGAGATCAGATTTAAAGTGTTCAGGGGAATGTCATAGCCACTATAGACATCAATAGTTTCTATCAAACAAATGGTCACCCATGCCCAAAGGAGAATGACATGATCACATAAAAGCATGATTCCAATGAAAAATCCAGTTCCAAGAATCAGAGTTTCCAAAGGATGTGCATATTCAGCTTTCATTCCAAATGCAGCCTGAAACTCATGATGAACTTTATGAATATATTTATATATTCTTTTGTGATGCAAGAGCCTATGCAGGAAATAGTGCCAGGTATCCTCAATCACTGCACAGCCAAAACATCTTGCTAAAAGCATATACCATCTTGGCATTCTTTCCCAATCATAAGGTATATTAAAATACTCTGTAAAATAATAAGTTCCACAGATCAAAGGAAGCTGGATACAAAAGTGATTAAAGAGAAGTACTTTATTTTTTTTTTAATATTTTATTTTTATTTATTTATGATAGTCACAGAGAGAGAGAGAGAGAGAGAGAGAGAGAGGCAGAGACACAGGCAGAGGGAGAAGCAGGCTCCATGCACCGGGAGCCCGACGTGGGATTCGATCCCGGGTCTCCAGGATCGCGCCCTGGGCCAAAGGCAGGCGCCAAACCACTGCGCCACCCAGGGATCCCTAAAGAGAAGTACTTTAAAACATTTCCATTGGTTTTCCCATGTTTCTGGTTTATCCTTTTGAATTTTGTACTTTTTCATGAAAGGTATAAATTGAAACAAAAATCCAGGTAAACAGAACAAGAAATAAAGAACTTCGTGAACTATCAAGGATCCCCATGTTGCAATCTGGAACTTTGTATAATTATTCAACATATAGTTCCAATCATTTTTTAAAAGATTTTATCTATTTATTCATGAGAGACACAGAGAGAGAGGCAGAGACACAGGCAGAGAGAGAAGCAGGCTCCATGCAAGGAGCCTGACGTGGGACTCGATCCCGGGTCTCCAGGATCAGGCCCTGGGCTGAACGCAGGTGCTAAACTGCTGAGCCACCTGGGCTGCCCAGTTCCAAGCATTTTAAAATGGTTCTTGTAGAGGGTTCTCAGTAAAAGTGAATCTACATACTCCACAGCCAAGGATGCTGAACTAAAGATGCTGATACTTTCATTTGTTGCCATTTTTCAAATCTCTGCAGAAAGCCTTAGAATTCTGGATGAGCGGCGGGAACGCCCTCTCTCCGTCTTTTACTACTCCTTTTCATGAGAGGTGGAGTGACACAGTTAATGGGTTTGCAAACAACAACTGGAGTTGATTAGACTCCTCTCTTCTTTTTTTTTTTCTTTTTTTTTATGATAGTCACAGAGAGAGAGAGAGAGAGAGAGAGAGGCAGAGACATAGGCAGAGGGAGAAACAGGCTCCATGCACGGGGAGCCTGACGTGGGATTCGATCTCGGGTCTCCAGGATCGCGCCCTGGGCTAAAGGCAGGCGCTAAACCGCTGCGCCACCCAGAGATCCCAGACTCCTCTCTTCTTCCTGAAAATGAGCTACATCCTATTTTGTTCTTCTTTTGCTCCTATAAAAGGACTCTCCACACACCCTATGGGGAGCGGCCTGATCATATACAGCACTGCCTGCCTCTGGGAGGAGAGATCTCTGTTATTTCTGGAATTCAACATCGGAAAATGCTCTTGACCAGTATCATTAGCCACATCTTCCAGCCTATCTCTTCTCAGTAACAAAAGCTCATTGTTTTGTCTTATTTGACAGTAGATACAGAATTCAGGCTGGGAAAGGGTGACCTTTCTAAGATGCCAACACTAATCTATCAGCATCATCTACCTAGTGAGCCATTCTCTCCAGTGCTAACTATTCTTCCATTTACTGGCCATTCATCTGTTTCATCCCTGTTCTACCTACCTTTCCACCAAACCATATTCTATCTGAAAAAACTCAAGTTATCACTATGTTTACTGGTAAGTGGTGTAACCTAGGAGCTTAGCTGGAAAGAACTCAATGTCCTAGCAACTGAATAAAAAATCAATAATGAATTTCAGACAGAGTTTTCTCTGTGGCATTGTGAATTTAAAATAGTCCGGGTCTCTTTGCACAAGGGAAAATAGATAGTGAGGGAGAAGTAATTAGCTTCATAAGCACTAAAACTATTGAGATTTTAAAACAAAAAAATAATCTCATAGCATCTACAGTTATCTCTAGTGTGAAATAATTGGACTACGCCTCCTTAATCCAACATATTTTTTTTAATTTTATTTCCTAAATGGAATGTTATCTCCAATGTACATGGGAATCTTATTTTACTCTAAGTAGGTTTACAAATATGAAGAGAGGTTGAGTGGAAGCACATGATATGATTTCCTTCATGACTTCTTCCTCTGTATGATGCTGGGTTCATGCCACCCTAAAGAATGCCATGATAGAGGGGTAAGTTGCCCAGGCCAATGAATATGACCTGGCCAGAGAGTCATTACCATGCCATCATGAATTTCAGGGAAGGCAGAAAGTAGGTATTCTGGTACATTTTTAGATCTGAAAATTCAGATACAACCATCATCCATTCTATTCCTACTATGTGTGTGAGTATACTAAGGACAATGGGGAATATGAAGATGTAGCCTACCTAGGAATAGTGTATTTGCAGAGTCCTGAAATTCTTTTAACACTATCCCAGAGTTCAGAATGTGTACCAGGGATGCTGAGAATACCAGACATTTGAAACATATGCAGAGGTTCCCCAGAGCCTAAGATTTCAGCTCTGGGTCATATAACATGAGGTATACACCCTTTGAGGATTGGTTTTTGAACATTAAACCTTAGAGTTGGAAGAACCTTAGAGATTAGCTAGACTAGCTTCCAACTCCATGTGGAAATCTCAACTACAATGCCACTTACAGATAGTCATGTAGTCTCAACTTCAAGATCCCCACTATCCTCAATAATTCCTAGCTCAACAAGACAACTTGCTATGTGCTTCTAAAACTTTTGTATAAAATTACATGTCACTTGTATATTTATGTAGGTAATTTAAATATTTGTTGTAAAAAACTTTTTTTTTCTACAAAATACTGAACAGAAGCTCTTATTACTAGGGCAACAAAAAAATGTGGTACATTATGGTTGTTGAATAAGATGGCTTCCAATGGTGTCCCTAAAAGAAGAGGATCCATGTAGAGTCTCAGCCCGAAATGAAAGGAGATAATCCTTTGGATTTCTCTAGCAACTTGCAGGGAGTGTACTTCTCTCTAAAGTTAAGCACTGGCTGTACTACCAAAAGCCATCTAGCTGCCATGTTTGTGGAGTAGGCAAAAAGTCTACAGACCACCCCCCTGGAGTTCATATTATCAGGGAGGGTGAAAAGCATCCACAACAATTGAGGTGGTATTAATAAGAGAAAACAAAGGAGTTTTAGATTCTAGCAACATAGAACTCAAAGCTTAGGCAAGATTGCCAGCCTTTCTAATTTTAACAACTATCAATTTGTATCCACAGCCCCTAAAACCAATGGCCTGCTCATATTTGAATTTGAGTTGAATGTGTTACATATGGGGAAAAGAAGAAGAAATAACACCACCACCCCTGACCCATTGAAGTGTATAACATGTCTAATAGGTGTGAAGCCTTTTACCCAGAGCATGAGACTTGATTTTTTTAAATAAGCAGCAGCATCTGAGGATTCATAGGGCAGATGCCATGGCTAAAGATATCAAAGACAGGAATATAGGGGGCTCCAGGGGGGCAGTTCAGAGAAAAGGAAGAGGAGAGGAATCATCATTGTACCACTGTAAATAGATACAGACATAAATATGTATGAAACATAATAACACACATGTGACTCTAATTACAACGGAGTGAAGCAGACCCTCTTGAAAAGGATAAATTATAAGAAGAATTCCTGAGTACCATTAGAAGTAAGGGTATGTGCTACAAACTCCTTGGGTCTTAGTCATTAGGATTTTTCACTGAAGGCACAGAGGAAGTTGGAAATAACTCAAATATGACCAGCCTTAATCTAGGCTATGCCATAGAGCCTGCAGAGACTTATCAAAGCTGTTGATTATTACCCATTCCTATTGATACTTTGACACCATCAGAAAATCAGGGAGATATCTTTAATGATTGTGGAATTCAAGGTAGTGAATTGAAGGGCCTGGGAACCTAGGAACACAGGTTCATTTTTGTTTTTCTATTTCTTCTTTTCAAAAGTTGGGCCTTTGGAAGAAGTGTAAACGGATTCTGAAAGGCAGCTGCCTGGTGATGCAGATTATGTCAAATAACAGAAAAATGCCCAGATATGCTTCTGAGTCTAGTTATAATGAAGGATAACAAGACAAGAAAGGGAAAACAAAGTTTAGGAGCTATCTAGTAATTAAGACAAGAAAGCTAATGCCCAGACACGGTATGTGTAATAAACTGAAATTTTTATTAAAACGAATGACACTAAACAGAAGCTCATTAGTACCATTGAGATTTGAGGGAATAGAACTTCTGGCTAGAAATTGGAGGGGAGGGTAACAGGAAGGCCTCCTCCTTGGACCAGAGTTACATCAATACCATAACACACCTCTCTGAACATTTGCCAATCATGCTGTCAAAAGGGAGAGCTTGCTGGCACTCTCTGGTCAGTTCCACCAATTATTTTTCCCGCTCATTCTGGGTTTTTTTTTAAGTTTTTATTTTAATTCCAGTTAGTTAACATTCCACCAGTCTTTCTTAAAATACTTGTGTTTGAGGAGAGCCATCGAGATGAAGAGACTGTTGAATAGCAGTGGTGAGAGTGGACATCCCTGTCGTGTTCCTGATCTTAGGGGAAAGGTTCCCAGTGTTTCCCCATGGAGAATGATATTTGCTGTGGGTTTTTCGTAGATGGCTTTTAAGATTCTGAGGAATGTTCCCTCTATCCCTACACTTTGAAGAGTTTTGATCAGGAATGGATGCTGTATTTTGTCAAATGCTTTCTCTGCATCTGTTGAGAGGATCATACGGTTCTTGGTTTTTCTCTTGTTGATATGCTCTATCAAGTTGATTGCTTTATGAGCATTGAACCAGCCTTGCATCCTGAGGATAAATCCCACTTGGTCATGGTGAATAATCTTCTTAATGTACTGTTGGATCCTATTGGCTAGTATCCTGTTGAGAAGTTTTGCATCTGTGTTCATCAGGGATATTGGTCTGTAATTCTCCTTTTTGGAGGGGTCTTTGTCTGGTTTTAGAATTAAGGTGATGCTGGCCTCATAGAATGAGTTTGGAAGTATTCCATCCCTTTCTATCTTTCTGAACAGCTTTAGTAGAATACGTATGGTTTCTTCTTTAAACGTTTGATAGAATTCCCCAGGGAAGCCATCTGGCCCTGGACTTTTGTGTCTTGGGAGGTTTTTGATGACTGCTTCAATTTCCTCCCTGGTTATGGCCTGTTCAGGTTTTCTATTTCTTCCTGTTCCAGTTTTGGTAGTTTGTGGTTTTCCAGAAATGCATCCATTTGTTCCAGATTGCCTAATTTATTGGCATATAGCTGCTCATAATATGTTTTTAAAACCATTTATATTTCTTTGGTATTGGTGGTGATCTCTCCTTTTTCATTCATGATTTTATTAATTTGAGTCTTCTCTCTCTTCTTTTTAATAAGGCTGGCTAATGGTTTATCTATCTTATTAATTCTTTCAAAGAACCAACTCCTGGTTTTGTTGATCTGTTCCACAGTTTTTCTGGTCTCTATTTCTTTGAGTTCTGCTCAAATCTTTATTAACTCTCTTCTTCTGCTGCTATTCTTCTTATAGTACTATAAGTCCTAGCCTCAGCAATCAGGCAACAAAAAGAAATAAAAGGCATTCAAATTGGCAAAGAAGAATTCAAACTCTCCCTCTTTGCAGATGACATGATACTGTACTTAGAAAACCCAAAAGACTCCACCCCAAGATTGTTAGAACTCATACAGCAATTCGGCAGTATGGCAGGATACAAAATCAATGCCCAGAAATCAGTGGCATTTCAATACACTAACAATGAAAATGAAGAAAGAGAAATTAAGGAGTCAATCCCATTTACAATTGCACCGGAAAGCATAAGATACCTAGGAATAAGCCTAATCAAAGAGGTAAAGGATCTATACCCTAAAGCTACAGAACACTTCTGAAAGAAATCGAGGAAGACACAAAGAGATGGAAAAATATTCCATGCTCAGGGATTGGAAGAATTAATATTGTGAAAATCTCAATGTTACCCAGGGCAATGTACACATTTAATGCAATCCCTGTCAAAATACCATGGAATTTCTTCAGAGAGTTGAAACAAATCATCTTAAGATTTGTGTGGAATCAGAAAAGACCCCTCAAAGCCAGGGGAGTATTAAAAAAGAAAACCATAGCTGGGGGCATCACAATGCCAGATTTCAGGTTGTACTACAAAGTTGTTATCATCAAGACAGTGTGGCACTGGCACAAAAACAGACACATAGATCAATGGAACAGAATAGAGAACCCAGAAATGGGCCCTCAACTTTATGGTCAACTAATATTCGACAAAGCAGGAAAGACTATCCCCTGGAAAAAAGACAGTCTCTTCAATAAATGGTGCTGGGAAAATTGGACATCCGCATGCAGAAGAATGAAACTAGACCATTCCCTTACACCATACACAACAATAAACTTAAAATGGATGAAAGATCTAAATGTGAGACAAGAATCCATCAA
This sequence comes from Canis aureus, assembly GCF_053574225.1. Lineage (NCBI taxonomy): Eukaryota > Metazoa > Chordata > Mammalia > Carnivora > Canidae > Canis > Canis aureus. The sequence continues at coordinate 41,645,925 of NC_135649.1, forward strand.
AATCCTAGAGAAGAACACAGGCAACACCCTTTTTGAACTTGGCCATAGCAACTGCTTGCAAGATACATCTATGAAGGCAAGGGAAATGAAAGCAAAAATGAATTATTGGGAATCTATCAAGATAAAAAGCTTCTGCACAGCAAAAGCAACAGTCAACAAAACTAAAAGACGACCTACAGAATGGGAGAAGATATTTGCAAATGACCTATCAGATAAAGGGTTAGTATCCAAGATCTATAAAGAACTTATTAAACTCAACACCAAAGAAACAAACAATCCAGTCATGAAATGGGCAAAAGACATGAACAGAATTTCACCAAAGACATACACATGGCCAACAAGCACATGAGAAAATGCTCCGCATCACTTGCCATTCGGGAAATAAAAATCAAAACCACAATGAGATACCACCTCACACCAGTGAGAATGGGGAAATTTAACAAGACAGAAACAACAAATGTTGGAGAGGATGTGGAGAAAAGGGAACCCTCTTGCATTGTTGGTGGGAATGTGAACTGGTACAGCCACTCTGGAAAACTGTGTGGAGATTTCTCAAAAAGTTTAAAATAGAACTGCCCTACAACCCAGCAATTGCACTGCTGGAGATTTACCCCAAAGATACAGATGCAGTGAAAGACGGAGACACCTATACTCCAATATACATCAACTGTATACACGCTACACTCCATTATAGCAGCAATGTCCACCCTAGCCAAACTGTGGAAGGAGCTTCAGTGTCCATCGAAAGATGAATGGATAAAGAAGATGTGGTTTATGTATACAATGGAATATTACTCAGCCATTAGAAATGACAAATACCCACCATTTGCTTCAACATGGATGGAATTGGAAGGTATTATGCTGAGTAAAATAAGTCAGTCGGAGAAGGACAAATATTATATGGTCTCGTTCTTTTGGGGAAAATAAAAAATAGTGAAAGGGAATAAAGGGGAAAGGAGAGAAAATGAGTGAAAATATCAGTGAGGGTGACAGAACATGAGAGACTCCTAACTCTGGGAAATGAACATGGGGTAATGGAAAGGGAGGTGAGTGGGGGTTTGGGGTGACTGGGTGATAGGCACTGAGAGGGGTACTTGATGGGATGAACACTGGGTGATATGCTATATGTTGGCAAATTGAACTCCAATAAAAAAAAAGATGAATAGACTCAAGTTAATGTCTTATGAAGATCAGAGGAAGGAACTAGAAATGTGGGAATAACAAGAGGACAGCAGGCTTTGGACTTGGAAGTTGAATCCCAGCTCTACCATTACTGGCTCCGTGTCTTGGGCACTGGGCCTCACTCATTCAAATCAATAAATCCTTATTAAACTCCTGCCATGTGTCAAGCAGTGGGTTAAGCGTTAAGACTGTGACAGTGACATTTTTCCCCCACAGGCGGAAAATGGGGGTTCCCATCTGCACCGATCTACACCGGGGATGCGGGGGCGCACATGCACCGCCAGACAGCAGCCCCGCAGCCGCCCCTCCCCAGGAGGCCACGAGGATGGTGGGTTGGGGCAGCGGCCCCGTGACAGTGACATTAACAAGCCTAGCCCTGCCATATGGAGTTCTCGTTTCTTTACTGGTAAAATGGGTTAACAATAGCACCTACCTGATAAAATCACTTTGGGGATGAAATGGGATGGTGCATAGTGCACTTGGGGAGTGTGGCTCAGCATACAGCAGTGGGGTTTTGTAGGCATGCAACAAATGGCAACTCTGTGTACACATAAAGATGCTGGACTGTTTTACTTCTCTTTGAGTGTTCGACTGAGTGACCTGTAGAAGATGGAATGAGCTTTTCTGTATGTTAGAAGTAGGAGGTAATGGGTAGAAGCCTTGCAAAGGGGTGATTCACTGCTTGGCATTGGAAGATGTTTCTAATACAACTGACCAAAGATGGAATGATTTGCCACAGCAGCTTCAGAGCTCTCCAGGGTGGGAAGGAATAAAGCAGAGTAAATAACATCCCGACAAAATGTTCCCTGTCTTAATTCTTCAATTTGTGGTCCGAATGTTTTGTTCAAGTTCCTTTGCTTGTGCAAACTGTGTAGGGCAATCAGATGCCGACCAGGCAGTGGATTTCTTTGCTGGTTTTTCCACTCCAGATATCGAATTCTGAAATTGGCTTTTTAGCTGGAATACAGGGCCAGGGATAGGATGAGACAAGGGAGGCAGTCAGGGTGCAAAATTTAAGGAGGTGCTCATTCTCAGGGTCATGGGAGTGCATGGGTGGCAGTTGCATGACCCCAAGATTAAGCACCGTCTTAAATTTTGGCATTCCTTTTGTCTTGCCCTACTCCTGGCCCTGTCGAGATACTAACACAGTTAAGAGTGGGTTTGGGTTTGCTCTGAGAGATCTTTCAAACAGCAGTGACACCAACCTTCTCAAGTCTAGGCACCTTGCCTTTCCAGTTCCAGTCCTCCCAGAAGCTGCTTTTACCAGCGGATTGATGAGCTAGGGGCACCCCCTCATTCCTGGGTGATTCTGGCTTGCTCATCCACTGCTCAGGTGCCAGTGCTGACAGGACATTGAGTATTCTGCGCCTGGTGAAAACTGCCGGTACTTTGAAAGTCTCTAGGGGAACACTCCCTGAAATAAATAACTTTTAAAAAGACATGTTTATGGCTTTTCTCTCACCCCATAAGTATGTGCCCATTTGTCTCTGTCACCAGAGATGCTGCTAATCTCGGATTTCACAGATTTCATGTCCTCATCCATCTGTAAGAATTTCTCCTTCCCCACCCCTTTCACTGAACCTGCAGCTGGAGATGCTCTATTGAATGAAGTCTTTGGCTCCCTTGCCTAGCTGTCGGGGATCTGGGATAAGGGCTCTCAGGCTCTGAAAGAGCCCAACCTAGGACACCTTTACTGGCATTCAAGGAAACTAGAGAGGAAGGTTTAGGGAACTCCCTAGGAAGATGGAGTCCTGAGGACAGAGGTATTGGGGCAAAGCAGCTGGAAACCTCTATTGCATGTAGTTTGGCAGACCCCTCTATCTCTGGTGCACAAAGGTCAGGGAAAGTTGTCACCAACGGAGTCCAGAGTGGTTGGCATGGGGCAGCCTGCTTCATCTTGGGAACCAAGTCTGGGAGTGATTCAGTTACCTGATTTATGCTACTCTGTACTTCCTTATTTTCCCTGCACCTGTTTGGAAGATTGCAGAGATTCCAGAAATGAATATAGTGAGGGCCTGTGTTGGCATGTAGGGAGGGAGGGAGGTACTCATCTCATACCCCTATCCCTACTTCCTTCCTGACCAACTGTTTGTTAGTGAGCCTAGTTGTATCAGGACTACTGGACCTTTTTGTTTTTAAAGATTTTATTTATTTATTCATGAGAGACACAGAGAGAGGGAGAGGCAGAGACATAGGCAGAAGGAGAAGCAGACTCCTCGCAAGGAGCTTGATGTGGGACCCGATCCCAGGACCCCAGGATCACACCCTGAGCCAAAGGTAGATAGATGTTCAACCACTGAGCCGCCCAGGCGCCCCAACTACCAGACCTTTTTGGGGCAAATGGTGAAGAGGATTTGGGGCCCAGCAGTCAGGCTGTAAGACAATGAAATTAGTACAGTAGGTCAAAGAGAGAACAAAAAGATGTGCCTACCGTCCACCTTCTGGGGAAGGGTATCATGGTGTTGAGTGAGAAAATATTTTACCTGGAGGTGGACGAGTATTGAGAGCTCTGGAGTATATACTGGCTCACATTTTCATTTTCAGGAGGAGCACTTAGTAAATACAAGGCAGTCCACCCCAGCTCTTGACAGCTTGTCCCAAGGCCTTAGGCAGAGGAGACTGTGAGCTTACAGAGCCAGATCTCCCTTTAGGAGCCTCCGGAAAAGAGGGAAATATTAGCGGGGTGAATAGGTGCCCCACTTCGGGCCAGGAAAGAGAAATTTCAGCTTGCTACCTTGTTCAGTCACCTCTACGTGGACCCCAGGATATGGCACATTTTCTAGCAGCTCCATAGCTGGGCCCTGACACACCCACAAGCTGCCTATACAGCAGCTGCTTCTGTTGTGGGGCCGGGGCAGAGGATGGAGTGTCATCTGCCTACTTCAGAGGATCCAGTGCTTGGAAAGAATTTGGAGGGAAGGTTGCAGGGGGGTAGGGTTGTGTGAGAAAAGTGAAGAGAAAACAAATCAATTAGCGAGGTCGTGCCTTGGCAGTTGCGGTAATTTTGGGAGATGAAAGTGGAGTATATATGGTCACAGGCAACTATGCCACGGTTTGAAGTTGGCTCAAAGTAGTGTAGTGATTACAGACTGTCTCCAGCCCAAGAAGAGGTGGGACAGTGTTTGTATGCTGTATTTATGTGCACAGTTGATCTAGGACCAAATGGTGAGGGAGGCACAATTTCTCTTTCATCTACCTACATTTTAACCAAACCGAACCATTTGAGTAAAATTGTGTGTGTGTGTGTGTGTGTGTGTGTGTGTGTGTGTGTGTGTGTGTGAAATCCCTAGAGGCATGTAGGATCTAGCCAGCAGACGGGCTTTGAATGCTTTCATTCCTGCCTTCCCAAACCTCTCTTTTTTTTTGTTTTTGCTTTTTAAAATTTATTTATTCTTGAGAGACACAGAAAGCGAGGCAGAGACATAGGCAGAGGGAGAAGCAGGCTCCCTGTGGGGATCCTGATGCAGGCCTGGATCCCAGGACCCTGGGATCATGACCTGAGCGGAAGGCAGATGCTAAACCTCTGAGTCACCCAGATGCCCCCAAACCTCTCCTTCTGCCACCCTTTTCCTCACCTCTCCTATAGGATTTTCCTGCTTTCCTCTCCCCTGCTCCCTTTTTGGTTGCCTGCTCCCCTGCTTCGCTCTGCTTTAGGTCCTCAACACTTTTCCAGCTCTCAGCTTATTTCTCCCTGCAGCTCTCCATTCTAGTGTCCTGTTCTCCACCCTCCCCTTCTCTGTACCCCTCTCTCCCACTTGCCTCCCTTCTGTCTTAATTCCCCTCCTGTTTTTCTTCCTTCTGATCCATTTGCTTGGATCTCCCAGATTTCTCCCCTCCAGGACCTCAGGGTTGATGTTCTGCTCTCCTCCTGACTTCTTTCTAGGACAAGGCAGAAAAGGCTAAAAACCTTAAGTCTGTACATACACCGAGACTGCCCTAATTTCCTCCGATTGTCAAGAGGAGGTGAGGGGTGGGAGAAAGGGTGGAGCTAAGGGCAGTCTGAATTAATGAAAAATTGAAGTAATAGAACATTTTGAAAGAATAATTGTATTACTTTCGAGTACATCCAGTAATACTGCTAACTGGAACAGAATCTAAGAGAGTAATATAAGTGCTTTAACAAAGAGATAAGAATCATGTATAATTAGCATTATTATGCAGCTGTTAAGGTCCTCATTCTTAAATAGGCTAGTTCCCTTATTTGTACGCTAAATGTATTTGGAGACCTCTTTCCGTGGCTACAGGTAAAATCCTATTACAAATTTCTTTATAGCTCTGATTTCCATGTCACTGCAGATGGTCCATTATAACAGTGATTTGTGGGTCTGGTTACCCAAAATTGCTAACAATAATGTACAATAAATGCTTTCTCTGGTCCCTATCTACTTAATAGGCATTCCTTTACAAAGATTGTGAGCTCTTTCCATTGCAGATGCTAAACAGGAGAGGGAAGTGGAGATGAATTAATTTTGGAGCAGGGCCATGTAGATGTGTGTATTTGTGTGTTTGTGTACACATCCATGGCTGTCTATTATTGAGCACTTATACAAGGGAGAAGGACTTAAAAGGACTGTATGTATAGTAGCATGCATAAAGGAGTCTGGCTATGTGTCTGTGTGGATAAAGGCATGATAATGCCTGGATGTGTGTTTAGGTCAATAGGCATCACTCTTCCTTCTCTTTCCTTCCTCCTCCTCCTCCTCTTCCTCCTCCTCCTCCTCCTTTATTTTCTATCTAATTTTATTTTATTTTTAAAAAGATTTTATTTTTTTATTCATAAGACGCACACACACACACAGAGGCAGAGACATAGGCATTAAGAGAAGCAGGCTCCCCACAGGAAGCCCGATCCAGGACTTGATCCCAGGACCCTGGAATCTTGCCCTGAGTTGAAAGCAGACCCTCAACCACTGAGCCACCCACATGTCACTTTCTCTCTGATTTTAAAGCAAAATCTCTTCAATCTTCAGCCAGTTATTTCCATCTTAATCCTGTCTTTTCTTCTCCATCCATAGCCTTCTTTGTTTTCCCCCAGGGATGTCTACCCATGATTAAATCAAAACACCTTTTAGAGATGTGCCCAGCGCCCTATTAGGTGTCAAGGAAGAGTTGGAGAGAGAAACCAAGGAAAAAGCCTTGTAAGGGTGACAGTAAGGAAGATACTAGTCTTCTTTGGTGAGTTCGGCCATTTTAGGACATAAAATTCCACAGGTAATTCTCAGACTATTTCCCTGGTGCCCCTGTAAACACCCTGACACCACAGTGACCTTGGCTTCTTTACTCCCAGTGATCTTCCTCACTGCTCACTCAACCTCCTCACAAAAGGCCAAACCTTTAGGATTTCTTACCCCTCATAGCTCTTCGACTTCCATGATTTCCCCCAGCTCTGAATTTTGGTCTCTCTCACTAACCTCAAAATCATTCAGTTATTCATTCATTCACACAACAAATATTTGGTGATGGATATTCACGTGTCAGATACTGTTTGTTCTTGGCATGAGGGATATATCAGTGAACTAAAGTCTAAAAAGTACTGCCCAGGAGCTCTTATTCTAATGGGGGGGGGGGACACACAGATAACCAGCAGGAAACAATGAATGCGTAAATGATATTTTATATTCTATCAAGGCGATGAAGTAAAACAAAGTAATAGAGATTGGGAGTGAATGTGGTCCAATGTTGGGGTGGGTGTCAAAAATGACAATTTTAGGCAAGGTAGTCTGATTTGCCCTTTCTTTTCTTTTTTAAATATTTTATTTATTTCTTCATGAGAGACAGAGAGAGAGAGAGAGGCAGAGACATAGGCAGAGGAACAAGCAGGCTCCCCGCGGGAGCCTGATGCGGGATTCCATTCCAGGACCCCAGGATCATGACCTGAGCCAAAGGCAAACGCTCAAACACTGAGCCACCTAGGTGCACTGATTTGCCCTTTCAAAGAAGGTGACATTTGAGCCCAACTTGAAGGATATGAGGGAGTACATAATGCAGATTTCAGGGGGCAAGGGGAAGAGCTTTGTAGTGCACACAATAGATAGTGCCAAGGTCTTGTGGTGGGAACATGCCTGGCATTTTTTAAGGCCCCAGGGAAGATGCACGGGGGCCAGAACACAGTGAACCATTAACAGGAAATGTGATCCAGAAAGGGAATGGTGAGAGATGGAGAGATTTATCCATACACTTCTTGTCCTCTACTGCCTGCTGTTCACCTTCATTGTGATTACCTCCTATATAAAATGCTTAATAAATAAGGTTCTATGGATTTAAAGAGAAAGCATGTAGAAGGAGCTTGGAACATTATAGGCCCTTCTGGTATGCGTCCTCTGTTTCTTCCAACTTCCTTAAGTCCTGGCTGGACTTCTCACCAAGAGTGTAGAGAGATTCCGTGAGACTCCCATAGTTTCAATTTCAAAATCTTTTTTTTTTAAAGATTTGATGGATTTATTCATAAGAGACACAGAGTGAGAGGCAGAGACATAGGCAGAAAGAGAAGCAGGCTCCCTTCAGGGAGCCTGTGGTGGGACTTGATTCCAGGACCCTGAGATCACGACCTGAGCCAAAGGCAGACACAACCACTGAGCCATTCAGGTGCCTCTCTGTTTCAAAACCTTTGACTTCCTCCTCTCTTTTGCTATATTCTATCCTTAAGAAAAACTTATTTCTCTCTTTTTGCTAAGGCTGAACTCTCTCTACCTGTGCTTTTTATTCCCATCTCTTCCCCTCCTGATCCCCTTTCTCACATGCATTTTAAAACCCTTCCTTTCATCTGGCTCTTGCTCTCCTGGAGACGAGTATGCACAGGCATCCCTTACCGTAAAATAGCTTCCTTTAACCCTACTACATACTCAAGCAATAGCTTCATCCCTCTCCCCTCTCAAATTTCATAAAAGAGTCCTGTTGCTTTTTCTGTTTTAACCCACATGCAATTTGGCTTCCAATTTTATTTCTGTGTTTAACTGAACTCAGGATGGTTACTAACATCCTCTTTCTCACCAAATACAGGAGCATATTTTTAGTCCTCCTCGTTCTTGGCTCTTTTGCGATGGGCTTTCTTGAGAGGGCAGAGATTTTGAATCAAAGCCAATGTGGATTTGGACCCTGACCCAGCCACTATGTAACTTTTTTTGAGTGGTGGAGCCACAGTTGTTGTTATTGTTGTTGTTGTTTTAATCTCTAAAAAGGGGTTGATAATATCTACTTTGCTAGGAGCTGGTACAACTTAGAGACAATGGATATAAAGTATATAGTAGAGACTATTTGGGTCATTTCCCTCCACCTTTTGTGATTGATTTTGTTTTGTTTTGCTTTTTTGTTTTGAGAGAGAGAGAGAGAGTGTGTGTGTGTGTGTGTGTGTGTGTACACAAGCAGGTGGAGGAGGGGCAGAGAGAGAGAGAAAGAGAGAGAGAATCTTAAGCATACTCCATGCCCAGCGTGGAGCCCAATGCTGGGCTCAGTCTCATGACCCCTGAGATCATGACCTGAGCTGAAATCAAGAGTCAAATGCTTAACTGAGCCACCGAGGTGCCCCTGTGATTGAGTTTTAAAATCACTTTTGCTGGGTCTTCCTCCTCTTGCTTTCTTAAAAAGTTTTGCATGTCCAAGGTTTCACCTTTGGATCTCTTCTCTTATCATACTGTACTTCCTTAGTGTCTTATCTACTACGACTTATTCAACAAATAGAGATATTTGGATACCTTTGACACTAGTTCTAGGTCCCTAGAAACCTCTCTTAAATGCCGTATCCATGATACCGTCCAGTATGTACTTTTGGCGATTCTCCTTTGGGGATAAATGAGAGCAGAGTTTGGAGGGACATGGACAGAGAGAGAGTTGAGGTAAGGTACTGAATTCTTAGCTGAGGAGTTTAATTTGATAAGGTCAGCAGACTAAAGGGATTCTGAGAAGAGGAGTAACATGATTTGAATTTAGCATCTTAGAGGAATGCACTAGAACAGAGAGAAGCTGGAGCAGAGAACCCATATAAGAAGATAATTAAGATAATTTAGATATTATTTGATGTGATTCAGGAAAGAAAAATGAAGCTAAAATCTAAGGAATCTTACAGAGAAAGGATTAAGAATCCTTGCCATCATATTGGATAGAGTATAAAGGTTTGAGAGGAATCAAAAACATTCCACAGTTTCAAGAATGAGACACTGGAAAACAAGAGGAATGGTGGCCATTGGTGCCATTGGTGGCAATGGTGAGGCTAGGAGGAATTCTTGTTTTGAAAAGGATCAGAAGAGTGAGGAGGGAGAGTAATTAAAATTTTGATATATTAAGTTTCAGAGGACAGAAGGAAACCCAAGGAAAAACTATCTTTTGGGTAACTGAAACTAGAATAGAAGAAAGAAAATAGGAAACTAGAGTTATTCAGTACTGGTGCTGGACATATTACATTCATTTGTGTACAAAGAGTAGCCAAAATTGGGAGAATAAATGAACTCCCCTAAAGGAGTGACTACAAAGGGGAATGGGTGGGGGGCAGTAATTGAATTTTGGGAGACAGCCAGAGGGAATAAGTGGGAGGAAAAAGGAAAGCTGGAGGAGCCAGAGACAGAGAATTCAAAAACATAAAAAGAGAAGCAGTGTGAGAGAAGCCTACTGACTTTTGCACTAGTTCATAGATTCCTAACTGACTTTTTCGTTATGTACCCACTCTCTTTGACTCCCCCACCTGGTCCCAAGCTTTTCTTTCCATCCATTGTTTATCTGGGCCTCCTGGGCCTGAGCCTAATTATTATTCCTACTGTCTAAATCACTCTCAATTCATGCTTCCCTGCATCCATCAGCCATTAACCCTTCCTTCCTAGTAGTTAATACAGTCAAGCACACTCATTTACAAAAAGCATACCTTTCTTTGCTAATTGGGTAAGTGATGTTGAAGAACTAGAATACAATAGTAGAGAATTTTAGAAACAATGAATGAAATATTACACCAGTACATTCTCATTAAGTCCCTATTGTGTGTCCAGCTGCCCCAAATCAGAAAATACTGTGAATAAATTACTATGTAATATGCAAAATAAGGAGAGTAATATCTTCTAGACTTATGTACATTCTCTTTCTACTTTTTTTTTTAAAGATTTTATTTATTTATTCATGATAGTTACACAGAGAGAGACAGAGAGGCAGAGACACAGGCAGAGGGAGAAGCAGGCTCCATGCAGGGAGCCCGACGTGGGATTCGATCCCGGGTCTCCAGGATCGCGCCCCAGGCCAAAGGCAGGCGCCAAACCGCTGCGCCACCCAGGGATCCCTCTCTTTCTACTTTTAAAGGCATTCTTTCCTCAACGTACATCTTGCCTCCTTTTCCCCCTATTTTCTTTCGTTACATCAATCATATCTCTTTCCTTTCACACACTCACATTGTACATGCATCCATAAGTACTCTCAAATGCCCAAGAATTTTCTATGTTACACCAACTTTCATGCAAAAAATTTCATTCATATGTTTTTATACTTTTCTCCAACTATTTAGCCAATTTAATGGAGCAATGTTATCAACAATCTAACATAAGAATTAAATTATTTATATTTTCCATCTTTGTATCTCTAATAACATTTTGCTAATAGAGGGTGTAACATAGAGATCTAATATTACCTTTGATTTAGAAGTAAATACTTTCTCTGTGATTTACATTTTACTTTATTATGGTTTTAAAAAATGAATAATGCCCTTATTCTTTCTTCTGATTATTGAAACCATACATATTCATAATAAATTATTAAAAATTTAGAAAACTATAAATAATAACCAGATATCCTCTGCCATCATGACAGAGTAACTGGCAATGGACTTACCTCCTGTGGTGAACAGCAATAAAACTAGAAAAAATATTTGTGGACACTATTTTCAGGAATTAGACAACAAGCAGTATAGAAATATGATTTCTGAGAGAAAGGAGATAAATGAGGTAAGCCACACATTTTCCCATCTCTCTACCTAGAAACAATTTTCTAACAATGACATAGATCAGAGTTTGTGAAAGAGTTTCCTTCAGACATTTGACTGAGGTCTAAACTGCACAAGTGCAGAATAAGTTGCCATGAGATCTAGCAGATGTGGCTGTTAGGAGTTGTGAGTAGAATGGAGATACTAGAGGTCACACAATTTGGGGAGATGTTAGAATTATGTTTCAGCCAGAGTTGAGAGACCTTGTAAAAACCAAGGCGTGCAGAACAGGCATCAGAAAAGCCATTCCTCAAGAATAAAGACCATCTCTTAGAGGTAGGGCTACTCTAGACATATCCTAACAAAACTTAACCTCTATAGATTAAAGGAGAACCACTACTAAACAAACTGCATATCAGAGCAAAAGCCATCACTCTAACAGAAGAAAACACATCCAGACTCCTTAAAAGGTATCATTCACTGTAACTGGTGGATGATAAAAAAGATCACTAGATATATGAAGAAGCAGGAAATATAATCAAAATCAAGAAAATATATGCTGTCAGTAGAAAAAAATAACCTCTGTAATGGTCCAGATATTGTAATGATCAGTTAAAGACTTTAATTCAATAATTTTAAATATGTTCAAAGACACAAAGAAAAATATGATCTTAATGGACATAAAGATGAGGAATCATAGCAGAATGGAAATTTTAGGAATGAAAAATACAAAAATAGAATATAAAAAAAGAAGCTAGATAAACCTAACAGCAGATAGAAAATGACAAAAGGAAGAGACAATGTACTTGAAGACAAAAACCATAGAAATGACCAAATCTGAAGATCAGAGAGAAAGAAAATTGAGAAAAAAAAATAAACAGAGTTGCAGTGACCGATTAGAACCCCAGATGGAGAGGAGAGAGAATGAAGTAGAAAAAATACTTGAATAAATAATGGTTGAAAATTCCTCAAAGGTGGTAACATTAAGCAACTTACAGATCCATAAAGCTAAGTGATTTCAAAGAAGAAAAAATACAAAGAAGTCCACACCTAGTTTCATCACAGTCAACCTGCCCAAAATAAAAATAAGGAAAAGCAGTAAAAGAGAAGTTACATACAAAGGAAAAACAATATAAATAGGGGCTGATGTATCACTAGAAACAATGAGAACCCAAAGTATATGAATGATATGAGAGAAATAAACAAGAAGGCAGTCAATCCAGAATTTGGCATCCATCAGAAAAGACTCTTCAGACACAATTTATTTTTATTTACTAATTTATATATTTTAAATATTTTGTTTATTTGACTCAGAGGGAGAGAACACAAGCAAACAGAATGGCAGGCAGAGGGAGAAGGAGAAGCAGGCTCCCTGATGAGCTGGGAGCTGAATGTGGGGATCGATTCCAGGGTCCTGGGAGCATGACCTAAGCAGAAGGCCAATGCTTAACCAACTGAGCCACCAAGGCACCCCTCAGATATGACAATTTTTAAAAAGATAAATTTTTAGTGAATAAAATCAGAGATAATTTATCTCCAATGGATCTTCTCTATGGGAATTATTAAAAAACTCTTCAGGCAGAAAGAAAATTATAATGTGATATTTAATTGAACATTTGTATTTCTTCTTACAAATTGTTCATGTCCTTGCTCATTTTTCTATTAAGGTGCTAATATTCTTATCTATCTTATTTATATAACAAATGTCATATGATCATCTGAATAGATGCAGAAAAAGCATTTGACAAAATTCAACATCCTTACATGATAAAAACTCTCAACAAATTAGGAATAGAAGGAAATTACCCCAATTTAATAAAAGCCATATATAACAAACACTCAGCTAACAGCATACTCAACAGTGAAAGGTTGAAATCTTTTCTTCTAAGATCAAGATCAAGACAAGGATGTCCACTCTCACCACTCCTATTCAACACAGTACTGGAAGTCCTAGCTAAAGCAGTCAGGCAAGGAAAGAAATAAAAGATATTCAAATCAGAAAAGAATTACAATTATCTCTATCTACTGATGACATAATCATATATAGGGAAAATCCTAAAGTTTCCACCAAAAACCTGTTAAAACTAACTAAAATTAAGTAACATTGTAGGACATAGATTAGGCACAAATTCAACATGCAAAACTTAATTGAGTTTTGATATACTAAAAATGAACTATCTGAAAAAGAAAGAAAGAAAGAATCCTATTTACAGTATCAAAAAATTAATAAAATACTTAAGAATAAATTTAATGAAGGAAGTGAAAGATCTGTATACCAATACATATAATACATATCTACTGTACATACTGTACAAATACATATACACTATTTTAAACCAAAAATCATAAGATATTGATGAAAGAAATTAAGGAAGAAAAAAATAAATAGGAAGTTATTCCATGATTATGTTATTGGAAGAATCACTGTTATTAATTCATATTGCTCAAAGCCATGTATAGATTCAGTGCAATCCTTATCAAAATTCCAATGGCATTTTTCACAGAAATAGAAAAAAATAACCCACAAATTTATATGGAACCACAAAAGACTATGAATAGCCAAATAAATATTGAAAAAAAGCAACATTGGAGGAATCATACGTCCTGATTTAAAACTCTATGAAAACGGCAGCCTAGGTGGCCCAGCAGTTTAGCGCTGCCTTCAGCCCAGGGCGTGATCCCGGAGATCCGGGATCAGTTCCACGTCAAGCTCCCTGCATGGAGCCTGCCTCTCCCTCTGCCTGTGTCTCTGCCTCTCTCTCTCTCTGTGCCTCTCATGAATAAATAAATAAAATCTTTAAAAAATAAACTCTATGAAAAGCTATAGTAATTAAAACAGTAGTACTGGCACAAAAACAAACACATAGACCAATGGAATGGAATTAAATAGCCAGAAATAAACCCATGAATATATGGCCAACTAATATTTGACAAGGGAGCCAAGAATTCTCAGTAGAAAGACTCTTAAATAAATAGTTCTGGGAAAACTGAGTATCCAAATGCAAAAGAATGAAATTAGATGCTTGTCTTATATCACTTAAAAAAATTAACTTGAAATGGATTAAAGACTTCAAGACCTGAAATCATAAAATTCATAGAAGAAAATATAAGGGAAAAGCTCCTTGACATCGATCTTGCATATGACACCAAAAGCACAAATTAACAAATGGAACTATAGCAAACTTAAAAAGATGAGCATGGAGTAATGTATGGAACTGTTGGATTACTGTACTGTACAATTGAAACTAATATAGCACAGCATGTTAACTATGCTGGAATTAAAATTCAGAAAAAGCAAAAGAAACAGTTAACAAAATGAAAATGCCACCTACAGAATTGGATAAAATGTTTGCAAACCATATATTTGGTAAGGTGTTAATATCCAAAATATATAAGAAACTTATATGACCCAATAGCCAAACTAACATACAAGCAAGCAAGCAAAAAACTACTGCAATCTGATTTCAAAATGGACAAAGGACCTGAATAAACATTTCTTCCAAAGAAAACATAAAAATGGCCAATAGTACATGAAAAGGTGTTCAATATCACTAATCATTAAGCAAATGCAAATGCAAATCATGATGATGTAGTGCCTCATATGTGTTAGAATGGCTAGTATCAAAAAGACAAGATAATGACAAGTGTTAGCGAAGATGTGGAGAAAAGGGGACTTTGTGCACTATTGGTGGGAATGCAAATTGGCACAGTCCTTATGGAAAACACTAAAAAGGTTCCTCAAAAATTAAAAAATAGACCACCATATGATCCAGCAATCCCAATCCTGGGTATATAATTCAAAAGAAATAAAATCACTATCTCAAAGAGATATCTCCACTCCTGTGTTCATTGCAGCACTATTTATAATAGCCAAATCATAGAAACAACCTAAGTGTCCATTAATAAAGGAATGAACAAAATTGTGATATATACATTCCACACCTCTTTCTCTCTCCACTCTTCTTAAAAACTGAACTTCTAGAAACAGAACAGATTGGTGGCTACCAAAGGTGTGGGAAGTGTGGCTAGTAAAAGTGGCCAAAATTAAAAACAATAATAAAAAAGAGAGATCCATGAAGTCTGTATAGAAAATCATAAAATAATGCTGAAAAACTAAAGATCTAATGTAAAGAGAGATTTAATGCATCCATATTTCTTATGTATAACACAAAAATCATAACTTAAAAATGGAAAAATTTTAATATCTCAAAGTTGAAAACTTCTGCTTTTCAAAAGATATTGTTAGAATCCAAATACAACACTGGTTTTATATGATATGTTGGAAAATTGAATTTAAATAAAAAAGAAAAAATAAAAACAAGCAAAAAGAAACAAACACATAAATAAGAGAGAAAACGAATACAGATACAAGCCACATACAGGGAGAAAATATTTTCAAAACATGTAGCTGATAAAGGACTTGTATGTAGAGTATATAAAGAACTTCAAAACTCAATAAGAAAACAAACAACCAGTTATATAAAATGGGCAAATAAAATTTTTAATGGCTTAGAACATTTTATTTTTTCCCAGCTTTATTGAACTATAATTGACATGTAACATTGTGTTAGTACAATGCATTGATTTGATACACAGATAAATTGCAAAATGATACCACCAGAATATTAGTTATCAACTCCATTCTGTCACATAATAAGCATTTCTTTTTGTGATGTGAATGTTTAAGATGTACACTCTTAGGAACATTCAAGTATATACTATTTTTAGCTATAATCAGCATGCTGTACATTATTCCTAGATTTCTTAATCTTATAACTAGGAATTTATATCCTTTATCTCCCCATTTCCTCTGCCCCCAAACTCCTAGTAACCACCACTATGCTCTCTATCTCTGAGTTTGTCCTTTTTATATTTCCAAATCTAAGTGATATCATACAATATTTGTCTTTTTCTGTCGGACTTATATCCCTTAGCATAATGCCCTCAAACTCTATCCAAGGTGGCACAAGTGGCAAGATTTCCTTTTTCCTCATGGTTGAAAAATATTCTTGTGTGTGTGCAATCAATCCATTTATCCATAGGTGGGCACTTAGTTTGTTTCCATATCTAGGCAATTGTGAATGATGCTGCAATAAACATGGGAATGGACATATCTCCTTAATATCCTGTTTTCACTTCCTGTGGATATATACACAGAATTGGGATTGCTGAATGATATGATAGTTCTATATTTAATCTTTTAGGGAACCTCCCTTCTGTTTTCCATAGTGGCTGTGCCAATTTACATACCCACCAATAGTGCACAAGGGTTCCCTTTCTCCCCTTGGCAACACTTGTTATCTTTTGTCCTTTGATGCTATCCATTCAGACAGATGTGAGGTGATATCTCACCATGGTTTTGATTTGTGTTTCCCTGATGATTAGTGATGTCAAGCATCTTTTCATGTACTTGTTGGCCATATGTATGTCTTCTTTAGAAAGCTGTTCAGTTCCTCAAAATGGGCAAAACATTTAAACAGACACTTCACCAAAAGAGATATATGGATGGTAAGTAAGCCAGTGAAAAAAGCCCAATATAATGTGTCACTAGGAAGATAAGAATTAAAACCAGGGACACCTGGGTGGCTCAGCGGTTGAGCATCTACCTTTGGCCCAGGGCATGATCTCAGAGTCCCAGGATCCAGTCCCACTTCGCACTCCCTGCATGAACCTGCTTCTCCCTCTGCCTGTGTCTCTGCCGCTCTCTCTCTCTGTGTGTCTCTCATGAATAAATAAATAAAATCTAAAAAAATTTAAAACCACAATGAGATATTGCTACATATGCTGTAGAATGGCTAAATTAAACTGAATATATCAAATGTTAGTGAAGATAGAGGAAACTGGAACTCTCAGACATTGCTAGTGATATTATAAAACAGTACACCCACTTGAAAAACAGTTTGACAATTTCTTAAAAAGGTAAATATTTCACCTACCATATGGCCTCAGCTTTTCCTCTCCTAGAAGTTTATCCAAGAAAAAGGAAAGCATATGTCCTTATAAAGTCTTATACATAAATATTTATGGCAGCATTATTTATGATAGGTAAAAATTGGAAAAAGCCAAAATGTCCATCAACAGAGAAATGGATAAGCAAATGATAGTTTGTCTATAGAAGGAAATACAAGTCAGAAAAAAAAAGGGTGATGATAACGCAATAGCATAGATGAATCTCAAATAATTATTTTCAGGAAAGGAAAGTAGACAACAGTGCATTTCATTTATTTACAATTTTAGAAATTCTAATCCATAGTTACATAAAGCCAGGTCATAGTTGCTGGGATGGGGGTGGGATGATGGGAAAGGGTGGATGTGTTGATTACAGAGGCACGAGGAAACTTTTTGGGATAAGGAATGTGTTCATTATCTCATTTGTGGTGATAGTTTCACGGGAGTATGTCAAAACTTATCAAGTTATATAATTTTAAAATATGCAGTTTATTGTATATTCAGTATACCCCAATAAAGTGGTTTTAAAAAGGAATTTAAGACCTTGAACTTTTTACTTAATACCCATATATTTTATCTTCAGAAAATTGTACTTTAAATCAAGTTGATTTAAAATGGAAAAAAGGATGGTAACCACAATTGGCATTTAGATGTATATCTTCTATGGTGTTTTCTATGCACATGGATAGAGATGGACATGTATTTTACAGACATATAATACATACTATTTAAAATTTGATTTTCACCTTATTCATTGAGAATATCTATTTCAATACATATAAATTGACAAAATATTTTAATGACTATATAATATTCTATTCTAATATACTATATAGTATTTAGTGGATCCCCATTTTAACCTTTGTTTATAATATTTCAGTATTACATACAAAACTGAGGTGAATATTCTTGAATATATAACCCTGCAAATTTTTATATTATTTTCTTACAATAAAATATTATAATTGATTTTTTTTGGTGCATATTGTCAAATAGTCATCCATAAAGGGTTATAACAACTTATGCTCCTGCCAGAAATATATGAGATTGCCTATTTCTCCATACTCAGTCATCACTGAATATATCCTTTTTTTCTTGGTGAACCTGATATGTGAGAAGTGATTTTCTCATAGCTATTTTAAATTACATCTCTTTGAATATTATTGGGAATGTATACACTATTAGTATTTTCTTAAGCATTTGTATTTCTTTTTTTGCAAATTAATCCATGTCATTGTCCATTTATCCATTAAGGTGTTTTCTTATTCATTTAAGATAACTATTTTTTAGTAAGGATATTAACCCTTTGACTGTCATGCATGTTTCAAATATTTCTCATTGGTTGTTTGCTTTGTCCTTTGTCTTTGCCATTTAGAATCTTTTATTTTTTTATTTTTATTTTTTTAGAATCTTTTAATTTTATATTCTATTTACAATTTATATTGTAGATGCTAAATTTTGTCTGGAAAAACAGGAGTTATCTTTAATCATCTCATGGATTTCACCATACCTTGAATTGTACTTATTTGACATTCATAAAATATAAGAATGCCTGACAC
The DNA here is from genome assembly GCF_053574225.1 of Canis aureus. Classification (NCBI taxonomy): domain Eukaryota; kingdom Metazoa; phylum Chordata; class Mammalia; order Carnivora; family Canidae; genus Canis; species Canis aureus. Next base: position 41,664,507 of record NC_135649.1, read on the forward strand.
TATATATGTAGAGCAGTAGGAACGATGCATAGCATATAGTAAATGCTCAATAAATTTTAATCACTACTATTATTGTTATAAATATTAAGTTAATAAGTGAGTCTGATGATCTGAGAAATGAGATAGTTATAACACATACAAAAATAAGGCTCCATTGTGTGGCTTCCATCCAGAAAGAGATACAAAGTTAACTTCATCCAAATATCAGACTATGACTTTCCTTTTGCTCACTTTACATGAATATTGAATGGCTTGATCTTTGGAGCTGATTTAAATCACCCAGAAAATCTCTTTGTCCTTTCTCCATGCTTATAAATCTACCCTGAAGCTTCCTCTGGATGTAATTATTTCAATGGAATATTATAATAAAGCAAAGATTTCTTAAGAGGGAGTGTGAAGAGAAAACTTTTGAGCATCCTACCTTTCCAGCTCCTTTAGCTGCAGGCATCATTCAGAATGAGAGTAAACAAAGATGGTAATGATGCCTTGAACAAAGATCTGCAGCAGTTGCCAGGCAGCTGAAGAAATTTGAGACCAGAGTGATGCTGGTAGGAAGGAAGTTGTCTGATATAAGGAATTACCATGCAATTGGGGTAGATGAGAGATAGTTATAGTTGGCCATCTCTCTCCAGCAGGGCAAATGGTGGGTGGAAACAGGTCCTTATCATGGTTATATGTGTGTATTAACCAAATTATATACGGATGCTCAAAGCATCTAGAGTACATGAATTTGGAGAGTGGTATAATGAATATGACATAATCATAGTCAATTCATTCATTTTATGAATGAAATTTGGGTCAAAATAACGTTGAAGATGGAAGCCTGGACCTAATGTAGCACTCTGCGGCATTTAATTGTAATCAGAAACTATGATTCACCTGGACCAATAAGAAAAAAAATTAAAGCAAAGCATGAAAGACTAATGAAGTTTGCATGAAAATTGAGACATGTGCTTAATTGCACACAATCATGATGCTTTTTAGTGTATTGTACCACAGAAAAAAGAATCACATTTGAATCTCTCCTAAAGATATCATCTAGTGATCAGATACACCCTCTGGTTTATCACAAAATCCAACCTGGCTTACACTGAGTTACGATGTTCCCATGCCCTCATGCCTGAAATGCTAATGTCATGCCTTCTGGCTTTTGCCCCTCTTGATAGATATGGGGGACCTCTCAGCTTTCAGCACCAACTGTCTCTGCTGTTTTTGTTGTGAAGCATAATAGTGTATCATCATGACAAGCTTGGAGAAAGTTGGACTTAGACTAAATGAAAATGTCCTGCAAATGATCTTGAATTCATTTTTTATTTTCTCTGGATTTCTTTGCCTTCTGTAAAGACAAAACTGATGAAGTTTGAAGAGAACATATGATGCTTTAGGGGCCTTTTGGACTCCATTATCCTTGACTTCTAGTTGCCTGTAACCCTTCCTGTAGATCACCCTTCTCCTTTTTGAAATGTTGTTCTTTTGGTTTCTATGACACCGTATGCTCCTCTCTCACCAACACTCTCTTTTTCAATCTTCTTTACTGATCTTCATAATCTTGTTTCCCAAATATGTGTTTCAGTTGGTCTTTGGCTGCCTGCTTTCCTCTGAATATACACTGTCCCAGCCTGTCTCAAATGCCATCAAAATATTCATAACTCCCAAAACTTTATCCAGGCCCTGATATTTCTCCAAGCTCTTTTCATCTTCAAATCCCTGCTGTGTATTTCCTCTTGCTTCTTTCACCTAAACTCAATACACCTTGAAATAAGTTCACTACCTTTGTTATGGATGGGTTGCATCTGGATTCTTGACCCTGTTCCACTGATCTATGTGTCTATCTAAATCCAGTCAGTCTTGATTACTTCAGCTATGTAAGTCATCTAACTTTATTCTTCTTTTTCAAAATTGCTTTAGTTTCCTAGTCCTCTTGCTTTTCCATACAAGTTTTAGAATAATGTTGGCTATATCTTTTAAAAATTTACTTTAAAAATTTTTTGATGGGAATTTGATAGGAATTTATCCTGTTTATTAATTTGGAAAAGAAATACACATCTTTACTATGCTGGGTCTTTCAAACCATTAACATAGTATTCATCTCCATTTGTTTAAATCTTTAAAAAAAATTCTTTCGAGGGGGAGGGCAAGATGGCAGAGGAGTAGGGGTCCTCAACCCGCCTGGTCCCACCAACTTACCTAGATAACTTTCAAATCATCCTGAAAACCTACGAATTCGACCTGAGATTTAAAGAGAGAACAGGTGGAATGCTACAGAGAGAAGGGTTTTCACTTCTATCAAGGTAGGATGGCAGAAAAAAATAAAAAAGAATCAAGTGGGGTGGAGGGGCCCTGCGAGGAGCCAGGCTAAGGCTGGTGGCGAGTGCCTCCAGCCCAGCCACAGAGAAGCAGGGACTTTAAAAAATCAACACCGGATTCTTCCGGGACAGAAAGACACTCAGCAGGGAACTCGGGCTGAATCACAGGAGGGGCAGTGGAGCCTCCAGTTTCCCGGAGTCACTAACAGAGGAAGTGCACCTGGGAGGAGAGTGCACCACACACCATAGGCCGATCTCGGTAAAGGGCTGGAGCGCGCGCCCAGCAGGGCCTCGGGGACAATCCAATCATGAAATGGCAAAAGACATGAACAGAAATTTCACCAAAGAAGACATACACATGGCCAACAAGCACATGAGAAAATGCTCCGCATCACTTGCCATTCGGGAAATATAAATCAAAACCACAATGAGGTACCACCTCACACCAGTGAGAATGGGGAAAATTAACAAGACAGAAAACCACAAATGTTGGAGAGGATGTGGAGAAAAGGGAACTCTCTTACACTGTTGGTGGGAACGTGAACTGGTGCAGCCACTCTGGAAAACTGTGTGGAGGTTCCTCAAAGAGTTAAAAATAGACCTGCCCTACGACCCAGCAATTGCACTGTTGGGGATTTATCCCAAAGATACAGATGCAGTGAAACGCTGGAACACCTGCACCCCAATGTTTATAGCAGCAATGGCCACAATAGCCAAACTGTGGAAGGAGCCTCAATGTCTATCGAAAGATGAATGGATAAAGAAGATGTGGTTTATGTATACAATGGAATATTACTCAGCCATTAGAAATGACAAATACCCACCATTTGCTTCAACGTGGATGGAACTGGAGGGTATTATGCTGAGTAAAGTAAGTCAATCAGAGAAGGACATACATTACATGATCTCATTCATTCGGGGAATATACAAAATAGTGAATGAGAATAAAGGGGAATGGAGAAAAATGAGTGGGAAATATCAGAGAGGGTGACAGAACATGAGAGACTCCTAACTGGGAAATGAACAAGGGATTGTGGAAGGGTAGGTGGGAGGGGGGATAGGGTGACTGGGTGATGGGCACTGAGAGTGGCACTTGACGGGATAAGCACTGGGTGTTATACTATATATTGTCAAATTGAACTCCAATAAAAAATATACAAAAAAACTAAAATAAATAAAAAATAAAAAATTCTTCCATCCATGTTTTATAGTTTTTAGCACACAATTTTGTAAATTTTTTTATGTTTTTACACAAATAATTTCTTTTTGAGTAATTTAAATACTTTTTTGGTTTTTAAAAATGTAGATATAATTGATAAATAACTATGTTAGTTTTAGATATACAACATGATTTAATATTTCTATAGAGTAGGAAAAGATCACAATAAGTCCAATTACTATTCATCACAATGGTACTCTATTTAAAATTTCAGTAGCCATGTATGTGTCCATTGTTAATACATAGAAATATTACTGATTTTTGTATGTTTATCTCGTACACTTTGACCTTGCTGATCCCACGTTTTAGATATAGAGTTTTTTAGTAGATTTCTTGGTTATTTCTACAAACAACATCATGTTATCTGCAAATAAGGACAGTTTTATTTTTTTTTCTATTCTGTATTCATTTCCTTTTCTAGTCTTATTATAAACTGGCTAGAATGCAAAGTGCTATGTTGAATAAGAGAGATGAGAGTGGGCATCCTATCTTTTTTCTTAGGAGGAAAGCATTTCACCATTAAATAAAATTTTAGCGGGGATCCCTGGGTGGCTCAGTGGTTCAGTGCCTACCTTTGGCCCAAGGTGTGATCCTGGAGTCCCGGGATCGAGTCCCGCGTCGGGCTCCCGACATGGAGCCTGCTTCTCCCTCTCCCTGTGTCTCTGCCTCTCTCTCTCTGTGTCTATCATGAATGAATAAATAAAAATCTTTTAAAAAATAAATAAATAAAATTTTAGCTCAGTTTTTATATAAATCTCTATTAAGTGGCACACATTGTCTTCTTTTTTTTCTGAGAGTGTTTATTTTAATCATAAATATATATAAATTGAATTTGGTCAAATTATTTTTCTGCATTGATTGATATAATCATGTAATTTTTCTTTTTTATCCTAGTAATAAGGCAGATTATACGATTGATTTTCAAATATTGAACCAGACTTGTATCTCTGGAATGAACTCCATATGGTCATGGTGGATAATCCTTTTATGTATTGCTGAATGTTATTGCTAATATTTTGTTGATATTTTGTGTTTACATTCATAAGGACTACTGGTTTGACATTTTCTTTTTTGTAGTGGCATTTTATTTTGATATCATGGTAATACTAGCTTCATATAATTATTCTCATCTTTCCTCCTATTCTAATTTGTGGAAAGTTGTATAGAATTGGCAAAAATTGTTCTTTAAGAGTTTGGTAGAATTCTCCAGTGAAACCATGTGGGCCTGGAAATTTTGAGAGGGTGATTTTAAAATCAGAATTTAATATTCTTAATAGATATCAGGCTGATTATCTATTTCATTTTGGATGAGTTGTGGTAGTTTTTATTTTTTGGTGAATTCATCCAATTTATGTAAGTAATCAAATTAATTTGTGTGGAGTGGTTTTTAGGATCCTTTTGATGTCTTCTTTCTTTCTTTTTTTCCTTTGTCAGTCGTGCTAGAAGTTTATCTATTTATGTTATTTTATTTTAAGATTTTATTTATTCATGAGAGAGAGAGACAGAGACAGAGACAGAGACAGAGGCAGAGGCAGAGGGAGAAGCAGTCTCCATGAAGGGAGCCTGATGTGGAACTCGATTCCAGGACCCCAGAATCACACCCTGAGCCAAAGGCAGACGCTTAACCATTGAGCCACCCAGGCGTCCCTAAGTTTGTCAATTTTATCCATTTTTTTTAAAAATCATTTTTTTCATTGAATTTTTAGTCTCAATTTCATTGATTTATGCTCATATCTTTATTATGTTCCTTCTTCGGCTTGTTTTGCATTTGTTTTACACTTTTTAGTTTCTTGATGTGGGAGTTTAGATTATTGACTTGAGACTTTGCCTATTTTCAAATGTAAGCATTTAGTGCTATAAATATTCCTCTCATCATTGCTAAAGCTGTAGCTTACAAAACCTGATATGTCATTTTTATTCTTCAATGTATTTTTCTATTTCACTTGAGACTTATTCTTTGACCTGTGGATTATTTAGAAGTGTGTTGTTTAATTTCCAAGTGTCTGAAGATTTTCTTGTTATCATTCTGTTACTGATTTGTAATGTGGTCCCATTGTGTCAGAGAAAACACTTTGCATGACTTTAATTCTTTTAAATTTGTTGAAGTTTGTTTTATGATCCAGGTTATGGTCTATTTTGATACATGCTTTGTAGGCACTTGAAAAGTGTATGTATTCTACTATTGTCAGATAAAGTGTTCTACAGATGTCTCTAAGATCCTTTCAGCTTTGATGATATTGTTGAGTTCTTCTATATACTTATTTTCTGTCTAGTTGTTATATCAATTGCTGAAAGAATGATATTTAGGTTTCTTACTGTAATTATTAATCTTTATTAATAAATTTTATTTATTTCCCCTTGCAGTTCTATCAGTATCTGCCTCACATATTTTGCAGCTGTGTTATTTGGTGGCAATGCATTATGGATTGCTACATCTTCTTGGTGTATTGACCCATTAATTATATGATATCCTTCTACCTCTGGTAATATTCTGTGCTCTGAAGTCCACTTTATTTATCTACTCCTGCTTTAGTTTTATTAATATTCATATGATACATCATTTCTTGCTATTTTACTTTCTACCTGCTTATGTATTTATATTTGACATGATTTTATTTTATTTTTTTTTAATTTTTATTTATTTGTGATAGTCACAGAGAGAGAGAGAGAATGAGGCAGAGACACAGGCAGAGGGAGAAGCAGGCTCCATGCACCGGGAGCCCGATGTGGGATTCGATCCCGGGTCTCCAGGATCGCGCCCTGGGCCAAAGGCAGGCGCCAAACCACTGCGCCACCCAGGGATCCCTATATTTGACATGATTTTATTTTAAACAGCAAATGATTTGGTCAGGTTTGAAAATCTAAATGGCCAATCCAAATAAATAAATAAATAATAAATAAATGGCCAATCCATATCTTTTAATTGGTGTCATTAGACCAATTTTACTTTTGATGCAAATATTATTATGGCTATCATTTGAATTATTTGTCCCATAGAGGCAAATTGTCATTTTTCTCTCGCTGTTATCCAATTTAATTTTGTCATTAACTTTCAGAAGTCTTACCATGAGGTTTTGGTGTAGATTCTGTGGGATTATCCTGTTTGAGACTTGAAACTCTTCTTGAATCTGCAGGTATGTCTTTTGCTAAATGTACAAGTTTTCAGCCACTATTAGTTGAAATATTTTTTCAGCACTGCTCTCTTTCTTGCTTCCTGGATTCCAGAGATATGAATCATAGAATTTTTCTTATTGTGTCCCCAGGACTCTGTTCAATTTCAAAATCTATTCTATTGTTCAAATTATGTAATTTTTTTATTGTTCTAACTTCAATTTCACTATTTTTGTCACCCCGTTCTGTTCTTTAGCCTATCCATTGTGTATTTTATTTTGTCTATTGTAATTATTTTTAGCTCAAAAACTTTAATTTGGTTCTATCTCTATCTCTATCTATCTCTTTAATTATGATAAAATACACACAACAGAAATTTTACCATTAGTTATTTAGTTCATTAGCTATGTGCAACCATCACTGTCATGTAGTCCCAGAATATTTTCATGACCCCATGGAGGAATCCCTTACTCATTGAGCAGTCACTTAAAATTTTTCTCTCCACCAAGTCCCAGAAAACTACTAATACTCTTTCTATCTCTATGGATTTGCCTAAATAAATGGAATAATACAATATGCGATCTTTCGTGTCTGGCTTCTTTCACCTAGCATGTTTTTGAGGTTCATGCATATTGTAGCATGAATCAGTACTTTGTTTTATTTTAATAGCTGAATAGTATTTCATTGTACGGATAGGTCAAATTTGGTTTATCCATTTTGATTATCCAAATTGATAATTTATAGACATGTGTGTTGTTTCTACGTTTTGGCTATTGTGAATAATACCGCTGTAAACATTTGTGTATATATATTTTTGAACAGCCATTTGTAATTCTTTTGGGAATATACTCAGGAGTGGAATGGCTAGATCATATAATAATTCCATGCTTAGTTTTTTTGAGGAATCACCAGTTTTCCACAGGAGCTTTACCTTTTTACATTGCTACCAGCAATGAATGAAGTTTTCAATATTCTCACATTGTCACAAACATTTATGTTCCTCTTTTTAAAATTGAAGTATAGTTGATGCACAATGTTACATTGGTTTCAAGTGTACAACAGAGGGATTCCACAACACTATATATTATGCTATGCTCACAACAAGCATATCTACCATTAGTCACCATACAACACTATTACAATATCATTGACTGTATTCCATTCCCTCTGTAGTACCTTTCATCTCTGAATTATTCATTTCATAACTGTAATCCTATGCCTCCCACTGTCTTTGACACATTTTGCTCATTCCCCTTTCCTACCACCCTGCCTTCTAGCAACCACGTTTGTTCTCTGTATTTATGGGTCTATTTCTGATTTGTTTGCTTGGTTGCTTTGTTTTTTTCAGATTCTACATATAAGTGAAATCATACAATATTTGCCGTTATCTGACTTATTTCACTTAGCATAATACCTTCTAGGTCCATCCATGTTGTTGCAAATGACAAGATCTAATTCTGTTTTAGAGTGAGTAATATTCCATTGTGTGGGTGTGTGTACATTTATCTGTTGATAGATCCCTTTGTTGCTCCCATATGTTGTCTATTGTAAATAATGCTGCAATTAATATAGGGCTGCATGTGTCTTTTTGAATGAGTGTTTTCATTTTCTTTGGGTAAATTCCAGTAGTGGAATTACTGGATTGTATGAAATTTTCATTTTAAATTTTTCAGGAAATTCTGGATGGCTTTCCACAGTAGCTGCACCAATTTGCACTCCCACCAACAGAGCACAAGAGTTCTTGCTCTCCACATCTTCAAAAACACTTCTTAGTACTTGATTACCTACATTTTGATACCAGCCATTCTGACAGATTTAAGTTGATATTTCATTGTGGTTTTGATTTTTTTATTTGTATTTCCTTGATGATTAGTGATGTGAGCATTTTTTCATGTGTCTGTTGGCCATGTGTATATCTTTTTGGGGAAAATATGTATTCTGGGCTTCTCATTTTTTAATAAGATTTTTTTTGGTGTTGAGTTATATAAATTCTTTATAAATTTTGGATATTAAACCTGTATCAGATATATCATTTGAAAATATCTTCTCCCATTCAGTAGGCTGATTTTCTCTTTTGTTGATGGTTTCTTTAACTGTACAAAAGCTTTTTATTTTGGTGTAGCCACAATACTTTATTTTTTGCTGTTGATTCCCTTGCCTGAGGAGACATATCTAGCAAAATGCTGCTAAAGCCAATGTCAACCAAGTTACTGCCTATATTTTCTTCTAGGAGTCTTATGATATCAAGTTTCATATTTAGGTCTTTAATACATTTCAAGTTTATCTTTGTGCATGGTGTAAGTGGTCTAGTTTTATTCTTTTGCATATAGATGTCCAGTTTTCTTAGAACCATTTATTGAAGAGATTGTCCATTCCCCATTGTATATTCTTGCCTCCTTTGTTGTATATTTTTTATTAAAATTTATTTATTCACAAGAGACAGAGAGAGAGAGACAGGCAGAGACATAGGCAGAAGGAGAAGCAGGCTCCTTGCAGGGAGTCCAATGTGGGACTCTATCCCGGATCCCAGGATCACACCCTGAGCCAAAGGCAGATGCTCAATCACTGAGCCACCTTAATTGAACATGTAAGAGTGGGTTAATTTCTGGGATCTCTATCCTGTTTCATTGATCTAAGTATCCATTTTTATGCTAATACCATACACTTTTGATTATTATAGGTTTGTAGTAGATCTTGAAATCTGAGATTGGGATACCTCCAGTTTTGTTTTTCTTTCTCAAGAGGGCTTTGGCTATTTGTGGTCTTTTTTGGTTGCATATCAATTTTAGAATTATTTGATCTAGTTCTGTGAAAAATACCAGTGGTGTTTTTTGTTGTTGTTGTTGTTTTTTTTTTTTTTTTTTTTTTTTTTTACCACTGGTGTTTTGATAGAGATTGCATTGAATCTGTAGATTGTTTTGGGTACTATGTTCTTTTTAACAATGTTAATTCTTCAAATCCATGAGCATGGAATATCTTTCATTTGTGTCATCTTGAGTTTCTTTCATCAGTGCTTTATGGTTTTCAGAGTACAGGTCTTTAATCTCCTTGGTTAAGTTTATTCCTAGGTATTTTATTCTTTCAGGCATGATTGTAAATGGAACTGTTTTTTTTTTTTCCATTTCTCTTTCTGCTATGTCATTATTAGCATATAGAAATGCAACAGATTTCTGTATATTAATTTGTGTATCCTACAACTTTACTGAATTCATTTATTACTTAATAGTTTTTTGGTTGAGTCTTTAGAGTTTGCTATGTATAATATCATGCCATGTGCAAGTAGTGACAATTTTACTTCTTCCTTGACAATTCAGATACCTTTATTTCTTTTTCTTGTCTGATTGCTGTAGCTAGGTCTTCCAGTCCTATGTTGAATAAAACTAGTGAGAGTGGAAATCCTTGCCTTGTTCCTGATTTTAGACGGAAATCTCTGGTTTTTACTGTTGAGTATAATGTTAACTGTGGGTTTGTCATACCATAACAGTTAATATGGCCTTTATTATGTTGAGGTATATTCCCTTTAAATCCACTTTGTTGAGAGTTTTTATTATGAATGAATATTGAAGTTTGTCAAATACCTTTTCTTCATTATTGATATGATCATGTGATTTTTAAAATTTATTTATTCATGAGAGATACACACAGAGAGAGAAGCAGAGACACAGACAGGGAGAAGCAGGCTCCATGCAGGGATCCTGATGTGCGACTCAATCCTGGGACTCCGGAATTAATGCCCTGAGCCAAAGCCAGAGGCTCAATCGCTGAGCAACCCAAGCCTCCCTGACCATACGATTTTTATCTTTCATTTTGTTAATGTGGTTTATCATGTTGCTTTGTGAATATTGAACCATAGTTGTATCCTTGGAATAAATCCCACTTGGTTGTAGTGAATGATCCTTTTAATGCATTGTTGAATGTGGTTTGCTAATGTTCTGTTGAGAATTTTTGCATCTATTTTCGTCAAGGATATTGGCTTGTAGTTTTCTTTTTTGGTAGTGTCTTTGTTTGGTTTTGATATCAGGGTAGTGCTGGCCTTGTAAAATGTATATGAACACCTGTCTTCTACTTTTTGGAATATTTTGAGGAAAATGGGTATTGATGCTTTAAATATTTAATAAAATTCACCTGTGAATCCATTTGGTCCTGGAATTTTTTTTTTAATACTAATTTAATTATGTTACTAGTAATTGCCCTGTGTAGATTTTCTGTTTCTTCCTGATTCAGTTTTTGAAGGTTATATGTTTCTAAGAATTTATCCATTTTTTCCAGGTTGTCCAATTTGTTGGCATATAATTCTTTTAGTAGTCTCAAAATCTTTTGTATTTCTGTGTTGCTAGTTGTCACTTCTACTCTTTTCTTCTATTTATTTGGGTCTTTTATACTTTTGTTGAGTCTGGTGAAAATATTAATTTTATCTTTTCAAAGAATCAGCTCTTGATTTCATTGATCCATGGATCTTTTCTTTTTTAAAAAAAATTATTTGTTTTAGAGAGAGAGAGTGAAGGTGGAGGGGCAGAAGGAGAGGGAGAGAGAGAGTCTTTTTTTTAAATTTTTATTTATTTATGATAGTCACACACACAGAGAGAGAGAGAGAGAGGCAGAGACATAGGCAGAGGGAGAAGCAGGCTCCATGCACCGAGAGCCCGATGTGGGACTCGATCCAGGGTCTCCAGAATCGCACCCTGGGCCAAAGGCGGGCGCTAAACCGCTGCGCCACCCAGGGATCCCCATACTTACCTGGCAGGGGAGATACCATGATCACGAGAGTCTTAAGCAGACTGTGTGCTGAGCATGAAGCCCAATGTGGGGCTTGATCTCATGACCCTGAGATCAATGACCTGAGGTGAAACCAAGAGTTGAGTACTTAACTGCCTGTGCCACCCAGGTCCCTCTCATTGTTCTTTTCTATTGTTGTAAAATCTCTATTTCATTTATTTCCACTCTGATTGTTGTTCTTTCCTTCCTTCTACTAACTTCAGGCTTTGTTCTTCTTTTCCTAGTTTTTTTAGGAGTAAGTTTGATTTTTTTTTTTTTTTTTAGATTTTTCTTGTTCCTAGAGTTAGGCCTATATTACTATAATTACTATAATCTTTTCCCTCCTAGAATTGCTTTCGCTGTGTTTCAAAGATTTTGTAATGTTGTGTTTTCATTTCCTTTGTCTCCATGTTTTTAATTTTTTCACTGACTTCTTTGTTGACCCATTGGTTGTTTAATAGTGTGTTATTTAGCCTTCACATGTTTGCATTTTTTTTCAGTTTTTTTATTGTGATTGATTTCTAGTTTTAAACCATTCCAGTCAGAAAAGATGCCTTCTATGATTTCAGTCCTAAATTTATTGAGACTTGTTTTCTAGACTAACATGTCATCTATCCTGGAGAATGTTCCTTGTGTACTTGAAAAGAATGTGTATTCAGTTGTATTTGGATGGAATGTTGTGTATATATCTATTAAGTCCATCTGTTCTAATGTGTCATTCAAAGACATTATTTCCTAGATTTTCTGCCAATATGATATATTACATTGATATAAGTGGGATGTTAATATCCCCTCTCTGACTATATTGCTATCAATTTCTCCCTATATGTATGCTAATATTTGATTTATATATTTAGGTGCTTCAATGTTGTATACATGGATATTTACAATTGTTATGTTATTTTCATTGGAATTATCCCTTTATCACATTATGTAGTGCCCCTCTTTGTCTCTTATATATATTCTTTGTTTTATTTTATTTTATTTTTTATTTTTTTTTCTGTCATTTCTTTCTTTTTTTTTTAATTTATTTTTTATTGGTGTTCATTTACTAACATACAGAATAACCCCCAGTGCCCGTCACCCATTCACTCCCACCCCCCGCCATCCTCCCCTTCTACCACCCCTAGTTCGTTTCCCACAGTTAGGAGTCTCTCATGTTCTGTCTCCCTTTCTGATATTTCCCACACATTTCTTCCCCCTTCCCTTATATTCCCTTTCACTGTTATTTATATTCCCCAAATGAATGAGAACATATAATGTTTGTCCTTCTCCGACTGACTTACTTCACTCAGCATAATACCCTCCAGTTCCATCCACGTTGAAGCAAATGGTGGGTATTTGTCATTTCTAATAGCTGAGTAATATTCCATTGTATACATAAACCACATCTTCTTTATCCATTCATCTTTCGTTGGACACCGAGGCTCCTTCCACAGTTTGGCTATCGTGGCCATTGCTGCTATAAACATCGGGGTGCAGGTGTCCCGGCATTTCATTGCATCTGTATCTTTGGGGTAAATCCCCAACAGTGCAATTGCTGGGTCGTAGGGCAGGTCTATTTTTAACTCTTTGAGGAACCTCCACACAGTTTTCCAGAGTGGCTGCACCAGTTCACATTCCCACCAACAGTGTAAGAGGGTTCCCTTTTCTCCGCATCCTCTCCAACATTTGTTGTTTCCTGCCTTGTTAATTTTCCCCATTCTCACTGGTGTGAGGTGGTATCTCATCGTGGTTTTGATTTGTATTTCCCTGATGGCCAGTGATGCAGAGCATTTTCTCATATGCATGTTGGCCATGTCTATGTCTTCCTCTGTGAGATTTCTGTTCATGTCTTTTGCCCATTTCATGATTGGATTGTTTGTTTCTTTGGTGTTGAGTTTAAGAAGTTCTTTATAGATCTTGGAAACTAGCCCTTTATCTGATATGTCATTTGCAAATATCTTCTCCCATTCTGTAGGTTGTCTTTGAGTTTTGTTGACTGTATCCTTTGCTGTGCAAAAGCTTCTTATCTTGATGAAGTCCCAATAGTTCATTTTTGCTTTTGTTTCTTTTGCCTTCGTGGATGTATCTTGCAAGAAGTTACTATGGCCGAGTTCAAAAAGGGTGTTGCCTGTGTTCTTCTCTAGGATTTTGATGGAATCTTGTCTCACATTTAGATCTTTCATCCATTTTGAGTTTATCTTTGTGTATGGTGAAAGAGAGTGGTCTAGTTTCATTCTTCTGCATGTGGATGTCCAATTTTCCCAGCACCATTTATTGAAGAGACTGTCTTTCTTCCAATGGATAGTCTTTCCTCCTTTATCGAATATTAGTTGCCCATAAAGTTCAGGGTCCACTTCTGGATTCTCTATTCTGTTCCACTGATCTATGTGTCTGTTTTTGTGCCAGTACCACACTGTCTTGATGACCACAGCTTTGTAGTACAACCTGAAATCTGGCATTGTGATGCCCCCAGATATGGTTTTCTTTTTTAAAATTCCCCTGGCTATTCGGGGTCTTTTCTGATTCCACACAAATCTTAAAATAATTTGTTCTAACTCTCTGAAGAAAGTGCATGGTATTTTGATAGGGATTGCATTAAACGTGTATATTGCCCTGGGTAACATTGACATTTTCACAATATTAATTCTGCCAATCCATGAGCATGGAAGATTTTTCCATCTCTTTGTGTCTTCCTCAATTTCTTTCAGAAGTGTTCTATAGTTTTGAGGGTATAGATCCTTTACATCTTTGGTTAGGTTTATTCCTAGGTATCTTATGCTTTTGGGTGCAATTGTAAATGGGATTGACTCCTTAATTTCTCTTTCTTCAGTCTCATTGTTAGTGTATAGAAATGCCACTGACTTCTGGGCATTGATTTTGTATCCTGCCACGCTACCGAATTGCTGTATGAGTTCTAGCAATCTTGGGGTGGAGATTTTGGGTTTTCTATGTAGAGTATCATGTCATTGGCGAAGAGGGAGAGTTTGACTTCTTCTTTGCCAATTTGAATGCCTTTAATGTCTTTTTGTTGTCTGATTGCTGAGGCTAGGACTTCCAGTACTATGTTGAACAGCAGTGGTGAGAGTGGACATCCCTGTCTTGTTCCTGATCTTAGGGGAAAGGCTCCCAGTGCTTCCCCATTGAGGATGATATTTGCTGTGGGCTTTTCATAGATGGCTTTTAAGATGTCGAGGAATGTTCCCTCTATCCCTACACTCTGAAGAGTTTTGATCAGGAATGGATGCTGTATTTTGTCAAATGCTTTCTCTGCATCCAATGAGAGGATCATATGGTTCTTGGTTTTTCTCTTGCTGATATGATGAATCACATTGATTGTTTTACGGGTGTTGAACCAGCCTTGTGTCCCAGGGATAAATCCTACTTGGTCATGGTGAATAATTTTCTTAATGTACTGTTGGATCCTATTGGCCAGTATCTTGTTGAGAATTTTTGCATCCATGTTCATCAGGGATATTGGTCTGTAATTCTCCTTTTTGGCGGGGTCTTTGTCTGGCTTTGGAATTAAGGTGATGCTGGCTTCATAGAACGAATTTGGAAGTACTCCATCTCTTTCTATCTTTCCAAACAGCTTTAGGAGAATAGGTATGATTTCTTCTTTAAACGTTTGATAAAATTCTCCTGGGAAGCCATCTGGCCCTGGACTCTTGTGTCTTGGGAGGTTTTTGATGACTGCTTCAATTTCCTCCCTGGTTATTGGCCTGTTCAGGTTTTCTATTTCTTCCTGTTCCAGTTTTGGTAGTTTGTGGCTTTCCAGGAATGCGTCCATTTCTTCTAGATTGCCTAATTTATTGGCGTATAGCTGTTCATAGTATGTTTTTAAAATCGTTTGTATTTCCTTGGTGTTGGTAGTGATCTCTCCTTTCTCATTCATGATTTTATTAATTTGAGTCTTCTCTCTCTTCTTTTTAATAAGGCTGGCTAATGGTTTATCTATCTTATTAATTCTTTCAAAGAACCAACTCCTGGTTCTGTTGATCTGTTCCACAGTTCTTCTGGTCTCGATTTCGTTGAGTTCTGCTCGAATCTTTATTAACTCCCTTCTTCTCTTGGGTGTAGGATCTATTTGCTGTTTTTTCTCTAGCTCCTTTATGTGTAAGGTTAGCTTTTGTATTTGAGTTCTTTCCAGTTTTTGAATGGATGCTTGTATTGCGATGTATTTCCCCCTTAGGACTGCTTTTGCTGCATCCCAAAGATTTTGAACGGTTGTATCTTCATTCTCATTAGTTTCCATGAATCTTTTTAATTCTTCCTTAATTTCCTGGTTGACCCTTTTATCTTTTAGCAGGATGGTCCTTAACCTCCACGTGTTTGAGGTCCTTCCAAACTTCTTGTTGTGATTTAGTTCTAATTTCAAGGCATTATGGTCCGAGAATATGCAGGGGACAATCCCAATCTTTTGGTATCGGTTCAGACCCGATTTGTGTCCCAATATGTGGTCTATTCTGGAGAAAGTTCCATGTGCGCTTGAGAAGAATGTGTATTCAGTTGAGTTTGGATGTAAAGTTCTGTAGATATCTGTGAAATCCATCTGGTCCAGTGTATCATTTAAAGCTCTCGTTTCTTTGGAGATGTTGTGCTTAGAAGACCTATCGAGTATAGAAAGAGCTAGATTGAAGTCACCAAGTATAAGTGTATTATTATCTAAGTATTTCTTCACTTTGGTTAATAATTGATTTATATATTTGGCAGCTCCCACATTCGGAGCATATATATTGAGGATTGTTAAGTCCTCTTGTTGAATAGATCCTTTAAGTATGATATAGTGTCCCTCTTCATCTCTCACTACAGTCTTTGGGGTAAATTTTAGTTTATCTGATATAAGGATGGCTACCCCTGCTTTCTTTTGAGGACCATTCGAATGGTAAATGGTTCTCCAACCTTTTATTTTCAGGCTGTAGGTGTCCTTCTGTCTCAAATGAGTCTCTTGTAGACAGCAAATAGATGGGTCCTGCTTTTTTATCCAGTCTGAAACCCTGCGCCTTTTGATGGGGTCATTAAGCCCGTTCACATTCAGAGTTACTATTGAGAGATATGAGTTTAGTGTCATCATGATATCTATTCAGTCTTTGTTTTTGTGGACTGTTCCACTGAACTTCCTCTTAAAGGGGAATTTTAAGAGGCCCCCTTAAAATTTCTTGCAGAGCTGGTTTGGAGGTCACATATTCTTTTAGTTGCTGCCTGTCTTGGAAGCTCTTTATCTCTCCTTCCATTTTGAATGAGAGCCTTGCTGGATAAAGTATTCTTGGTTGCATGTTCTTCTCATTTAGGACCCTGAATATATCCTGCCAGCCCTTTCTGGCCTGCCAGGTCTCTGTGGAGAGGTCTGCTGTTACCCTAATACTCCTCCCCATAAAAGTCAGGGATTTCTTGTCTCTTGCTGCTTTAAGGATCTTCTCCTTATCTTTGGAATTTGCAAGCTTCACAATTAAATGTCGAGGTGTTGAACGGTTTTTATTGATTTTAGGGGGGGATCTCTCTATTTCCTGGATCTGAATGCCTGTTTCCCTTCCCAGATTAGGAAAGTTTTCAGCTAGAATTTGTTCAAATACATATTCTAGCCCTCTGTCCCTTTCGGCGCCCTCGGGAACCCCAATTAAACGTAGGTTTTTCTTCCTCAGGCTGTCGTTTATTTCCCTTAATCTATCTTCATGGTCTTTTAATTGTTTGTCTCTTTTTTCCTCAGTTTCCCTCTTTGCTATCAACTTGTCTTCTATGTCACTCACTCGTTCTTCCACCTCGTTAACCCTCGTCGTTAGGACTTCTAGTTTGGATTGCATCTCATTCAATTGATTTTTAATTTCTGCCTGATTAGCTCTAAATTCTGCAGTCATGAAGTCTCTTGAGTCCTTTATACTTTTTTCTAGAGCCACCAGTAGCTGTATAATAGTGCTTCTGAATTGGCTTTCTGACATTGAATTGTAATCCAGATTTTGTAACTCTGTGGGAGAGAGGACTGTTTCTGATTCTTTCTTTTGAGGTGAGGTTTTCCTTCTAGTCATTTTGCTCAGTGCAGAGTGGCCAAAAGCAAGTTGTATTGGGAAAAAGAGAAAAAGAGAGGAGAGAAAGAAGGAAAGAAAAGAGAAAGAGAAAAAAAAGGGAAGAGAAAAAAAAACGAAAGAAAAAAAAAGAAGAAAAAGAGAAAGAAAAAGAAAGGAGAAAAAAAAGGGGGGGTGGGGGAAGGAAACAAATCAAAAAGCAAAACAAAACAAAAAACAAAAAAAACAACAAAAAAACAAAACAAAACAAAAAAAGAACCACAGGGGAGTATCTTCTGATTCTGTGTTCTTTAAGTCCCTTGGCTTCTCCTGGAAGTTGTCCGTCTAGCTGATCTTCTGGGGGAGGGGCCTGTTGTGCTGATTTTCAGGTGTTAGCAGTTGGGGGAGCTGCTGTGCCCCTGCCTGGTGCAGGGCTCAGTGGGGGTTGTTTACCCCGTGAGGCCGCAGGAGGAACAGCCCCAGTGGCGGGGCAGCTCTGGAAACCTGGATTCAGCTCCGGCAGGAACTCCGTCTGCAGGGCCTGGAGGCTCCGGGGCGGGGCCGCTGATCTGCTCAGCTGGGGCAGGAGCGTCCTCGCTGTCCTGGGCCCTCCCGGCCTCTGCCTGTCCCGGGGGAGGCGGGATCCTGGGCTGTGTCCCGGCGCCCTGTGCTCCGGAGCCTGCGCTGGTGGATTCGCGCTCCCGGGCGGCGCAACCCCCTCCGCGGAGCCGCCGCCCGAGCCCCTCCGAGCTGCTCCTGGAACCGCGCAGGCCCCTCTGCACGGAGCCTCTTCCTCTGCCCGAGCCCGGCCGAGCTGCTCCCGGGGCCGCGCAGCCCCCTCTGCGGAGCCGCCGCCCGAGCCCCCCGAGCTGCTCCTGGAACCACGCAGCCCCCTCCGCACGGAGCCTCTTCCTCTGCCCGAGCCCCTCCGAGCTGCTCCGGGTCCCGCCGTGCGCGCTGCAGCCCTTGGGGAGCTCGGCGCACTCTCCTGGGCGCGCCGTTGCTGTTACTGTCCCGGGGAGCCCGAGGGCATCCCCGCCCTCCTGGGTCCTGCTCCCACTCCCCGCGAGCCCCTTTCCGCCCGGGAAGGTCGGTGCAGCTCCTGCTCCTCCGGGACGGGGCTCTCCTGTCCTGGGGACACTCGCCCAGGCCTCAGCCCGGCTCCTTGCGGGGCCCCTCCCCCTTGGAGGCCTTTGTTTCTGTATTTCTTTTTCCCCGTCTTCCTACCTTGGTAGAAGCGCGAACTCTTCTCACTGTTGCATTCCAGCTGGTCTCTCTTTAAATCTCAGGCCAAATTCATAGATTTTCAGGATAATTTGAAGGTTTTCTAGGTAGTTTGGTGGAGACAGGTGATTTGGAGACCCTACTCTTCCGCCATCTTGCTCCTCTATATTCTTTGTTTTAAAGTCTATTTTGTCTAATATGGGTATTGCTATCTTGGATTTTCATTTTCATTTTCACTTTATTTTTTAATAATAAATTTATTTTTTATTGGTGTTCAATTTGCCAACATACAGAATAACACCCAGTGCTCATCCCGTCAAGTGCCCCCCTCAGTGCCTGCCACCCATTCACTCCCACCCCCCACCCTCCTCCCCTTCCACCACCCCTAGTTCGTTTCCCAGAGTTAGGAGTCTTTATGTTCGGTCTCCCTTTCTGATATTTCTCACACATTTCTTCTCCCTTCCCTTATATTCCCTTTCACTATTATTTATATTCCCCAAATGAATGAGAACATATAATGTTTGTCCTTCTCCGATTGACTTACTTCACTCAGCATAATACCCTCCAGTTCCATCCACGTTGAAGCAAATGGTGGGTATTTGTCATGTCTAATGGCTGAGTAATATTCCATTGTATACATAAACCACATCTTCTTTATCCATTCATCTTTTGATGGACACTGAGGCTCTTTTTTTTTTTTTTTTTTTTTTGACACTGAGGCTCTTTCCACAGTTTAGCTATTGTGGACATTGCTGCTATAAACATCGGGGTGCAGGTGTCCTGGCATTTCATTGCATCTGAATCTTTGGGGTAAATCCCCAACAGTGCAATTGCTGGGTCGTAGGGCAGGTCTATTTTTAACTCTTTGAGGAACCTCCACACAGTTTTCCAGAGTGGCTGCACCAGTTCACATTCCCACCAACAGTGTAAGAGGGTTCCCTTTTCTCCGCATCCTCTCCAACATTTGTGGTTTCCTGCCTTGTTAATTTGCCCTATTCTCACTGGTGTGAGGTGGTATCTCATTGTGGTTTTGATTTGTATTTCTCTGATGGCAAGTGATGTAGAGCATTTTCTCATGTGCATGTTGGCCATGTCTATGTCTTCCTCTGTGAAGAGGCTTTAGAACAGATATCTGTAGACTCTTTCTTAAGAAATTTTCATTTTATTCTCACCATATACTCATAATTAGAGATAAGGAAATGGAGACACAAAGTGTTAGACACTTGCCCATACCAAGTAGTGATTTATAATCAAATACAAGGAGTGAGCACAATTTTTCTGACCAATAACTTACAGTATTTCTATTAGATCACAACTGATAATCCAACCAAACTCTAGTCTTTTATGTACAGATAAATTATTTCATTGTAATAACAATGTCTGCATGCTATAACATACTATGGCAACATTGAGAATTCTTGAAGACCTAGAGAAACTTCAGCCATGGGCAACCTCAACCCATGTGTTATGATCAGATGGGATATAGCTTGGGTTCAGTAACATCTATTTCAGGGATCCATGTTACTAACATCAGGTAAATGACTTAAGGTAAATTTTCTGGTAGGAATTCCTAGTTAGTATATATTTTCCAAATATGATTCCTGGGGGCAAGTACATATCTTCAACCACAGGTAAATTTATAAATGTAAAGGTGAAAGTGGTCCCAGCTTTTTAAATGAATCCTGCTGCTTCTTAGAGCTAGAAAGCTGAAAGTTTTCCATCTGTGCTGGATGGAGAGAGCAAAATGAAACAGTAGCAATTAGATGTAGACAGATTGCATCTTGTTATATGACTTCTCAAACTGCCAAAGCTATCCATTATGATATGGGCTGTTTCTTTGGGTAGTGAGTCTTTATTACTGGATAACTTCAAGCCAAGGTATACTGTAGAATTAATTCTTGCACTCAGTGGGCACTTGGTCTAGATGAGTTTAGAAATCTTGACTTACTTTAAGTTTTTATCATGACTTCTTGGGTAAAATCAACTCGGCAATATCCTTTCTCTCCATGTTAGTCTGTTCAGATCGCCATCATAAAACACCATCAACTGGGTGACATAAACAACAGAAATTTATTTTCTCACAATTCTAGCAGTCTAAAATCAGGGTGCCAGCATGGTCAGATTCTGATGAGGGCTCTCTTCCTGGTTTGTAGACGGTCACCTTCTCACTGTCTGTGCATGGCCTTTTCTCCATGCATGTGCCAGGAGAGACAGGATTTCTTTTACTTACTCTTTTTTAAAAAAAATATTTTATTTATTTGTTCATGAGAAACACACAGGGACAGAGAGAGGCAGAGACTTAGGCAAAGGGAGAAGCAGGCCCCATGCAGGGAGCCCGATGTGGGACTCTATCCCGGGACTCTGGGATCACGCCCTGAGCCAAAGGCAGACTCTCAACCGCTGAGCCACCCAGGTGTCCCATACTTCTTCTTTTTATAAGGACCACCCTTGTGACCTCTTCTAATCTCCTAAAAGCTCTATTTCCAAATATAGTCATGTTAGGGATTAGGACTTCAACATATGAATTTTGGGGCACATAACTGAGTCCATAGGTCTCTATCTGATTCCTGCTCAAATTGTGCATGTGTGTGTGTGTGTGGGGGGGTGTCTGTGTGTCTGTGTGTATTCAAAACAATTCACTAGGATACAAGTTTACGGAGCTTATTACTTGACTGTCTGATTCATCTATGTAGTTCTCAAAGTAACTTGGTATAGTGCTTTTCACATAGTAGGTTCTCAATATATGTTGAATAAATGAATGAAGCACTTACACAGGTGGAATGAGATATTTTAGCCCTAACAGACAAACACTGTTTCCTTCAAAGGTTTAGTACTCACTAAAATGTCCTAACTCCAGAACATGGGTTCTAAAGTTCTTTATAGGGGATCCCTGAGTGGCTCGGTGGCTTAGCGCCTGCCTTCAGCTCAGGGAGTAATATTGGAGTCCCAGGATCGAGTCCCACATGGGGCTCCCTGCATGGGGCCTGTTTCTCCCTCTACCTGTCTCTGTCTGTCTCTCTCTCTCTCTGTGTTTCTCATAAATACATAAATAAAATCTTTAAAAAGTTCTTTATAATCTAGTTCCTCCCCACATTTTCTGCTTCATCTCCCACTTTCGATTCCTATCACCCAGAATCCAGCCACACCAAATTTCTTGCACTTCTCTGAACACATTAATTTCTTTCATACCTCCAAACTTCTGCCTGTTCACAAACCCCTTTTCTCAAAATTGTCTTTCTTATCTTTTCACCAGGCAACCCCTTCAGGACTCAATTCAAATGTCACAATCTTCATGAAGATTTTTCTGATTCCTCAAGAAAAAAATAACTTCATTATTTGGCGATTCCACAGAATTGTATTCATGCCTCTGTAATAGCCCTTTTCACATAGCCTTGTTGTTACTTATATCTGTTGCCCCCAGCAGACAGCAAACTACTCAAGGACAGAAACCGTCATCTCTTTGTATGCCTAGCATGTACTAAATAGTACATAGTGGGTGTTCAGTAAATGTTGGAAACATATGTGCTTTTGAGCTGCACAATCTGATATTACCTTGGATACTCTTTTTATTTAGAAATGAAGTTTAGTTTTATTTAAGTTATCAATCGTATGAAAAGAAAATAAATGGCAGAATGAGGCATGTGATCTTGCATTTATTTTAGATAGATAGATAGATAGATAGATGATAGATTATTTATAGGAAATTTTATGACATATGGAGATGGCTACGCCTGAAAAGCTAGTAAATTTGATGTGTCAAAAGTTGAATAGCCCGAAGAAATGCGTGTACATGCATACATAAATACTCATAGTTGTAATTTTCTTTTTCTGATTCAACATGATTTTGATTTTGGCATGTAGCCTTGTAAACTAATCAAATTAATACACACTACATCTAGAGAAAGGTAGTTAATTCAACTTTCCAGTTGAAATATTAAATCTGTGCATTTTTTCTAGACAGTCTCTATGTGGGCATATGTGAATAAGATCTGTTCCTACATTTCAGATGTGGTCATTTGGTAAAATTAGTTACTGAAGATGTTTTTCATCAAATTTTAAATTTCTAATATCAGTCCTGTAATCAAGATTGAGAGATATGGAACATTAAGGGAGCAGAGATTAAAGAGGATTTGGCATGGTTTTATACGCAGAAAAAAAGGAGATCCCCCCCAAAAAAGATGAAAGAAATAGTTATCACTACATCTCTATCTACAGGAATTTGTCCGTGTGGGCTAAATGAAAATTGGAACAATATTTTGGCCGATATAGGCTGGAATAGGAGAATTATCTTTCTAGTCTCTATGCTCTAGATAAATGTTTCTCAGTATGGTCCCTGTACCAGCAGCATTGATATCACCTGATAGCTTAATAGACACTCAAATTCTTGGGTCCCACCAAAGATATGCTGAATCAGAAATTCTTGGGGTAGGGCTTAGCAGTCTGTGTTTCGAACAAACCCTGCAGGTGATTCTGATTGAATTCAAGTTTGAGAATGAAGTACTGCTGTACATTTCTGGACTTCGTAAATTTCCTGGATAATCACCTATCTTTCTTCCTCATTTTTTCCTTTATGGGGTTAATGATATATTGTTTTTTGGAGTTAACTATTATTTTTATATTATAAAGACTGTCCCAGCCCCCTTTGTCTATGTGCTTTATAATGCTTGTATTCCTCAGGTTGTCCAGAAGCCTCAGGTCATATTTCCATCCTTTGATCATTAACTTGGCTCTTCATTCTTAGAATATAAACTTTATCTTCCCAGCTTTAAAAACCTGGAAAATATACACTCAGATAATAGAAATCACATACACTGTTTTCAGGGAGTGTGGAATGGGTGTGAGAATTAAGTCTTCCTAACTAAAAGTCCTGTTATTCCACTTCTGGGACTCTGTATTAGATATAATAAAACAAAGGTGGCAGTAAATATCTACAGTTTTTCATTATAACCCTGGTTGTCATACTGAAAAATCGGATAGTTCTAATGTTTGTTTACAGGGATACAATCATATAAATTATATTAAATTCATTTTAGTGAATATATATCTGCTAAAAAATTTCTTAGCTCAGTACGTACTCATATGGAAAGATGTGTTGTAAAGTGATAAAAGTAAAATCAAGGTGCAAAACAGTATTGTGTATACATTCTCATCACTTGGGAGAAAAAGACCATTTGGGTTTACAGCATGAACATATTTTATATTTAAAATATAAAAGAAAACACAATCTGTATTTATTGACAACAAATGTTAATCACAATATGGTTTTAACTACAAAAAGAGTACATTACAAAAGAACATGCAGCAAGAACTTTCGAAATAATGTGCCTGTCTCAATGGGGCATGCCTGTTGCATGGGTGTATGCATTTGTTAAAACTTATTAAGTGGTACCACTAAAATTTGTGTATTTCGGTGGATGTAAATTTTATCTGTGAATGAAACTGGACCTCTCAGTTCACCATATACAAAAACCAACTTGAGATAGCCTTGAATGTAATGCCTGAAACCATAAAACTCCTACAAGAAAACAGGGGATAAACTCCTCAACATTGGTTTTAGGAATGACTTTTTGGATTTGATACCAAAACCAAAGGAAATAAAAACAAAACTGAACAAGTGGACTTACATCAAATTAAAAAGCTTCTGCTCATCAAAGGAAATCATGAATAAAATGAAAGGATAGCACAGAATGGATTAAAATATTTGCACACCATATGACTGATAAGGATTTAATATCTAAATTATATAAGAAACCTATACAACTCAATATAAAAAATGACCTAATTAAAATTGGTAAAAAGACATGGAAACAACCAAAATGTCCATTGATGGATGAGTGAAGTCGTGATATATACATATACATATACATATACTTATACATATATATAGTATATATAGTATATGCATATATAATACATATGTATTACATATTAACTATGTTATATATAATATATGTAAATATTATACACATATATATTGTATATATATTTCAGCCCTAAAAAAATGAGGAAATTCTACCATTTAATGCAACAACATAGATGGGCCTCGAGAGTATTATGTAAGTGAAATAAGTCAGACAGAGAAAGACAAATATTGTATCATCTCACTTATATGTAAAATATAAAAACAAAAAAAACCCCACCAAACTCAGAGCAAAACAGATCAGATTTGTGATTACCAAAGGTGGAGGTATGGAATTGGAAAAAAATGGTCAAAAGATACAAAATTCTAGTTATCAGACAAGTACTAGGAGTGAAATGTAGATTATGGTAGCTACAGTTAACACTACTTTATGATATATTAGGAAAGTTTTAAGAGAGTAGATCCTAGAGTTCACATCCCAAAGAGAAATTGTTACTCTTTTCTTTTTATTGTATCTATATGAGATGTTAGGTGTTAACTAAATCTATTGTGGTAACCATTTCACATTTCACCATCATATGTAAAATAAAACCATCATACTGCACACCTTAAACTCATACAGTGATATATGACAGTTATTTTTCAATTAAACTGGAAATAATCGGGATACCTGGGTGGCTCAGCGGTTTGGCACCTGCCTTAGGCCCAGGGTGTGATCCCGGGATCTGGGATCAAGTCCCACATCAGGCTCCCTGCATAGAGCTTGCTTCTCCCTCTGCCTGTGTCTGCCTCTCTCTCTGTGTCTCTCATGAATAAATAAATAAAATCTTTAAAAAAATAAAAAATAAAAATAAGTAAACTGGAAAAAAATGTCCTTTAAATAGACATTAAAAAAAAACTTACAAATGTTCAACAGGTACATGAAAAGATGCCCAACATCACTCATCATTAGGGAAATGCAAATCAAAACCATAATGAGCTCTCATTTCATGCCTGTTAGGATGGCTATTATCAAAAAGACAAGAGATAATAAATACTGGTGAGGCTATAGAGATAAAGGAACACTTGTGCACTGTTGATGGGAATGTAAATTAGTGCAGCAACTATGGAAAACAGTATGGAGGTTCCTCCAGAAATTAAAAATAGAACTACTATATGACCCAGCTGTTCCACTTCTGGGTATATATCCAAATTAAACCAAATCATTATCTTGAAAAGGTATCTGTACTCTGATCTTCACAGCAGCCTTATTCACAATAGCCAAGGCATGGAAACAACTTAGGTGTCTGCCCATCAGTAGATAAAAGGACAGATAGATAAATAAATAGATAATGATAATAAGCATAAAGATAATGTGATATATATGCATATATATATGCATCACAGAATATTATTCAACCTTAATGAAGTGTGAAACCCTGTCATTTCTAACAACATGGATGAACTTGGAGTGAATTAGGTTAAGTGAAATTAGCCAAAGACAAATACTACATGGTATCAGTTATATGTGGAATCTAAAAAAATAAAAGTTGAACTCACAGAAACAGAGAGAAGACAAGTGGTTGCCAAGGGCTGAGGGGTGGGGGAAATAGGGAGAAGTTGGTATCAGGGCACAAACTTTCAGTTATAAAATGTTTAAGGTCTTAGGATCTAATGTATAACATGGTGACTGTAGTTGGTGACACTGTGTTGTATAACTGTATAACTGAAATTTGCTAAATGGAACAGACAATGAGCAAGTCTCTTCCTGCTTCAGCCTTGCAGTCTCCTTCTAACACTTGCTACTGGCAGAGCCTGATGTGAATCCAGTTGTCAAATGTAGAAATGTAGTTTTCTGACTCCCAGCCTCAGCATCACAAAGCATAGTATAGAAGAGTTGGTCTGAGTTAAGACACCATAACTCAATGACTGGCACATGTCATAAATGCTTCTCCTGAATCACCTCTTACCTTGTCCAATAGGAGCTCTTCCCTGCACCAGAGTGATCTTTTCTGTACAATTTTAATGTTTTACAAGATTCATGTATATTCAGCAAAAATAGATAACTCCATTTAAAAATTTAATTAATTGATTTTAATGATGACAGATGGTATAATTTAGTGGGGGGATGAGAGCTTTCCAACTTTTGCTTGAATACCTCTGGGGTTCAGGTGCTACCTACTTTAAGAAACATCTGTTCACTCAGCATAATACCCTCCAGTTCCATCCACACAAACATTATATGTTATCATTAATTTGGGGAATATAAATAATAGTGAAAGGGAAGGGAGAAGAAGTGGGTAGGAAATATCAGAAAGGGAGACAGAACATAAAGACTCCTAACTCTGGGAAACGAACTAAGGGTGGTGGAAGGGGAGGAGCGTGGGGGGTGGGGGTGAATGGGTGGCAGGCACTGAGGGGGGCAGTTGATGGGATGAGCACTGGGTGTTATTCTGTATGTTGGCAAATTGAACACCAATAAAAAATAAATTTATTATTTAAAAAATAAATAGACACCATCCATTTACCTATAAAAAATAAAAGAAACAGTCTGTTCTATTGCTGGAAAGGCTCTGATTGTAAGAATGATTTTGCTTATAACAAACTGAAATCTGCCCATCTCAATTTTTATGTTACTGGGAAAACACTGAACAAGATGGCATTCTACTACATAGTGATCCCATAGTATAAAGGAAACTTAGGCAGCTAACTGTAGCACAAAGTGTTGATGATGACATAGACAGGGAGCACTAGTGATGGCTATAACAAGAGTTTTTGAAAAGAAGGCACAAAAACTTCGAAGGTATTTGACCCAGGCACTACCTGGAGTGAGAAATGACAAAGCCACAGAAACTCATCTGAGACCTTTCTGGGGTCCCCAGTTGTTCTCAGCTGGCCTGTGTGCATTATCTTGCAAGGGGCACTGTATTTCTGGTGATTCTGCATAGCAGAAACACCACTTGATGGTGCACACTAGGCCTGAAATAAACAGCCATGCCACTAGAAATGCTCAGCAATCAGAAAACAATGAAATTCTAATCAAACTATCAAGACGTTGATAGTTTAGGTATATAATTTTATTATGCCTGAGATATATATTTAAGGAAAAATTCCCAAGTTTGCAGATGATGCTAAATGACACAGGAGCTGCTAGTTCTTCTCAATAACAGAATTCAATTAAAAATGATTGTGACTAATTTGGGGGAAATGCCCCTTACAGAAACAGGATAAAACTTAAAACGGAAAAATACAAGTTGTTACTTCTGGGACGGACTGACAACTAGGTACCTGCGTAAAAAGGAAAATAGTGAGTAGAATGAAAAGGATCATAATTTACCAGAATCTTTAAAAAAAAGAATTTACCAGAATCTATACCATAAAGTTCTTGTGGGGAAAGTATCCAACCAAAGCAGGCTAAAATTAAGATAAAATAGTTCTGGGAGATGAACTTTTACATTATAAATTTTCCAGAGCTCTCTCATTCACTTTCTCTCTCTGCCCTTTACCCATTTACTTATACCTCTCATTTTCCCAGAAAAATAGACATCTAATGACACATAAAATAAAATATAAGGTGAATTTTAAAAATAGCAAAGGAGAGAGAAACAAGTATTGGGATATAAAAAGGCTGGAATGGGGCTCAAAATGCAAGTTGTAAAGAAATATGTTCTTCCTATTGGTGGAAAACAAATTTAGTTTTAAGCTTACTGGCTGCTAATTAAGAAGAGAAGAAAGAAAAAAAGCAGGCCAGCTACACAGATTAGAAGTGTATGGTGTGTCTAATAGGCCACTATAGTACCAATATGTGTACAAAGTAGAAATGTGATTAAAGAAATTGAAATATCAGTCTTATGAGGAAAGGTTAAAGGAATTCAGACTATTTAGCTCAAAGAAGAGAAAGATAGTGAGTGACTTGGCTATTTTCAAATGTTTCAGTGGACTTTATGTGAGAGATTCAAAGCATTGGTTTCTGTGTCCATGGAGAATAATAAAAGGAAGTGGACTTTAAATAACAATCTGATAAAAAGTTTACAACACACATAACAATAAGGATCCATATCCATAATGTATAAAGCACTTCTACAAATTGGTTAGAATACTTAATAACAACTTAATAGAAAAATGGCCAATGACATGAACATGTAGGTTACAGAAGAAGAAGTACAAAAGACTGATACAAATGAAAAGATACTCAACCACACTAGCAATCAGAAAAAATACAAATTATATTAGCATCATTTTTTTCCTTCATCAGACTGGAAAACTTCAAAAAAATGCTATTAACAATTGTTGAGAAAAATATGGGGAGATCACAGTCTGATAGTGGTATACTTTGGAGTATAATTTGGGAGTGTATATTAAAATGGGAAATGTGTATGTTCTGCAGCTCAGTTTTCTTGATTATTAGAGTAATTAGTGTTATTTGCTGTTACTCAGTTTGCTTCACTTTCTGGACATACAGTAAGATTGCACTCAGTGGCTCTCTTATGGTTGCTTAGGACAGTATGTCTAATTTTGGCCAATGAGTTGTTCCTTCTGTGACACGTGGGAAAACCTGAAGAGCTTGCTTTCCTTATGCTATGAAAACTGTCTATGTTCAAAATGGTGACTGCTCCAGCAGCTTGGGTCCCTAAGTCCAATGAGCAGAGCTCTCTAACCCTCAATGGACATGCATCTTGAGCAAGAAATAATATCTTTTTTCAGTCATCAATCAATGTAGAGTGAAGTAAAAAAATTACTAGGTTAAAAACCATGCAAAATGATATACATAATATGATAACATTTATGTTAAAAGTTCAAACCACAAAGTAATGTATGTATCCTCTATAGTTACACTTAATGTATATTATTGCCAATGCACAGAAAAGAGTAAAAAAGAATACACATCGTAACATGCACACTCAAGATGGTGATTGCTTTGAGGACAGCACTGATTAGACCAGATTTGGAAATAGTGGGAAAAGAGGATTCAGCCTACTCTAATTTTTTTTAATTTTAAAAGAAGACTATATTAATTTTGAAAATAATTCAAAATGTTAAAATAATGTAGTGTAAGGAAGAGTTCTTTTGTGTGCAAGGGAAGAACTTGTTACCATTAGTTTTAAAATATCAATGGAGGGGGCACCTGAGTAGCTCAGTCGGTTAAGCATCTGCCTTTGGCTCAGGTCATGATCCCGGGGTCATGGGATCAAGCTTCGTATTAGGCACCCTGCTCAATAGGGAGCCTACTTTTCCCTTTCCTTCTGCCACTCCCCCTGATTGTTCTCTCTCTGTGTCAAATAAATAAATAAAATCATTAAAAATTTTAAAATTCAATAGAATGTAAACTCAGTGGAGAGTAAACTGGCCATATGTATCTATATAAAAATGCACACATCCTGTGATTCAGTATTCTAGAGGCACATGTGCATATAATGTATATACTAGGATGTTTGTTGCTGCACTGTTCGTAATAGGAAAAGACTGAAAAAAAAAACCCTTAACATCCTTCAGTAGGGGATTGGCTAAATTAGTTGTTTTACATTTATACAGTGGAGTACCTGGCAGTAGGTTAAAAGAAAGAAGCAGTTCTATATTATTGATATGGAAATATGTTCAAGATTGTTAAGTGAAATAAGCAATGTAGAGAATATTGTATATAGTATATAATCATTTATAGAAAGAAAAATTTAAAGATAACCTAGATGTAGCTCTTCTCTCCAAACCAACAAATACAGGAGCAGAATGATAACCTCACTGGACAAATTGTTCATCTTGTACAGAATAAGGAGGTGACAAAGGGCCTCAACATGCCTGTGAATTGGAAAGCATAGCCTATCCCAGCTAAAAAACATCAAAACAGTTTTTACTTTATCCTGAAACATTTAAAAGTATAATAATAGTAAAGAATGACTTTTGCAAGGATGCCTATACAGGACTAAACAAACCATGTCTGAGTAAGCAATGGCTACAGGGAGAAACAAAGTAAAAATGTAAGCATCAGAATCAACCAGGTAGTAGTAAAAAAAGGACCTGCATACAACTGGGAGATGCTGCAGGATCCCTGAGGGTGAGGAGGAAGATTTCAAGAGTATAGGTTCTACACTAGAGGAGACAATACAGGAGAATCTGGAACAGTGTTTTTAGAAGCCTTGTCCTGTGAAGGGGCAATTCATATGTAGGCAGCATCTAGGTAGTCTATAGAAAGTCTAGGAAGATATCTTGATGTGGAACAATAGGCTACTTCATGTTCCTCTATACCTGAGGCTCACAAACATCCAGTCATTCTCTGGCCTTAGACACCCCCACCATCGCAGGTGAGGAAATGAATGCACAGACTGTGTGCTGTATAGAGTCAGATTGTGGCCTCTAGGTACAATTGTACACTAGGGTGCTCATTCGCAGGGACCCAGAGTCGCTATTAGCTGAATGTAGGCAGTGTATTAAAAATATTAAAAAGGTCTCAAATAAGATTGAAATAAAAATGAAGACAAGCTGCCACCAGGCTCTCATGTCCATTTTTAAAGTTTTGCTTGTACTATTACCATTATTATGCAGTGATTCTTGATATACAGTCTTTGCCTTCAAGAGATTATTTTGTCTCCATCAGGGACTTTGCCCACAGTCTCATTCAATAATCACAGTACACCTTCACATTTTGAAAGACTGGGTCCTTGGGATGCCTCGGTGGCTCAGTGGTTGAGTATCTGCCTTTGGCTCAGGTCGTGACTCTGGGGTCCTGGGATGAGTCTCACCATCAGGCTCCCTGCAAGGATCCTGCTTCTCCCTCTGCCTCTGCCTCTCTCTCGGTGCCTCTCATGAATAAATAAAATCTTTTTTTAAAAAAAAGAAAGACTAGGTCCTTATGTAATCCAAAAAAAAATGCCAAGATATTGTAATATGGCTTTCACTCAGATTTATCACAGCTATGAAGAAAGATAACACTAAAGATTTTGATAACCTATCTTCAAGCACAGTGGTAAGAGAAGATGCAATTTAAGGCTTTCTCTTAAAAAATGAAGCAATGAATAATGCCTAAAGATTTCAGTTATCTTTTGTAATCTGTTTTTCATACAGAAATGCAGTTGATAGTAATGATTATAAGATAATTTATCTGCTTTTAATTATTGATATGTTGTTTCTAGTCCTTCAAGATCAACTGCATTATCAATCATGACTACCCTAAAATAAAAATGTTTTCAGACAAAAAATAATAGAATTTATTTTGTTGTATACAAAACATAGGAAAACATAAAACTACTATCTTTTTATGTTTTCTCTAAAAGGTTCCATTTTCAGCAATATAAGAAACTGTGTGCCCAGAATGATCTTCCATCTGAAAAAAACAAAAATAATAGTCAAATACTTTTAGTGACTTTTGGGGTCTGAAAAAAAGGTGAAGAATAGTTTGGCTAAGTATTTAAAAATATGCCTTCCATATAGAATTGCTGAATAGCTGTACTGTACACCTGAAATTAATATAACACTGTATATTAACTATACTGGAATTAAAATTTTAAAACTTTAAAAAAATGGCTTCCCAGAAAGCTAAATAGAACACTGAAGCTTTCATCTTGATAATATTCACTAAATTGGGTAGAATTAAACATTACTTTTTACATATTTAAAGGATGCAGGGAACAGAATACAAAGCCCAGGGACTCGTCAGGTGTGGAATCCACCAAGAGGTCCTTATACAAATTTTGAACCCCCAATTTCTGAGGTCATTTAAGAGTAATCTAGAAAGAAATCTGCCTTTTCAATAACCAAAAGGAATATATTGCCTATCTTGAGCCTTGGAGCTGAACAATCATGGAAAAATAAAAGAGAATATAGAGAGGGAAACCACCTTACATAAAAAGAAGCAAGAATAAGAATTACATTGACTTCTTTACAGAAACTATATAGGAAGAAGAACGTGGATTAAAATATTAAAGTGTTAAAAAAAAAACAAATCATTAACCCAGAATTCTGTGAACCCAGTGAAATGATTCTTCAAAAGTGAGAGTAATACTTTCTCAGACAAAACAAAATTGAGGGAATTTGTTACTACTAAATCTGTCTAGCAAGAAATGTTTCTAAAAGTTCTTCAGAAAGAAGAAAGATTATATGAATCAAAAATTCAGATTTATGCTATGAAAGGAAAAACATTAGAGGAGCATTAGGAATATATGAAGGTAAAATAAAATCTTTTATTTGTCTTATATTCAATCAAACAGGTAACATTTTGTTCAAAATAGTTGCAACAATGCATTCAGTAATATAACTCATGGATAGTGAAATGAATGACAACAATGCTATGAGGGATAAGAGGGAGGAAATAGGAATACTTTGTTATAAACTACTTGTACTATCCATGTAGTAATGGACTATTATTTGAAAGTAGACTTGGATTAATTATAAATGTATATTGTAAATGAGTGGACAACCACTTAAAACAGAAATGCAATTGATATGCTAAGAAAGTAGAAAAAAATGAAATCCCGTAAAATACTCAAATCCAAAGAAGACAGAAAAAGAGTGGAAGACCAGAAAAAAATAATAAATAAAAAAGGCAATTAATAGAAAATAATAGGGACGCCTGGGTGGCTCAGTGGTTGGGTGTCTGCCTTTGGCTCGGGGCGTGATTCCAGGATCCAGGATTGAGTCCCACATCGGGCTCCCTGCATGGAGCCTGCTTCTCCCTCTGCCTATGTCTCTGCTTCTCTCTCTTCTCTCTCTGTGTCTCTCATGAATAAATAAATAAAATCTTTAAAAAAATAGAAAATAACAAATGGTGGTTGATGTTACTACAACTATATCAACAATCACTTTAAATGTCAACAGATTAAATATACCAGTTAAAGACAGAGACTGTCAAAATGGATAAAAAAAAAAACCAAGACCAACTGTATGTTGTCTACAAAAAAACAAAGACACTTTAAATGTAAAGACATATATAGATTAAAGGTAAAGGGACAGAGAAAGATATAACATGCCAACAGTAATCAAGAGAAAGCTAGAGTGGCTTTGTTAATATCAGACAAAGTAGACTTCGAACAAGGAAAATTATTAGGGATAGAGAAGGGCATTACATAATGATAAAAGTTCAATTCTCCAGGAAGACATAGCAATCCTTAATGTGTATGCATTAATGTGTCTGCATAATGCATATAGCAGTGTCTAAATATGTGAGGCAAAAACTGATAGAACTTCAAGGAGAAATAGATGAATCCACTATTATAGCTGGAGACTTCAACACTCCTCTACCAATAATTCACGATCCAGGGGCACCTGGCTGGCTGAGTCAGTAGAGCATGACTCTTGATCTTGGAGTTTTAAGTTTGAGCTCCACACTAGGGGTGGAGACTACTTAAAAATAAAAATAAAAATAAAATGAACAGACGCAACATGCTGAAAATTAATGACATTGTTGAATTGAACTGTACCAACAGTTAACTGGATCTAACTGATATCTATAGAATACATTATCTAACAACAGCAGAATGCACACTCTTCTCAAATTCATACAAAACATTCACCAATATGGACCATAGTCTTGGCCATAAAACACAGCTTAACAAAGTTAAAAGAAGAAAAGCCATACAGTATATGCTCTTAAACTACAATGGAATTAAACCAGAAATAAATAAGAAAGAGATAATTGAAAAAAAAATACAACATGCTTCTAAATAACATGTGGTTCAAAGAAGTCTTATGAGAAATTAAAACATATTTTGACTGATGAATGGATAAAGAAGTTGTGGTATATATATCTACAATGCAATATTGCCCAGCGATAAAAAGAATGAAATCTTACCATTTGCAATGACATAGAGAGAGTTAGAGTACATTATGCTAAGTGAAATAACTCAAAGAAAAACAAATACCATGATTTCACTCATGTGGAATTGAAGAAACAGAACAGAAGGACATAGGGGGAAAAAGAGAGAGAGCGAGGCAAACCATAAAACAGACTCTTAACAATAGAGAACAAACTGAAGGTTGCTGAAGGGGAAGTGGGCAGGGAGATGAGCTAAGTGGATGATGGGTATTGGGAAGGGCACTTGTGATGAGCACTGGGTATTTTTTTTAAATTTTTATTTATTTATTTATGATAGTCACAGAGAGAGAGAGAGAGAGAGGCAGAGACATAGGCAGAGGGAGAAGCAGGCTCCATGCACCGGGAGCCTGACGTGGGATTCGATCCCGGGTCTCCAGGATCACACCCTGGGCCAAAGGCAGGCGCCAAACCACTGCGCC
The DNA here is from genome assembly GCF_053574225.1 of Canis aureus. NCBI lineage: Eukaryota > Metazoa > Chordata > Mammalia > Carnivora > Canidae > Canis > Canis aureus. The sequence continues at coordinate 41,699,163 of NC_135649.1, forward strand.
TCCCAGGGATCCCGAGCACTGGGTATTATATGTAAGTGATGAATTACTGAATTCTACTTCTGAAACTAATATTACACTATTGGTTAACTAACTGGGTTTTAAGTAAAAACTAGATCCTACAAAAATATTTTAAACCAATTTAAAAATAAAATGATAAAAAAAATAAAAAATAAAAAAAATAAAATGATAAAATATGTGGTATGCAGAAAAAGCAGTAATTAGAGGGAAATTTATTGCATTGGATATTAGAGAATAAAGACTTCAAATCGATAATTTAAGCTTCCACTTTAGGAAATGAGAAAAGGAGAACAAATGTTAAAATAAAAGAACAAGTTAAATACAAAATTAGCAGAAGAAATAATAAATAGAGCAGAAATCAATAAAATTGAAAACAAAAAATCAGTAGAGAAAAATCAACAAATCCAAAAGTTCGTTCTTTGAAGAGGTCAATAAAACAGATGAATTTGTAGTTAGGTTAAGTAAGTGAAAAAAGAGAACAGACACAAATTTGCTAAAACTAGAAATGAAATAAGGACCATCACTACTGATCCCATAGACATTAAAAGGATAATAAAAGAATAATAAGAACAACTCTCTGTTCCCAAATTAGATAACTTAGTTGAAATGGAACAATTCCTTGAAAGACTCAATTTACCAAAACTCACAAAAGAAGAAATAGACAATCTTAATAAGTCTGCATCTATTTAAAAAATTAAATCGATAATTAATGACATGACAAAACAGAAAGCAATAGGCTGAGATGGTGAATTCTACCAATGTAAAATCTACCAAACATTTAAGGAAATTATACTAAATCCATATAAGCTTATCTAGAAAATAGAAGTTGAGGTGATACTTCCTAACTCATTCTGAGGCTGGCATTACCCTAATACCAGAACCAAATATATTACAAGAGAGAGAAACTACAGACCAGTGTCTCTCATGAACATAGATGAAAAAATCCTTGAGAAAATATGAGCAAATTGAATACAAAAATGTATAAAGAGAATTATACATCATGACATTATGGGATTTATTCCAGATATGCAGGGCTGGTGTGACATCTGAAAGTCAATTAATGTAGTCCATCACAACAAGCTAAACAATACAAATCTTATGGTCATATGAAAAGATACAGAAAAAGCATTTGGCAGGCTTTCTGCTCTTCCCATTTAACAGATAGATGCATGTTCTTGTGCAATGCCAACCACATCCCTGAAACATGATAATGAAGGTCGAGTAAATGGATTTGCCTATATTGTGTGCTTGGCAAAGTGGATAATGCCTCTATCAATGACTCCATTGATTTCAATTACATGAGCTACATGTTCTAGTATGATTCCATCTATGGCAAATTCAGTGGTACAGGCAAGGCTGAGAATAGGAAACTTGTCATCAATGAAAAACCTATCTCCATCTCCTGAGAGTGAGCTCCTGCCGGCATCAGCACCCAAGTGATGTGGATGCTGAATGCATTGTGGAGCCCACTGGAGTCTTCACTACTATGGAGATGGCTGGGGAGTCACTTGAAGGTAGGGCCAAGAGGGTCATCATCTCTGTCCCTTCTGCTAATATCTGCATGTTTGTGATGAGCATGGACCATGAAAAGTATGACAACTCCCTAAGATTGTCAGCAATGACCCCTGCACAACCAATTGCTTGGCCTCTCTGGCCACAATCATCCATAACAACATTTGCATCATGGAGGGACTCATGACGACAGTTCATGCCATCACTTCCATGCAAAAGGTTATGGATGGCCCCTCTGAAAAGCTGTGGTGTGATGGCCAAGGGGCTGCCCTCAACATTATTCCTGCTTCTTTCTACTGGTGCTGCCAAGGCTGTGAGCGAGGTTATTCCTGAGCTGAATGGGAAGCTCACTGGCATGGCCTTACATGTACCCATCCCCAGTGTAAGAGTCATAGATATGACCTGCTGTGTGGAGAAAGCTTCCAAATACAATGCCATCAAGAATGTGGGCCACCTCAAGAACATCTTGGACTACACCGAGACTTTAACAGTGATGCTGGGGCTGCCATTGGTCTCAATAATCATTTCATCTATAGCTCATTTCTTAGTATGACAATGAATTTGGCTACAGGAACCAGGTGTTGGACTTTTTACGGTCCACATGGCCTCCAAGGAGTAAGAGACCCCTGGACTACCAGACCCAATGAAAGCACAAGAGGAAGAGAATTCTTCAGTTACTGGAGACTCCTAGCCCCAACCCATCCCTCAACACATTGAGACTCTCACAACCTCAATACAGTTTCAATCCCAGATCCCCTGTAGAAAAGGAGAAGCTTACAGAGCCCTACCTTGTCATGTATGATCAATAAAGTACACTGTACCCAGCCAAAAAAAAGGAAAAAGCATTTGATAAAATTCAACACCATTCATGATAGAAACTCATAGCAAAGTAGGAGTCAAGAGGAACTTCCTTAATTTGATAAAGAACCTCTACAAAAAACCTATGTCTAACATATTCCATAATAGTAAGAAACTAGATGCTTTTTCCCTAGAATAAGAAACAAAGTCAGAATGTTCATCTCACCATTCAACATCATTATCTATTCAGCACCATACTGAAATCCTAGATAATGCAATATGGAAGAAAAGGTATACAGATTGGGAAGGAAGAAAATAAACTGTCTTTGTGCATAAATGATATGACTGTTTCTGCTGAAAAACCCAGAGAATCAGCCAAAAAACTCCTAAGAAGCAGCTATAGCACAGCACATTTACAGGATACTAGAATAATACACAAAAGTCAGTTGAAAAATTGGAATCTGGAAATGAAAACAATAATGAGGTGCCTGACTAGTCAGAAGAGCATGCAACTCCCGATCTCAGGGTCATGAGTTCAAGCCCCATGTTGCACATAGAACTTAATTAGAAGAAAACAGTATCATTACTGTACGTGGTATTATGCACTTTAAAATATGTTAAGATGATATATCCCATGTCAAATGTTCTGACCAAAAACAAAGCAAAACAGAAAAGAACACAATGAAAATTGGGGTGGGGGGTAATGGATATGTTTAATATCTTGGTTGTGATGCTAGTTATCACGAGTCTATTTATATGTCCAAATTCATCAAGATACACATATTTGATGTGTGTAATTTTTTGTATCAATAAACAAACTATAATGAGTGCTTAAAAAAGTATTATATTTTTTAAAGATTTTATTTATTTATTCATGATAGACACAGAAAGAGAGAGGCAGAGACACAAGCAGAGGGAGAAGCAGGCTCCATGCAGGGAGCCCAATATGGGATTCGATCCCCAGACCCCAGGATCACGCCCTGAGCCAAAAGCAGATGCCCAACTGCTGAGCCACCCAGCCATCCCTAAAAAAGTATTTTAACCACAATAACACTTATATTAGCACCAAGGAAATGAAATACTTCAGTATAAATCTGACAAAAGGGCAACCCTGGTGGCTCAGCGGTTTAGCGCCACCTTCAGCCCAGGGCCTGATCCTGGAGACCCAGGATCGAATCCCACGTCAGGCTCCCTGCATGGAGCCTGCTTCTCCCTCTGCCTGTGTCTCGGCCTCTCTCTGTGTGTGTGTGTGCGTGTTTCTCATCAATAAATAAATAAAATCTTTAAAAAAATAAATCTGACAAAATATGTACAAGATCTATATGAGGAAAGCTCTAAAACTCTGATGGAAAAAAAATTCAAAGAATATTTAAATAAATGGGAAGATATTCCCTGTACACAGATAGGAAGAAACAATATTATCAAGATATTGGTTCTCTCTAACTTGATCTATATATTCAATGTAATCTCAACGAAAATCCCATCAGTTATTTCATGCATTTTGAAAAATTAACCCTAAAATTTATATGAAAATATAAAAGTCACAGAATAGCCAAGACAGTATTGAAGGAGAACGAAGTCAGAGGACTGACACTACCTGGCTTCAAGACTTACTATAAAGCTGCTTTAATCAAGAAAGTGTTGTATTGGTGAAAGAAGAGACAAATAGATCAATGGAACATAATAGACCAGAAATTGACCTACACAAATATAATCAACTGGTCTTTGATAAAGGAGTGAAGGTAATTTTATGTAAAAATGATAATCTTGCCAACAAAGAGTACTGGAACAACTGGGATAGTCCAATGCAAAAACATTAATCTAGAAGCAAACTTGAGGGGGGAGGAGCAAGATGGCGGGAGAGTAGGGTCTCCAAATCACCTGTCTCCACCAAACTACCTAGAAAACCTTCAAATTATCCTGAAAATCTATGAATTCGGCCTGAGATTTAAAGAGAGACCAGCTGGAATGCTACAGTGAGAAGAGTTCGCGCATCTATCAAGGTAGGAAGACGGGGAAAAAGAAATAAAGGAACAAAGGCCTCCAAGGGGGAGGGGCCCCGCGAGGAGCCGGGCTGAGGCCGGGGCGAGTGTCCCCAGGACAGGAGAGCCCCGTCCCGGAGACGCAGGAGCTGCACCAACCTTCCTGGGCGGAAAGGGGCTCGTGGGGAGGTGGAGCAGGACCCAGGAGGGCGAGGATGCCCTCGGGCTCCCGGGGACAGTAACAGCAACTGCGCGCCCAGGAGAGTGCGCCGAGCTCCCTAAGGGCTGCAGCGCGCACGGGGGGACCCGGCGGGACCCGGAGCAGCTGAAGGGGCTCGGGCGGCGGCTCCGCGGAGGGGGCTGCGCGGCCCCGGGAGCAGCTCGGAGGGGCTCGGGCAGAGGAGGAGGCTCCGTGCGGAGGGGGCTGCGCGGCCCCGGGAGCAGCTCGGAGGGGCTCGGGCGGCGGCTCCGCGGAGGGGGTTGCGCGGCCCGGGAGCGCGAATCCACCAGCGCAGGCTCCGGAGCACAGGGCCCCGGGACACAGCCCAGGATCCGGCCTCCCCCGGGACAGGCAGAGGCCGGGAGGGCCCAGGACAGCAAGGACGCTCCTGCCCCAGCTGAGCAGATCAGCGGCCCCGCCCCGGAGCCTCCAGGCCCTGCAGACGGAGTGCTTCAGAGTTCCTGTGGGAGCTGAATCCAGGTTTCCAGAGCTGCCCCGCCACTGGGGCTGTTCCTCCTGCGGCCTCACGGGGTAAACAACCCCCACTGAGCCCTGCACCAGGCAGGGGCACAGCAGCTCCCCCAACTGCTAACACCTGAAATATCAGAAAGGGAGACAGAACATAAAGACTGCTAACTCTGGGAAACGAACTAGGGGTGGTAGAAGGGGAGGAGGGCGGGGGGTGGGAGTGAATGGGTGACGGGCACTGGGTGTTATTCTGTATGTTAGTAAATTGAACACCAATAAAAAAAAAAAAAAAAAAGAAGAAGAGGCAGAAGCAAAAGCAGAAGAATAATCTTAACTGTTTCCTTATAACATACACAAAATTTAATATTGTTTTAAAATCAAGCTACCTTATAGCAATATTACTACACATTTTATAGCAAAATACTAAGAACAAATATGAGATGGATCATAGACCTAAATTCAAAACCTAAAGCTATAAAGCTTCTAAAAGAAATCATAGGATTTACCCCAAAGATACAGATGCAGTGAAACGCCGGGACACCTGCACCCCGATGTTTCTGGCAGCAGTGTCCACAGTAGCCAAACTGTGGAAGGAGCCTCGGTGTCCATCGAGAGATGAATGGATAAAGAAGCTGTGGTCTATGTATACAATGGAATATTCCTCAGCCATTAAAAACGATGAATTCCCACCGTTTGCTTCGACGTGGATGGAACTAGAGGGTATTATGCTGAGTGGAGTAAGTCAATCGGAGAAGGACAAACATTATACGGCCTCATTTATATGGGGAATATAAAAAATAGTGAAAGGGAATATAAGGGAAAGGAGAAAAAATGAGTGGGAAATATCAGAAAGGAAGACAGAACATGAGAGACTCCTAACTCTAGGAAACGAACTAGGGGTGGTGGAAGGGGAGGTGGGTGAGGGGTGGGGGTGACTGGGTGACGGGCACTGAGGGGGGCACTTGATGGGATGAGCGCTGGGTGTTATGCTATATGTTGGCAAATTGAACTCCAATAAAAAAAAAAAAGGAAAAAAAAAAAAAAAAAAGAAAATGAAAATCAGCACAACAGGCCCCTCCCCCAGAACACCAGCTAGACTGACAACTTCCAGGAGAAGCCAAGGGACTTAACACAGAATCAGAAGATACTCCCCGGTGGTTCTTTTTTTGTTTGTTTTTGTTTTTGTTTTTGTTTTTGTTGTGTTTTGCTTTTTGATTTGTTTCCTTCCCCAACCCCCTTTTTTCTCCTTTCTTTTTCTTTCTCTTTTTCTTCTTTTTTTTTTTCTTTCGTTTTTTTTTCTTTTTCTTCCCTTTTTTTTTTCTCTTTCTCTTTTCTTTCCTTCTTTCTCTCCTCTCTTTTTCTCTTTTCCCCAATACAACTTGCTTTTGGCCACTCTGCACTGAGCAAAATGACTAGAAGGAAAACCTCACCTCAAAAGAAAGAATCAGAAACAGTCCTCTCTCCCACAGAGTTACAAAATCTGGATTACAATTCAATGTCAGAAAGCCAATTCAGAAGCACTATTATACAGCTACTGGTGGCTCTAGAAAAAAGTATAAAGGACTCAAGAGACTTCATGACTGCAGAATTTAGAGCTAATCAGGCAGAAATTAAAAATCAATTGAATGAGATGCAATCCAAACTAGAAGTCCTAACGACGAGGGTTAACGAGGTGGAAGAACGAGTGAGTGACCTAGAAGACAAGTTGATAGCAAAGAGGGAAACTGAGGAAAAAAGAGACAAACAATTAAAAGACCATGAAGATAGATTAAGGGAAATAAACGACAGCCTGAGGAAGAAAAACCTACGTTTGATTGGGGTTCCCGAGGGCGCCGAAAGGGACAGAGGGCCAGAATATGTATTTGAACAAATTCTAGCTGAAAACTTTCCTAATCTGGGAAGGGAAACAGGCATTCAGATCCAGGAAATAGAGAGATCCCCCCCTAAAATCAATAAAAACCGTTCAACACCTCGACATTTAATTGTGAAGCTTGCAAATTCCAAAGATAAGGAGAAGATCCTTAAAGCAGCAAGAGACAAGAAATCCCTGACTTTTATGGGGAGGAGTATTAGGGTAACAGCAGACCTCTCCACAGAGACCTGGCAGGCCAGAAAGGGCTGGCAGGATATATTCAGGGTCCTAAATGAGAAGAACATGCAACCAAGAATACTTTATCCAGCAAGGCTCTCATTCAAAATGGAAGGAGAGATAAAGAGCTTCCAAGACAGGCAGCAACTAAAAGAATATGTGACCTCCAAACCAGCTCTGCAAGAAAATTTAAGGGGGCCTCTTAAAATTCCCCTTTAAGAGGAAGTTCAGTGGAACAGTCCACAAAAACAAAGACTGAATAGATATCATGATGACACTAAACTCATATCTCTCAATAGTAACTCTGAATGTGAACGGGCTTAATGACCCCATCAAAAGGCGCAGGGTTTCAGACTGGATAAAAAAGCAGGACCCATCTATTTGCTGTCTACAAGAGACTCATTTGAGACAGAAGGACACCTACAGCCTGAAAATAAAAGGTTGGAGAACCATTTACCATTCGAATGGTCCTCAAAAGAAAGCAGGGGTAGCCATCCTTATATCAGATAAACTAAAATTTACCCCAAAGACTGTAGTGAGAGATGAAGAGGGACACTATATCATACTTAAAGGATCTATTCAACAAGAGGACTTAACAATCCTCAATATATATGCTCCGAATGTGGGAGCTGCCAAATATATAAATCAATTATTAACCAAAGTGAAGAAATACTTAGATAATAATACACTTATACTTGGTGACTTCAATCTAGCTCTTTCTATACTCGATAGGTCTTCTAAGCAAAACATCTCCAAAGAAACGAGAGCTTTAAATGATACACTGGACCAGATGGATTTCACAGATATCTACAGAACTTTACATCCAAACTCAACTGAATACACATTCTTCTCAAGCGCACATGGAACTTTCTCCAGAATAGACCACATATTGGGTCACAAATCGGGTCTGAACCGATACCAAAAGATTGGGATTGTCCCCTGCATATTCTCGGACCATAATGCCTTGAAATTAGAACTAAATCACAACAAGAAGTTTGGAAGGACCTCAAACACGTGGAGGTTAAGGACCATCCTGCTAAAAGATAAAAGGGTCAACCAGGAAATTAAGGAAGAATTAAAAAGATTCATGGAAACTAATGAGAATGAAGATACAACCGTTCAAAATCTTTGGGATGCAGCAAAAGCAGTCCTAAGGGGGAAATACATCGCAATACAAGCATCCATTCAAAAACTGGAAAGAACTCAAATACAAAAGCTAACCTTACACATAAAGGAGCTAGAGAAAAAACAGCAAATAGATCCTACACCCAAGAGAAGAAGGGAGTTAATAAAGATTCGAGCAGAACTCAACGAAATCGAGACCAGAAGAACTGTGGAACAGATCAACAGAACCAGGAGTTGGTTCTTTGAAAGAATTAATAAGATAGATAAACCATTAGCCAGCCTTATTAAAAAGAAGAGAGAGAAGACTCAAATTAATAAAATCATGAATGAGAAAGGAGAGATCACTACCAACACCAAGGAAATACAAACGATTTTAAAAACATATTATGAACAGCTATACGCCAATAAATTAGGCAATCTAGAAGAAATGGACGCATTCCTGGAAAGCCACAAACTACCAAAACTGGAACAGGAAGAAATAGAAAACCTGAACAGGCCAATAACCAGGGAAGAAATTGAAGCAGTCATCAAAAACCTCCCAAGACACAAGAGTCCAGGGCCAGATGGCTTCCCAGGAGAATTTTATCAAACGTTTAAAGAAGAAATCATACCTATTCTCCTAAAGCTGTTTGGAAAGATAGAAAGAGATGGAGTACTTCCAAATTCGTTCTATGAAGCCAGCATCACCTTAATTCCAAAGCCAGACAAAGACCCCGCCAAAAAGGAGAATTACAGACCAATATCCCTGATGAACATGGATGCAAAAATTCTCAACAAGATACTGGCCAATAGGATCCAACAGTACATTAAGAAAATTATTCACCATGACCAAGTAGGATTTATCCCTGGGACACAAGGCTGGTTCAACACCCGTAAAACAATCAATGTGATGCATCATATCAGCAAGAGAAAAACCAAGAACCATATGATCCTCTCATTGGATGCAGAGAAAGCATTTGACAAAATACAGCATCCATTCCTGATCAAAACTCTTCAGAGTGTAGGGATAGAGGGAACATTCCTCAGCATCTTAAAAGCCATCTATGAAAAGCCCACAGCAAATATCATTCTCAATGGGGAAGCACTGGGAGCCTTTCCCCTAAGATCAGGAACAAGACAGGGATGTCCACTCTCACCACTGCTATTCAACATAGTACTGGAAGTCCTAGCCTCAGCAATCAGACAACAAAAAGACATTAAAGGCATTCAAATTGGCAAAGAAGAAGTCAAACTCTCCCTCTTCGCCGATGACATGATACTCTACATAGAAAACCCAAAAGTCTCCACCCCAAGATTGCTAGAACTCATACAGCAATTCGGTAGCGTGGCAGGATACAAAATCAATGCCCAGAAGTCAGTGGCATTTCTATACACTAACAATGAGACTGAAGAAAGAGAAATTAAGGAGTCAATCCCATTTACAATTGCACCCAAAAGCATAAGATACCTAGGAATAAACCTCACCAAAGATGTAAAGGATCTATACCCTCAAAACTATAGAACACTTCTGAAAGAAATTGAGGAAGACACAAAGAGATGGAAAAATATTCCATGCTCATGGATTGGCAGAATTAATATTGTGAAAATGTCAATGTTACCCAGGGCAATATACACGTTTAATGCAATCCCTATCAAAATACCATGGACTTTCTTCAGAGAGTTAGAAAAAATTATTTTAAGATTTGTGTGGAATCAGAAAAGACCCCGAATAGCCAGGGGAATTTTAAAAAAGAAAACCATATCTGGGGGCATCACAATGCCAGATTTCAGGTTGTACTACAAAGCTGTGGTCATCAAGACAGTGTGGTACTGGCACAAAAACAGACACATAGATCAGTGGAACAGAATAGAGAATCCAGAAGTGGACCCTGAATTTTATGGGCAACTAATATTCGATAAAGGAGGAAAGACTATCCATTGGAAGAAAGACAGTCTCTTCAATAAATGGTGCTGGGAAAATTGGACATCCACATGCAGAAGAATGAAACTAGACCACTCTCTTTCACCATACACAAAGATAAACTCAAAATGGATGAAAGATCTAAATGTGAGACAAGATTCCATCAAAATCCTAGAGAAGAACACAGGCAACACCCTTTTTGAACTCGGCCATAGTAACTTCTTGCAAGATACATCCACGAAGGCAAAAGAAACAAAAGCAAAAATGAACTATTGGGACTTCATCAAGATAAGAAGCTTTTGCACAGCAAAGGATACAGTCAACAAAACTCAAAGACAACCTACAGAATGGGAGAAGATATTTGCAAATGACATATCAGATAAAGGGCTAGTTTCCAAGATCTATAAAGAACTTCTTAAACTCAACACCAAAGAAACAAACAATCCAATCATGAAATGGGCAAAAGACATGAACAGAAATCTCACAGAGGAAGACATAGACATGGCCAACATGCACATGAGAAAATGCTCTGCATCACTGGCCATCAGGGAAATACAAATCAAAACCACGATGAGATACCACCTCACACCAGTGAGAATGGGGAAAATTAACAAGGCAGGAAACAACAAATGTTGGAGAGGATGTGGAGAAAAGGGAACCCTCATACACTGTTGGTGGGAATGTGAACTGGTGCAGCCACTCTGGAAAACTGTGTGGAGGTTCCTCAAACAGTTAAAAATATACCTGCCCTACGACCCAGCAATTGCACTATTGGGGATTTACCCCAAAGATACAAATGCAATGAAACGCCGGGACACCTGCACCCCGATGTTTCTAGCAACAATGGCCACGATAGCCAAACTGTGGAAGGAGCCTCGGTGTCCAACGAAAGATGAATGGATAAAGAAGATGTGGTTTATGTATACAATGGAATATTACTCAGCTATTAGAAATGACAAATACCCACCATTTGCTTCAACGTGGATGGAACTGGAGGGTATTATGCTGAGTGAAGTAAGTCAGTCGGAGAAGGACAAACATTATATGTTCTCATTCATTTGGGGAATATAAATAATAGTGAAAGGGAATATAAGGGAAGGGGGAAGAAATGTGTGGGAAATATCAGAAAGGGAGACAGAACGTAAAGACTCCTAACTCTGGGAAACGAACTAGGGGTGGTGGAAGGGGAGGAGGGCGGGGGGTGGGAGTGAATGGGTGACGGGCACTGGGTGTTATTCTGTATGTTAGTAAATTGAACACCAATTAAAAAAAAATGGGAAAAAAAATAGAAGCAAACTTTAAGCCTTTTGCAAAAATTAACCCCAAATGGATTATAAACCTAAATATAAAATGCAAAACTATAAAATTCCTAGAAGATAACAAGAGAAAACCTATGTGGCTTTAGGTTTGGCAAATAACCTCTTAGACACAATACCAAAAGCACAATTCATAAAATAAAAAATTAATAAGTTAGACTTCATTAAAGTTAAAAACTTCTGCTCTACAATAGTCGCTGTTAAGATACAAGCCACAGACTGGGAGAAAATCTTTGTAAAACACATGTCAGATGAAGAACTGGTATCTAACATATATAAAGAACTCTTAAAATTCAACAACATGAAAACAACACAATTTTAATCAACTGACAAAATACGTACAAAAGATCTGAAGAGACAGATGGACAAAAGATCTGAAGAGACACCTCACCAAAGAAGATATACAGACAGCAATGAGTATAGGAAAAGATGCTCAACATCATACATCATTAGGAAAATGGAAATCACTACACACTACCACTACACACCCATTAAAATGGCCAAAATTCACAACACTGACAACAGTAAATGCTACAGAAGATGTGGAGCATTAGGAATTCTCTTTCATTGCCAGTGGGAATGCAAAATGTTACAGCTATTTGGAAGACAGTTTCTTTCTTACAAAACCGAATATAATTTTACCATATTTTCCAGCAGTTGTACTCCTTTTTATTTTATCCAAATGTGTCGAAAACTTATATTTACACAAAAACCTGCACACAGGGGTCCCTAGCTGGCTCAGTTGGTAAAGCATGTGACTCTTGATCTCAGGGTTATAAGTTTGAGATCCACAATGGATGTAGAGATTATATTAAAAAAATTTAAAAACCTGCACACAAATGTTTATAGATTTATTAATAATTGTCAAAGTTGGAAACAACCAAGATATCCTTCAATAGATGAATGAGGGTAGCCCGGGTGGCTCAGCAGTTTAGCGCCACCTTCAGCCCCGGGCGTGATCCTGGAGACCCAGGATCGAGTCCCATGTCAGGCTCCCTGCATGCAGCCTGCTTCTCCCTCTGCCTGTGTCTCTGCCTCTCTCTTTCTCTCTCTGTGTCTTTCATGAATAAATAAATAAAATCTTAAAAAAATAGATGAATGAATAAACAAACTATAATGCATCCATACAATGGAATGTTATTCAGTAATAAAAAGAAATGAAATATCATGACATGAAAAGATCTGAAGGAACCTTGAATGCATATTGCTTATTGAGAGAAATCAACCTGAAAAGGCTGTATACTGTGTGATTCCACCATATGACATTCTGGAAAAGACAAAACTATTGAGGGAGCAAAAAGATCAGTGGTTGCCAGGAATTTGGAAGGGATGGGTGGATGAATAGTTTGAGCACAGGAGATTTTTAGGGCAGTGAATTTTCTGTATGACACTATAGTAATAGATACACATTAATATACATTTATCAAAGCCTGCAGAATGTACAACAGAAAAAGGGAACCTTAATGTAAACTTTGGGCTTTGATAATAATGTATCAATATTGGCTCATCATTTGTAATAAATACATCACATGAATGCAAGAAGTTAAAAAATAAAGGAAATTGCAGGTAAGTGAGGAGCATATGGGAACTCTCTATACCTTTAGCTAGATTTTTTTTCTGTAAACCTATAACTTCTCAAAAAAGAGGTCTATTAATTATAATTTTTAAAAAAATAATGAAGATCTCTGAACATTAGTTCTAGGATATACTGTTAAGTGGATAGAAGAAGTGAAATGTAAAAGTGTATTGTAAGTTTTTTTTCGTGTAAGACAGAAGGATATATAAAAAAAGATATATAAATTTTCATTTGTGCAAAAAGAAATATATGAAGTAAAAAGCAAAAATAATGAAATTAAAAAAAAAATAATAATGAAATTTGTACCTATGGCAGGGTGAGGGTGCAGGGTAGAGAGGATGGTGTCGGGAAACGGGAATAGAGGATGAACGTAATTATACTTTTCTGAATATACTTTTGTCTATGGTTCTGACTTTGGAACCACGTCAATGTTTCACATACAAAAAAATTTAAAAAGTATGGGTAAAAACACACAACAAAATGGAAACAGAGAGATCCCTGGGTGGCTCAGCAGTTTAGCGCTTGCCTTCGGCCCAGGGCGTGATCCTGGAGACCCGGGATCCAGTCCCATGTCAGGCTCCCTGCCTGGAGCCTGCTTCTCCCTCTGCCTGTGTCTCTGCCTCTCTCTGTGTGTCTCTCATGAATAAGTAAATAAAATCTTTAAAATTTTTTCAAAATGGAACCAGAAACAAGTGAATCTAGCTCATAACAAAGCTGAAGGAGGGGATAGAATAAACCCAGATAATGTTTGAACATCGTGTTTTGACTGTATGTCCTCAGACCAAAGACAAAAAAAAAAAAGTAAGAAAATATCAAACTTGAGTTATAGGTTTGTGTTTCACAGTGAAATGGATTAGCAATCATAAAACTGCCTTGTGCATTCTGTGCATAGGATTGAGCAAATCAGTAAATATATTTTGGATATTGGAAGCCAGATTTCTCACTGTTGGAAAATGGGAAGGCTAGAGTCAACTCTGTGGTGTTAGACTAGAATTAGAGGTATCAGTGTGAATGCTCAGATTTTTACACATACATACTATTTCATACATAATAATATAATATGTAATTTAATACATATTTATTGTATGTATTAAATATGTATTTAAAGTTATAAAATATAAAATAAAATAACAAATTTGCATTTTAGATCTTTCAATAACCATGGAAACACATATATATAGCTTGGCCTATACACATACAGAGGGTCTAGAAGCAATGACACTGCAGTAGCAATGAACACATATATGACCCAGGACTCCTTGAAGAAATGGCTCATTCTAGAGCTGGAGTGAGGAAATTAAAAGATGAGTCTGGGGTATCTTTTAAAGTCAGAAAGTAAAAAAAAAATAAAAATAAAAATAAATCAATAAATAAATAAAGTCAGAAAGTAAGGAAGTGCTCTAATAACAATAAGCACATGCCAAAAGGATATAAGTGTCTTAACAAAGGGCTTTAATTGGCCAACTCTTAGACTATTTGAGTATCAAAATAAATAATGATGGTAATAAATTATAACATCAAAATAGGAATACATGAATGCATACTATTACAAGTAAATAAATACATACATAAAAAATATCTTTTTATGTTGGAATTTAGACTAACAAATGTAGGATGAATTATGGAGTTAAAAAATCAAAGTCTGGGAACCAAACTATCATAATACTAATTGACTCAGGAAAGAATTTCCAGTGGATACTAAAAGAGACAGATAAAAGTTTGAGGAGTGGGATATTATATGTGCTGCCGAAGCGAATATCTCACAGGAGGAGTGAGATATTCACATAATTTCAAAGTTTCTCTCCTTAAGATACTTGTTACTTACAAATTGAAAAATTGGAAACTTACAGTAAAGAAACTTGGTAAATTCTACCTTAACCAGTAAATCAAAATTAATATCAACAGAAAGGGACAAATCAACATTGTTGACTCCTCATATAGTGTTCTGAGAAGGACACAATATTAATTCTGTGGTACTCCTACCAAAACGAGTAGTCTGAATCTAGTTATGGAAAAAACAAATAAACACAATTTGAGACTATTGTACAAAAATAACTGGGCTAAACTCTTTAAAAGTATCGAGGTCATTAAAGACAAAGAAAGCATTAAGGAACTATTCTAGATTAAAGGAGACTAAAGAGACAACACAAGTAAATGTGATATGTGATCCTGATTTGGAATCTGGATCAGAAAACAAAGATCTTTTTCTATAAATGAGACTATTAACACAAATGGCAAAATTTGAATGGAGTTTGAAGATTAGATAATAGTAATGAGCCAATGTTAATTTCCTGATTTTTATAATTGCTCTGTGGTTATGTAAAAAAAACGTATTTAAGGATAATGAGTCATTATGTCTCCAATGTACTTCCAAACTGCTCCAACTATATATATCTTAAGAAGTTAGTAAAAGAACAGCAAAATAAACTCAGATAGGTTACACATAAGTGATAATGAGTAAAAGTATAGGTTAATGAAATAGACAAAAGCAAACAATAGAGAATGAATGAAGACAAAAGATAATTCTTTGAAAAGACCAATAAAACTAATGAAATTACTGTCAAGATTAAACAAAGAAAAATAAGATAGAAGACAGAAATAAACAATATTATGAATGAACTGGGGTACCTAATTATAGATACAGCAGACAACAAAACAAATATAAAGCCTATAATAAAATTATGCCAACAAATTGTATCAATCTGTATAAACCAAGGACAGATCAAAATTGAAGTGGAAAGAAATAGAAAAACTGAATAGTTTCATAACCTTTAAGTAAAAGAATGATTATTCAAAAATATGTCTACAGGGGCACCTGGGTGGCTCAGTCAATTAAGCGACTGACTCTTGGTTTCAGCTCAGGTTGTGACCTCAGGATCATGAGATAGAGCCCTGTATCTGTCTCTGTGCTCAGCAGAGTCTGCTTGGGACTCTCTCTCCCTCTGCCCCTCCCCGCTGTGCTTTCTCTCTCTCAAATAAATAAATAAATCTTTTTAAAAAATATTTCTACAAAAAATTCTAGTTCCCACAAGATTTACCAGTGAATGATAACTCATATTCAGAGAATTCCAATCTCACATAAACTATGTTAAGCCAACCTCATTCATGAACCGAGACAAAAATAATTTTTAAAAATTAGCAAATCAAACATGGAAATATAGAAAAGATAGCAAATCATGCAAAAAAAGGTATTTATTCAAGGAGTAAAAATTTTGCCATTTTTATGTCTAATAATACTGTCTTATCTGCAATTTCACTTTCTGTACTTTCAGTTACCCATAGTCAACTACTGTCCAGAAGCAAATGCTCCTCCCTCTGATGTATCACAAGAAGGTCAATAGTAACCTAATGCCACATCACAATGCCTACACCATTCACCTCACTTCATCTCATCACACAGGTATTTTATCATCTCACATCATCACAAGAAGAAAGGTGAGTACAGTACAAGAAGATGTTGTAAGAAAGACATATTCACATAACTTTTATTACAGTATATTGTTAAAATTGTTCTATTTTATTATTAGTTATTATTGTTAATCTCTTACTGTGCCTGTTTTATACATTGAACTTTATCATAAGTGTATTAGTAGAGGAAAAACCTAGTATTTGCTACTAAATCCAGCATTTGGTGCTATCCACAATTTCAGGCATTAAGTGCTGGTCTTGGAATGTAACCCCCAAGGATAAGGGGGAACAGTTGTAACATAATTCACCACATCAAAGGTTTAAAAAGAAACACCAAATGATCTTCTCAATAGATGTGGAAAGGATTTGATAAAATTCAACATCCACTTATAAGAAAAATTATTAGAAAACGAAAAGTAGAAGGAAGCCTCTTAACCTGATAAAGGGTATCTACAAAAATTCTTTGGAAATGAGTAGACCAATTCATAAAAAAATGAAGACATTCCCTTTAAAATCATAAACAAGACAAAAATTACCCATTGTTACCAAGTCTATCTGCCATTGTACTGAAAAACTTAGTCCAAATAAATAGACAAAAAATTTAAATAAAATAAAATGCATAAGGATTGAGAAGGAAGAGGCAAAGCTGTCATTATTCACAGATAATATAGTATATACCAAGAATATGCAAAAGAAACTATAAATAAATCCTTAGGATAAAGTAAATGGTTTAACAAGGTAGCTGAACATGAAATCTATAAAAATTAATTGTATTTATATAACTGGAAACAAACAATTGAATAATGTTTATTTTATTCTTATTTTTTAAGTAATCTGTACACCCAGTGTGGGGCTCAGACTCACAATCCCAAGATCAAGAGTCACGTGCTCTTCTAACTCAGTCAGCCAGGCACCCCTGTGTCCATCAACTGATGAAAAATGTTTTTAAATGCTGTTTCTAATGTATATAACAAAAGTTTCAAAAACTGGGATCATATTTTATAAAAGATGTGTAAAAGTTCTATGGTGAAAACTATAAAACATTGCTAATAGGCATAAATGAATTGAGTTGCATGATGTTCATGAACTGGAATTCTCAATGTTGTTAAGATATCAATTCTTCTCAAATTGAAATATGAATATATTTTAATCCCAATCAAATATCCAGGAAGACTTTTTGTGGAAATTGATAAGCTAATTTTAAAATTTATATAAAGATGCAAAGGATCTATATAACCAAGACAAACTTGAACAAAATCGGAAGATTTATAGTACTAGTTTTCAAGATTTACAATAAAGCTACAGTAATTAAGAGTGTTATTGGTAAGAAGACAAAGATCAATGGATGAGAATAGAATCCAAAAACAGACTACCTTGAAAACTATCTCACACCATAGAAAAATTAATTCAAAATGGATCATATTTCTAAATGTAAAATGAAACAAAAAAGCTCTAGAAGAACATACAAAATAATAAACTTCATGACAGTTAGAAAAATTCTTAAATAGGACACAAAACATACAAATAATTTAAAAATTACAAATTTGACTTTATTGACATCAAAAACCCCTATTCTGTTTGCCAAAGTATCATTATTAAAATCACCAAAAAATAAAAACCTTTGTGCATAAAAGAACACCATGAAGAAAGTGAAAAGACAATCCACGGAGTCAGAGAAATTAGTCACATATCACCTACCTGATGAGACACTTGTATTGAGAAGTCTAACTACTTACAACTCCATCAAAAAAAGAGAACCCAATTAAATATGGGCAAAGGATTTGAATACATATTTCTCCAAAGAATATATCCAAATGGTCAATAAGCATATGAAAAGATGCTCAACATCACTATTTGTATATCAGAGATATACAAATCAAATCCACAATGAGATGTCACTTCACACCCACTAGAATGGCTATAATAAAAAAAATACTGGACGATAACAAGTGTTAATGAAGATATAGAGAAACTGGAACACACATATATTGTTAGTGGAGATGTAAAAATGGTGCAGCCATTTTAGAAAATGCTCTGGCAGTTCCTTAGTAAAACACAGAGTTAAAATATGATCCAGCAACTTCACTCCTAGATATGTTCCCAAGAAAAATGAAAACATATGTCCATGCAAAATCATGTACTAGGAGTGTTCATAACAGTATTATTCATAATAGCCAAAGAACGGACACACCATAAATGTCCATCAGCAGATGAATGTATTACAAAAAGTGGTATATTCAAACAAGGGGTATTATTCAGCCATAATAAGGAATGAAGTACTGATACATACCATTTGGATCGACCTTCAAAACATTATCCTAAATGAAAGGAGCCAGTCACAAAAGACTACATGTTATATGATTGCATTTATATTAAAGTTCCAGAATAGGAAAACCTATAGAGACAGAAGCAGATTAGCATTTGCCAGAGGCTGAAGTTATTGAGGAACAGTGAGAAGTGTCTGCTAATGGGTAAGAGGTTTCTTTTCGGGGTAATAAAAATATTCTAAAATGTATTGTGTTAATGGTTGCACAACTCCAAAAGCTATTAAATTATACACTTTAAATGAGCAAACTGTGTGATCTGTGAATTATGTTTCAGTAAGGCTTTTAAAAATGCAACTTTAATAAAATGAAAAAGCAAGCTAGAAGATACCAAAAGGTTTTTGCAATGCGTAAATCTGACAAATGATTCACATCAAGTATGTATTTTTAAAAACCCTACAAATTAATAAGAGGAAACCATAAAAACATGGCAACAAACTTGAGACATTTTACAAAAAATGATATGCAAATGACAATTAGCATGTGAACAGGTGTTCATCAGTCCTCAGTGCAATACAAATTAATGCCACAGTGAAATACAACCCACCAGACTGGCTCTAATTAAAAATATTGATAATTCTAACTGTTGGAAAAGATGTGGAAGAACTGGAACTCTCATACACTCCTCCTGGAAATGCACAACTGTATAGCCACTATAGAAAAAAAAAAAAAGAAATTTTCTTGTGTATAACTGAATTTTGTTAACTTTTCCTGTATGAATTTCCATTTCCTGAGGCATCTTTTTTGAAGTCCATTTTTGCCTATTGATGTGAGATGCCACCTTTATCATATGATAAGCCTCATTATGAACTTAAATTATTTTTGAATTTTCAATTTTATTTTATTAGTATTTCTTTTTATCCATGTGCTACTACCACACTGTATTAATCAGAAAATTCTTTAGTATGATTTAATATTTATATGTAATATTTTGCTTTTGAATATTTCATAATTTATTTTTAGTTTTCATTCTATTAGATGTGCATTTATATTATTTTCAATTTCTAGCCATTGCTTTGATATCCCAGTTGATATTCCATATGATGACTGGGGCACATGAATTTATGTTGGGTATAAATCTAATTTCTTCAGTCACAAAGGGTTTACTCTTCTAGTTAGTCTTTCAGATAAATTTAATAAGTATTCCATGTTTTCCTGATACGATGTAATCTATCCTTGTGAGGATACCTGCTTGCACCTAAACACCTCTCTGGAGTTATTATGTACTATATCAATCCATTTATTTCATTCAGGTTATAATTTTCTCTTTTTGATGAATATTGATATTGTATGTATCCTACAATATTTGCATGGCTAGATTTGTGATGCAGGTCATATTTTTCTTCCTTTGATAATCACACATAAATATTGTTCTTGACATTAGTCTGTAGGAGGGAGGGGAAGGAAGATGTCTAAAGCAGAAATTTTGGTAAAACATGAATTAAGTTATTTCTTTAATGCTTCAAAGGGACTCTAGAGTAGCAAAGTGAAGAAAAAAATGATCAAAATATAATTCCAAATCAAGAACCAGCATGCCTGTATCATAGAATCTTAGAAATTTGCTTTACAGTCTCTAGGAGTGTCCAAATTTATTGCTCTTCTATTAGGAT
Organism: Canis aureus; assembly: GCF_053574225.1. NCBI lineage: Eukaryota > Metazoa > Chordata > Mammalia > Carnivora > Canidae > Canis > Canis aureus. Next base: position 41,719,509 of record NC_135649.1, read on the forward strand.
CAAGGCATCCAACATATGTTCTGAAGAGTAATAAGCAGCCTACCTGAAAATCCTAGTTATAACATTTCTGAAACTGTAAGCAAATACCAGAATCATCCAATTAGTTGGCATACCTGCATATGTAAGCTAGTAGGGTGCCCAAAGGTACTAGCTAGTGCCTGTTGCTCCCAGCTTTTGGATAGAATTTACTAGAATTATATTGACTATTAGTTAAATTTAAAATTGTATGTAACTCACTATATAATGAAGATGTTTATACATTTTCTTCCACTAATGTATTAGCAAATAAAAAGCCCTTTGAGAATTAATGACAAAAATGCATTTGAATACACTGATCATGCATTCTCATATTTCAGATATTTACAAAAGATCAAACTCAATTGTCTCATCACTGTTACCAATTAAAAATTTCATGGAGTCCATAAAAAAAAAAAAAAAAAAGAAAACCAAGAGCATTTACCAGAGCTAACTATATGCCTACTCTGATCCATGATCTAGCCATTTCACTTGTGACCATATATCCCAAAATAATGTATGCATATATCCACAAAAAGACATGTACAAGATTTCTCCTAATAGCTTTATTTGTAACAGCCTAAACTGAAATCAACCCAAATACTTATCATCGAAAAAATTGCCAAAAAATTGGCATATTCATGCAATGCAGTACTGTGGAAAAACAACAGAAAGACATACTAATGATATCAAAACAACATGAATGACTCTCAAAGATACAATTTTATGTTTTTAAGATTTTATTTATTTATTCATGAGAGACACAGAGAGAGGCAGAGACATAGGCAGAGGGAGAAGCAAGCTCCTTACAGGAAGTCCTATGCGGGACTCTATCCCAGGACCTTGGGATCACGCTCTGAGCTGAAGGCAGATGCTCAACTGCTGAGCAACCCAGGCGTCCTTCAAATACATAATTTTAAACAAAAGAAGCCAGACTCCAAGAGATTACATACTGTATGATGACTGCATTCATATGAACTTGAAAACACAGTCCAAACTAATCATTAATGGTAGAAATCAGTATAGTAGTTTCCTCTAAGGGAATTATAGACAGGGAAGGCTTTCCTGGAACTCATACAGAGTGCTGAAAAATACTTATTTTTAGCAGGATGATGGCTATCTGGGTGTATACATAAATTTCAAAAATCAGTGAGATGTGCAATAAATACGAGTGTACTTTATTTACTTTGTAGTATGTTATCTCTCAATATAAAACAATATCTTCAATGACATACATAATTCAAGTGAAAGAAGACACAAAATACACATTTTGAGTTCAGGTATATGAAGTTCAAAAACAGGCAAAACTAAGCAATGTATTTTTAAGAATACATATTTTAAGTGCTAAAAACTTTAAAGAAAAGAAGGAGTTATTATCACAAAATTCAAATATTCATCTCTTGGGAAATGGGAGTGAAATATGTTAACAGAGGGTCGTGTATTGTGCTTTTGGGGTGTAGTAGTATCCTATTTCTTTTTTTTAGGATTTTTTATTTATTCATGAGAGACACAGAGAGAGGCAGTGACATAAGCAGAGGAAAAAACAGGGTCCCCGCAGGGAGCCCAATGGGGGACTCAATTCTGGACCCCAGGATCATGTCCTGAGCCGAAGGCAGACTCTCAACCACTGAGCCACCCAGGCGTCCCAGTAATATTCTATTTCTTAGACTTATTGGTACACACATGGATGTTGATTTTTACTTTTTCCATCAACTGTACACTTTTCCATACATTGTCTTGCATGAAAGCTAATTTTCAAAATTGAGAGAAATATTAAAAAGTAAAACTATTACCCAACAAAGGAAAATATATTAAAGTCTATCACATAAATTTGGTTTTCTGAGAATTTCACTCTTGTTCTAAGACTGGATAAAAACATTTTCTAAAAAGAAATACTCAGAATGTTATGTTTATAAAATATCTATCCAGGTATATCAAATATTTCCATAATTTAATAAAGAGTAATCAAATAAATTGTGTGTAGCACTGGAAAAGGAGTTTGAACTGATAATACACCAGAAAAGTGAACTATCTCAGTATTCTTTCAACATATTTCTTCTTTTTAAGTATTCATTGAAGTGTTGTTTATAATAGCAAAAACTGCAAGCAACTTATAACTACCAGTTAGGTATTGGCTAAATAAGTTACAGTGCATCCATTTGATTAAGTGTTCTATGAACTATTAAAATGAATGTGTAGGTATTATATACCTGTGTTGTCCAATATAGTAGCCACTAGGCATATGCAGCTGTGTAAATTTAAATTAAAGTTAAATAAAATTTAAGTCCAGTTCCTTAGTAAAACTATCACATGTGGTACATGACATAGCTACTGTACTGGGTAGAGCATAATGAAGCATTACCATCATTCCAAAAAAGTTCTACTGCATAGTGGTTTATTAGGCAAGGTGTATATGTTCTACAGTTAGGAAATAAGGGGCACCTGGGTGTTTCAGTGGTTGAGTGTCTGTCTTTGGCTCAGGTTGTGATCCTGCGGTCCTGGAATAGAGTCCCACATCAGGCTTCCCACAGGGAGCCTGCTTCTCCCTCTGCCTGTGTCTCTGCCTCTCTCTGTGTGTCTCTCATGAATAAATAAATAAAATCTTTTTAAAAAATAAGTTCTGGAGATCTAATGCACAGCATTGTGATTATAGCTAACAATACTGTATTATATACTTCAAAGTTACTGAGAGACTATACCTTAAATGTTCTCAACACACAAAAAAAGAAAGTGATAATTATATGACATGATGGAGGTGTTAGTATATTGCAAATATATAAATATATCAAATATATCAAATCAACACATTATCTTAAACTTGCATAATGTATGTCAATTACATCTCAACTTTTTAATAAAGAAGGGTAAGTATTAAGGATAGGTTCATTTTTAAATCTCTATTTGTATTTGGGGATCCCTGGGTGGCTCAGCGGTTTAACGCCTGCCTTTGGTCCAGGGCACGATCCTGGAGTCCCGGGATCGAGTCCCGCGTCCGGCTCCCAGCATGGAACCTACTTCTCCCTCCTCCTGTGTCTCTGACTCTCTCTCTCTCTCTCTCTCTCTCTCTCTCTCTGTCTATCATGAATAAATAAATAAATAAATCTTTTAAAAAATCTGTATTTGTATTTGTGAACATTTGTGGAAGGATATACCAAGATGTTAGCCTAGTGGTTATCTCTAGGACTAGGTTGTGGGATTGTGGGTGATTTTTACTTGCTTTCTCCTACTTTTTCACTACTTTCTGAAAATTTCTACAAGCATGTATTGCTTCTATAACCAGGAAAAACAATAGATTATTCCATTTTCTGGAAGAGAAATATACAAACTGTGCTCTTTGATATGTTTCTTGAAATGTATTCTAGGAGAATGATCACAGAGCTATCTGCTGCAACATTACTCATAATAAGGGAAAATTGGGGTGGGAATAACAGTAACATAGTTACATAAATTTCTGGTTTGCTTCTATGATGAAATGTTATGTAGCTGTTAAAAATAAAATGATCTGATATTTTATCTTATTTTTTCCAGCTTTATTTAGGTATAATTGGGAAATAAAATTGTATATATTTAAAGTATACAAAGTAATGATTTAATATATATTAATATTCACTTACATATACATTTAATAGGCAAATACATTATAAATATGTATAAATATATCATTGAAATATTACCACAACCAAGTTAATTAACACATCCATCACCTCACATAATTACATTTTTTGTGTCTCTGGTGAGAACACTTAGGATCTACTCAGAAAATTTTAAGCATACAATACAGTATTAGTAACTATAATCACTATGCTGTGCATTAGTTTACTCATTGTATAACTGAAAGTCTGTACCTTTTTTTAAAATATCTTAATTGAGAGAGAGGGAGAGATCACAAGCAGTGAGGAGGGGTAGAGGGAGATGCAGACTGCCCGCTGAGCAGGGAACCCAATGCGGGGCTGGATCCCAGGACCCTGAGATCATGACCTGAGCGGAAGGCAGACACTTAACCAATTGAGCCACCCAGGTTCCCGAAAGTTTGTACCCTTTGAGCAACATCTCTTCATTTCACACACCTCCCTACTGCTGCTCACCACCATTCTACTCTGGCTCTGAGTCTGATATTTTTTTTAAGATTTTATCTATTTATTCATGAGAGACACAGAGAGAGAGAGAGAGGCAGAGACACAGGCAGAGGGAGAAGCAGGCTTCATGCAGAGAGCTCAAAGCAGGACTCGATCGCAGAACTCCAAGATCATGCCCTGAGCCAAAGGCAGACGCCCAACCACTGAGCCACCCAGGCATCCCATCTTGTCTTTCTTTTTAAAGATTTTATTTACTTACGAGAGAGAGAGAGAGAGAGAAAATGAGCAGGGGGAAGGTGCAGAGAGAGAGGGAGAAGCAGACTCCCCACTGAGCAGAGAGCCCAATGTGGGGCTCAAGCCCAAGACCCTAAGATCATGACCTGAGCCAAAGGCAGACACCCAGCTGACTGAGCCACACAGGTGCCCCTATTTCTTACCTTTTTAATAATAGTCATCCTAACATGCATGAGGTGACATCTCATTGTGGTTTTCCTGATGGATTTGCATTTCCCTGATGGTTAGTGTGGTTAAGCATATTTTCATATATCTGCTGGCCATTTGTATGTCTTATTTGGAAAAATGTCTATTCAGATTCTCTGCCCATTTTTAATCAGATTATTCGGGCTTTTTGCTATCAAGTTGTATGGGGTCCTTACATATTTTGGATATTGATCCCTTATCAGTGTATAGTCCGCAAATATTCTCTCATTTTTTAGGTTGCCTTTTTGTTTTGTTTCCTTTGCTGTACAGAATGTGTCTTAGTCTGTTCAGGTTGCTGTAACAAAATACCGCAGACTGGGGAGCTTATACACAACAGAAACTTATTTCTCTCGGTTTTGGAGATCAAGATGTTAATATGGCAAGGTCCTGGAGAAGGCTGGGCTGCATACAACTGACTTCTTGATGGGACTTCATATGCAGAAAGGGACCCAGTGGGTCTCTGGGTAGACAGGGATTCTCCTGGACTTCAGCTAAGTGAGGCTGGAGCCTGTTCATGGGTTGTTGCAAAATATGCATTCAGACTGAGATTGGTGGGCCTGCGTGTGGGAGCACTGAGAAGTGTGTCTCCTGGTAGGTCCCTGAACAGGAAGAACCATGGCTAGGGAGGGAGGGCTGGAACTTGCCTACAGTAATGCTTCAAGTTCTGCAATTGGACTAGGAACTGTGGACCTACCTCTGGGAACACAGATAGGCATGTCTTCCAGTGGATCCCTGGAGTCAGGTCACTGGCCACTTCAGGGTTTCAGCAGGACCAATGTTGGTATGCTTGTTACCTGAGATCTGGGCATGTATGACTCCTGCAAGGTCCCTTGGAAGATGGTAGCACATAGTGATAGGGCCAAGCTAAATGGGGGCTGTATCAGGGTCCATAGGGACACAGAGCTGTTGCCCGGTCTATAACCAGGGCCACGGTGGATGAGTCTGCTGTCTGGGCATGGGCCAGACTTCTCAGAATGGTCCTACTCAGTCTAGTCTCCACTAGGGTTTCACAGCCTACTACCTGGATTCCATATCTCCCACAAAGGAACTTTTGTCTGTGGATAGCTGCCTAATTATTGTTTCTAAGGGTGTACAAGAGTGGGTAACCTCCTATTGTGCCATTTTGGTAATGTCACTTTCTTAGAGTTAAAATAACGTGAGAAAATACTAAATTTATACAAAGTTAAACAAAAAACAGAATTGTGGTTACAACATGTTCTTAAGAAAAATAGGAACATTTTTAAATTTATTATTTGTTGTTTACAATGGGAATGTATTACCCATATAATATGTTTAAGTTATGAACATAGACGATAAGTATTTCCCTATGAAGTCTTCCAGGATGCAAAATAAACTCCTAATGATAGAGGGCTTCCAAGCAAAGGTGAAAAATTAAATGCATACATTTATTTTTCTCCCTCCTGAAACCCCACTAAAGCAAGTAAGGGGAATTATGTGAAGCCATCAACTCAGAGAGGTCAAAAAAATAATGAAAGGGAAGATAAAATCAACAACATTTAGGTTAAGCAGGTGGACAAGTAGTAACTGCCAACTGTAAGGAAAGCCTTCTCTCCCAACTCAGTCATCAGGACATGGAAGCCAGGCCTAGGCCTCCTAGACAAGAAATTTAAAGATTCATTCAGATGAAGGAAACTTGCCACCTGCTCCAGAATACCCTTCAGAATCCCTTCCAATCTCTATCTGCTCCTTCATCACTTAGAAGTCAATACTACATTGATGTTTATGGTAAGTGTTGCCTTGACTTTCTTTCTAGTTTATTTTTTTAAGATTCTATTTATTTATTCATAAGAGACACAGAGAGAGAAGCAGAGACACAGGCAGAGGGAGAAGCAGGCTCCATGCAGGGAGCCTGACGTGGGACTCGATCCCAGGTCTCCAGGATCACGCCCTGGGCTGAAGGCGGCGCTAAACCGCTGAGCCACCCAGGCTACCCTCTTTCTAGTTTTACTACCTCAGTATGCATCCCTAAACATTACTGTTCAGTTTTGCCTGATTTTTTATATTTTATTTAAATAAAACCACATAGTATATGTTATATATAGCTTCTTACACTCAAAATTATATTTGTGAGATTCATCCAGGTTGTTGCATTTATTTTTGTTATCGTAGAACAGCAGTTCCCAAAAGTGAGAGTATATTGGAATCATCCAGTGGGCTTGTTAAAACACAGGTTTATAGGCCCGTACACCTAGAGTTTCTGACTTGGTAGGTCTAAGATGAGGTTTAAGAATTTGAATTTTTCCCCAAAGATAGGTAGACAGATAGATTGGTTGATTGATTGATTGACTTGATAGAGAGCATGTGTAAAAGAACACAAACAGGGGAGTGGCAGAGGCAGAGGGAGAGGCAGAAGGAGGCTCCCCAAACTAAGCAGGCAGCCTGACTTAGGGCTTGATCCCAGGCCCCCAGGATCATGAATTGAGCTGAGGCAGACAGACACTTAACAGACTGGGCCACCCAGGCGCCCAAGAATTTGAATTTCTAACTGCATTTTCGATGATGCTGAGGCTGTGGCTCCAGAAACCACAATTTTAGACTCATTACTGTATAATATTCCATTGTATGAATCTGATTTCATTATCCATTCTACTATCAATAGACATTTGGGTTGTTTCCAATTTGGAACTATTTAGATTACACTGCTCTAAATACTCTTGTACATGCTTCTTCGTGCACATATGCACACATATCTACTAGGAATATACTTTTGCTAGGTTGTAGGGTAAGGATATTTTTAAATTAGTGGATAGTGCCAAATAGTTTTTGCAAAGTGGTTGTACCACTATATACTTCCCTAAGCACTGTCGAGAGTTTTGGTTAACCTACATCCCTGCCAACACTTGGTATGAGCCATTTTACTGGATCGGTTATCTTATCACATGGTGGTTTTCATTTACTTTTTCCTTGAGACTAAGGAGGTTGAGCAAATTTTCATATGTTTATTGACCATTTGGATGTCCTCTTCTTGGAGGCTCATGGTTATGCTCATTTTTCTATAGATTTGTAGGTATTCTGGTTACAGGTTCTTTGTCAAACAGATATTTTGCAAATATGTTCCATAGCTTCACTTTCTCCTTTCTGAATACTTTGCTGAATAGATGTTCTGAATTTTATGTTATCAAATCTTTTCCTTTTAGTATTTTCTTAATCATATTTAAGAAATGATTCCTGGGAATCCTGGTTGGCTCAGTAGTTGGGCATCTGCCTTCTGTTAAGGTCTTGATCCCTGGGTCAAGTTCCGCATCGGGCTCCCTGCAGGGACCCTGCTTCTCCCTCTGCTTCTGCCTCTGCCATTCTCTGTGTGTCTCTCATGAATCAATAAATAAATCCTTTTTTAAAAAAGAAATGATTTCTTACTCTAAGATCACAAAAGTATTTTCTTATGTTACTTTCAAGAAGCTGTATTATTTTGCCTTTCACATGTAGACCTACACCCCTGGTGAAACCACTTTTTTTTATGTATGGTATAAAATAAGAATAAAATTTCATTTTTTCTTTCTAAATTGCTAATTGTCGGGATCCCTGGGTGGCGCAGTGGTTTGGCGCCTGCCTTTGGCCCAGGGCGCGATCCTGGAGACCCGGGATCGAATCCCACGTCGGGCTCCCAGTGCATGGAGCCTGCTTCTCCCTCTGCCTGTGTCTCTGCCTCTCTCTCTCTCTCTGTGACTATCATAAATAAATAAAAATTTAAAAAAATAAATAAATAAATTGCTAATTGTCTCTGAACTATCTATTGAAATAAAAGCCCTTATCACTACAAATATTACCTCTGTCTCCTTCTCTCTCGTATTCTGAAATTGTAGTTACATAATATGTTAGACCTTCTCCATGCATTCTCTATGGTTCCATTCTCAGTGATTTTTACCTTTTGTTCATACTTCATTCTGGCTATTTTATTCTGACCTTTTAGCTCACCAAATTACTCTTCAGCTATGTTTAGCCTGATGTTAAAACACATCCACCAAATTCTTTTTTTAAAAAGATATTTATTTATTTATTTATTTATTTATTTATTTATTTATTTATGAGAGAGTGCCAAGTGGTGGCAGGGGCAGAGGGAGATAGAGAATCTTAAGCAGGCTCCCCACTGACAGTGAAGCCTGATGTGGGGCTCAATCCCAGGATTCTGAGATCATGAACTGAGCCAAAATCTAAAGTCAGACAATTAAATGCTGAAGCCACCCAGGCACCCCTCACCCACCAAATTCTTAATCTCAGTTATCATGGTTCTTCAATTCTAAAATGTTCATGTTATGATTTTTCAAACCTCTTATGTCTTTTTTAAAAAAGTTTTTAGTCTTCTACCAAAATACTCAGTCTTGTCTTATAGCCCCTTGACATGGTAAACATAGTTATTTTAAAATTCATGTGTGCATGCACCCCAACACTTATAGCGGCAATGTCCACAAGAGCCAAAATGTGGAAAGAGCCCAGATGTCCACTGACAGATGAATGGATATATATATATAGGAACATTACTCAGCCATCAAAAATAATGAAATCTTGCCTTTCACAATGATGTGGATAGAACTAGAGGTTATTATGCTAAGCGAAATAAGTCAGTCAGAGAAAGGCAAACACCATATGATTTCACTCATATGTGGAATTTAAGAAATTAAACAGATGAACATAGGATAAGGAAAAATAGACAAAAACAGAGAGGGAGATAAATCATAAGGAACTCTTAACTCTAGGAAACAAACTGAAGGATACTGAAGGGGTGGGGGATGGGGGATGGAGTAACTGGGTGATGGGCATTAAGGAGGGCACTTGATTGAATGAGCACTGGGTGTTATATGCAACTGATGAGTCACTAAATCCTACCCCTGAAACTAATAATACACCATATATTAATTAAATGAATTTAAATAAGAATTTGAAATATTAATTAATGTATGATTCTTCATATTTCTGAATCCCTTGTTGAAAGGTTGCTATTGCCTATTTTTTCCAGTAGTTCTTGTTTGTGTTAGATTTTTTATGATTTCAATTTTTTTTCTAATTTTTATTGTTGGGATGCCTGGGTGGCTCTGCCTTTGGCTCAGGGCATGATCCTGGGATCTGAGATCGAGTCCCACATCAGGCTCCTTGTGGGAAACCTGTTTCTCCCTCTGTCTATGTCTCTGCCTCTCTCTGTGTGTCTCTCATGAATAAATAAATAAAATATTTTTAAAAATAAATAAAATTTTTATTGTTGAAGTATAGTTATCATGCCATATTATATCAGTTTCAAGCACACAACATAATGATTTTACAATTCTATACATTATGCAGTATTCACCATAAAAATGTAGTCACTATAGAATATTATTACAATATTATTGACTGTATTCCTTATGCTGTACTTTCATCTCCATGACTTACTTATTTTATAACTGGAAGTTTGTACCTCTTAATTCCCTTTACCTATTTCACCATTTCTCCTCCCCTCTCCCCTATGGTAACCACCAATTTGTTCTATTTGAGTCTGTTTCTGTTTTTTCATTTGTTTATTCATTGGTTTTGGTTTTCAGATTCCACATATAAGTGAAATTATATGGTATTTATCCTTCTCTGTCTGACTGATTTCACTCAGCATAATACCCTCTTGGCCTGTCCATATTGTCGCAAATGGCAAGATCTCATTCTTTTTTATGGCTAAGATTCCATTGTATATATACCATACCTTCTTTATCCATTCATCTACTGATGGACACTTAAGCTGCTTGGATATCTTGGCTATTGTAAATAATGCTGCAATATTCACATTGTTTTGTCTTCTGCTGTGATTTTAGTGTATATTAAACATTTTAATTATAAGTGTTTAAAAAATAATTTGGAATTTAGAATGATATTATCTTCAGAGAAAACTTACACTAACTTTTGCCAAGCACCTATGGAAAACAACAATATGGAACCACTAGACTGTAATTTCAGGGACAGATATGATTGGAAGATGGGCTCTCATTTCTGCCAAAGTTAATCTAGTTTAAGGATATCCTTACTTCTATAGTGGAGCCTTAATCAAAAACATATGGGATTATTCATGCCTTCTGCCTCTTAGCATGTTTTGAATTCTTTTGCCCCTCTAGACGTATCTTTGCCATGTCTTGTGGAATTGACAACATCCAAGGGGAACAGCAACCCCAAAAGGGCAGTTCATGTTTCTTGATTTCTATCTTCCTCAATTCAATGCCAGAATTTCTTCACTATCTTTTTTATTCTCTAGTCCACTGATGATTTTAGGAAATACATCTTTTCTTGTGGTTGTCCTCAGTGGGAAGGTTAGTCCAATTTACCAAATCTGTAATTGCCAGAAGTAGAAGTCCTCAATCAACATTTTAGTTCCACAACCTTTAAAATGAGCCAACAACCAATAATAACCTGATAAGTTTCTTTTATGAAGTTAGCAACCAAAAGATATAGAAGAGATCAACTTAGAATAAACAGACTATGCAGTCTATTAAATAGCCTATAGATTCAACTTCATGTAAATAACATGTTACCTTCCTCTCCCTACCCCACCCTCAAAGCAACAAAACAGTGGAATAGATACAAGATAAAATACAATAGAAACTTCCATTCAAGCGAAGTAAGAATGAGAACATGAGGTAAACACTGCCCAGTAGCATTTGTCAAATCCTGCTAAGCATGATTGAGGTGATTCCTTCCCTACTTTAGAAGTGAAGGACTATACTTTGAAGGCTGTAGTTCAGATCTATGGTGACAATTCTCCTATCTATTTACTTCATATTCCCCTGGTTTATACGTTGATGGTTCTTTCTTGCCTATTTTCTTCAGTGGGTATATAGGAGGGTCTTAGATGAATAGTATGCTCTTCTTTGGGGGCTGGAGAATTTTATTTCCTGTGGGTGAAAATGTGGGTGTGCAGGAGAAAGATTAAAGAGTTAAATACAGGATATTTTTAGCTCCATTTCCTCCCTACTTTTTCTCTGCAGAATAGTTTAAAAAGAGTAATATTTACTCAGGTTTTTTTGAACACTTATAAATGGTTCTTAAAATGCATATAGCTGTGGAACCACCACCATAATCTAGCCTTTATGGTGCTCCTTTGTACTCAGCCCCTGAAAATTACTGATTTGTTATCTGACCCTAATGTTATCCTTTCCAGGATTCATATCAGTGAAATAATACAATACGTAGACTTCGAGTCTGGCTTTGTTCATTTAGCATAGTGAATTCATGCTTTCATTTACATCAATAGTTCATTCTCTCTTACTGCTGAGATGTATTCCATTGTATAGATAGGTGAAGGGTTTTTTTTTTCTTTACTCACCAATTTAAGGACATTTGGATTGTTTCCAGTAATCCTGAAAAACAAACTGCTATGAACATTCACATGCAAGTTTTTGAGTGAACGTAAGTTTCCATTCCCATGGTGAAATACCTATGAGTGGACAGCAATCTATGTATTTCTGTAAAACAATAATGAAGCAGCAGAAAGAGAAATCAAGTAATCAATGTCATTTACAATTGAACCAAAAACCATAAGACACCTTGGAATAAATCTAACCAAAGAGGTAAAAGAACTGTACTCTGAAAACTATAAAACACCGATTAAAGACATTAAAGATGACATAAGGAAATGGAAAAAATCCATGTTCATGGATTAGAACAAATATTGTTAAAATGTCTACATTACCCAAAGCAATCTACACATTTAATACAAATCCTACCAAAATACAACCAGCATTTTTCACAGAGCTAGAACAAACAACCCTAAAATATGTATGGAGCCTGAAAAGACCCCAAATAACCACAGCAATCTTGAAAAAGTAAAGCAAAGCTGAAGGCATCACAATATATATATATATGATGATATATATTATATATATATATAATATATATATATAATGGAATATTACCCAGCCACAAAAAGTACAAAATCTTGCCATTTGCAATGACATGAGTGGGGCTAAAGAGTATTATGCTAAGTGAAATAAGCCAGCCAGAGAAAATACAAATACTTTATGATTTCATTCATATATGGAAATTAAGAAACAAAACAAATGAAAAAGGGACAAAAAAAAACAGTGAGGCAACCATGAAACAGACTCTTAACTGTAAAGAACAACCTGATGGTCACCAGAGGGGAAGAGGGTGGGATCAGGGGGGAAATAGGTGATAGGGATGAAGGAGTGCACTTGCTATGATGAGCACTGGGTGATGTATGGAAGTTCTGAATCACTCTATTGTACATCTGAAACTAATATTACCCTGTATGTTAATTGGAATTTAATAATGCCATTTTGCATTTTCCCAGCAATGTATGAGTTTTCCAGTTTCTCTTCATCTTCTCCAGCACCTTGTGTGCCAATATTTTATTTTGGCCAATATTAAAAGCATGTAGTGGTATCTCATTGTGGTTTAAAATTGCATTTCACTAATGACTAAGATGCGAGCAGTTTTTTTAAAATATTTATTTATTTATTTATTCATGAGAGACACAGAGTGAGGCTCATGTGTTTCTTTGTCATTTGTTTATTTCCTTTGGTGAAGTATCCATCCAATGTTTTTATCCCTTTTATATTTGTATTTTTAAATTGAGTTTTAAGAATTCTTTGGATATTCTGGACACAGGTGCTTATTCAAGCATAAGCTCTGCAAATATTAACTCCCATTCTGTGTCTTGTCTTTTTATTAATGAAGTCAGATTTATCAGCATTTTCCTTTACCAATTGTGTACATGGCATCATATCTAAGAAAGTTTTGCCTAACTGAAGGTTAACAGAGATTTTCTTCTAGAAATATTACAGTTTTACATTTAGATCTATAGTCTATTTTGAATTAATTTTATATAGAATGTAAGGCATGGGTCAAGGGTCAAAACGGCTTTTTTTTCTTTTTTTATATTATTTTTAATTCAAATTCAATTTGCCAAGATATAGCATAACACCCAGTGCTCATTCCATCAAGTGACCTCCTCAGTGCCCATCACCCAGTTACCCCTCTTCCTACCTACCTCCCCTTCCGCAACTCTTTGTTTCCCAAAGTTAGGAGTCTCTCATGGTTTATCTCCCTAATTTTTCCCACTCAGTTCTCCTCCTTTCCCTTAAAATCCCTTTCACTATTTCTTTTTTTTTTTTAAGACTTTTTTAATTTATTTATGATAGTCACAGAGAGAGAGAGAGAGAGGCAGAGACATAGGCAGAGGGAGAAGCAGGCTCCATGCACCGGGAGCCTGATGTGGGATTCGATCCCGGGTCTCCAGGATCGCGCCCTGGGCCAAAGGCAGGCGCCAAACTGCTGCGCCACCCAGGGATCCCCTTTCACTATTTCTTATATTTTACATATGAGTGAAACCATATGATGATTGTCCTCCGATTGACTTATTTCACTCAGCATAATACCCCTTTTCTTCTCTTTTTGTGCATATAGATGTCCAGTATTTCCAGTACCATTTGTTGAAAAGGTTACCCTTTCTCCTTGCACTTTGTTTCTGGATCCCTTCTTTGGTCCCATTAATCCATAATCTGCCTTTCAGAAAAACCACACTGCCTTGATTTCTCTACCTTTAAAGAAAATTCTGAATTCAGGATGTGTGAGTACTCCTACTTTACTTTTTCCAACTTTTTTGGCTATTCTAATTATTTTGTTTACCATATAAATTCCAGATTTGGGTTATTGATACTGACAAAAAAAATCCGTTTGGATTTTGGCTGAGATTGCACTGAATCTAAGGATCAGTTTAGGGAGTATTGACATATTAAGAATATTGAGTCTTCCAATCCATGAATACAGATATTTCTTCATTTCTTTAGGTCTTTATCAATCTTTTATAGTTTTTAACATACAGATTCTGCACATATTTTGACTTTTAGCCAGTATTTCATGGATCTTCTTTGTATCACATGCTTTTGAAGCCTTGGTTTGTAGGGTTTTTTGGCAATTTGCTACTGTAAAAAATTTACAGGCTTTTACAGAAATAAACTTCCACATATACAGTTAACTGTGATTTTTAAGGGAGCCAAGAATACACAATGGGGAAAGGGTAGTCTCTTCAATAAATAGTGCTGGAAAAATTGGATAAACAAATGCAGGAAAATGAAATTGGATTCCTATCTTATACGATTCACAAAAATTAACTAGAAATTTCAGATTAAAGATTTAAACATAAGACCTGAAATCATAAAACTTTTAGAGAAAACAAAGGGAAAAATACTCTGTGACATAGGTATTGGGTGTGACACCAAAAGTACAAGCAACAAAAGCAAAAAAAAAAAAATCAGTAAATGAGACTACACTAAAAGATTCTGAACAGAAAAAAAAAATCAACAAAACGAAAAGAAAACTTCCAAAATCAGAGAAAATATGGGGTTTTGCAAACCACATATTTGCTAAAAGGTTAATGTACTATAATCATAAGAAACTCACAGAACTTAATCACAGAAAACCAAACAGTCTGATTTTTAAAATGGGCAGAAGTATTAAGGAGACTTTTTTTCCAAGAAAATATACAAATGGATACTAGTTACTTGAAAAATGCTTGACATCACTAATAATCAGGTTATTTTAAGGCCACAAGGACAAGATTGCACCCCTCTGAGGAGCAATATCAGAGGCTTAATACTGCACAGAGGAAAATAAAATAGACTTCACTAATATATTTCAACTAATAACTAAGCAAACAATCAAGCAAGAAACAAAAATAGGTCCAGAAAGGGTGGGGGACAAGGGGCAAGATAGTACTTAGAGCTGATTGTTATCTATGATGTCTAGTTTCTAGCAAAATGCTACAAGAAAAGTAAAACCAGACAGATGTGATCCACTCATGCTGGAAAAAAAAGAACAAAAACAGGCAAAATAAACTGGGAATAAAAGCAACCAGTATCAGATTTGACAAAGATTTCAATGCAGATATTATAGCTACTTTTTAAAAATAGAAGAAATTATGATTAAATAAGCAAAGGGAAGATGACAATGTCACATCAAATAGAGAATATCAATACAAATATAGAACTTATTTTAAAAAGAACCAATAGGGGCAGCCCAGGTGGCTCAGCAGTTTAGCGCCGCCTTCAGCCCAGGGCGTGATCTTGGAGACCCGGGGTCGAGTCCCACATCAGGCTCCCTGAGTGGAGCCTGCTTCTTCCTCTGCCTGTGTCTCTGCCTCTCTCTCTCTCTCTCTCTGTTTCTCATGAATAAATAAATAAAATCTTTTTTAAAAAAAGAAAAGTTGTAGAGGATACTGAAAGTATATTACACTAGCCAGCTCACCTGTTAATTGCATTTACATGGTGAAAGCACTGTAAACACAGCATATTTATAATGGGAAAATGAAGGAGTGGAAAGAGTACATGTGTGGTATGGGTATGAGTGTGTGTGTGTGTGTATAAAAATTAAATACTGGGGATCCTTGGGTGGCGCAGCGGTTTGGCGCCTGTCTTTGGCCCAGGGCGCGATCCTGGAGACCCGGGATCGAATCCCACATCGGGCTTCCGGTGCATGGAGCCTGCTTCTGCCTCTGCCTGTGTCTCTGCCTCTCTCTCTTTCTCTCTCTGTGACTATCATAAATAAATAAAAATTTAAAAAAAAATAAAAAATAAAAAATAAAAATTAAATACTGTATGATCTCACTTATACAAGAAATATACAACAACCAAACTCACAGAAACAGAGTAGAATGATGGTTACCAGGGACTGGGGGAGGGGGTGTTAGTCAAAGGGTACAAACTTCCAGTGAGAAAATGAAGTAAGTTCCGGGGTTTAATATACAGCATGGTGAATACAGTTTACAATACTGTATACTTAAAAGTTGGTAAGAGAGTAGATTTTAAGTGTTCTCACCTGAAAAAGAAATGCAATTATGAGACTGTAAAGGTGGCGTGATCTAATACCACCACAGTAATCCTATTGCAATACGTAAGTGTATCAAATCAACACATTTCACACCTTATAGGTACACAGTGTTATATGTCAACTATATCTCAATAAAGCTGGAAAACAAATAAACATCTACCAAAAAAAAAAAAAAAAAAAAAAACCTTCTAGGCTTCTTGTCTCATTACTTCTGATCAATCCCACAAGGGAATAAGCACATACAAAGATCTTTCCTAGACTTAGTTTTTAATCCTATTCTTGGTATTTTATTTATTGGCCTCTGTTTCCTGGCTTGACCCTTTCTATCTCAAGCTGATGGTGGATACCTGGAGGTTATTTAAAAATTGGTTTGAGTGGGAAGGAAATTCCCTTAAATTTTTGTTGGATCCCACTGGCAGGAAGAAAAGTCTTAAACAGAGCCTCCTGAAAAATACTTGGAGGCAAAATTTTATCTCCTGCTAATGCCGTCTTATTGAGTACCACTACTTTCTCTTGGAATATTAATAGTTGTTGGTTTTCTTCAACACCGAAAGTTCTGTAAATTATAGGCATCTTAGAAAAATTAGATCATAAACCACAAGCACAGCATGCCTCCCTTTGGCTATCTCTGAACTGCACTCTCTCCCTTGTAAGGCAACTCAGTAGCTAAAAGCAGCACAAAGTGAAGGACATACCAACATTCTAAACTTTTTTTTTGTATTTTTTACTGGAGTTCAATTTGCCAACATATAGTTTAACACCCAGTGCTCATCCCGTCAAGTGCCATTCTGAACTTTTAAAACCATTTTCTGTAACATTGCAAGTTCAGTCAGCAATATGTTGCTTGCCTTCCAAGGTATCTTAAGTGACCGTTTCACCTTTAACAAAAGTCCGCCAGCTTTTCTGGTCTGAAAAATCTTCCCTTGTCACCTGCTGCCTAACCATTTCCACCTTTTGAAGATACTAGGAGGCAATGAATTTTCTCTGCCACATGCAGAGAGAATAATTATAACTATAATCAATATCCCCAGTAATATTAAAAAAGACATCACAACTATGAAATAATAGTATGTTATTTTAAAAATTTTTTAAATTTTATTTTTAATTGAGTATAGTTGACCTATACTATATATAAATATTAGTATATTATATTATATTATTATATTATATTATATATATTAGTGTCAACTATATGACTGCCTCTGGTGAGGAGCGAATGGGTGAAGAGGACTGCTGTGTTTATGACAAGCTTTGGAGGGAGATTTAATTTTTTTAGTTTCAGGTGTAGAACATCGTGTTTCAACAATTAAATTCATTATGAAATGCTGATCAGGATGGTATTTTAAGAAGAACATTTATTTATTTATTTATTTTAAAGATTTTATTTATTTATGAGAGAGAGAGAGAGAGAGAGAGAGAAGCAGGCTCCATACAGGGATACCAACGTGGGACTCGATCCTGGGTCTCCAGGATCAGGCCCTGGGCTGAAGGTGGCTCTAAACCGCTGAGCCACCCAGGCTACGCAAGAAGAACATTTAAAGAATGAAAAAAAAGAGCTCCTAGAAAAAATTGTAAATGAAAGGAGAATCAGAAAACTCAATAATAACAAAAAGTAAAAAATATGGAAAATGGAACAGCAAAGAAAATGCAAGGATTTCCTATATTGGAAAAAAATCAAAAGCATATTTAAAATCTAGTTGGGAAATATATGAGTGAGCTTTTTTTTTAGTTCGTTGAATTTATTCATAAACTCATCACTGGCACTATATTACATCCAGGAGATATTAGCACATTCACCAGAAATCAAATTTTTAAAAAAGGCAAGAGGAGAGAAGATTGGTCATAGAGAATTCAACAACAAGAAGAATAATTACTTAATTCCAAGGAAAATACAAAGTTGTAGAAGATAATGAAAGTATATTACACTAGCCAGCTCCCCTGTTAATTGCATTTACATAGTGAAAGCACTGTAAATACAGTATACTTATAACTGGAAAATGAAGAAGTGGAAAGAGTACATATGTGGTATGGGTACTAGTGTGTATGTGAAGAAAGCAAAATCTTCATATGCCATCGTGAGAAGAAGTCAACAGATGTCTAAAACTGAAAAAAAAAGACATAGCGAAAGACACACCTAGCTCAGAAACAAAGAGATAAGTATCAAAAGATAAAGATATAGGGGCACCTGGGTGGCTCAGTTGGTTTAGCATCTGACTCTTCATTTCGGCTCAAGTCATGATCTCAGGGTCATGAGATTGAGCCCCACCTCAGGCTCTGGGCTGAGCATGGAGCCTGCTTAAGATTCTCTCTCTCTCCTTCTGCCCCTCTTACCACCTCTACTTGCATGCATGCCGTCTCTCTCTCTCTCTCTCTCTCAAAAAAAAAAAAAGCTAAAGATACCAAGGTTAAATATAACTGCCTCTGGTGAGGAGCGAATGGGTGAAGAGGACTGCTGTGTTTATAACAAGCTTTGTAGGGAGATTTAATTTTTTTAAAAGCATATTCCCAAATGCAATGATAGCAATAACATACATATAACCCTGCCAGGCTTCTACAACCTAAGAATAGTTCCAGATTACACAGAAGCGCTAGAATCTGGCACTCCATCTTTTTCCTGGCTATCAAACACAGACTGTTATGGAGACCCCAATAGCCTTTCAGACTTTTTCGTTAGTGTCTTCTCTATGAGTCTCATTTAACTTGAAATGGCAAGATAGAATCTTGGCAAAGTAAACAAGAAGGATGGATGAAAGCAGGCATACTGATCTTCAGAGAGGAAATAACAAACAAGGAGAACAGAAGCATTGCCAGGGCATTCTGAATTTAAAAGTAAAAAATAAACCTACACAAAGAATGTAGCATTCTATGCTCAGCTGAGAAATAAAAGCAGCAGAAGGCACATCAGTTTGTTTTACGGGGCTATCAGAGATTGAATGACTGGTTCCAGGATAACACCGCTATAATCTGAAAAAAAATGATTATCATAAAGCTGTCAGCCATCTTCATATGTGTACTTGTTTTGTGTAACAGAGCCTTATAGTTCTAGACAAACATGAAGATGGCTACAGTTAATTCATATCAGGTATGACAGCATTAGTCATAAAGTGGCTTAATACTACATTTAAAACTAAATTGGCCAAAACTTTCTCAATGTTTTTGGGTGCTCAATGTCCCTAACCTCTTTCAACCTTGCCTCCAGAGTTGCACATTATTAAAAATAAAACATTTTAGAATGAAATGATGTGGCTGGTTACCTAGTAGGTAAACGTGCTTAATAACTATTTGTTAAAGGTGAAAAATAGGGGCAAGTAATGTAGTATTGGCCCCCAAATTAAAGTGGCGATGTTTCTAAAGAATACATTTTGAGATTTGAGTGATAATAGGAATAATAACAGGGGAATGAATATGAACAATACAGTCTTGCTGGAAATGACAAGGATTGCAGATTATGTTGATATACAGATTTATTTGTTTGAAATAATGTGAACTTAAAAATAACATCAAACAGGGGCGCCTGAGGGGCTCAGTGGGTTGAATGTCTGACCATTGACTTGGGCTTGGGTCATGATATCAGGGTCATGGGCTCAAGCCCCATGTCGAGCTCTGCATTGGGCTTGGAGTCTACTTACGATTCTCCCTCCCCCTCTGCCCCTTCTCCCTTCCCTCCCTCTCTAAAAAAAATAACATTGAACAGTTCAAACATTCTGCTTCACTGATTATACTTATACAAAATCATATAAGCCTATACTAAAGGATGAGAAAAGAAACGAAGTCACATAGAGCTTCATGTTAAGTGGGTTCTATTTTCTGTAACAATGTTCGAATTTTTTTTTAATTTTTATTTATTTATGATAGTCACACAGAGAGAGAGAGAGAGGCGCAGAGATATAGGCAGAGGGAGAAGCAGGCTCCATGCACCAGGAGCCCGATATGGGATTCCATCCCGGGTCTCCAGGATCGCGCCCTGGGCCAAAGGCAGGCGCCAAACCTCTGCGCCACCCAGGGATCCCACAATGTTCGAATTTATAATAACTCCACCTAGCCTCTTCATGCCAACCACTCAGGAGTTATCTTTGATTCAGTCCTGTTGCTCATGCCCTAAATTCAACCCTTCTGAAGCTTCAGTAGACTTTACCTCCATACCATAGCCCAACTTTGTCTTCGTATCTTTAATTCCACTACTATTACTGTTGTCTAAGCCACCTTTACCTGGAGCACTTCAAATATTCTCCTAGCTGGTCTCTCAGCTTCTACTTGTGGTCACCATCAATCCAACTGACAGCTGGAGTATCTGCTTTAAAATGCAAATCAGGGCAGCCCCGGTGGCTTATCGGTTTAGCGCCACCTTCAGCCCAGGGCGTGATCCTGGAGTCCCGGGATGTAGTCCCAGGTCGGGCTCCCTGCATGGAGCCTGCTTCTCCCTCTGCCTGTGTCTCTCATGAATAAATAAATAAAATCTTTTGGGATCCCTGAGTGGCTCAGTGGTTTAGCGCCTGCGTTCAGCCCAGGGCGTGATCCTGGAGTCCTCCGATCGAATCCCACATCAGGCTCCCTGCATAGAGCCTGCTTCTCTCTCTGCCTGTGTCTCTGCCTCTGTGTGTGTGTGTGTGTGTCTCTCATGAATAAATAAATAAAATATTAAAAAAATAAAATATTTAAAATAAATAAATAAGTAAATAAAAATAAAACGTAGATCAAGGAGCAGTCCAGGTGGCTCAGCGATTTAGTGCCGCCTTCAGCTCAGGGCGTGATCCTGGAGTCCTGGGATGGAGTCCCAGGTCAGGCTCCCATATGGAGCCTGCTTCTCCCTCTGCCTGTGTCTCTGCCTCTATCTCTCTCTGTGTGTCTCTCATGAATAAATAAATAAATAAAACCTTTACAAAAATAAAATGTAAATCAAATCACATCACTCTCCAGCTTAAACCTCTCCGATGCTGCCCACTGCATCTAGAATAAACTCCACACTCCTTACCTTGACCTAAAAATCCCTCCCTGATGTGGCCCCTGACTCTCTGACCCCACTCTACTCCCATACATTGCCTTCTTGCTGTTCCTCCAATACTTCCAGCTCAGGCCTGCTTATATGCCTTGTACTTTCCATTCCTCTACATGGCATTCCTTCCTTTGAGCTCCTCATGGCTACTACCTTCTTGGCATTGGCATCTCAGCACAAATGTCCTCTCCTTTGAGAGAGACCTTCTCAGACACTCAACACACTTATAGTCTCACTGGTTTCCATTTTTAAAATCGGACTTTCCACTCCCTGATATTTTCTTATGCCTTTATTTATTTGACTACCCCCTACTAGAATGTAAATGCCAAGAAAGTAAAAACACCATGTGTCTTATTCACTGTCGTATCTACAGTACCCAGATCATTATCTGGAAAAAAAACTGATTTGCAATAAACATTTTTTAAATATATGAATAAAAATAGGGATAAAGGTGCACCTGACTGGCTCAGTCAGAAAAGCGTGGAACTCTTGATCTCAGGTTTGTGAGTTTGAGCCCCATGGTGAGGAGAGAGGTTACATATGTGCATGCATACTTTAAAAAAAAAAAGGAGTTGAAACCAAATTTGTGTTTAATAATTTAAAGAGATGTTCACCTGCTAAGACATTTGTTCTTTTTTTTCTTAAGATTTTATTTATTTGACAGAAAGAGAGAGAGCACAAGCAGGGGGAGTGGCAGGCAGCAGGAGAAAGAGAAGCAGATTCCCTGCTGAGCAAGAGGCCAGATGGATGCAGAGCTATGTCTCAGGACCCCAGGATCATAACCTGAGTCACAAGTAGACACTTAACCCACTGAGCCACCCAGGAGCCCCAAGATGTTCGTTCTGAAGGCACAAGAGAGCTTTCCCTCTGTGTAAATATAAGGAGCAATCTGAATATACAAAAACTAGAAGGTATATGTTTGTCCTCTTTCTCCCTGTTTCAAAAACATTAGAAAACACTTATCTGTAACCTCTCATTTTTTAAAAGGATAAACAAAGATAAATAAGGGTAAATCATCAAACAGCTGGTATGTGGCAGAAATGGAACTAGAACCCACTGCTCTGGAGCTCCAGTACAGTATTCTTTCCACACTTCTCCTATGACTGAAAATCAATATTTTGTTCATTATCAAATACTGGTTCTATTCTATTATGGCATTACAAAAATTAAAAGGCAAAAAAAATTATTGAGAAGTGACAAATTAAAGTTTTATTTATGAATATGTGGTTTGCTATGGGTATTTGAAAGTGCAAAACAAAGATAAATCAAACAGGTACAATCCTTATGAACTCCTAACACCTAGCCAAAGCTGAATGATGACATCTAGAAGGTAAAGATGTATTGCAATACAGTTATTAAAGGTAATTTGTAGCATTGCAAAATGTCACAGATGATGATTAAATTTTAACATACTAGACTTTCAATTCACAGAAAGAATGTGTATAGTAAATCAGTTTCAATTTCAAGTATTAGAAATTTAAAGAAACATTTCTCAAATATTGGGGCATGTTTATGTTTCAGGCATAAACCTGTAGTTCTAGTAAATTGATAGAGCCTTTAAAAAATAACTTAGGGTTACAATGCCAAAAAGTCAACTTAACCTGCTGTCAGAAAACTTTCAAAATTGATTTGTAGAATTAATAATACATTAAAAGATTTACACATCACACCATGCTTTCACATGTATATTTCCATCATTTTAATTGTGCAAACACCTTAAAACTCACAACTGATGGTTATAATCACCATTAGGCTGCCTCCAGATCATATGCATTATAATCGAGGAGACTGTGAGCCTTATATTCTCCAGCACTTTCTTTTGGGTATAAAACAGATGAGACAAAGGAGTCACAAGCTATCAGAATGTGACATGTATGCATTTGCAAATCAAGCGAAAGTATTAGGTGACTAACATAGAGTGAGGCCATGCAGGAAACACGAAAAACAATAGATTATCCCTGGCCTCAAGAAATTTACAATCCGGTTGATGAGAAACAAATTTACATTAAAAACCCCAACTATGTTGTACACACTGAAGGTGAAATAGTAGAAAACAGCCTTTTTAAGAAAAAAGTTAAGTCTTCCCTTTAAATCAGTTTGTACTATTAGGTGCTGTGAACAGCGTTCTCAGCTTACATGGCTCACTTTTTAGAGTGCTCTTAGTTTTGATTCTCTAACACCTCAAAGATTCCACAGAAGTACTGAACCATGTGCCAAAAGTCTTCAGGTGAACCTGGAAGCAATCTTTAAAGAATCTCTTTAGGTAGGCAAAAACGTTTTATTTTGCTTAAATTTTGTTTTTTTTAATTCTGAAAGCAATTTTATTTTCCAAGGGACACCTCTTTTCAGATGCAAATGTAACTATTCCTTAAATGCTCTATTCAAATGTTAACATTATTCCTTTCTGAATGCTAATTAACAAAAGGAAGGGCTGATTTATATTTACTAGGGTCTGGATTTTGCATCAATGGGAAATATTGATATGTTTCCCTCTCGGACAATATGTTTCTTTAAGGTGGCTTTTATTTGATTGGAAAATATATCATATGTATAGACAAGTGTATAAAATACTTGTGTGCAGTTTAATAGTTACGTACTGAATGCCCATGTAACCATCACTCCGGTTAAGAAATAAGATCCCAGGTGTTTTCAATGCATTATCGCAGAAAGCAGGGAGCAGTTTCCTACCAGCCAGAGTCTAAATTTGCCTGTGGTTCCTTGATCAGAAATGAAAGTTTTCCCTCCTTATTTCTCATTTGACTTCTTAGCACCAAATTTGGAAAAGATCCTGAAGTAAAGAAGCACAAACAGCTTTCTTCCTAACCCCTAGACCCCAATTATTAACATAATAGTTCACAATACTCCCTCATGATGTATTTAAGGGGAAAATGGAATGTGTAATTAATGAAAATAAAGTATTTTAACCCTCTGCTGCTTCTTTGATAACTGTGATGTGCTCTCCCAGATTGTTGCTATTTTTAATAAAGCCCCATGTGAAAAAGTTTGGCAGGAAGGAGTAATAACGAAGCCTAAACAAAATGTGGTCTCTAACAAGACCCTCAAGTGCAGTGGCTCTAAATACGGAAGAGTGCATTCAGTGACGGATGTCTCATCTTTTGCAAAATGTCATACATTATCTCTGGGGCTTATCACCTGATGTAGTATTTTGCATTTAGGTAAAATCCTTCTTTCAACAAGTAGTTCCTGAGTACAATGCGGTACTAGGCACCATGAAGGGATGAACAAAAGTGGAAAAAACATAATCCCTGCCTTGAGGGGGGCTTACAAAACACTGGGGAAGATAAAGCAGCCACTAATGAGACAACTGAAAAGTACTTACAATCCGTAAACAATTGTCTGACAGTAAAGCACAGACTGAATGCAGAAACTCACGAATCTAAAAATGGCTGTATTTCAAAAGCAGCTTGAGAGGCGGTTGTTTTGAACTTTGAACACATTTTACCCACAGAAATGCTGTTCGATAAGTGTTGACTGGATTTATAAGTTTGCCCAAAGAAACCCATTTAATTCACAATATATAGACAATCTGTATATTTGCTATGGAAATATCATAGAAAGCAAAAGTGCTGTCATACTAACCGTTAGATAAAAATTAGAAAACAAAAACAATTATGAAATGGGTTTATACAATATATCAGGACATATTTTGAATGCTGATGCTTAACAGCATTTTTTTTATTTTTTTGAAGATTTTATTTATTTGGGAGAATGAGCAAGAGAGAGAGAGAGTACAAGCCAGGAGATGAGGCAGAGGGAGAGGGAGAAGCAGACACCCTGCTGAGCAGGGAGCCCATGCAGGAGTTCCACTAGATTCTTAACCCACTGAGCCACCCAGTCACCACAGGAAAGAGCATGTTTAATTAAAGTAGGTAGATGAAGACAGAGATTCCGAAAAGGATCAAAATCAAGAGCACTCATGGACTATGGGGTATCTCTATTTTAACTTCAAAACACATATTTTTCATTTGCCTTCACTCGTTCTGGTTTTTATTGAGAATCTTTACTGTGTCAGGCACTGTCCTAGGCACAAGAAATACATGGAGCTGACATTCTAGTGTTTGTGGGGTGGGGGTGGAGAAACACAATGGAGTCAAGAAGTGGAAAGTGTGATCCTGGGATCACAGCCCAGTTCCACATCGGCCCCAGGGAGCCTGCTTCTCCCTCTCTTCCTCCTCTTTACTCTTTCTCTCCCTCCCTCTCTCTCTCAAAAATAAATAAATAAAATATCTTATAAAAAAAGAAGTGGAAAAAAAAGAAGTGGAAAGTGCTTTTCTGCGATAGAGGTTTCGCAATCACCATGACTCTATGTTTAGGACCAGCATTAGTTGTATATCCATCACCCTACATGATCAGAGTTGGAATTTCCCTTTGTTCCCAAATGGAACTAAAAAAATAGAGGGGCAAAAATAGGGTACAGACATTTTCTGAGGTTTCTGATAACAACTGTAAGATGGGAAAGATTACGTGTAGGGAAAAAGTTAGCTCAGCTATGATGAATGAGAGGACAAAATGGGCATGATTGCTTTGAGAAGGAAGACATGTTACATCAGGCAGAAGTCACCAAGCCTAGCTGGCACTCACTGAGAGCTTGGGCACTATTAAAAACAAAAACAGGGCAGCCCAGGGCAGCCCTGGTGGGTCAGTGGTTTAGCGCTGCCATCAGCCCAGGGCCTGATCCTGGGGACCTGGGATGGAGTCCCACGTCAGCCTCCCTGCATGGAGCCTGCTTCTCCCTCTGCCTATGTCTCTGCCTCTCTCTCTCTCTCTCTCTCTGCCTCTCACGAATAAATAAATAAAATATTTAAAAAAAAACAAGAAATAACAAGCAGTGGCAAGGACAAGAACAACTGGTAACCCCCATGCACTGTGTGTGGGAAGGTAAACTGGTGCAGCCACCATGGAAGCAGTATGAAGGTTTCTCAAAAAATTAAAAATGGAGATACATGATCCAATAATTTACCCAAAGAAAGCTAAAACATCAATTTGAAAAGACATTTGCGGGATACCTGGGTGGCTCAGCGGTTGAGCCCCTGCCTTTGGCTCAGGGCGTGATCCTAGAGTCCTAGGATCAAGTCCTGGGATTGAGTCCCACGTCAGACTCCCTGCATGGAGCCTGCTTCTCCCTCTGCCTGTGTCTCTGCCTCTCTCTCTCTGTGTTTCTCATGAATAAATAAATTTTTTTTTAAAAAGACATTTGCATCCTTATATTTATTGCAGCATTATTTACAATAGCCAAGATATGAAAGCAGCCCAAGGGTCCATTAACAGATGAATGGATTAATAAGATGCAATCCATGTAATAGAATATTATGCAGCCATAAGAAGGGATGAGAGCCCGCCATTTGTGAAAACACAGATGGACCTAAAGGATAGTACCCTAAAGGATATAAGTCAGACAGAAAAAGACAAATGCCATGTAACTTCACTTTATGTGGAATCAAAAAAACCAATGAATAGACAAATAAGCTGAATCAGACTTATAAGTACAGAGAACAAACTGATGGTTGCTAGAGGGGAGGGGGTGTCGGATGGGCCAAATGGGGGAAAGGCAATGGGAGGTACAGGCTTCTAGTTGTGAAATGAAGTCATGGGAATCAAAGGTACAACACAGAGAATATAGTCAATGGCATTGTAATAGCATTGTGTGGTGATGGATGTTGGCCGCACTTGTGAGCACAGCATAATGTACAGAGCTTTGGAATCACTATGTTGTAGCCTGAAACGAATGTAACATTGTGTCAAATTTAAAAATTTTGAGGAGGAGGAAGCAGTCTGCACTGGCCATTTAAAGCTATATTAGACATTTCTCCTTTCCCCCCTTCCTCCTTTCCCCCTACCCCTCTTCTCTTCCTTTTCCTACCTTTATTCTTTCCGTGAGGCAAACAGGTATTGGCGATTTCCAGGCACCACACTAAGCATTAGGGATACAAAGCCATGGCCCGGTCCCTGTCCTAGCCTTGAAGGAGTTTATAGTCTCCAACAGTGTTCTAGCTCTGGGATTAGTGGTATCAGGGGTAGCCCTTTTAACTGCTTAAGAGCCTGAGTGTCACAAGCCTACCAATCAGAATGCACGTCAGTCAATGCTCTAGAATAGGGTCTTGGACATCTACTGCTGGGCCAGTAGCTAAGTTTGTAGTGGCTAGATATTGGAAATGTGGGAGGTCCTGAAAGAAGAGCTGAAGTAGCCAGGACAAATGGGTGAGTAAGAGCACTTGGGGAGGGGAGGTAGTTCTGGGGCAGAGGTGTGGTGAGGGGTAGCTACCTACCAAGCAGCAGAAAAGTATTAGTCATTGTAAGGGTGACTGTCACTTACCAATGATACGACTGTCTCAATACCAACTAAATCCTTAGCTCACCTCCATATCCAATGCTTAGGAAAATTAGGCACCAATTGTAGTGAGATAATGTGAGTGAGGGGAAGCTTTCCTGAATGACCCTTGAGCTTAGTCTTGAGGAAGGTGATGATTGGCATTCACAGGTAATTAGGAAGGGCAGGACATTTAGCCATGAGAGGTATCCTAACAGTGGAAATGGATAAATCATATACATAATGCCATAAAGAGAGCAACCTACCCGGTGGGGAGGGCAGTGAGAATGTACTATAACAGAATGGGGAGTAACTTAGGAAGAATGGGTTCTGTGCAGCCTGGGGATGAGAAAGAGGGTTGACTGTGATGTCAATCAGGAAGAGGAAATCTTTTAAGTTAGGAGTTCAGCTCCGATGGGCAGAGCAGAAAAGGGGAATGCTCTGTACATCCTTAAGCAAGGAACAGTGTGATGAAAGTGACATACAACAGAAAACACTCTGTTGACCATCTGGAGACTGAAAAAAAGGAGAAAGCCAGTTTAAGAGGCTGCTTCAGCAATGCTGGTAGAGTTGATTAGGGCCTGGACCAGGATGCTGACTATGGAAACAAAAGGAAGAGCTCCATCTGGCAGAGACTGCAGTCCCATGTGAGGAATGGAGAAAGAGGAATAAATGATGAGCATAATACAAATGACATCTTAAATAAGATAGAAGCAGGTGCACAAACATCCAAAAGAAAATGCATGGTCTCGAACACTAACCCTTTCCAAATGTCAGATTTCGCCATGTAACGGTGCTCTTTAATTTACAAAATCAAGAGTCCAACTTCGGAAACAAGGCAGTATGAGCCCATAATCTCATTGACACTCGTTACTGTAGGATGCCCATGAAGAATAGCATTAAGCAAAATGTTTTATTGTTCATTTATAGTTATGATTTTTAAAAGTACGGAGGGTAAAATCTTTGAAAGGGATGTGAAATCTACTAGATTTCATTGTTCTGATGTGTAGTTTACTTACTAAAAGTCATTTCCAAATGAGTTTTATCTTTCAAAGGCGGAGAGTAATGCTTGATTTTTAACTGAGTTAATTTTCAGTTGACTCCTAAGATAACAGGGAGGCTTTAGGAGCCTAATTAAACCATGCATTTGCTCTAATTACTTTAGCTGCCGAGTGCGAGGAAACAAAAGCAGCAAACAGACCTGTTCTGTGTGCAGCAGTCAGGCATTTGATGGTTGTTTGCTCCAGCAGAGTTTCTGAGTAGCACAGAAGTAACGAAGCTGAGGACTAAAGCCATCATATGCAAGTGGTGGCCGCAGCCACAAATCAGGGGGCAGCCCTTACCCCTGCATAGTATAGAAAGGATCATTCATTGTGCATGGTTTCATTTATGTCCAAACACAGAGAAAACAATCATCCCTAGCACCCGTTTTTAATAGCAAGGGCAGCCCTATATTTTTATCAACATAATTGGACATTAGCTCACAAAGACTATGGAGTTAATACTTAGAGAAAAATTTATATATTGGGCAAGAATAACAGTGCTTTTCTACTGGTTACTTTTTCCTCTTAGGCTTTCTCCTCTTGAACAATGCCCATATTTGATGCAACAGTTTAATTTTTAAGCTAAGTAAACCCACATTTCTATTATCCATTTTGATTTTAGCATAAGTGGAGTTTAGAATACTGATGATCATGTATGTGAGGGAAAAGGCTGATGAGTTTTTATTGTAGTGACTACTCAATTCACTCAAACAACTGCTTTCTGAAAACAGGATTCACAGGAAATTTCTTCTTAAGGCAAACCCCATTAAAGGCATATTTCTTCATTAGATAGAAAGTGTTTTAAAGGTACCTTGTCTGTGTTTCCCCATTTACCTTAGTATCTAGGTGTAAAATGCCAGCCAAAATGCTTGCATTTCTCCCTCCCTCAGCTAAACTGGAAAACAAGAAATATTAGCTGCTTTATTACATCTTACTCTGTTGTTTTAAAAATCTGTGTTTAAGAGTCTTGGTTCAGAATCCAGTCTTTACAGAAATTATACCTGGATATGAAAAACAATTTCTTTCTGGGGTAACATGTCATGAATATAAAAACAAAAACAACAGCAACAACAACAAAAAAGAGACAGGAATCTATAACCAAAAGGAGAGTAGAGCATTAAAGCAACCATCTGGTGAGTTCAAGCCAAATACAAAGTCTCTATTTTTTTCCTGAACCATCTAGATGTCTGTACCACCCCTCTGCTTTATTTTGCCTATGGAAACCTGACCTAAACTAAACAACTATCCTATATCATTAAGTTGTCCAGGAAGATGAAAGTTTAAATATATGTCAGACAAGCAGCAGCATCTGGTGCAATTCAGTAATGATGGTCTCTCCCAGAGAGCTTCAGTGTTGCAACAACTTTTAGAACTGAGGAGATCTGGTCGAGCTATGTAAAGAAAATAATGTTCTTCTAGCCACACATTCTCCCTGTTTACAAGTACTAATATTTGCTCCAACCTTCTCCCATTGTAGAAAACAAAGTAAAAATCCCTCCCCACACATCTCATTATATCTGTAACTCCATTTTGATGCAGCCAAGTAATATACTTTGGATACAAATCATCAGCATCGGTAACCTTTCACTGTTAATTGTTAAAGTTTTTTTTTTTTGTTCCATACTTCTTTTTTAACGTGTTTATTATTAGTCCTAGGGATTTCCCCCAGAGTAGAGAAAATGCTTGGCAAAGTATTGTTTACAAGGACCACATAAAATTTAACAAGTTTAGACACTCTCTTATAGTCTATTGATAAGAGAACAAACTTAGTTGTCTCTTTAAAAGACCATATAAGCTTAGATATATGAGATCGTTCAGAAGAAGAAATGATCATGGTGATATTTGTGTGTCAATCGCTCTCTCCCGTGCTGCACTACAAACTTCACTGTACCAAATTTACACACCTCTCAAAACAGGATAGACTCAAGTTAAAGGCAATGTTTTTCATTAATAGACTGGGGGAAAAAACTTGCAACAAATATGACAAAATTTTAATATCTTTATTATGTACACAAGTGGCACAAGATAAGGGAAAAAATGCTAAGAATCCAAGAGATAAAGCCAAGGGCACAAAAGACACTTTACAGAAAATAATCTATTGTCAGCAAATATATATAAAAGGTTTTTTTTATCTCGCCAGTAAACAAACATGCAAATTAAAAGACCAGTCAAATACCAGTTCACCCATCTTATCTGTGATTTTTAAAAAAATAAGAATGTCCAATTCTTCCAATCAGTATGGTGACATGGTAAACTGATATAATATTTTTGAAAAATAAAGCATCGCACATTCATACCTTTCACCCAGTAATTCTACTCCTTGGTTTCCACCCCAAGGGACTAATTTTAACCATTAAAAGAAAGCTATAGGAATAAGATGTTTGTTGTAGCATTATATATAATATTACAAAATAAAGCAACTTA
The DNA here is from genome assembly GCF_053574225.1 of Canis aureus. NCBI lineage: Eukaryota > Metazoa > Chordata > Mammalia > Carnivora > Canidae > Canis > Canis aureus. The sequence continues at coordinate 41,750,688 of NC_135649.1, forward strand.
AATGGCTCGTAGCAAAAGGATTATTAAGTACATTAATATACAGCTGCCTGGAATACATTGCAGCATTTATACATGATGTTTAGGCAGATCCATAATAATACAGGAAAATGTTACTTTGCAACATCAAGTGAAAAGAACAAGATACGAAATGATATACATTGTAAGCCTACTACTCTATGATAAAACTCTGTAAGAACATGAGGATCTAAAAATCGGTCATTTTCTGTATTTTTCAAATTTTACTCAGGATGCCATTTAATGTTTTTCAATACATTGTAAAATGTCATGTTTTTACTCACAGCACTTTCAAATGCATTGCCTTGTTTCCACATTTCTGTCTAAAGTAAAACCCTATGCTTGCAAAGTCTTATGAAACATCATCATAATACTCATCATAAATTATACTAAAATTATTAGTATAAATATTCAAATTATATAATTCATTATCATTTTGATTTTAAGTGTAGGAAATCTACATATGTGACCAGGCAGCTGAAACATGCAGGGAGCAGCTCCAGTTAGGGTTCTTTGAGCGTCCACACTCTCTGTCTCTGAGAGCCCCTTTCAGAAACCACCGCTGTTCCAAGCACCTGTGAATATGCTGTGCTTATAAGCCAGTGGCAGCAGAGGGGAATGTTCATGTTTCTAATATTTTGGAAACAACCAAAACCAATTTTTTTTCTCCCAAAGTGGGACCATCAAAACGGAGCCCTTCATCCACATATATTTACTCAGCTTGTAAGAGAGAACAAATTATTAAAAGGGCAGGGATAGGGTTTATTATTATGATGTATGCATTGTCTCCTTTACTATTAGGTTTTATAAATAATGCCTTTTGCAGCATCCACCGTCGGGGAAAGGTGAGCCAACATTCCATTCTTTAAGAGAGAAATATCATATGTCTCCCCCTATATTTGCCCCCAAATCCGTCTTCCCAATTGTGGTCACTCCTTTGACATTTTAATGTAATACCGACACATTTCCACACTTAGCAAGCTGAAATCCTACTAAAAGACAGAGAGAGACAAAGTCTGAGACGGAGGGGGGGTGGGGGAAGGGAAGGGGAGAGAGAGAGAAGGAAGAGACTTAAAGAGGTTGCACTTACACTCCAGCAGTTTTTCCAGAAACAAGGGAGGCAGTAGTTCTTATTTTTGTGATGTCAAACTGTAGACTGAAATTCAGCAAAAATCTTCTCTTGCCGCGAGGGATGTGAACTATATTCTAGGCTATGTATTCGGTGTGATCCTTTGTTCTAGGTACAAGCTTTTCTCTCTCTAAAGTTTTGCAGTCTCGCTCAAGGAAAGGGAAACAATATTATTTTGAAATTCCCTTAAAGGCGCCTTTCGGAGCATCCCTCACGGGAAGATACCACGACAGCCCATCTCTGGCGTAATTCAGTAAGAACCGAGTCCGAGTTTTCTCAACATGGCTGTGTACTTTTCAAGCCCCCAAATTCGTGCTTTTCGTAGACATCACTCAGCAAAGAGCCAGAAAATGCATCTCTAGCCACCCTGCGTTTGGTGGGGGACTTAGAAATGGGCTCTGATTAAAGGTCGTGTTCATTTTAAAGGCATGGCTGTCGTGCGGGTGCCTGAGAGTCGCGGGCTTTTGTCAGGGCTGAAGCGGGCTCGGGAGTGCATGCAGCATGGTGGGAGGCAGGTCTGAGGGCCCCGGTCGTTAACACGATTCCAGGGGGAGGGGGTGCCCACACTTTCTACCGAGACGTTCAGCTCCCGGCGCGCGGCGGGAGCTAGGGGACCCGCCTGTGACAGGAATAGAGAATTTCTGTGCGGGACAGGGAGGGAGGATATTAAAAAAAAAAAAAAAAAAAAGAGGGCGCCGGGCGCCGTCCCCAGGTCACCACGGCTCAGGGACCCGCACGAGTTTAGCACTACCATTAACAGCTCCTCGCAGAGGGTGGTTTACCGCCCGTGAGCGCGACAACCACACAGCGGAGCCCACTCCGGGACCCAAGCCCCGCCCCCTCGCCCCTCTGTACCCCTCCTGCCCCCCGCACTAATTAATTCACGGCTGACTCCGTTGCCGGACACTCCCATTGGCTCCCATCCCGCCCAATGAGAACCTCGCAACAGTTTCACCTGGCTCCCACTTCCTAAATAAACAAACTGTCCCACGGCTGGGCCAGCTCTCCACCCTGGCGCTTACCAGGACGGGCCGCGCTCCGCCCTCGCCACCACCCCTCGACCCCTCCAGCCAATAGAGCCCCAGCCGTGGCGCCCCCGTCCGGCCCCGATCGCAGGCAGCTCTCTCCTCCGCCCCTCCCCGCCTCCTCCCTCCCCCTCGTGCCTTCGTGGACTCGCGGTTAGGACCAGCGTGGCCAGAGCGCCCCGCCTCCTCGTGTCGGTCCTCCCGAGGCCCACAGGCCCGGAGGTTCACCGAGCGCCTAGGCCAGGGCCAGGGGCAGCGGCCGGGCGGGGGATCGCGGCGGCGAGGAGGCGGGCCCGCCGCCCCTTCCCCTGCACACCTTTAGCTGGCGGCCGCTCGCGCCCCTCCACAGCTCCGGTAGCTGGAGCCACAGTGGCCGCCGCGTGAGGCAGCGGTCACGTGTTGTTTTGCCCGCAGCCGCGCGCTTTGAGTGGAGTGGGCGGGGGCGGGGCCGAGGCGGGAGGGGCTGGGGCGGGCGGACAGGGGTAGACGGCCTCTTCCCCCAACCCTCCCTTCCCCGAGGCCCCCCCCCACCGCTCGCTCACCTTAAAACCATCGTGCATCACCATGGCGAGTTGCTCCTGCGCTCGCGACCAAGCGACCAGGAGGCTGAGCGCTGCAGCGGCGGCAACAGCGGCAGCTCTAGCTGTGGTGGCGACCACCCCACTTCTCCCCTTGGGCACCTCGACCGCACTCATTGGGACCGGGTCGTCTTGTCCGGGAGCCATGTGGCTCTCCACGGCCACTGGCTCCCGGTCAGACTCGGAGTCCGACGAGGAGGACCTCCCCGTCGGGGACGAAGTCTGCAAACGCGGCTACCTGCGGAAGCAGAAGCATGGGCACAGGCGCTACTTCGTGCTCAAACTCGAGACCGCCGACGCCCCGGCTCGGCTGGAATACTACGAAAATGCCAGGAAGTTCCGGCACAGTGTCCGCGCCGCGGCGGCTGCGGCTGCGGCGGCCGCCTCTGGCGCCGCGGTCCCCGCGCTCATCCCGCCGCGACGCGTGATCACCCTGTACCAGTGCTTCTCCGTGAGCCAGCGAGCCGATGCCAGGTACCGCCACCTCATCGCCCTCTTCACCCAGGACGAGTACTTCGCCATGGTGGCCGAGAACGAGTCGGAGCAGGAGAGCTGGTACTTGCTGCTCAGCCGCCTCATCCTCGAGAGCAAGCGCCGCCGCTGCGGCACGCCCGGCGCGCAGCCGGATGGAGAGCCGACCGCGCTGGCGGCTGCAGCGGCGGCGGAGCCACCCTTCTACAAAGATGTGTGGCAGGTAATAGTCAAGCCCAGGGGGCTGGGGCACCGAAAAGAGCTGAGCGGCGTGTTCCGGCTTTGTCTTACCGACGAGGAGGTGCTGTTCGTGAGGCTGAATACCGAGGTGGCCAGCGTGGTCGTCCAGCTCCTGAGCATCCGTCGCTGCGGGCACTCAGAGCAGTACTTCTTCTTGGAGGTCGGTAGGTCCACCGTCATTGGTCCCGGGGAGCTCTGGATGCAGGTCGATGACTGTGTAGTGGCCCAAAACATGCACGAGTTGTTTTTGGAGAAGATGAGAGCCCTGTGCGCAGACGAATACAGAGCCCGCTGCCGCAGCTACAGCATCAGCATCGGCGCCCACCTGTTAACCCTGCTGTCCACTAGGAGGCACCTGGACACGCTGCCGCGTGAGCCCGGTGGCTGGCTGAGAAGGTCCCGCTTTGAGCAGTTTTGCCACCTCAGGGGCATCGGGGACGGGGAAGACGAGATGCTCCTCGCCAGGCGCTACATGACACCCAGCGAACCTGTGCTCCCCTCCAGGCGAGGAAGACTGCACCTGCCCAGAGCGCGCCGCTCCAGGAGAGCGATTTCGGTTCCAGCCAGCCTTTGCCGCCGCCTCCCGCCCAGCCCGGTGCGTGTCCCGCATCCCGCCGAAGTCCCGAACGACAGAGCTTGCCTGTCTCCTGAAGCTTCTGGCTCTGGCAACTCTGGGGATGAAGGGAGTCCTCAGGGCCAAGAGGGACAGGAAGGAAACGGAGGTGACTACATGCCCATGAACAATTGGGGCTCGGGAAATGGCCGGGGCTCCGGAGGTGGCCAGGGCGCAAGTGGCCAAGGCTCCAGTAGCCAGAGTTCAGGGGGAAACCAGTGCTCAGGTGGGGGGCAGGGCTCTGGAGGTGGCCAGGACTCTAGCGGTGGCCAGGGCTCAGGGGGCCAGGGTATGGGAGGAAACCAACGTTCAGGAGCTGGCCAAGGCACTGCAGGTGGACACGGCTCTGGCGGCGGCCAGGGAGCGGGAGGTGGACACGGCTCAGGCGATGGGCAGGGACCGGGCGATGGCCACGGCTCCCGCCGTGGCAAGAACTCTGGAGGGGGCAAAGGCTCAGGAGGTGGGAAGACTTCCGATGGCAGTGGTGACCGTGGAAAATCTCTGAAGAAAAGATCCTACTTTGGCAAACTAACTCAAAGCAAGCAGCAGCAGATGCCACCACCTCCACCTCCTCCACCCCCACCCCCACCAGCGGGAGCAACTGGTGGTAAAGGGAAGTCTGGGGGAAGGTTCCGACTTTATTTTTGTGCCGACAGAGGAGCCCAGAAAGATCGCAAGGAGGCCAAAGAGGTCAAGGACAAGGCAGACAGCCCAGAAGGTGCAGCTCGGGGCCCCCTCAGAGCCAGGGCTTTTGATGAAGATGAGGATGACCCCTATGTGCCAATGAGGCCAGGGGTGGCTGCCCCTCTTGCAAGCTCTAGCGATTATATGCCAATGGCTCCCCAAAACTTCTCTGCTTCAAAACACCACTCTCGATCACCTTTTGAAGATTCAAGGGGGTACATGATGATGTTTCCTAGGATGAGCCCACCACCAGCCCCAAGTGCCCAGAAAGAGCCAGATCCCGAGAAGGAGGATGAGTCAAAGGACAATGACAGTGAGAGTGACTATATGTTTATGGCTCCTGGAGCCGGTGCAATTCCAAAAAACCCCAGAAATCCTCAGGGCGGCTCTTCCTCTAAAAGCTGGAGCTCCTACTTCTCTCTGCCAAATCCTTTTCAGGGCTCCCCATTGGGACGGAGTGACCACAGTGAGTATGTACCAATGTTACCTGGAAAATTCTTGGGAAATAGCCTGGACAAGGCACCCACGTCTAACTGGGGCCCCAAACATGCAGTTTCAAAGCCTCCAGTCGAGGGGTCATTCTCAAAGCCTAGGGATGGGGGGACATGCTGGAAGCCTTCAGATAATGGCCCCCCCAAGAACAAGGCCAAAAGACCCAACCGTCTCTCTTTTATTACAAAAGGAAATAAAATCAAGCCCAAATCACAGAAGCCCACACGTGCGCAGAGAGAAGCTGACAGCTCTAGTGTCTACGTCAACATTGACTTCACTAAAAGCGGGAGCAATATGCCAGCCCCCTTTATTCAAGGACTGCCCGGTTCATGGGGGATCATGGCTGGCCCCAGACCGTCAGCCTTTTCTCACTATGTGAACGTTGAGTTCGAAGTGCTATTTCCACACCCGGCACAAAACTTCTCGCATCTTTTCAGAGCTATTCCAGGTGCCAACCCCCTTTTCCTGGAAGGTGCTAGGTGGCCACTCGTGCCTCTTCCTCCCAGCGCCACAGGTGGCAGTGCCAGTGAGGAAGAGGGTGACTACATCGAAGTGATTTTCAACCCAGCAATGACACCGGCCGTGCCTTTCGGTGACAGCGCCATCCGCTATGACGCGGAAACAGGTCGAATCTATGTGGTTGACCCCTTTTCCGAGTGCTGTATGGACATTTCTCTCTCCCCCAGCCGCTGCTCCGAACCGCCACCTGTAGCCAGGCTGCTGCAGGAAGAACAACAGCTGGAGCGGAGGCGCCCGCAAGACCGTTCGCAGAGTTTCTTTCCGTCCGCCCGGGCGGCGGTCTCGGCTTTCCCCACCGACAGTCTCGAGAGAGACCTCCCCGCCTCCCTTGCCTCGGCCGCCGCCGCCGCCGCCGCCTCCGCCGCCGCGCCGGCCTTAGCTTTGGGCCGGGCGTTAGCCGCCGCCTCCGCCCTCGCCGCGGCCCCGGGCATCGGTGCAGCCGCCAGGGGCTTGGAGGCCGCTGCTGGGTTTGACTCCGCCTCCGTCCGCTGGTTCCAACCTGTTGCGGGCTCGGCAGCCGCCGCCGCCGCCGCGGTGCGGGGGACCCAAGCCGTGGCCGCTGGCTCGAACCCGAGAGCCCGGCACCCATCTGCAGACTTGGCTGGAGGTGAGAACTGGGCCACAGCGGCCGTCTCCCCGCCGCCGCCACCACCGCCGCCTCGCCGCCCGGTGCCGAGTCCCCCTGAGCAACAGGTTTCTGACAACGACGACGACGACGACGACGACGATACCTACGTGAGAATGGACTTTGCCAGACCTGACAACAAGAAGTCTGACTCTCCCCGCAGAGGTGGGTGGTCTGAGAATTCACTTCCCCGCGTTAATGGTCATTGCTTAACGAGTCGAAGGCTAGGGCATTAGGAAGAAGTGGGTTAACATTTCATTAACCGGTGCCTGTTTAGCATGAAAAGCACATTTTCAATTTTCACGTTATACCTTGTGATCTTTGCAGGAATTTAAGTTTTGATCCAATCATCAGTTTTTCTGGGGGCAGGGCGGGGGGGGGTGGGAAGCCATGACTATCATTTAAACAACGGTGAGGCTTTTTAGGATATATATATAGAGAGAGAGAGAGAGCATGGGATGCTTTCAGACCTCCTTCTCTAACACTTAATGACTTATGCAAACAAGACACCCTAGATTGGATCCCATCAACTCCTTTTCGAATCAACAGGTAAAAGCCACTTTGCTAGCAATGCCCATATTTTATTACAAGAATTTTGGTAAGAGCTCAGAATATTAAGCAGTGATAATCGACTGTAGCTTCTGGGGGAGGTAGACTTTCCTCTCAGCAAGTTACTTTTTAAAAAAGCAGTCATTGTTACTTTTTAAAAACTAGTCATGGTGATGCTAGTTTGCCCTGATTTCCCCCAGAAGATTCAATCTCTGTTGTTAGCCTGAAAGTCTGGAAGGGCACAGAATGTCAATAATCTGAAACAACAGGTGATTAAAAGAGACAGTGTTTGGCTCTGGAATGTGTTGTCCTGTTGATTTGTTTTGTTTTTACACAGGATACATTGCCAGAAACCTTGAGTGTCCGTTCCCTGTCACTAGTAGTGACAAGCAAGTCACCTTCACTGTGCCTCATTTTCTTCATGTATCTCGCCCCCCCCCCCCAAAAAAAAGGGAATGGTGACAACTTGATAATGGGTATGACTATTGCTTGAAAGGTTTAAAAAGCAATGAAAACTTCTAATTGGTGTGTCTTCTGGGAAATCCAGTAAAGCAAGATAATAAGGCTAGAGGACGACCTGACCCCAGGGGCAGCCTACCCTGGAACAGGGGAAGGTTCTTTTTTAAAGGGTTACTTGTCCAAAGGAAGCACTAAGGAAGAGTAGGAGCTGTCACACTTGAAAGGACAACTTTTGAGTAAATCTAACTGTGTACATTATGCAATGTTGATATCAGCGCATCTGCACACATTCTCAAGAAATGATTTCTGAAGCTGATGTCTCCATAGTCTGTGCCTTCCCTTGTGAGTAGAATGAGCTGCTTTCCCACTGAAGGAAAGGGATGGACCCCAGCAGTTTTCATTCCAGTAGGTCAGTTTAGTGGAGATTTTTGCTTTGCTTGCTTTGTGGAATGCCTTTGTGATTGGATCTCTGCCCACTGTGCTTGATCAGGCAGAACAAGTCGGGGACTGATCACAACAGTCACCTAACAAGCTCCCTGTTTAGTGCAGGTGTAGCCACCCTCCCCCACTCCCCCTGCTTTAGAAAACTTGCCATACAAAAACACACATTTGCAGCAAGGACGCATTAGAGAGGGATCATTAAGAAGACACAGGGCTACTTTGGCTTGCCAGAGGATTCAGTTCAGATCTCCTTTAAATTTTGACCTCCCTAACACACACACACACACACACACACACACACACACACACACAAATGAGATCACCACTACTGCCAGAGCCATGCACTCAAAATGTGTCATTCTGGTTTCAAGAATTTAATTCACAATCACCTTTTCAGGAACAGATCTGTTTTATTCTGTAAAAGGCATCTGAAAATTGGTCCCAAGCTATTGCTTGAACCCAATGGCTGAAGCTACAGCTTGTGATACTGATGGAAGTGTGCCAGAGCTGCCTATTTCCCTGTGGTTCTCTGGAAAGGACAAGTTTTCAGAGACATCTGCCTATACTTCTCCATACCCTTTGTTTAAACAGAGATTGCAATTAGCGAAATCTTGTTCCTGCAGCCAACCCTGACTTCCCAAGGATTATCTAGATCCAAGTATTATTTTAGCCTAGGTCACTGACTTAGAGATAACTTCAAATGCCTTTGTAGCTATTTTAGAGATTTCGTGTTTTCTAAATCTATTGCTCATTGAGGAAATTCCTGACTTTGTTGAGTAACTAGAGCAAGGAGGCTGTGTCTTACAGGAAGGTGCTTGGGTTAAAATAAGAGAATGGGCATGGAAGCATTGGGACCTGAGGGCACTTTACAAATATATTTTTATTTTGTGATTAGATTAACACTGGATCAAAGTTTCCACAGTTTAAACTGGTGATTTAGGTTCCTGCAAAAGTGATTGGTCCTGATGGTGACTCAGGCACATCATTTGTGGAGATCAGTATAAAAGGAAAGATATACAGAAAGAACATATTGCAGGAAATGACTTTGGTTTCCATTTTAATGGAAACTCATGTGGTAGAGTGTTGTCTGTGAAGTTCTGAGAATGGGTCAGATAATTCTGATAGGTTTGGGATTTTTGTTTCTTGTTGTTATTTTACTCTAAAGGTATAGAATAATTTTTTAACCCATTTCTGATCTCTCTTCATATTCATACCCATATTAAATATGAATGTATATATTTATCTCATATATATACATATATATGTCATGTTAGAGGAGAAAAAACTTTTCACAAAGGAACAAAGACATAGTCTTTATTGGGAGCTATGTATCTCAAAGGGTAGTTTTACTTGATGGCAAGCGCTTAGAACAGTGCCTGGCACCTAGTAAGTGTGGTACATGAATTATTAGATAAACATCATCGTTGTCACTGTTACTGTTTTTATTACTTGTAGAGGCACAAAATTCTATGTCTTTAAATCCCGCTTTTCCTGTTAGTGTTTACTTTCATTTAAAATGGTTTACGTGGTTGTTCAGGGTTGAGGTCTCTACAGTTGGGATCTGTTCATCACAAGTCACAGGAAGTGGGACAAGATAGCTTTATTCATGTAACACAAAATTAAGACACATTTTCATTTGCCTACAATTATATTGCACATGAGTAAGTACTTTGAAGCCATTTGTTCAAGACCATTAGAAATACCCAGAAATGTAACCTAGCCTTGACTTCTTAAATAAATTACATAATGTTCAAAGGGCAGAGTCCTCACATTTTAACAGCATGGGCTGTAAGCAGTTGCCTTTAGGAGGAGAATCTCCTTTTTTTTTTTTTTAACTTTTATTTTTTTAATTTATTTATTTATGAGACACACACACAGAGAGAGAGAGAGAGAGAAGCAGAGATACAGGCAGAGGGAGAAGCAGGCTCCATGTAGGGAGCCTGACGTGGGACTCGATCCCAGGACTCCAGGATCTGGCCCAGGGCTGAAAGCGGCGCTAAACCGCTGAGCCACCTGGGCTGCCCGAGAATCTCCTTTCTTATTTGGTTCTGACTCTTGACTCATGTTGCCTCTTTTACTGCTGCACCTGAGACAGAATTTGTAGTTTGAAGAATTCAGATTTTTCCACTCCAGAGATAGAAGGGTAAGAGCAACTCTAGAAGGGGTGAGAGAATCGATCAGGCAAATTAGTCATGTTAAGATAGCATTTGGTATTAGAAAGCAAAAATAAATAAATTAAATAAGTAAATAAATCCCTAGTAACTACCTTTGAAATGTTTGACACTGTTATTAACATGAAGGAGGTATAAGCATCTTTTCTTTTCAGTGTGCTACTGCCTAATCATCTTGCTATAAATTATAGGTGCTGAGAAGTAATTGCTTTTGTGGCATTGGACTTATTTACTATAAATTACTAGAATAAAATCTCCATACAGCAGAGATTTTTCAGTCACCATTGATGGGTCACTTATTTTAGGCAACATTTACCCCCACCCCCTGAAAAAAAAAAAACGGGACAGTCATTTGGAGTAGAGGTATGTGACCTATAACAATTAAAGGGGACTTTGCTCAATTAAAGTTAACTGAAGTCGTTGGCAGGGACTATGAGTTTACATTCATTCTAAGAGTGATGCTTCCAGGGTGAAAATTTCAGGCACTAGCAAACATCTTTAGACAAAGACTAGGACTTTAACACAGCAGAATATCACACGTGCATAAAGACATAAACAAGATCTCTTGCTTTCCTTTCCTCTCCCAGATTGCCAAAAATGAACCAGAATCCTCTACAGTCATCGGAAGGCAGCTGTTTGGGGGAACAAACTCAGGCTTCTTTAGAATGACACAAAAATCTTCATGTTAGGATAGATGAGAGTGACCAGTACATGGAGAAAACAATATTGTGTGTGATGTAAAAAAGAACGACTGTTGTTAACCTGTCAGCTTGTTGACTAAGGGAATGTTTAACAGTTGTATGCTGCCTTGTAATTTGCAAAACACATTCACATGGTGGGGAGGAGGATAGTAGGTACTGGAATTGAAGCTGCTGTTGAGAATTTTCCCATGGCCAAAGAGGTAAGTGACAGAGCTGAAAATCAAACCTTGTACATCTGATTTCGAGCCCAGTACTCCACCCAGCACATTACACTGTCCTTTCATCAGATGGTCAGTCTGTTTTTTCCTATTGATGAAAGATTATTATGTAGGCAAAGGTTGAAAAAATTACAAGTTTTCTTGAATTTAATAGTAGCATTTTTGGTGGTGGGGTGGTGGTGGGATGGTGGTGGGAGGTAGTAATTCATTCAGAGTGTTATAGCTGTGAACCATCTGCCAGAGCATGGGTAATTTTCATTGCATTGAACTGTTTGCCATAGCTCCTTGAATAAAAAAGAATTTGACCTGTGCTGGAATTGAATGTTTTAAATCTGCTTTGGGGAAGAGTGTGCTAATCTTTACCTCCTCAACAGAAATAGCCTGTGTAGCTATTTGGATCCCACGGAAACCCTGAAAGGAAAGGAAAGAGAGGGGGGTGCATTCACTAAACTCCCACTAATAGTCATGTCCTTAACTGAAGTCAGATATCTTTGGTTTTCCTAACAATCCATTGGCATTTGCCAGTTACCACCAGAAATCTCTTAATTTCATTTTTCCATTTGTACCAAATCTGATTTTCTAATCTAAACCGTCACAGTGGGCAAAGGAGGATAAGGCGAGGCAGGTGCAAGCAAAAGGATGGTAGAAATAGGTACTCTTCATTTGTTTAAAAAGCAAATTTGCTTTTGGCAGTCAGGCAGATAGATTTTAGAAGCCCTGAAAATCAAATCCTCGGGACTTAAAAATCCCTGTTTAAAATTAAATTCATTTTCTTAGCACCTTTTTAAAAAAATGCTTTAAGACATGTAAAAATAGCCCAGACATTTTATTGGCAGTATTGGAAAATAGCTTTTGTAAAATGCTTAATTAAAGCCTGCAGTATGTTTTGTCTAAGAGGTGCTGCCAGGCTCTTAGATAGTTAGGATCATTCACTGAAAAACATTGCTTGGTCCTGAGTGAGAAATGAGAAATTAAAAAGGATATCTTTTATAATAGCGAAATGAATACATTGCAATACATTCGGCTTTTAACACGACTATCAGCTTGCTAATTTTAAAGCTATTGATAACATTACCAAGATACTGTGCTTGCCATATGAACTTAAAACATATTCTCCAGCAATTCTGCCTTGGTTATTGGTCATGTAGCTACAGGTCTATTTCCATCTTCTTCTGGAAATGGAGGCTGAACTCTGGAGAAATAGGAATTTTTAAAGAGTTTTTCAAAGGTAGACATCTATCCTATTGAAGGTAACATTCTTTTTGAGGATACCTTGTAATTTCTTTTTTTAAAGATTTTGAGAGAGAGAGAGAACAGGAGCAGGGGAGGGGCAGAGGGAGAGGGAGAAGCAGGGAGCCCTATGTGGGGGCTTGAGATCAAGACCAGAGCGAAATGCAGAAGCTTAACCAACTGAGCCTTATCCCCCATCCCACCCCACCCCACCCCACCCCCGGCCCAGGCACCCCAAGAGGGTACCTTACAATTTCTGGTTAAGAACTTAATTCCTTTTAGAATTACTGGAAAACATGTACTTAAATACTTAGTGAAATGAGAAAGTTACTATTTTTTCACTTGCTTCATGACACCCCTTTCTCATGGGCTACGGGTGCATCGGTTGTACTGTGTGGGTCTTGCCCTCACGTGCCTTTTGTGCCTTTTGCCATATCTGTATCCCTAATTTTAGGAGACAGTATCATTTCCTGATCTCTCTCTGGCTGAAAAGGTGAGGACCCCTCTGGGATTCTTGCAGGGCCCACAGAGGACTCACTCCTCCCCTGGATGTTGCTTGTTCGGGCTTACTTACAGGAACAGCCTTCCTTGAAGGGCTCCTTGTTTTGCAGGTCCAAGGCTGTGCTGCCCACTCTGCTCTCACTTGTTGGCACAGAGGCAGCTGGGCCAGCGTTTAAAGCTATTTTCATGGTTGGATTGACCACAATATGTCTGATGCTGGCCAGACCTTCTGGATTTACTGAATATCCAATTCCCCCTAAATTGTAGTCACTTTAGCTAGTTTTCACACTTTCTATAATTTGCCTTTCTGTCATTACTAATTTTCTACTTGTAGACCTGAACCTTAGAGAGAATATCAATGAGGTCTATCTCTAAACCCATCTGGAAAATTATTCACACATGCACCCCCGGGGCATTGGAAGTCTAACCAGTAAATATGATTTTTAACTCCTGATTTTTCAAAATTGCACCTCCAGCCTCAAAGGCATACCAGCACTGCCCTTACCTTCAGAGCCCACCTGCTTCCCAGTTATCCCAGCCACTTGGGCTTAGGGGGACACCCTTCCTATTGCCGTGGTTTAGAAAGAGATTTTCCCCAGGGTCTTAAATGGAAGCTCCAAATATATCTGCCCATAGAAAAGAGGTTGTAAGTGATGGCTGGGTATAGGCAAAGCAGTTCTTCTGTTCCTTGAAGAACTGCATAGGTTAATATAGACATGTGCAGATGAACCTACAAACCTATCCACCATTTATTTATAATATGGCTTCTGTGGGATAATTTATTTTGAGTCTCAAACAATGAGCCTTGGAATATGTATGTCTCTTTTGTGAATTGGAGACCGCCTATATTAGAATTCTAGTAACTTGCATTCTTCAAGTCTGCAGTAACTAGGCAGCAAAGTGTGTGTTGGGAGGTAATAGAGAAGCTGACCTGAGATAAAAATCCCCAAATAGTTTGTATCCAGATAATCAAAACTAGAATGAACATGGATGCATGGTCCAGGGCCTGGAAGTGACTGGCAGGTGTGCAACGATCAAACTGTCCTTTGAGGAGATGAGAGGGTTACAAGTCTCATCACTTTCCCTTAGAGATTCTTTTGACTATTCTGTAACAAAACCATTGCCCCCATGGGGAGAAGCATTTGCTCTCCTAGTTTAGTAAGGAGACAATAGCCTGGTACGATTGGTGTTGCAAAGACTAGCAGCAGTTATTGCCAGTTTTTCACCCTTGAGGGATAACACTTAGCTTTTTTTTTTTTTTTAAATCAACTCCTAGAGAATCACCTTCCTGTATGCTCACAGCGCACAGAAAGGTGTGATGATCTGTTCTTATTGGGGAGGGAAAAAAAACTATATATAAGCCAGAGGCAACATTCAGCAAAAAAATATCATTGTATTATTGTACATTCATTTGGGGGGTATACGCCTCCATTTCTCTTAATTTCCTTTCATCTGTTTGCCTTGGACACTTTGCTTGGTGGCTCCTGTTTATGCAATCACCAGTTGATTGCAGGGATGGCATGTTGACTAATAAAGCAGAATGAGGAATTTCCTAAGAAGGTGACAAATGGTTTTTTGAGTTCTAGGAAAAATTGGGGTTGAAAAGATAAGTGAAGCAATGAGATCGGGGAGAGTGGAAAGAGAAAGAGAGAATAACTGGATATATTGTTATAGTTTTGGCTTTCTCTGGACAGAGGAACCATTGGTGCTTTGGACTTCAAACCTTAATAGAGGCATGTTTATGATTCGTATAAAGAGGTCTGGAATGCCCTGGAGGAACTGCTTTCTTGGCTTGCCTGACAAATTTCCAGGGATATTGAAGTCATGTGTGCTTTATTAGTATATTAAAGATTAATGTTCAGGTTTATAGCATTATACAAATTGAAACAGAAAAGTTTACTTCATTTGTTTTCAAGAAGAAAAAATAACACTTGCCAGGTTTGGGAGGGGCAGGAGTTGGAAAATGTTTTGACCCATTGGAGTCCAATGAGCTTTTCTCCCTTTCAGAGAAAAAAAAATACTTGAAGGCCATACCTCCCATTAAAAGGGTGGAACTAACTCATCATCAAAAAAGATCGTTGATTAATGAGAAAGTAAGACGATCCAATAAGGTAATCATTTGTAACCTGTCAGTATCGAGTGGCAATAACATATCGAAAACATGCCACATTATTAAAAACTTCACCGGTTCCCTTTCTGGTGGTAAAATGACATCAAAATGAACAAGAGACCAAAGGGGAAAAAATGAACTAGAGACGGAATGAAGATTTTCAGCCCTTTGATACTCATTTCGCAGTGCTTCTGGTGGAGTTTTAATCCTGAATTGCTTTCCTTTGCCACCCAGCAAGATTCAGAGTTCCTTCCTTCTGCTGTTCTTTGGAATGTGCTCAGGGAATGTAAACTCATTTTAATATTGGCCTAAGTAAAACAGGATTATAAAGGTAAATCTGTGGCTCAAGTTCCCATAATGCATTTCAAAAGCAAATTTAAATTATTTTGGGATTATCTTGTTTTGGATAGCATTATTCATTTCTACTAGCATAGTTAATCAGGAGTTGACAAATACATTTATGATGTAAACTTGAAGTCCCACCATTATTTTCTAGGTTTTAGTATGTTATCAAGCATTCATTCAGTGCTGGTGTAGGTGTTACCAGAGCATATGAAATACGATTCAATTTTTTAGTCGAGTCTTGTTTAAACAAGAGCAAAGAAGAACATAGAACAACTTAAATAGTAACAAATGCCCCTAATTTCGGGTTTAGTATAATTGTTGATGTGGTAGTCATATGAGGCTTAATGTGGATGTTTCTAGAAAAGATACGAAATGTGGCGCATTATAATGGTTAGTAAGAAATCCCCTTTAAGTAATGCAGTGTGGAATATAGGAACATGTTTTTATATTAAAACAAAGTTGCAGACTAAATTAGGTGAGATCCTTTCGAGCCTTAAATTTCTGTTCAGAGTATCTAGCTGATATTTATGCAAAATGCACTGATGCCCATTTTGCAGCAGATAATTGCATGCTTATGTGCACTCTCATGGGTAACTTACATAGATGCCTTTCGTCTTGTGTAAACTTGATAGATCCATGGAGCCTAAAATTTCCTAAACTCAGTGCTGACTGGAAAACTTAATATCTTAGGGTATTTTTAAAACACCTTTCAATGTGGGTAAACAGCCCTATATAATGAGTTATGAGAAATAGCTACAAGTAGGTGGAAGGGGTGATGGAGACATTTGATGCTTCATCCACCTGCAAGTTTGTTACATTTTTAAAACCTCTGCTGGAAGAATAAATAGTTATATTGTATACTGCTGCTTTAATACCAGACCTTGTACTCCCAAGCCTACCCTGGGGGATGCTTTCCTCCAGATTCTTTGAGATTGGTTGTAATAAAACAATGTATAATCCTTTGATGTGGCCTGATCTTAAAGGAACACTAACATCCCGTCATCAGTTTCCTAATCATTTATCCCCATCCATCCCCTCTCCAGTCTAGTGCCTTCTTCAATGTACCAGACCCCCTTGCTCTTGCCTCAGTCCGATTAGGCACCCTCTCAATAATCAGAAGGCCAAGAGAGTAATACCAGACCTGCTTTTTATTAGCCAGATGAGGATTTCCACCAGATCTCCTTTACAGATATGACTTTGCTCTTTTCGAAGAAATTCAGAGACCAAGCTTGGAGATTCTCACCAAGGCTACTCTTAAGTTCTTTGACTTGTGCCCCATAATCTGGTGAGGGCACAGTCAAGCATGCAGGCGAAGAAAAAAATTATCTTTGTCCGCCCAGTGCCCTTGGCTCACTTGCTGACCCCACGGGGAGGCAATAGAATAGGGCAGGCGCAAACAAAGTTGCCATCCACCAGAAATGTCATAGTGACAGCCTGAGGGCAAAAGGAGGACCGGTCCTTGCACTTTTGCGGGGGCTCGGAGCTAGTGTGCGTCAAAGGTGGCTGGCACAGTTGGGCATGTCCGCGCCAAGCCAGTCTCCTCCATGCAGCTCTCCAAAACCACCAGTTTGATTTTGTTTCATTTTAGAACGGGGCGGGGTGGGGGTGGGGGTGGGGGAAGCACTTTGCACTTTAATTCCGAAAGTAACTTTTTGTTTTGTCATCTTTTTTCCCCTCAGAGTGATTACATTGCCACAAAAAAACACATTTTAGAAGAAAAATGATGAGTTTCATCTTTGTCTACTCCAGATCTGCCGAAAAGAAAGAAAATTCACAGGCTTCTGAATAGAAAACAGCCTGAATTTCTAAAAGCCGACAAATGGATGCTGGCAGGTGAATGATCCTAACACTGATCATTCGTACTGCTGCCTTATGGATCAAGTAATTTTGAACCAAGAAATTCACACTATACTTTGTTTTTATTTTCTGCTTTCCTCTCCCCCAACCCGGCAAGTCTCTTTGAAAGGAAACAAACACTATAAAAGGAAGCCTCTCATAACTCTTTCCTTTCCCTTTTTTTAAAAAAAGTTACTTACATATGTGTAAATGTGGCCAACACCAGTTTTACCAACATATGATACTTAGATTTAGTTTCGAAGCTGAAAACCCTTTAAACAGGAGCAGAAAAAGAAAGAAGTTATGTTCATGAGAACATAGGTATGATCTGGAATCTTTCTTCTGAGTAGTACATACATAAAACATTTCTTGATCAAGGAGTTAAATGTTAACTGGACTGATACCTTGATGGGACATATTCAATATCTTAAAAAGACAGGACCAAAGGGCAGATTGTCTCAGTTTTTGCTCATTAACAAAACTATAACATTCTGTCCGCATTAAATGTCAACTGAACTTATATCTTGAATGAACATTTTCAACTCTTTAAAAAAGGCAGAACCAGGGAACAGATTATCTGCTCACACATAATACTGCAATGTTCTGCCTGCAAATCAATTGAGCATTTCCAAAACCATTTTTTTTTTATTTTTGAAACCTACATTTTTCACCTTAAAGAAGCAAAGTTATTCCAAGCTTCCTCACAAAGCCTGTCTCTGCCTCTCTGGGCCTCCCCCTCCCCCTCTGCCCCGCCCCGAGTGACCTCCCCTCCCCCCCCATTCTTCCCCTATCGCTGGCTCTCTGCTGGACCCATATTTTCCCTCCTATGCCCAGGGCTCCTATAAAGAAATCAGTTTCCCATATTCAAGAAATTAGTGTATATGCATCAATCAATATTCGGAGTAAAACAAGCCAAAAAGAACCTCTTATAAGGTCTTGTTTTCCTTTGGATAATGAGCCTCTATAAGATGTGTCAAATTTTTTTTTAAAAAATCAGAGCAAGCTTCCTCCTCCTGTTTTTGCTTGCCTCTGATGGAAACTGAATTAAGATTTTAGGAACCTGGACCTTTGAGAACATGACAATAACAGGTGGTGATCACAGAAGATAGGTACAAAGGTCTTGAAGCTTGCTTAGAGCTTTGTTACGTGGTGGCACACAACTCACCACTTGTGCCGTCACTGGCAAACCTCACCATATCACAGATGGGTGTGAGTGTCCATATAGTTGTGCAAGTGCTAGTGTGTGCGCGTGCACACATGCGTGTGGATGCACACCTTCGTGTACCTGTGTACATGTGATTGTAGGTGTACCTGTTGTCTGTAACTCTGTTAACAAAAAAAACAAATCGCTTCGCATTTAATGTGCCACTTTGCAGTAGTGTAATATTGACCTGAAGTTCTTTGCTACTCGATTTTGACATCTTTGAGTGTGTACTCCTATCTTCAAGCCGGCTTCTAGTACATGTGGCTACATTAACTTTTTTGCAGAACCGAGTTGACTTTTGTTGTTTTTCCTTGCCTACCAACCAGAGGGATGGAGGGGGCTCTTTTTTTCCCTTGAGAATGGCGCTGAGGAGAGGATGGAGCTGCAGTCCCCAGTCGATGAAGGAGTGCCTGGGGACTGCAAGAGCAGTGAGTTTCGTCAGTTCCTTTCAGACTCTTCTCTTTTCCCCACCTAACTGAATAATTCAGTGTGGCTTTTGTCCATTATGGTAACAGTGCACTCTCTACATAGGCAGCCTTTCTGCAAGCCTTCTGTCACCATTTTTATTTTCAAGTAAGTTTTAAGTCACAATCGTTCAGAATTGTGGGAAGAAAAGATGATTTGGGGGAAAATGCTATATTGCTTTTATTTGTATATTAGGTTCAGGGGCTGCCAGCAGACAGGGTACAGCACAGATGTTAACACTTGCTGAATAAATAAATGGGAAACCTCATACACAACAGTACACACAAGTAGTCACAGGTACAAATAGTCACAGGTACAGCATAACAAATATGCAGTTTCTTTGACACTACTTCTTAGTTTACAGACACAACTAATTTATTCAGTATTGTGCTGGAAGAATCCTTTTGGAATATGTGTACCAACATATCACGTACCTTCCAGCTGCCAGATTATGCTGCTGTTCAGGAAAAACAGTGATGGAACGATTTGTGTGTGTGTGTGTGTGTGAGAGAGAGAGTGACCTCTACATTTAATTTAGTATCAGACAAAGTCACTTGGTCAGTAAAAACTAAAACTTGACAGTTGCAGTGGCTCATTACATTTGCTGTTTCTGCTTTAAGATCTGCTTTTGAGTTGCTCTGGCTTTGTCTTCCGTTGTAAATACTCTTAGACTCTCATTTCCTTGTAAACATCTCATTTGCAGTTTTGGGAGACAAACTTGCAACTTTGTATAGTGTTTGTATATATATATACAGATATATCTGACTTGCCCTTCCATAGAGCTACTCGCAATAAATGTGTCCATGAAAGTTATGTGTGGAGACTCATTTTTCTTAATAGCGTCATCCCTACTCCATTTTAAGTGTATTTTTTTGTTCTGTGGCAGCACTGGCTGCATTTTTCAGGAAAAGTCATTGGAATAACTTTGGGTTTGGGCAAAAGTTATTAAGCTTAGAAAGTTTAGAAACAAAATGAGGCTTTCCAATGGTGTTAATACATTAACTCTTGATTCTCCAAATCTGGTGGTGGAATTAGTGTACAACTTATCAGAGTTTTCATGCTGACCATGATGTATGAATTATATACTGAATCGACTACTCAGTGAGGTGAGGTAATGATTTACAGTTTTCTTTTGTCCCCTTCCTTTGCCACTTACTCTTGCCCTTTCATCGACTCTTTTTATTTACAGTTGACCCTTAAACAACACAGGGCCCCAACACTCTGCACCGTCTAAAATCCACATATGACTTCTGACTTCCAGAAAGCTAACAGCTAATAGCCTACTGTTGACCGGAAGCCTCCCTGATGACATAAACAGTCCATTAACACATATTTTGTATGTTATATGTATTATATACTGTATCCCTAGAAAAGAAAATATTATTAAGAAACTCATAAAGAAGAGAAAACACATTTATGGTACTGTGGTGTACTTATTTTTAAAAAGAATCTGTGTTAAAAAAAAAAGAATCTGTATAACTGGACCTGCCCAGTTCAGGCCTATTTTTCAAGGGTCAAATATACCTATTTTTAACCACGAGGAAGGCAAATGTGAGTATAAAGAAAATACACCAATGAACAGAAAACATTTTTGCACAAATGGAATAGACAAGTATGGGTGGATCGAATATCAAGAACATATTAGTAAATTGTTGGCCTTATCAGAAACCAAAGATTTAAAGGAACACTAGAAAAAAATAATTGCCTTCCTTGATTGTTTCCTTTACCAAATTGCCCTTGCCACACAGAAGGGTGGTGAAAGTTAGTAAGACTTTGGGACCAACACTTGACCAAGGATCAATGGGCATTGGAGGAGGGATCTGTGGAGTCAGATGGGGAACTGAGTAGGGAGTCAGTTCCCACATTATGTGCATAATCCACAAGCTATATTGTACATTTGCAGACAATTTAGTTCATTGTACAACTTGACCGTACCGATATTCCAGAGTTGTGTTT
Source organism: Canis aureus (assembly GCF_053574225.1). NCBI lineage: Eukaryota > Metazoa > Chordata > Mammalia > Carnivora > Canidae > Canis > Canis aureus. Next base: position 41,771,265 of record NC_135649.1, read on the forward strand.
AAGAATACCACAACAGGAGGGTGTAATTAGACTGCCTTTATCATAAGAAAGTGTCCACAACAGAGACCATCTTTTTTTATATAAAGATTTTTATTTATGTATTTATTTATTCATGAGAGACACACAGAGAGAGGCAGAGACATAGAGAGAGAAGCAGGCTCCATGCAGGGAGCCCCACATGGGACTCAATCCTGGGACTCCAGGACCACGCCCTGGGCCGAAGGCAGGCACTAAACCACTGAGCCATCCAGGGATCCCCAAGACCATCTTTAAAAACAATTTATAGGGGCGCCTGGGTGGCTCAGTGGGTTAACCACCTGCCTTTGGCTCAGGACGTGATCCCGGGCTCCCTGCTCAGTGGGGAGTCAGCTTCTCCCTCTCTCTCTGCACCTCCTGCTCCCCTCCCCTCCACTTATGCTTTCTCTCTCTCAAATAAATATATAAAATCTTTTAAAAATACATAAAAAACTATATATTAGGGCATCTGGGTGGCTTAGTTTGTTGACCATCAGACTCTTGGTTTCAGCTCAGGTCATGATCTCATGCATGTGAGCTCAAGCCCCACCCCCATGACAATCATCAGGCTACTGCTCAATAGGGAGTCTGCTCTAAGATTCTCTCCCTCTGCCCCTCCCCCACTCACACATGTGCATGTGTGCACATTCTTTCTCTCAAATAAAGGATAAATCTAAAAACACCAATTTTATATATATTCATTTCCACATTTTAATGTCACAGATTATATATGAACTCTAACACTAGTTCTCACTTTAGGAGAGGCAATCTTTATTTGTCAGGACACAGCCAGAATGTATTTTATTAATCCCAAACAGTCCCTCAAAGACATGGACACATCTGTGCTTACCAAGAGTACATGATCTTTGTATACTTGTTTGGTGATTCACATCTTAATGAGACTTGAATTCCTCGAACAGTAGGCATAGTTAGTGTGGCTGCTTTAACAATAAGCAGAACTCATTATCTGGAAAGATCTACATTGTAAAGTGTCTGAACAGAACTTCAGCTGCTCCACTTCCCTGGTCTCATACATAGTACCCCCATGCTCACTATAGAATGTGAAGTGGTATGTTTCTTTAAAGCATAAAATCTATCCAGAAGACTTATCAGGTAAAACATGCCTAAGTATACACTAGTTAAGCACCTCCAGTGACTGCTTAGAAAAATATTACTAGGTGCTAATTGGAACCAAAAGGCATCTTGAAAACACACCTAAATGCTTTTTTTTAATGTTTTGAAAACAAAACTGCCCAAAGGCAGAACCTGGAAAATATGAGTACGAGAATTTGGTAAACCAGAGCAGAACCCCTAATTTATAAAATGTGCAAAATAGAAATTATGCAAAATCAGTGCACAAAATGAGGTTGAACTGTATTCTGTTTGAGAAAAACCAATTCATTTTTCTTCCAAGACATGCATGTTAATGGGCGCTGGTTTTCAGGCAGCTACCTTAAGTCCCATTTTGCTGCTTAAGTGTACTTCGGAGATAAGAAATGCAACTGAGCTGTACAAAATGAGACAACTTTCCTCCTGTCTCTTGTGCATGATAAATGCTAAAGCAATTAGGAACCACTGTTGCATGTTACATTGGAATTTGTCAGTAACATCAGTGGTGTGCTATATAAATGGAGGAAACTTATTTATAATAAAGTCCCAAGAACCTACAGAGGAGAACACTGGTTTAACTTACTATTAAAACATTTGGGTCCATAGAACTGAACTAGAAGCAATCCCCTCCTTGATTTTTCAATCTCAGAATATCCATTACAGTGTCTTCTATTTGGCAATAATCTGAATTAGCATTTTGATAACAAAAGGAGCAATGAAATATTGCAATGGAAAGCAGGTTCTTAAATGTCTACAGAAAAATGTGAGACTTACAGTTCATTCTGTAACTCCAAGAAGCTTTTCAACATCTTTGCACTTTTCTGCATCATTTTCAGGGAATTAAATACATGTAGGCCTATATTAGTGCTCATATTTTTGTTACTATTTCTTTTAACTTTCTCCAAAGCAGTTTAGGAATCATCTACCTGACCTTGCTTTTTTTATTCATTTTTTTCTTCTTTCTGTGAGTTAGGATTATGCTCATTCTAGGAAGATGGGCAATATTAGTGGTGGTGCTTAGATGGCGCTGGGAATTTAGTTAAATATATCACATGAGTTACACAGTAGTAATAACAACCCATGCAAGATGTAGATACTGCAAAAAACCTCTTTTGCAAGACTACCATGTCTTTTTATGAGGCTGTAAGAGTGCTACTTGGTGAATATTGGAGTTGTCAGGGTTTCTCATCTGGTTCCATAGCACCTTAGAAAACTATAGTTGACTCTTGGTTGGTATAGAGTTGACATTCTGGAATTGGGCTTAGAACTACAAGGGATCTTAGACATGGTGTAGATCAAGCCCTACCACGCTTCAAACTATTCATCTATTCACCCACTGCTCCTCTTGGAGAAATTATTTTAATCACCCTTCCTTGCTATTAAAGTGCTGATAAGGAGTCTGGTAGGAAGATAGGATAAAATGATTGGAAATATTTCTTCCTAGTCTAGAGTTTATGACCCATGATACTCCATGGAAAAATGAGAGTTTGCCACATGGGATTTGAAAAGAGGATCTTCTCTTCTCCCTCCATGTCCCACTCCACCAAGAAATTCTTATTAGGGGATCCCTGGGTGGCTCAGCAGTTTAGCACCTGCCTTCAGCCCAGAGCATGATCCTGGAGTCCCGATATCAAGTCCCACATAGGGCTCCCTGCATGGAGCCTACTTCTCCCTCTGCCTGTGTCTCTGTGTCTCTCTTTCATGAATCAATAAATAAAGTATTTTTTTAAAAAAAAGAAATTCTCATTACACCAATGGTGCTCATGATATTTTGCTTTGTGGATCTAGAAATTTAAACCAATTTTCTACTTTCCCCACTTATGATAAATTTATACTTTATCTTGCCAGAATTAATGAGAAAAAAATCTTATCCGAAAGTCCAATTTCTAAATCACAACTGAGACGAAAGACCAACTTATCCCAACACAAATGGCCATATTACAAAAGACATATCAGAAGACCCTACATTGAAAGCCTTATGTACCACATAGTAAACAAAATCCTCTAGAATGATTTTGATGTACTATTATAGTGAATATATACCTGGAGCTGGCACCAAATCATTATTACAAATGAGATATAAGACTTCCACTTTTGGCCAAGATAGACCAGATTTATTCTCCCATCTGAAAAAAAAAACCCCACAAAATAACGACCCTTCAAAATATGAAACAAGGGTTTTCAAGACACCAAACATTTACTACCCTGAGTACAATTTCAGGCCACGGTGCAGGCTGGGAAATCTAAGCCAATCCCCTGAATGAAAGAAATGGACCTCTAGGTACAAGGAGGCCGAGATAGCTAGAATTCATGAGCTGTAATCCCATAGAGGAAGGATCTTCACAGAGAACTCTAGAGATGTAGAGAGGGTCCTCCCTGAGCATTCAGCAGAATACTGATCACACCAAACCTAGGAGGGAATTATCAGAGGCCATTGAAAAAACCACCTGAAAGGATTAGAGGTAACAGTGCTTGGTACTTAAACACAGGTGCAAAAGTAGGACATGTTCCTATCATCCAGAATGAAAAACCTCAAGATTTATGGGATACTGGATAGAATACTCAGAAGGATCTTGCCTCAGTATTGGGGAAAATAAGTCCTAAACTGAGCAATACTCAGACTTACCTAAGGAATCTTACAAACAAGATTTGAAAGGAACAGCTTTTGAATAATTCAACTGTGTTCTAGGATAAAAAAAACTAAAGAATGTTTATAAGATTACAAAATATCCAACATTCAACAAGCTATAATCACAATATCTGGAACCAAATAAAAAATTAGTAGGCATGCAAAAAAAAAAAAAAACAGAAATATGACCCATAATGAAGAGTAAAATTAATGGGAATCTATCCAGAAGTAACTCAGATGATACAATTAGTAGACATGGCCATTAAATAGTTTTTATAACTTATATTAAAAAGTTAATTAGAGAAAGGGAATATATATAAATGACACAAATGGAACTGCTAAACATTAAAATAATAATTTTGGAGATGAAAAAGCACACTGGATAGGATGAATGGCAAATAAGATATTGTAGAAGAAAAGATTGTTCAACTTGAAGTCATAGCAATAAAGCCAATTCAAAATAAGACAAGGAAGAGAAGTAACAAAAAAATTAACAGGGTATTAGTGAACTGTGGGACAATTTCAAATGTGTTACTATACGTGAGTTAAGTCCATGCAGGGATGGTGGTGGAAGGCGAAGATCAGAAAAATACTTTAAATAATAAGGGACAGGGCAGCCCGGGTGGCTCAGTGGTTTAGCACTGCCTTTGGCCCAGGGTGCGATCCTGGAGCCCCAGGATCGAGTCCCACGTCGGGCTCCCTGCATGGAGCCTGCTTCTCCCTCTGCCTGTGTCTCTACCTCTCTCTCTGTTTCTCATGAATAAGTAAATAAAATATTTGAAAACAAAAAAAAGTAAATAATAAGGGACAAATTTTTTTTCAAATTTGGTGAAAACTATAAATCCACAGGTCCAAGAGCCTTAATAGATATAAAACCCAAGAAACACAAAGAAACTACACCAAAACACATCGTGATCACATTATATGTCAAGGAACAAAGATGACAGCAGCTTTCTCATTAGAAATCCTGCAAGTGAGAAACATTTGAGCAACATCTTTACAGTTCTGATAGTATTTTTAAAAAGTCTATGCAGAATTCTAATCCCAGTGAAAACAGCTGTCAAAATCCATGGTGAGGGATTTCTGGGTGGCTCAGTGTTTGAGAGTCTGCCTTTGGCTCAGGTCATGATCCTGGGGTCCCAGGATCGAGTTCTGCATCAGGCTCCCTGCATGAAGCCTGCTTCTCCCTCTGCCTATGACTCTGCCTCTCATTCTGTGTCTCTCATGAATAAATACATAAAATCTTGTTTTTAAAAATCCCATGGTGAAATAAGACTTTTTCAGATATATAACAACTGAAGGAATTTGGTGCCAGCAGACTGCTCTTTAAAGAAAGGAAGTTTCTAAAAAAAATAAAATAAAATAAAGAAAGGAAGTTTCTAGTGCTTGGAAAATTAAAGATTGAAATAGAGATCTACACAGAAGAATGAAGGAATTAAAAAGGAAACTATATGAGTAAATGTATAAACTATTTTTCTTATTATTTATATGTCTTTAAAGGACACTTGAGGACATCAGTGGGAACATCAGGACCTCTGAAAATTCTTTCCCCTAAAAAAACCGAAGACAAGACTAACAAAAATGGTCAGAATCAACTTTTTAGAATTCTGGAAGTTAACCAAAGACTTGCAGCAATCTAGGAACTATTGACTCAAGAACAAAACAAAACAAAACCAACAAAAACCAATTGAATCTTGGTAAGAAAACTGACCTTTGTGGTGTTTTAGCTTGCCCTATTCCTACCTTTCCATGCCCAGTTCTGCGGTAGCCTGGAATACTAATAGCCCTCAATCACTGAAAACCAACCACTTGGTAGCCACTGGAGTGGGCAGAAAAGGGTAGGAGCTCCTTTAAAGCTTCCTTCGCAAATGACTGCTCTTATCGATCTGTTTGGTGGTTCCTGGGATTAACACGTTTTCAAAGCTTGTCTATATTTGACCTAACACAGAGGTGTACCAGTGCCAACAAACTTTTCCCTGGGGGCATTTGTTAAAACCAATCCGTATCAGTTGTTTAATATTGCAACTGCCTCAAACTGTAGATAACAGTTGAGATAAACAATAAGCTTACTAAAAATCTTAAAATGAAAATCTGGAAGATGTGATGTCCATAGGCTTTAAAAAGCCCTTGGAATGTTTTTGTGGACCTAGAAGGAAACGAACAGGTATAGTGATGTGAGCATGCTCAAGGCTGTGCACATGCTCATGAAAGACCTAGAAGACTCAAAGTTCTCACTGCTGCCTGATTGGGAGGATTCTAGACAAGAAGCAAGAGAAGGCTAAGAGGTGGTTGTGAACTGCCTGGCTAAGAGTTGAAGCTGTACCCCAGTGAGCTCATAGAGCCACTCGGCGATGACTGGGAGATTACTGGCATTCAAGAAAATCTCTGTAAAGTAATTATCTGGACACTAAGTGAGGAGAGACTTTAGGGGCCACACATGATAAAAAATACAAATTTTTATAAATTTAGTACTGTAACATCATTAAACAAACAAATAAACAACAACAAAACCTTTAAAGGAGCATTTGATATGCAAAGCCCTCACATTATTAAATTTCCAATTTTCAAGAAAAAAATTATGAGACATACAAAGAAGCAAAAAAGTATGGCCTATATAAAGGAAAAGAAGTAGTCAACAGTAACAGTTCCTTGAGGAAGACTTGACTTTGGACTTAGGTAGACAGGTACTTTAAATCAGCAATTTCTGTTTTCTTAAAGGTAAAGGAAACCATGAGAATTATGCCTCATTAAAGAGTGAATGTTAGGGATCCCTGGGTGGCGCAGCGGTTTAGCGCCTGCCTTTGGCCCAGGGCGCGATCCTGGAGACCCGGGATCGAATCCCACGTCGGGCTCCGGTGCATGGAGCCTGCTTCTCCCTCTGCCTGTGTCTCTGCCTCTCTCTCTCTCTCTCTCTCTCCCTCCCTCTCTGTCGATCATAAATAAATAAAATATTTTAAAAAAAAAAGAGTGAATGTTAATACAGAGATATAAAATATTTTAAAAAGAACCAATATGTGTGCTCCCTTTGGCAGTGCGTATACTAAAATTAGAATGATACAGAGAAGATTAGCATGGCCCCTGTGCAAGGATGACAAGCAAATTCATGAGGCATTCCATGTTTTTAACTGGAATTTAAATAAAAACTGGGTGTCATGCTATATGTTGGCAAATTGAACTCCAATAAAAAAAAATTAGGAGGATCCCTGGGTGGCTCAGCAGTTTGGCGCCTGCCTTTGGCCCAGGGCGCGATCCTGGAGTCCTGGGATCGAGTCCTGCATCGGGCTCCAGGCATGGAGCCTGCTTCTCCCTCTGCCTGTGTCTCTGCCTCTCTCTCTCTCTCTCTCTCTCTCTCTCTCTCTCTGTGTGTGTCTCTATGAATAAATAAAGTCTTTAAAAAAGAACTAGGAGAAAAAGAAGAAAAAAGTACAGAAATACTTTCAAAAAAGGAAGAAGAGCCAATAAGAATTACTGCAGTTAAAAATGTAGAAAAACTGAAATGAAAAATTCACTAGTGGGGCTCAACAATTCATCTGAACTGGCAGAAGAAAGAAACAGCACACTCGAAGATTAGTCAAATCAGATTATCCAGTCTGCGGAATAGAAAGAAAAAAGAATGAAGAAAAATGAACAGAGCCATCTGAGAACTATGGAACATGGTCAAGTGAACCAATATACATAGTAACAGGAGTCTCACTGGGAAAAGTGAGAGACAAAAGGGCAGAAAGAATATTCCAAGAAATGGTAACAAAAGGTATCAAAATGTGATGAAATACATTTCTCTGCACATCTAACGAGTTCAATGAACTCCAAATAGAAATAGCTCAAAGAGGGATCCCTGGGTGGCGCAGCGGTTTGGCGCCTGCCTTTGGCCCAGGGCGCGATCCTGGAGACCCGGGATCGAATCCCACGTCGGGCTCCCGGTGCATGGAGCCTGCTTCTCCCTCTGCCTGTGTCTCTGCGCCTCTCTCTCTCTCTCTCTGTGTAACTATCATAAATAAATAAAAATTTAAAAAAATGTTTAAAAAAAAAAAAGAAATAGCTCAAAGAGAATCTCACCAAGATACATGAGAATCAAACTGTCCAAAGTCAAAGACAAAGAGTCTTCAAAGCAGCAAGGCAGAAGAAATTCATCCGGTACAAGGGATCCTTTATAATATTACTAGCCAATTTCCCATCAGAAAACAATGAAGCTAGAATTACTGGAACAATATATTCAAAGTGCTAAAAGAAAAAAAAAACTATCAACAAAGTATCCTATTCTCGTAGAGCTATCCTTCAAAAATGAATGAGAAAATATGACATCACCAGACCAACTGAGGTGATTCATCATATAGAAATATAAGAAATATATATATAATATAAGAAATATTAAAAGGAGTACTTTCAGCTGAAATGAAAGGACACTGGACAGTAACTTAAATCCACATGAAAAAATAAAGAATATTAGTATAGGTAACTGTATAGGTAAATACAAAAAAGAATACATAGGTATATTTTATTTCTAACTCTTTTTCCTCCTAATTTAAAGTTAGTTATAGTTACATAATGCAATAATTATAAATCCATGTTGATGGGCATGCAATACATAAAGATGTAATTTATATTGCAATAAAAGCACAAAGATGGACAGACAATGGAGCTATGTGGGAGCAAACTTTTTGTATACTATTGAAATTGAGTGGCCATTTATCTGAACTGGATTGTCATAAATTAAGATGTTTAATTGTAAACCACACAGCAAACAAGAAGAAAATAACTCCAAATAAATATAATCTTTAAAATGACGAGGGAATGGGGATCCCTGGGTGGCGCAGCGGTTTGGCGCCTGCCTTTGGCCCAGGGCGCGATCTTGGAGACCCGGGATCGAATCCCACAATGGACTCCTGGTGCATGGAGCCTGCTTCTCCCTCTGCCTGTGTCTCTGCCTCTCTCTCTCTCTCTCTCTCTCTCTCTCTCTCTGTGACTATCATAAATAAAAAAAACTAAAAAAAAAAAACTTAAAAAAAATGACGAGGGAATGAAAATGCTATTTAACACAGGAGGGAAGTAATGGAGAAATGTAGGGAAAAAAGACATAGGATATAAAAAACAAGGAGCAACTTAGCCGTCATAAGTCCTACATTATCAGTAGTTACATTAAATGTGAATGGATTCGGGGGTGCCTGGATGGCTCAAATGGTTAAACATCCAACTCTTGATTTCAGCTCAGATCATGATCTCATGGTTGTGAAATTGAGCCCTGCATCGGACTCTGCACTGGGCCTGGAGCCTGCTCAGGATTCTGTTTCTCTCTCTGCCCTTCACTCCACTCTCTCCCTCTCAAAAAAAAAAAAAAAGTGTGAGTGGATTAAGCAATACCACCAAAAAAGAAGAGATTGGCAGAATGGATATAAAAATCATGGACTACCTATGTGCTGTACATAAGAGATACACTTTAGATTCAAAGACACAAATAGATTGAAAGTAAAGGGATAGAAAAAAAAGGGATAGAAAAAATACACCATGCAATGAGTTACAGAAAGATTGACTGGCTATAGTGATATCAAACAAAATAAAATATATTTTTAAAAGATTTTATGTATTTATTCATGAGAGACACAGAGAGAGATAGAGGCAGAGACACAGGCAGAGGGAGAAGCAAGCCCCATGCAGAGAGCCCAATGTGGGACTCAGTTCCAGAACAGTGGGATCATGCCCTGAGCCAAAGGCACATGCTCAACTGCTGAGCCACCCAGGGGTCCCCAAACAAAATTAACTTAAGACAAAAGTTGCTAGTAGAGGGCAGCCTGGGTGGCTCAGCAGTTTAGCACTGCCTTTAGCCCAGGGCCTGATCCTGGGGACCCAGGATTGAGTCCCACGTCAGGCTCCCTGCATGGAGCCTGGTTTTCCCTCTGCCTGTGTCTCTGCCTCTCTCTGTGTGTGTGTGTTTCTCATGAATGAATGAATGAATAAATAAATAAATAAAATCTTTTAAAAATTTGCCAGTAGATATAAAGACATTCTATAAGAACAAAAAAGACATTTTATAAGAGCATATGAAAATATGTATGTATATATATATATATGTGTGTGTGTATATCACATCAGAGTCCCAAAATACATGAAGCAAAATCTGACAGAACTGATGAATAGACAATCCAACAATAATATTTAGATACTTAAATATGCGAATTTCAATAATGAATAGAACAACCAGGTATAAAATCAACAAGAAAATAGAAGACTTGAACAACACTATATAAATCAACTATATCTAATAAACTTCTATAGAATACTTCACCCAACACAGAATAGAGGTTGTTCTAAAGAGCACTTGAAACATTATTCAGGACAGACCATATGTTAACCCATAAAAAAGTCTTTATAAATTTTAAAGGACTGAAGTCCTACGAAGTCTGTTCTCTTTTTTTTTTTTTTTTTACTTTTTTATTTTTATTTTTTTTTTATTTTTATTTTTTTTTATTGGTGTTCAATTTACTAACATACAGAATAACACCCAGTGCCCGTCACCCATTCACTCCCACCCCCCGCCCTCCTCCCCTTCTACCACCCCTAGTTCGTTTCCCAGAGTTAGCAGTCTTTACGTTCTGTCTCCCTTTCTGATATTTCCCACACATTTCTTCTCCCTTCCCTTATTTTCCCTTTCACTATTATTTATATTCCCCAAATGAATGAGAACATATAATGTTTGTCCTTCTCCGACTGGCTTACTTCACTCAGCATAATACCCTCCAGTTCCATCCACGTTGAAGCAAATGGTGGGTATTTGTCATTTCTAATAGCTGAGTAATATTCCATTGTATACATAAACCACATCTTTATCCATTCATCTTTCGTTGGACACCGAGGCTCCTTCCACAGTTTGGCTATCGTGGCCATTGCTGCTAGAAACATCGGGGTGCAGGTGTCCCGGCGTTTCATTGCATTTGTATCTTTGGGGTAAATCCCCAACAGTGCAATTGCTGGGTCGTAGGGCAGGTCTATTTTTAACTCTTTGAGGAACCTCCACACAGTTTTCCAGAGTGGCTGCACCAGTTCACATTCCCACCAACAGTGTAAGAGGGTTCCCTTTTCTCCGCATCCTCTCCAACATTTGTTGTTTCCTGCCTTGTTAATTTTCCCCATTCTCACTGGTGTGAGGTGGTATCTCATTGTAGTTTTGATTTGTATTTCCCTGATGGCAAGTGATGCAGAGCATTTTCTCATATGCATGTTGGCCATGTCTATGTCGAAGTCTGTTCTCTGACAACATCAGAATGAAATTAGCAGCAGGAAATTTGGGAAATTCACAAATACGTGGAATTTGATAACACATCCTTAAATACCTAGTGGTTAACTGAAGACATAACAAAGTAAATTAGAACATACTTGAAAATAAATGAAAACCAAAACACTGCAAAACCCATGGGTTATGACTAAAGCAGTGTTTAGAGAAAAGTATATTGCTCTAAAAGCCTATATTTTTAAAAAGCCTAAAAGATCCAAATAAATACCTAACCTAATACTTTAAAAAGATTACACAAAGGGGTGCCTGGCTTGGTCAATGGGCAGAGCATGTGACTCTTGGACTCCAGGTCATGAGCTCAACCCCACATTGGGTGCAGAGATTACTTTTAAAAAGTCTTCACGGGGTGAGGCAAGATGGCAGGGGAGTGGGTCTCCAAGTCACCTGTCCCCACCAACACACCTAGATAACTTTCAAATCATCCTGAAAACCTACAAATTCAACCTGAGCTTTAAAGAGAGGACAGGTGGAACGCTACAGAGAAGAGTTTGCGCTTCTAACAAGTACAATCCATTTTTAGCCACTCTGCATTGACTAGAAAGGAGAACTCACCACAAAAGAAACAGAAACAGTACTTGCTGCCACAGAGTTGCAGAATTTGGACTACAATTTGATATCAGAAAGCCAATTCAGAAGCACAATTATAAAGCTACTGGTGGCTCTGGAAAAAAGCATAAAGGATTAAAGAGACTTCATGACTGCAGAATTTAGATCTAATCAGGCCGAAATTAAAAATCAATTAAATGAGGGATCCCTGGGTGGCGCAGCGGTTTGGCGCCTGCCTTTGGCCCAGGGCGCGATCCTGGAGACCCGGGATCGAGTCCCACGTCGGGCTCCCGGTGCATGGAGCCTGCTTCTCGCTCTGCCTCTCTCTCTCTCTCTCTGTGTGACTATCATGAATAAATAAATAAAATCTTAAAAAAATCAATTAAATGAGATGCAATCCAAACTGGAGGTCCTAACAATGAGGGTTAATGAGGTAGAAGAACGAGTGAGTGACATAGAAGACAAATTGAAGTCAAGGAAGGAAGCTGAGGGAAAAAGAGAAAAACAATTAAAACACCATGAGAAAAGGTTAAGGGAAATAAATAACAGCCTCAGAATGAAAAATCTATGTTTAATTGGGGTTCCAGAGGGTGCCAAGAGGAGAGAGGACCAGAAAGCATATTTGAACAAATAATGGCTGAGAACTTCCTTAATTTGGGGAGAGAAACAGGCATTCAGATCCAGGAGATACAGAGGTCCCCCCCTTAAATCAATAAAAACTGTTCAACACCTCAACATTTAATAGTGAAACTTGCAAATTTGAAAGATAAAGAGGAAATCCTTAAAGCAGCAAGAGACAAGAGATCCCTAACATATGGGAGGAAATATTAGATTAACAGTAGAACTCTCCACAGAGACCTGGCAGGCCAGAAAGGGCTGGCAGGATATATTCAGGGTCCTAAATGAGAAGACAGATCTTGCAGCCAAGAATACTCTAAACAGCAAGGCTCTCATTCAAAATAGGAGAGATAAAGAGCTTCCAAGATAGGCAGAAACTGAAAGAATATGTGACCACCAAACCAGCTCTGCAAGAAATATTAATGGGGACTCTGTAAAAGAAAGAGGATGCCCAAAGAAATAATCCACAAAAACAGGAACTGAATAGGTATTATGATGACACTAAATTCGTATCTTTCAATAGTAACTCTGAATGTGAATGGGCTTAATGACCCTATCAAAAGGCGCAGGGTTTCAGACAAGATAAAAAAGCAAGACCCATCCATTTGCTGTCTATAAGAGACTCATTTTAGACGTAAAGACACCTCCAGCCTGGAAATGAAAGGTTGGAGGACCATTTACCATTCAAATGGTCCTCAAAAAAAGCAGGGATAGCAATCTTCATATCAGATAAATTAAAGTTTATCCCAAAGACTGTAGTCAGAGATGAAGAGGGACACTATCATACTTAAAGGATCTATCCAACAAGAGGACCTAACAATAATGAATATTTAAGCCCCTAATGTGGGAGCTGCCAAGTATTTCAATCAATTAATAACCAAAGTAAAGACATAGATAATAATACACTAATACTGGGAGACTTCAACACAGCACTTTCTGAAAATAACAGATATCCTGAGCACAACATCTCCAAAGAAACAAGAGCTTTAAATGATACACTGGACAAGATGGATTTCACAGATATTTACAGAATTTATATCCAAACGCAACTGAATACACATTCTTTTCAAGTGCACCTGGAACTTTCTCTAGAATAGACTACATACTGGGTCACAAATCAGGTCTCAACCGATACCAAAAGATTGGGATTGTACCCTGCATATTTTCAGACCATAATGCTTTGAAACTTGAACTCAATCACAAGAAGAAATTGGGAAGAAACTCAAACATGTGGGTGTTAAAGACCATCCTGCTAAAAGATGAGTGGATTAACCAGGAAATTAGAGAAGAATTAAAAAGATTCATGGAAACTAATGAAAATGAAGATACAACCTTTCAAAAATCTTTGGGATACAGCAAAAGCAGTCTTAAGAGGGAAATACATAGCAATAAATGCAGCCCTCAAAAAATTTGGAAAAAACTCAAATGCATAAGCTAACCTTGCACCTAAAGGAACTGGAGAAAGAACAGCGAATAAAGCCTACATACAGCAGAAGAAGAGAGTTAATCAAGATTGGAGCAGAACTCAATGAAATAGAGACCAGAAGAATTGTAGAAGATCAACAAAACCAGGAGTTAGTTCTTTGAAAGAATTAATAAGATAGATAAACCATTAGCCAGCCTTATTAAAAACAAACGAGAAAAGACTCAAATTAATAAATCATGAGTGAAAAAGGAGACATCACCACCAATACCAAGGAAATATAAACAATTTTAAAAACATATCATGAGCAGCTATATACCAATAAATTAGGCAATCTAGAAGAAATGGACGCATTTCTGGAAAATCACAAACTACCAAACCTAGAACAGGAAGAAATAGAAAACCTGAACAGGCCATAACCAGGGAGGAAATTGGAGCAGTCATCAAAAACCTCCCAAGACAAAAAAGTCCAGGGCCAGATGGCTTCCCAGAAGAATTCTATCAAACATTTAAAGAAGAAACCATACCTATTCTACTAAAACCGTTCGGAAAGATAGAAAGGGATGGAATACTGCCAAACTCGTTCCATGAGGTCAGCATCACCTTAATTCCAAAACCAGACAAAGACCCCACCAAAAAGGAGAATTATAGACCAATATCCCTGATGAACACAGATGCAAAAATTCTCAACAAAATACTAGCCAATAGCATCTAACAGTACATTAAGAAGATTATTCACCATGAACAAGTGGAACTTATCCCTGGGATGCAAGGCTGGTTCAACACTCATAAAGCAATCAACGTGATAGATCATATCAACAAGAGAAAAACCAAGAACCATATGATCCTCTCAATAGATGCAGAGAAATCATTTCACAAAATACAGCATTCATTCCTGATCAAAACTCTTCAGAGGGGTTCCCTGGGTGGCACAGCTGTTTGGTGCCTGTCTTTTGCCTAGGGCGCGATCCTGGAGAGTCGGGATCGAATCCCACATCGGGCTCCCGGTGCATGGAGCCTGCTTCTCCCTCTGCCTATGTCTCTGCCTCTCTCTCTCTCTCGTGACTATCATAAATAAATAAAAGTTAAAAAAAAAAAACCTTCAGAGTGTAGGGATAGAGGGAACATTCCTCAGCATCTTAAAAACCATCTACGAAAAGCTCACAGCAAATATCATTCTCAATGGGGAAACACTGGGAGCCTTTCCCCTAAGATCAGGAACACGACAGGGATGTCCACTCTCACCACTGCTATTCACCATAGTACTGGAAGTCCTAGCCTCAGCAATCAGGCAAAAAAAAAGAAATAAAAGGCATTCAAATTGGCAAAAAAGAAGGTAAACTCTCGCTTTTTGCAGATGAGATGATACTGTACTTAGAAAATCCAAAGACTCCACCCCAAGATTGTTAGAACTCATACAGCAATTAGGTAGCGTGGCAGGATACAAAAATCAATGCCCAGAAATCAGTGGCATTTCTATACACTCACAATGAAACTGAAGAAAGAGAAATTAAGGAGTCAATCCCATTTACAATTTCATCCCAAAGCATAAGATACCTAGGAATAAACCTAACCAAAGAGGTAAAGGATCTATACCCTAAGAGCTACAGAACACTTCTGAAAGAAATTGAGGAAGACACAAAGAGATGGAAAAATATTCCATGCTCAAGGTTTGGAAGAATTAATATTGTGAAAATGTCTATGCTACCCAGAGCAATTTACACGTTTAATGCAATGCCTATCAAAATGCAATGGACTTTCTTCACAGAGTTGGAACAAATCATCTTAAGATTTGTGTGGCATCAGAAAAGACCCCGAATATCCAGGGGAATATTGAAAAAGAAAACCAATGGCGGAGGCATCACAATATCGGATTTCAAGTTGTACTACAAAGCTGTGGTCATCAAGACAGTGTGGTACTGGCACAAAAACAGACACATAGATCGATGGAACAGAATAGAGAACCCAGAAATGGGCCCTCAACTCTATGGTCAACTCATTTTCGACAAAGCAGGAAAGAATATCCACTGGAAAAAAGGACAATCTCTTCAATAAATGGTGTTGGGAAAATTGGACAGCCACGTGCAGAAGATTGAAACTAGACCATTCTCTTACACCATACACGATGTCAAACTCAAAATGGGTGGAAGATCTAAATGTGAGACAAGAATCCATCAAAATCCTAGAGGAGAACACAGGCAATACCGTTTTTGAACTTGGCCACAGCAACTTCTTGCAAGATACATCTATGAAGGCAAGGAAAACAAAAGCAAAAATGAACTATTGGGACTTAATCAGGACAAAACACTTCTGCACAGCAAAAGAAACAGCCAACAAAACTAAAAGACAACCTACGGAATGGGAGAGGATATTTGCAAATGACATATGAGATACAGGGCTAGTATCCAAGATCTACAAAGAACTCAACATCCAAGAAACAAACAATCCAATCATGAAATGGGCAAAAGACATGAACAGAAATTTCACAGAGGAAGACATAGACATGGCCAACAAGCACATGAAAAAATGCTCTTGTAGTGTCTTTATCTACCTTTTGTATCTGCATATCACTGGTCTCATAGAATGACTTGGGAAATATTCCTTCCTCTTTAATTGTTTGGACATTTGAGCAGGATTGGTGTTCATTTTCCTTTAAATGTTTGGTCTAATTCACCAGTGAAGATATCTGGTCCTGTGCTTTTTATATGTTGCTTAATTAGATTTGCTAGTGGTTTCTTGTTGTTTTTTAAAAATCTTGCATCTATATTAATTGGAAATATTGATCTGTGGTTTTCTTTTCTTGTGATGCCTTTTTTATCTTTAAGATTTCATTTATTGATTCATAAGAGACACAGAGAGTGGCAGAGAAACAGGCAGAGGGAGGAGAAGCAGGCTCCCTGCAGAGCCTGATGCAGGACTCAATGCCAGGACCCTGGGATCAGGACCTGAGCCAAAGGTGCACCCTCAACCACTGAGCCACCCAGGTTCCCTCTCTTTTGATGCCTTTATCTGGTTTTGGTAACAAGATTTTGATATCCATGAAACATTGGCCTATTCCTATTTGAATGAGTTGAGAAGTTTTGCCTCTTCCCATTTTTTGGAAAATTTTGTGAATGATTGATGTTCTTTAAACACTTGCTAGAATTCAACAGTTACCTGGTCCCAGGCTTTTATTTGTGGGGAAATTTTAATTATGTAATTTCTTTATTTGTTATATCTATTCAGTTTTTCCATTTCTTCTTGTCACTTTTGGTAGTTTGTGTCCTTCTGGAGATCTGTTCCATCTAGTGTGTCTAATTTGTCTATATACAGTTATTCATAGTATTCTTTTACAGCTATTTTTATTTCTGTAAAGTCAGTAGTAATGTTCCTCCTTTATACCTGATGTTAATAATTTAAGACTTCTCTCTCTCTCTTTTTGTCTTGGTCTGTCTAGCTAAAACTCTGTCAACTTTGTTAATTTTTTTCAAAGAAGCAACTTTTGATTTTGTTGATTTTTTAAAGATTTTATTTATTCATGAGAGACAGAGGAAGAGATGCAGAGACACAGGCAGAGGGAGAACCAGGCTCCATGCAGGAAGCCCAACGCAGGGCTCAATTCCAGGATTCTAAGATCAGGACCTAAATGGAAAGTAGCACTCAACGCTGAGCCACCCAGGCTGCCCTGATTTTGTTGATTTTTTATATTGTCTTTCTACTCTCAACTTCATTGATTTCCACTCTAATCTTTAATAATAAAGATTATTATTTTATAATTTATCATTATAAATAATTGAATTTATATTTTAGAATTTATTTATAAAAAAGATCTTTCCTTCTGCTTGCGTTTGATTTAGTTTATTGTTTTTGAAGACTTTTTTATTTATTTTTTAAATTTATTTTTTAATGGAGTTCGATTTGCCAACATATAGCATAACACCCAGTGCTCATCCCATCAACTGCCCCCTCAGTGCCCATCACCCAGTCACTTCAACCCCACACCCACCTCTCTTTCCACCACCCCTTGTTCCTTTCCCAGAGTTAGGGATCTCTCGTGTTCTGTCACCCTCACTGATATTTCCCAATCATTTTCTCTCCTTTCCCCTATATTCCCTTTCACTATTTTTTTATATTCCCCAAATGAATGAAACCATATGATGTTTGTCCTTCTCCGATTGACTTACTTCACTCAGTATAATACCCTCCAGTTCCAACCACGTTGAAGCAAAGGGTGGGTATTTGTCGTTTCTAATGGCTAATATTCCATTGTATACATAGACCACATCTTCTTTATACATTCATCTTTCGATGGACACTGAGGCTCCTTCCATAGTTTGGCTATTGTGGACATTGCGGCTATAAACATTGGGGTGCAGGTGTCCTACCATTTCACTGCATCTGTATCTTTGGGGTAAATCCCCAGCAGTGCAAGAGGGTTTTCCAGTTCACATTCCCACCAACAGTGCAAGAGGGTTCCCCTTTCTTTTTATTTATTTATTTATTTTTTAATTTTTATTTATTTACGATAGTCACAGAGAGAGAGAGGCAGAGACATAGGCAGAGGGAGAAGCAGGCTCCATGCACCGAGAGCCCGACGTGGGATTCGATACCGGGTCTCCAGGATCGCGCCCTGGGCCAAAGGCAGGCGCTAAACCGCTGCGCCACCCAGGGATCCCGAGGGTTCCCCTTTCTCCACATCCTCTCCAACATTTGTTGTTTCCTGTCTTGTTAAATTTCACCATTCTCACTGGTGTGAGGTGTTATCTCATTGTGGTTTTGATTTGTATTTCCCTGATGCAAGTGATGCAGAGCATTTTTTCATGTGCTTGTTGGCCATGTCTATGTCTTCCTCTGTGAAATTTCTGTTCATGTCTTTTGCCCATTTCATGATTGGATTGTTTGTTTCTTGGATGTTGAGTTCTTTGTAGATCTTGGATACTAGCCCTGTATCTCATATGTCATTTGCAAATATCCTCTCCCATTCTGTAGTTTGTCTTTTAGTTTTGTTGGCTGTTTCTTTTGCTGTGCAGAAGTGTTTTGTCCTGATTAAGTCCCAATAGTTCATTTTTGCTTTTGTTTTCCTTGCCTTCATAGATGTATCTTGCAAGAAGTTGCTGTGGCCAAGTTCAAAAACGGTATTGCCTGTGTTCTCCTCTAGGATTTTGATGGATTCTTGTCTCACATTTAGATCTTCCACCCATTTTGAGTTTGACATCGTGTATGGTGTAAGAGAATGGTCTAGTTTCATTCTTCTGCACGTGGCTGTCCAATTTTCCCAACACCATTTATTGAAGAGATTGTCCTTTTTTCCAGTGGATATTCTTTCCTGCTTTGTTGAAAATGAGTTGACCATAGAGTTGAGGGCCCATTTCTGGGTTCTCTATTCTGTTCCATCGATCTATGTGTCTGTTTTTGTGCCAGTACCACACTGTCTTGATGACCACAGCTTTGTAGTACAACTTGAAATCCGATATTGTGATGCCTCTGCCATTGGTTTTCTTTTTCAATATTCCCCTGGATATTTGGGGTCTTTTCTGATGCCACACAAATCTTAAGATGATTTGTTCCAACTCTGTGAAGAAAGTCCATTGTATTTTGATAGGCATTGCATTAAATGTGTAAATTGCTCTGGGTAGCATAGACATTTTCACAATATTAATTCTTCCAAACCTTGAGCATGGAATATTTTTCCATCTCTTTGTGTCTTCCTCAATTTCTTTCAGAAGTGTTCTGTAGCTCTTAGGGTATAGATCCTTTACCTCTTTGGTTAGGTTTATTCCTAGGTATCTTATGCTTTGGGATGAAATTGTAAATGGGATTGACTCCTTAATTTCTCTTTCTTCATGGCCAGCAAGCACATGAGAAAATGCTCTGCATCACTTGCCATAAGGGAAATGCAAATCAAAACCACATGTGATAATTCCTCACACCAGTGAGAATGGCAACATTTAACAAGACAGGTAACAACAAATGTTGGAGAGGATGCAGAGAAAGGGGAATACTCTTGCACTCTTTTTGGAAATGAAAACTGGTACAGACACTCTGGAAAATAGTATGGAGGTTCCTCAAGACCCCAAATATACAGATGTAGTGAAATGCTGGGACACCTCCACCCCGATGTTCATAGCAGCAATGTCCACAATAGTCAAACTGTGGAAGGAGCCACGATGTCCTTCGACAGATGAATGGATAAAGAAGATGTAATATATATATATATATATATATATATATATATATATATATATATATATAATATTACTCAGCAATCAGAAAAGACGAATACCCCCCATTTGCTTCAAGGTAGATGGAACTGGAGGATATTATGTTGAGTGAAATAAGTCATTTGGAGAAGGACAATCATCATATGGTTTCACTCATAGGGAGAATATAAGAAATAGCGAAAGGGATTATAAGGGAAAGGAGGGGACTGAGTGGGAAAAATTAGAGAAGGAGACAAACCATGAGAGACTCCTAACTCTGGGAAACAAAGAGTTGTGAAAGGGGAGGGCGGTGGGTGGATGGGGTAATTGGGTGATGGGCACTGAGGAGGGCACTTGCTGGGATGAGCACTGGGTGTTATACTATATGTTGGCAAATTGAATTTAAATTAAAAAATGTGAATAAAAAAAGACACTACAAGAAAACTCTGGATTCTTATCTTTTATAGTATTGATGGAAAAAATCCTCAACAAAATACTAGTGAAAGAAATTCAAAAAGTACATTAAAAAGATTATACACCTCAATTGAGATTTATACCAGAATATGACGTTCATTTAACATATTAAAAACAATCAATGTAATATACTTAATCAATAGAATGAAGAAAAAATACCCATGTGCTTATCTTTATGCATAAAAAGAATCTGACAATATCCAACAACCCTTCATGATTAAAACATTCAATGACTAGGAATAGAAGAACTAATACTGAACTTATGAGGTGAAAGCCTGAAACCTTCCCCCTTGTATTAGAAACAATTAAAAAATGTTTGCTCTCATCTTTTCTATTAAATATTGAGCTAGAGTTTCTGTCCTGATCAATTAGGCAAATAAAACGAAAGGCATGAAGATTGGAAAGAAAAAAGTATAACTATTTCTATTTGCAGATAACATGACTTTACATACAGAAAATCCCAATAAATCCACTAAAAATTATTAGAGCTAACAAATGCCTTCAGTATAGCTTTAAGCTATAAGATCAACATACAAAAAATATATTTGTACACAATAGCCATAAACAATATAAGCAGAGAATTAAGGTAAAAATTCCATTTATAGTAGCACTAGAAAGAATAGAATACCTAGGAATAAATGTTATGAAAGAAGTACAAGACTTGTAGACAGAAAACTATAATACATCATTGAAAAAAATTAAAGAAGACCTATATAACTGGAAAGACAGCCAGTGTTTATGGCTTGGAAGGCTTTAATATTACTAAAATACAATATCCCCCAGTGATGCCAAGATTCAATGCAATCTATCAAAGTCCCAGCTGATTTTTTTTCTTGATGTGAGGAGCTGATCCTAAAATTCATATGGAATCACAAGGGACCCTGAATAGCCAATCATGAAAAAGAACAAAGCTGAAAGACTCACTCTTGACAATCTCAAAACTTACTGAAAAATTACAGTAATCAAGACTGTGTGGTACTGTCATAGAGACAGACAAATAGATCAGTGGAATAGAACTGAGAGTCCAGAAATAAGCCCATATATCTATGGTCAATTGATTTTTCAAAGGATGCCAAAACAATTCAATGGGAGAAAAGAATAGTCTTTTCAACAAATGGTTCTGGAACAACTGGATAGTTACATGCAAAACAATAAAGTTGGATCCTCCCCTCAAACCATGTACAAACATTAATTTGAGTGAGTTAAAGAATTAAATGTAAGAGCTACAACTATAAAGATCCTAGAAGAAAACAGGGGCAAATCTTCATGACCTTGGTTTAGGCAATGGTTTCTTAGATATGACAACAACAGGAAGAACAACGAAAGGAAAAATAGATAAATGGAATTCCACCAAAATTACAATGTTTTAAAGGACAACATCAAGAAATTAATATGACAAGCCTCAGAATGGGAGAACATATTTGGAAATCATACATCTGATAAGGGACTAATATTCAGAATATATAAAGTACACTTACATTTCAATAATTAAGTGAAAAATAACAATTTAAAATTGGCAAAGTATCTGAATAGACATTTCTCTAAAGAAGATATACAAGTGGCCAGCAAGCACACAAAAAAATATTCAGTATCATTAATCATTAGGGAAATTAAAATCAAAACCACAATGAGACCACTTCACATACACTGGGTAGTTATAATTTAAAAATGGAAAAATAAGTTTCGGAAGGGATATGGAAAAATTAGAACATCTGTACTTCACTGGTGGGAATGTAAATGGTGAGTCTGCTGTTGGAATACAGTCTGACAAATTCTTCGATAAATTAAACATAGACTTACTATATGACCAAGCAAATGTACTCCTAGGTATATACTCAAAAGAACTGAAAACAGGAATTCAAATACTCATGCATGAATGTTCATAACAGCATGATTCACAATCACCAAAAGATGGAAATGGCCCAAATGTCAATAGATCAATAGGTAAACAAAACATGGTATATCCATGCAATAAATTATTATTAAACATAAAAAGGACTGAAGTACTCATATGTGGTATAATGTAGTTGAATCTTGAAAACACAATGCCAAATGAAAGTAGCCAGACTAATGATGTACTATATGTTGGCTAATTGAATTTAAATTAAAAAAGAACCCAGACCAAAAAAAAAAAAAAGGCCAATACATATTGTATGATTCCATTTATATGAACATCCAAAATAAGTAAATCCATCAAGACAGAAAGTAGATTAGTGGCTGCCAGGGACTTTGGGGAGTGGGAAGTGATCGCTCAATGCGTATGAAAATGTTTTGGAACTGGGATGCCTGGGTGGCTCAGCAGTTGAGTGCCTGCCTTTGGCTCAGGGCTGATCACAGGTCTGGGGATTGAGTCCTACATCCGGCTCCCTGCAGGGAGCCTGCTTCTCCCTCTGCCTAAGTCTCTGTGTCTCTCATGAATGAATAAATAAAATCTTTTTTAAAAAGAGAGAAAATGTTTTGGAACCAGATAGAGGTGGTGGCTGCACACATTGTGAATGTATTAAATGCCACTTAATTTGTTTGCTTTAAAATTGTTAGCTTTATGGTATGTGAATTTTGCCTCAACTTAAAAAAAATTAAGGAATGAAGTATTGACACATGCCACAGCATGAATGAGCCTTGAAAACATTATGGTAAGTGAAAAAATAGGCACAAAGGGCCATATACTATATGATTCCATTTCTATGAATTGTCCAGAGAAGGTAAATATTTATTTTATTTTATTTTCATTGAAGTATAGTTGACATGTAACTTTATATTAGTTTCAGGTGTACAACATAGTGGTTCAACAACTCTAAGTTATGCTGTGCTCACCACAAGTGTGGCTACCATTTGTCACCACATAATGCTGTTATAATACCATTGACTATATTCCCTATGCTGTACCTTTTATTCCCACGACTTACTCATTCCATAACTGGAAGCCTGTACCTCCTACTCCCTTTCACCCATTTTCCCCATCCCCCCTAACTCTCCCACCCCTCTGGCAACCATCAATTTATTCAGAGTTTGCAAATCTTTAGGGACAGAAAGTAGATTACTGGTTTCCTGGGGCTGGAGAAGGAGGGAGAAGTAGAGGATGTGGGCGGGGAGGATAGGGAGTCACTGCTAAAGGGTATGGGTTTTTTTCTTGGGGGGATGATGATGTCCTGGAATGAGTGATGATTGCGCAGCTTTGTGAATATTAGTTCTATACTTTAAGAGAGTGAAGTTCATGGTATGTAAGTTATTCCAAATAAAAAAGAGAATGAACTGTTTAAACAAAAATAATAAGGAGGTAGTATGGGGTTTATAACATTAAAACTACAGTTATGAAAATAATAGCATAAAGCTCAGGAGAGGAGAATTGAAAGTGTACTATTGTAACATTCTTTTTTTTTTTTTTAATTTTTAAGGTATTTATTTATTTATTTATGATAGTCACAGAGAGAGAGAGAGAGAGAGAGAGGCAGAGACACAGGCAGAGGGAGAAGCAGGCTCCATGCACCGGGAGCCCGACGTGGGATTCGATCCCGGGTCTCCAGGATCGCGCCCTGGGCCAAAGGCAGGCGCCAAACCGCTGCGCCATCCAGGGATCCCTTTTTTTTTTTTTTTTTTTTTTAAATTTTTATATTGTAACATTCTTGAAGCATATGTGAGATGGTATATAACTTCAATATAGATTGTGTTAAATTAAACTCTAAAGCAGTCCCTAAATTTATCAAAAAGAATATTAGTTAATATATCACAAAGAAGATATAATGAAATCAGAAAAAAGCACTCCATTAATACAAAACAAGGCATTGAAAAGTGAACAAAACACAAATGATACAAATAGAAAACAAATGAAAAAATTATAGATTTAAACTTAATCATTTCAATAACCACATTAAATGTGGTCCACTAAAGGGCAAAGATTGTTAGATGTATAAAAAAGCAAGATACAGCTATGTATTTGCTGCCTAAAAGAAATGTACTTCAAATAGAAAGAGAGAAAAAGATGAAAAATTAGGTGATTGGAAAAAATATACCACACTAACACTAACACAAAGAAAGCTGGGTGGCTATATTTCTACCAATGTAGATTTCAGAGCAGAGTATTAACATTTTCTCTACCATATTACTATTATCATAATGATAAAGGGATTATTTCATCAAAAGGACAGAACAATCGTAAATATCTATGCAGCTAATAACAAATCTTCAAAATCGATGAAGCAAACCCAATAGTTGCAAGGAAAAAAGCCGTAGCATATTGTCTACATTGTCTGCCTGTGGCTGTTACTGCTAGCTTGGAAAGGCTAGAAAAAACACATTGGTTCCTCAGACCAGGGGAAGGATGTTTTTTTTTGAGAATGGCTCTAGGCTGCTGTCTCTTTCCACTCCGTGGAGGGGGGAGTCTTCTGTGCTGCTGCTGGCCTTAAGGTGGGCAGCAGTTGCACATCTGAAAGTACCCTAACGTCAGTCCTGTCCTTCACTCTTGTATCCTGCTGGCGGCTTCCAACTGGTTGAACTCAACCAGAAGCCAGAGAGTACAAGAACCCTCGGGGGCAGAAAGTAGGGCAAAAATGCCATGCGAATCTGGAAGAGGAAAACAAAAGATAAAATGGTATAATGTCAGCAATTAGATCATGTATTGGGCATGCTATCCACTCATAGAGAGAAATAGAGTGTCAAGGTTACATATGTGCGATCTTAGCTTGTCTACATATTAGGGAATGGCTTGATGAGCCAGCTTCCTTTGGACAGGTACTGCTGGCAAAAAGCCTCATGATCTATTCTAGTCTTAACCTAGAATCAGCAAGATTTTGTAGTCAAGTTGGAAAAGCATACCTCTTCTTAGGAGTATAATATAGTGGCTACATTATCTTTCAGGTTGAAATGATTTTGGACTGTTGTTTGTCATCGGGTGCTACAGCTAATAAATATCTAATGAATGTTGTTGTGCAACTTGGAAGAACAGAGCTTTCCAGGTTTATTCCTTCAGTGTCCTAACTTATGAGTACTTCCACCATAGAAACCTTCCAAACATCCTGAATATATTCTAGAAACCACTGCTTTAAAAAAAAAAAAAAAGAAACCACTGCTTTAAAATAAACGATGTATGATTTATAAATATTATTCAATTTATTTTGGAGCTGCCTAGGGATGAAGATATTTGTATAGTCCAATGTGAGAACAGAGCTTCTCTGCTACAGAAGCCAACTGAAGTTTTGGCCAAACAAAAGTGATTGCTCTTTGCTTCTGTGTGGAGAGGCATGGGAAGTACGACCAGAGCCAATTCCTAATCAGGCTCTTAAGAAAATCTTTGATAGCAAAGCTGTCCCTCATTTTGGATGCAGGCTTTGGGAAACTGGGCCACCTCTTAAAATACTTGCTTTTGATCTTTATGAGGAAGAAAGAATACATGAACTTTATTGTTTTTGTTTTTTTAATAAATTAATTTTTTATTGGTGTTCAATTTACCAACATACAGAATAATACCCAGTGCTCATCCTGTCAAGTGCCCCCCTCAGTGCCCGTCACCCATTCACCCCCACCCCCTGCCCTCCTCCCCTAGTTCATTTCCCCGAGTTTGGAGTACATGAAGCTTTAAAGAAGGAATCTGGAGGCAGAGCTTCAGACAACTTCACCATCAACGATCAACAATGAATTCAACAAATCATGACACATGCTTATTTATTTTTATAGGCAATAGTGCCCTCTTGTGATTAACACATGAATAAACTTTATGATAGCTTGGTATAACCAGTGAGTTTTCAATTAACCCTGCCAAATGAGGCAAAGAACTTCACGGACACCAGAAGAAATAGAAAGCATTCTTTAAATTTGGCCAAATAAGAAAATACACTGTAAAATAACAGAGTGTCCAGTAAAACCTCTTTGAAAGCTCAGAGTGTGACACCAAAAATATATGTATCACTTGGTTTGTTGATGCAGTAACTACTTGTGTCTGATTTAGTAAGAACAGCTCATTCATTGCCTGCTTCTGTGGGAAAACCATTAAGCATGTATGACTACAAAACTCTCTACAGGTAACTACGAGAGCAGTTACATCTAGTTACATCTAGAATAATCTTTGACCATTCAGTGGCAAGGGAGGGTCAACAACATTAAGGCCCTGGAATGGATTGAATTCGTGTACTTTAAACAACAAATCAGGACTGGTGATGGCTGGGAGTGGGGGGGCTGGCTAAGAAACACATGGACTAGCTGCATATGCAACTATTAAAATGTTAGGTTCTTTCTGAGGCAAGGTTTTCAACCAGATAAAAATGAGAAGGAAAGCTACAAACAGCAAAATCTCTGAAATTAGTGCTTGTGACTGTAACTCAAGGAACAACCTTCAAGTGTACACCATGTAGAAAAACCTATGTGATGTCATATAGTGATTTCATTTATGATTACCCATTAGTGTTTTCACTCATGTGGCTATATGGAAAAATAAAGCTAGAATTTGCACTTGGCTAGCTTTGAAATCAACAGTATTATTAAGAAATTATCATTGTTTAGAATCTAACTTCTACAACTAAAGACTCTAAGCTTTAGCTTTTGCATGGGTTCATATTATAGTCTAAAATGCTCAAAATTATTTTGGTTGTTTCATAGTTTAATTGAAATACAAATTTTATTATAGAGGCTTTTAATGCCTCTTATTTTTAGCAAGTTCTCAACTAGAGAGCTACATGTATTCAGTCTTAATCATTAGGAATATTAACTCACTAATCTGCTTTAAACATTATTAATGAATTTTTCCCTAAACAGAAAGTAGTTCTGCTTCCTTTCTCAGCCATCAACACAATAGTGTTAATAAATTTATTATCTCAAAAGTACTTTCCAATAGGTTGTTTTGTTTATTAGAAAAAGTTTACATTACTCTATATCTTCTATCAGCTATGAGAGTGATCAAAGTCTGCAGAAATCTCTTTGGAACTGCTCTAAATGATTCTCTGAGAAAGGACTACTTGTTGATGTGCAGATATATAGTCTACCTGTAAATGAGCAGATTTTTACACATAGTCGTAAGAGATACACAACAATCCATACTTACAACATAGGATATCTTTAATTAAATTGATATTGGTGAGTTAAACATTAAGTGAAAAGAGGACAACTAGGGAAATAAGGTATTCTATGACTATTTGTAATAAAATATTTAAAATAAAAAAAAAGGAAGAAACATCGATTGGCTTTGTAACTGAGGAGAGAAGACTAACCAAGAATTGTCTTCCCAGTCCTTGTACAAGCAGAGATCAAAGGAGAATAATTCTTACAGAAGAAGCACAGGGGATAAATCATCATTTTTTGCATATTTTTGTTTCTCAAAATTATTTGGGAGGACTTTGCCTAGGGATGAGCAAAAACAAGACGTAATAAACATTAAAAAGGGAGGGCATCTGGTATTAAGAATCTTGAAGAATACAGCAAAAGAGAAATTGTTCTATTAGATATTATAATTTGGTATGTTAACATGAACATTAAAATTCTCATTAAAGTGACTAAAATGACCTATTTTTTAAAAGTCAAATAAGAACTTAGGGGATGGAATGCAAAATAAACTTACTTTCAGTAGTAACTTGATGTAAGAATAGAAGTTCTTTCACTTTGATAAACATGGATACAAAATCTTGTCTGTATTCTAGGTTTGCCTAGGTTGTCTGTAAAGGGTGATTCACGTCAGATCACATCTAAATGACAACATTTTGAGCTAAAAGTCTGTTTACACAATATACACATTCTTTACTTACAAAGAAAAATAAGCTTAACACTTTTATATTAAAATCCTGGGATACAGTGGGATTAGTAGCACCATGAAAAATAATTCTTCCCCCAAACTGCAGTCTTTTATTTTACTCAGTATGATTCTTCTCTTAATTGAATTTTTAATGTGCTGTTTTAGTCACTGGGCAAAATATGTCATCTTCATCTTATAATCCTTGGGGAAAGTCATTCTGGACCCAAAAAGTAAATTCGTTTTCTTATTTCACTCATAAAAAAATAATAGAGACCTTGCTCTGGCACATTGTTGAGGTACATCCGAATCTTCATGGTTACTAGTCAGCATGTTCTCTTGGTCATATATAGTAGCACCATTGGTGGCAGCAGTGGTAAAAGTTGGGAAGAGTGAGACGTTGCATCCTGGGAAATATATATATATATATATATATATATGTATATATATATATATCACATTTAAAAACACGCAAGGTTCTTCAAAATGTTATGTCCTCTTCATGCACACTTGACATCGGCTAATACGTGTCCTCAAGTCTCCTGCTTTCAGTGTTTCTGACTGAGGTTTGCTGGGAAATAAGAAACAAGATGATCAAATTAGCCTTTTCTGGTATTTCAATTCTATTATGGTTCAAATTCACAACCAAACATTCTTTTTCTGCTTAAGTAGCTCTCCTATGACTTAATGATTAACTTTTGATCAATGTGATCTAGTGCAGTAACTGGTATGGCCAAAGAGCCATTACTGGTCATATTTATTTTTCTGACTCTTCCCTCTACCACTATTACCTTTATCTGCCTCTCCCTCTTTATTTCTTACACATTTTTATAATAGTCCTAGAATGAGGGACATCTGGGCAACTGATAATGAATAAATTATAAAACATATGCATACAAAGTGCAAAAAAATAATTGTTAAGAAAAATATCGAGTAAGGGTAACTCAAAAGAAGCAATATATAAAAATTAATTTAAACCAGAAAAAATCCAATAGATTGAATTATCCTGAAGTACATATACTGTATGTGATCTTACTCACTCAAACACTTGGATGAAAGCATTGAAAACATCTTGGGAAAGGGATGCCTTGGTGGCTCAGTTGGTTAAGCATTCAACTCTTGATTTTGGCTCAAGTCATGATCTCAGGATCCTGAGACTGAGCCTCACAATGGGCTACATGCTGGGCATGGAACATACCTAAGATTCTCTCTCTCCCTCTCTTGCCTCTCCTGCTCCTCCTCTCCCCTCCCTGCTCACGCTGTCTCTCTCAAAGAAAGAAAGAAAGAAAGAAAGAAAGAAAGAAAGAAAAAATAAAAGAAAGGAAAGGAAAGGAAAAGAAAAGAAAAGAAAGAAGAAAGAAAAGAAAAGAAAGAAAAGAAAAGAAAAAAAAGAAAAGAAGAAAGCAAAGAAAAGAAAAGGAAAGAAAAGAAAAGAAAAGAAAAGAAAAGAAAAGAAAAGAAAAGGTCCTGGGAGAAGAGATCACTGGACTTGGTCAGGGATCACAGATCACAGCTTTGATCTTTACTTCCTGGCGTGGCCTCAGTCTAGTTGAACAGCTCACTTATTGTTGAGCAGATCACATAACCTTTTCTTGCTTTGTCTGTTTAGCTACTGAAGGATTACTACAACCAAACCATCTAAAAGCACACATACCTAACATTAGCCGGGTGTTTTTCTGTCTTGAGTCAGGTATATGAAAAGAACAAGCAAAAACAAAAAAACAAAAAACAAAACACTGTCAACTAAGTCTTTAACATTTGTTGGGTATAAATCATCCATGAATTGCTTCTCTCTTCCCTAGCACCTCTGAAGGAAGCTTAGGATCTAAACTGAACTAAAGCCATTAGTACCAAAAAAAAAAAAAGCCATAAGTACCTTACCTGAACATATCTGACACATCTACTGTTGCTAGCCAAAAGCTGTAGGAGTTGGCATAGTAGTTGCAGGTACCCCGCCCATGACATTCAATGAAAGGAGCTGAACGAAACTCTTCCAAGCAGGAACCAGGGGAGGCCAGGGCTTGACCTGAGCCCTCTGCTCCTGCGCTCGTGTGCTAGAAAAGATAAGAGAAAATGTGCCACTAGTATCTTCGTGAATACCCAACGATATGTCCTAAATTTGCCCAAAAATTCAAATCCAGTGAAGGAACTAGGGCAAGAGGTAAGAGAAAAGTCTCCACATCAAGGGTACTCAACAGAAGTAACAGACAGATTATGTAAATATATTCCAGAAAATATGTGAAGGGGAACTCAATATCTGGACAGAAGCTAATTGATGTTCAAGCTTCGTACTGGGCAAATGACAGGGATTCCTTGTCTTGGGTAAGATATACAATATGATGGACAGTCAGCTATGGTGACAAAGATAAGGAAGAGTATTTCATACCATCATGAAGGAATAGCCAATCCAGAGAGAATCCCATCCGTGAGGACAATGGGGAATCTGGATGGTCTGACTGTGAACTGCAATCACCACAGCTGGAGCTTCGCATACTGCACATCTGGTAAGGGAAAGGGAGGGGAACACAATCTACACAGTGAGTATGTGGGAACTAGCAGTTTCTCTTCTGTCAAAGCCTTCCTGGTATAGAAGCCCATTAAGGTGTCATCTATGCTCACAAAAGCAGAAGAAAAATGCACTTCAAGAATTGCTTTTTTTATAAGCCCTGTCTCCCAATCTACTTAATAAAGTTATAAACAAAAACTGTAGGCTTTTTTCAAGAAACTATACTATAGTATATAGTATATCACTGCTATACCATTTTCATTTTCCATTCTTCCTTAAATTTGTATTCATACTTGCTATAGTCAATGCCATAATTGCTGTAAGAGTTTGGCTTCATGTATTGCACATACTACTTGCTGTCAAAGTGCCCAACTGTATGGTAGACATTTAGTAATGCTGAAAACTGTGGTAAGAACAGTGTCTGGTGAACTGGAAAAGATAAGAAACAGTATTTTCTCAATTCCCACCCATTATTTTTGGTCCAAAGGATATTTATTAACCATTTGGCCATATCTAGAGAAATACAGCATTTCCAGAATGCTGGGCAGCTACCCAGGCACGTAGAGATGTGGCTTAAATCTATAAAATCAAGTAAACCTTCAATAAAATAAACATAGCCAAGTCTACCATATCTTTAATAAATATTATGAAGGGACCTTCTGACTTATGACTGAATAAATTTGGTGAAGTTTATCTACAAAACAGGAAATAGGACCCTTTACTCCCAAGTGTTGGGACTGACAAAAATCACAAAAAATAAATTCCTCCCAAATCTGGGCAAATGTATTAAAAAAGGGCACCATGAATTTGTTACTGAGAGAAGTTGAACTAGGCTTAACCATTATATTCAATGTCAAAGAAACTAGACTAATGATTCATCCTTTGTGGTTAGTGGACTCTTAAATCAATTGGTCCATGATCAGAATGAAAATGGCAGTATCTAATAAGCCTAGGAGACTGAATTAAGCTAGGGTTCTAATGTGGCAAAACTCTAGGAAGTCTCTATTAATGGTACCACCCTCCTGCTAGTTACTCATGCTTTGAACGTCAGCTATCACTTCTTCCATCCCATAACTGATCCACTGCCAAATCCTATTCTATTAAAATGATACATGTTCCCCACTGACAGTTCCAATCCATTCCTACCAGGACTACAGCAAAACCTTCAGTTTAACTGGTCTCTCTATGTTAGGACTATCTCCTCTGTAATCCATGTTACATATGGATGGCTCTGTAATTTTTCCCTAAATGTAGCTCAAACACTCTTCATGGCTCCCCATTAATACCAGATTAATTCCAAAATAAAACCTGATGCTGAAAGCCTTCTACCATCTGAGTCCAAGTTAATTTTTTACTCTCTTCTTCCTATGGAACCTTTACAAACTACATTCTAGACACAGCAATCTTCTACCCATTCCCACGCCCTCCCCCCTTATAACTACCTGTGTCTCAAGTTCTTCCCATCCTTTAAGTACTAACCAGGTCAAAATACATTTCTTCCATATAGTCATCCCAGATTTATCCAGTTAAAATTAAACATTGTTTTCCTTATGCTTTCATAACGTTTTATTAGATCTATTGTAACACTTGGCCAAGCCTGCTAGATATTAGATTAATGTACATATATTTGCTTAATGATTAGTCTGATTTCTTTGTATACTATACTATACTATGTCTATCATAGGGTCTGGTCAAAAGCAAATCTCCAATTAATATGGCTTAAACTAAATACCTAATTGAATAGTATAAAGGCACCTCTGTTCGACCTAATGTGGGAAGAATATGATCGAATTATTAGCTTTAGACTCATTTCTGACTAGCTAAATTAATTGGGAATTGGTCAAAGTCAAAGCTACACCAATGTCTCACCGACTAATGAATGGCTGGATGCTCTGGCCCTTCAGGGGCTCCATGCTCATTGGCATGGGCTCTGGGGTAGACAGCCAGTAAGAATAATCATTTCTTGAAGCAAAGTTGCAAACATTGTTGATGTTGCAGAACATGAAAGGCATGGTACTGAAGCGACGAAGGCAACTGCCAGCCGTCCCTAGGAAGAATTGGGGAGAAAAAGATGAAGGACTGTACTATGATGATACTTTAATTTCTTTTGAAACCCTAACAACCTTTCAAGGAGAAACTTGTCTACATTTCTTAGACAATAAATATAATTCAGTTCTTTAACTATAAGATGCATGTTTACTTACATCTTTAACATTTCTAAAATCAGGATATAGCATATAATTTATGTAGACATTTATTGTTGTAGTTCATTATATATTTTTCTACAGTTTTTACACTGGTGATGCACTTATAAACAATGGTGTCTTATGGAGAATGTTTTGAGCAATTTATTGTGAACAAGTGAAGAACACACACAGAGTTCCTATAATATTTTTTAAAGGTCTTTTTTAATTTTTTAATTTTTATTTATTCATAGAGACACACACAGAGAGAGAGAGAGAGAGAGAGAGGCAGAGACACAGGCAGAGGGAGAAGCAGGCCCCATGCAGAGAGCCCAACGCAGGATTCGATTTAGGGTCCCCAGGATCACGTCCTAGGCTGCAGGCGGTGCTAAACCGCTGCACCATCAGGGCTGCCCCAGAGTTCCTATAATATCTTATTAGTACTTCTTCTCCAGGCAACTCTCTCTTCTTTGAAGACATCTCCAGTATGTATCTTATTTATTTTTGCAATCTCTTTAAGCCTAGGGACAACTGTAGTGCTGACCAATATGAACAGCAACCATGAACAGGTTTGGAGATGAATAATAAAAGTAAAAAGAGGGATCCCTGGGTGGCGCAGCGGTTCGGCGCCTGCCTTTGGCCCAGGGCGCGATCCTGGAGACCCGGGATCGAATCCCACGTCGGGCTCCCGGTGCATGGAGCCTGCTTCTCCCTCTGCCTATGTCTCTGCCTCTCTCTCTCTGTGTGACTATCATAAATAAATAAAAATTTTTTAAAAAATCTTAAAAAAAAGTAAAAAGAATAAGAGAGAAAGGAAAGATGCAAGGACAATGAATTTCAGAACTGATAAGGGCAATAGGGGTTATCATTACCAGTGATCAGACCTTTTATTCTCATTTACTCACCAAAGAATAATGAAAAACGGTGCACCCTCTCACACTTTTTTCAGTTTAGATATATTTTTTAATCAGAATTTCAAATTGATACTATGCCAGTTATTAAGATATTTGTTATTGTCTCTTGGGTCCAAAGCTACCTTTCTATATATAATCCACCTTGTGATACTGGAGCTTGGGACTTTGCAAATCATGTTTCAAATGTTACCAGCTATCATGTCTAGTGTTTTGTGAATATTTATATTTAAAAACAAACTTTTGGGCAGCCCGGGTGGCTCAGTGGTTTGGCGCCGCCTTCAGCCCAGGGCGTGATCCTGGAGACCTGGGATCGAGTCCCACGTTGGACTCCCTGCATGGAGCCTGCTTCACCCTCTGCCTATGTCTCTGCCTCTCTCTCTCTCTCTCTCTTTCTCTCTATCTATCTATCTCTGTGTCTCTGAGTGAATAAATAAAATCTTTTAAAAAAAATAAATAAATAAAAACAAACTTTTTCTCTGTCTTTTAAATATATCTAACATAATGATTTGAAACCTAACAATAAACATTTTTAAAAGTACATAAATTCAGTCATTCAATGCTTCTTTTGCATCTGGAAATTATATGTCCATTCTACTTCTTTCACGCAGTTTGATCTTTTTTAAAAATTTTATTTATTTATTCATGAGAGACACACACAGAGAGAGGCACAGACACAGGCAGAGGGAGAAGCAGGCTCCATTCCATGCAGGGAGCCTGACGTGGAACTCGATCCCGGGTCTCCAGGACCACACCCGGGACTGAAGGTGGCACTAAGCCACTGAGCCACCTGGGCTGCCCACACAGTTTGATCTTAATCGTGTTTTTATTTTTTGGTTTTTATTGATTGTCCTATCATATTTCTCTTAAACAAAAATGTAAAATAACTTTAAAAAACTATAAATAATAGTGAAAGGGAATATAAGGGAAGGGAGAAGAAATGAGTGGGAAATATCAGAAAGGGAGACAGAACGTAAAGACTGCTAACTCTGGGAAACGAACTAGGGGTGATAGAAGGGGAGGAGGGCGGGGGGTGGGAGTGAATGGGTGATGGGCACTGGGTGTTATTCTGTATGTTAGTAAATTGAACACCAATAAAAAATAAATTAAAAAAAAACTTTCTATGATTATAAGACTTTATGTATTAAAGATTTTTGTGCATTGCCATCATTACATTGAGAATTTATAAAAATACAGATATGATAATTTTTGATAATTACTAAACAAAAAAGTAAACTTTTGTTGGAAATGCATTTTCTAATGAGATGGATCCAAAGTGAATTATAGAGCCTCAGTTAATGGAGGCTTTAACGAGACCATTATTTTGAGTTGTCCCTTTGATTTTGTCCTCCAGAGGTTTTCACACTTCAAGACAATATGTGATAGGATGATGATTCTTTCATAAAGTGGGAGATGGGTGATAGTGAAAAGGGATGTGGGAAATGGGATTATTCAAAGCATATACACAGGCAGTTCAACTCCAGGAGAAAGTATATATGAAAGTTGAGTATTTGAAAATTGATTCCTTTGAAATTATGCCTGTGTAGTTCTTGGAAATTCCTCATGTATCCAAAGGGATACAGTTATCTCAGACTGAAGATGACTGAAAAAAGATCAACAATTCTTAAACCTAGTGGATCATCCTAATCATTGGAAATTTTTATAAAATAGGTTTGGGATGGGTCTAGGAATCTTTTCAGAAGATCCCCAGGTTGAAAATCACTGATTTAGCCTAATTAATTTTTTTCGGAGGAAAAAAATTGGATCAGAGAGAGGTTACTAACTCAAGGTCATGTGAGCATGAATGACAAATTGGCATAATTGAAAACAGATGGGTTTAGCATTGGTAGGTGTTGAATTCAGTTATCTCCATCATTGAGTGTGTGGGTTTGAATTAGTCATTTAAGCTCTTAGCCAGTTTTTTTTTTTTTGTGTATGAAATATAAGAAAACAATACTTGTCCTATATTTTTCTTGATCGTAGTTGTGAAAATCAAATTAGAATGGAAATCAACGTGCTTTTTATTTATAAAGTAATTTAAAAATAAAACTCACATCAATGCTAATTGAGGACAAGGCTGGAAATAGCCCTGGTTTTGGAAAGAAAAGAAAAGGAAGACGTACATAAAAGGAAGGCCCACAATGATGAGGACAGAGGAGTTTGGTTGCATCTGTGCTTTAGGCTACCCACAATGATGCAGAATTCTGAATTTTCAGAGAAAATTTTGAAGAAAAATCTCATGAATTCTCAACGCTTCCTATATTCTAAAATTATAAGGCTTTAATAGACTAATGATTCTTAGTATTTTTTTTTTGCTCCTATACAGAACGGTTTTAGTATTGCATCTGTGACCTCCACCTTCTTTTTTACACACCATAATCCTTTCACTAATCCAACACAGACTGTATTTATTGGATCATGTGATTGTTTCCTTAATAACATTAAAGCTATAGCTGTCTCCATTTTTTGCTTAGCCATCAAGCTCTCTTCAACTTGACCCCTGTGGGAGCCATAGAAGCGATTGCAATCTGGGATTACCCTTGGGATCTTAGGCCCTATATATATCATGGCTTTCCTATGTCTGAGGCTTATACTGTACCTTAGTCAAGGCCAGTTTGTAGCCTTCAAGTCTGAATACATAGTATGACAGCCCTTGTTTGATCAAAGACACGCATTTTGAAAGCTACGGTAATGTATTGGATAGCAGATTCCACTATCTCTTTTAATTGCATTTTTAAATTTCACGGTGCTCAAAAATTTCCAATGGTTCCCTGACTTCATAGGTCAGGGATTTAAAGTTTACAAGCTTGATTATAGGTATAAGTTAAGACTCTGATAGTGAAAAGAGAATGGCCTAAAAGGAGAACAATTTTATGGGAAGAAGACTAGAGAGATTTATGTAAAAGATAAGAATATTTTCACAGTGAAGATTTGTCAATTATAAAATTAGAAAAAGAAGATGTTACATAAAGAAAGTAAACAAAGTAAGGAAAAATAGTAGAGGAAAGATGAAAAGGAGACAAAGAAAAGTAGAAGTGGGAGAAGAAAGTTACTGGGCAAACTCCTACTTTATTTGGCTTCATAAAATGACCTGACCTGTGAGAAACTGGAAGCCCAGACTATCTTCTTAAATGTCTCTATAGAGACAAAGGGGATAATGATCCCCCAAATTGGCAGCCACAGGTCAAATAAAAGGGTTTGAAATCCAAAGTCAAAATTCCACAAAAAGAAATGTTGAGGATTGAAAGAGGTCTTGAGAGTCATCCAGTCCAGCCTCATCCCATCAACCAATCTATCCACCACAGTACAGAAAAAATGAAAAAATGCCTGGGAACACAATTACATGAAGTGTATTTTATTTATTTATTTATTTATTTATTTATTTATTTATTTATTTATGATTTTATTTATTTATTCATGAGAGACACAGAGAGGCAGAGACACAACACAGCCAGAGGGAGAAGCATGCTCCACCAGGAAGCTGGATGTGGGACTTGATCCCGGGTCCCCAGGACCATGCCATGGGCCAAAGGTGGCGCTAAATCGCTGAGCCACCCACGCTGCCCTTGAAGTGTATTTTATATAGAAGTATGGTGTTTTTGTATGGCTTTAATCTACTGTGATAATACTTTACAAAGGTAAAACACTTAATTTAGGAACTATAAACTAGCATAATTAAGAAATGACTTTACTTTCATTAGTTTAGAAAAGCAAGATTGTCTTCAGAACTTTTAACTTGATGAAGACTAGTATCAG
The DNA here is from genome assembly GCF_053574225.1 of Canis aureus. Lineage (NCBI taxonomy): Eukaryota > Metazoa > Chordata > Mammalia > Carnivora > Canidae > Canis > Canis aureus. The sequence goes on from NC_135649.1 coordinate 41,808,611, forward strand.
AGAAGAAAAAACTATGTCCAATGAATAAACACTGCCTATTTAAGCCACTGTTATACTGTAGAGAGCCCAGGGACTCTATTTCCTTAATAATTAAGCTAAAAAAGTACATGTGGCCCTTCCCAAAATGTGCTGCTTTAGGCCAAGAATTGTACCTCATACTAGATAACTAAGGCATTTAAAGAAAAGTTATAATTTATGTAAAACTTACAGTGAATACATTTAGCTGCCCTTGACATGGTCTTCAATTTTCAAGCCCCAAAAGAATTAGAGAGATACACTTTGTCCAAGGCTACTCCAGAATCCAACAGGATTTTCAAAACAAAACAAAATGCACAGTAAAAAAAAATGCCAATTATCTCACCCAAGTCTTGACCGTGAGCTCTTTTATTTCCTTGGACATATAAGAGAGAAAAGCCTTCATAAATCTGGACAGTTCCATGTGGGCATTGTGGTGCATCTGTTGTCTGGCTGTGACGTGTGATGAGGAATCCATGGGCAATAGAGGAAGTTCCTGGAGGACCTGGAGGACCTTGCATTCCATCTGGTCCAGGGGGACCATCCAAACCACGGGTACCTATTTCCATGGAATCGTCAGTATAAGAAATTTAAGTAAACTCTGATCCACTATTATGGCTACTGATAATACAGTATGACCTCATTTGATTCGTTAATATAGTCAATATTTATAGAGTGCCTATTAAGGTACTGTCAGATATGGATGTGGAGATAAATTAAATATGGTCCCTGCCCTCAAAGAGATTTAAATACATATTTTTCCTAATGGAATTGGTTGACAATATTAGGTACTAAATGAGTACTGGGCGATGGAACATTAGATGGGAAGAAGTGATTCTTATTTGGGAAGTCTGTGTGTTATCTAGTCTCTTGCTCTACTAAAGGAGTCCAAACCCCATGACAAAATTTCAGTCTGTTTTGTTCATCAGCAAAAAAGGAAGGGTGTGGTTGCCATCAGTCTGCCAGTTTCAGTGCTGAAAAACATTTCCTTTGAATCTGTCTGAGGAATTATTCTCAGGCATACCTTTTTGTTTAGAGAATAGGCAGGGCACTACTAAAGCAGCCTTTTCAAAATGTCTATTTTCAATTTACCACTTGTTCCCTTTCTCTGTTTAACTTACTGATTTGAACTTATTTTAAAATTCTCTTTATGTATGGGCCTTTTACCACTGTGTATATGCATTTTCATTTTGGGGAAACTCCACAGCAATGCCCATATGTGATGAAGATGACACTAACTTGTTTCTTCCCTGATATACAGTTAATAAAATGGCAATATTGGTTCCAGGAAGGCCATAGGTATTATCACTTTGCCTTACTGCCACTGATATTTTTTGCCAATAGATATTCTTTATGTTTATATTATTTAGTTATATTTATATTGTCTAGAGTTGCTAATACGTATTAAAAATCTACTAAGGTAATGATTTTTTGTTTTAGCAATCTTCAGTGTTTTTTTATTTTAATTTTTTATTGAAGTATAGTTAACAAAGTATTATATTTGTTTTAGGTATACAATATAGTGATTCAACAATCCTATACATTGCTTAGTACTCATTATGATAATGAGCACTCTTAATCCCCTTTTTCTATTTCACTCACCCACGGCGCACCTCCCCCCTCTGGCACCCACCAGTTTGTTCTCTGTATTTAAGAGGCTGGTTTTTTTGTTTGTCTCTTTTTTCCTTTGTTTGTTCATTTGTTTCTTAAATTTCACATATGAGTGAACTCATATGGTATTTATCTTTCTCTCTCTGACATTTCACTTAGTATTATACCCTTTAGGTCCCTCCATGTTGTTGTAAATGACAAGATCTCATTTATTTTTTATGGCTGAGTAATATTCCTGTGTGTGTGCATATGTGTGTGTATCTTCCATATCTTGGCTATTGTAAATGATGCTACAATAAACAAAGTGGTGGGTACATCTTTTTGAATTAGTGTTTTGTTTTCTTTGGGTAAATATCCACTAATGGAATTACTGGATCATACGGTAATTCTATTTTTAATGTTTTGAGGAATCTCTATACTGTTTTCCACAGTGGTTTGCATTATCATCAACAGTGCATAAGGGCTCCTTTTTCTCCACGTCCTTGCCAATACTTACTATTTCTTGTCTTTTTGATTCTAGTCATTCTGATGGGCATAAGGTGATATCTTGTTGTTTTGATTGCATTTCCCTGACGATTAGTGATTTTGAACATCTTTTCATGTGTCTGTTGCCATCTGTATGTCTTCTTTGGAAAAATGTCTATTAAGCTTCTCTGCCTGTATTTTTTATTGCAAGGTGATTCAGATTCTTTTTGTAAGTAGTTTGAGAACATATTGGAAATCTACTGGATATCAGATTCAATATTATCAGGAACACCTATTAATGAATGAACTAAAAACCTGAATATCAATTTGTCATCTCAGCATAAGATGCCACTCTGACTCTCAAGGTTCTAACGGGGAGCACTTTAAAAAGTGCTCTCTCAGACTTGAGACTACTATCAACAGCAGTGTTTCACTTGTCTTACCTGGCTGGCCTGGCAGACCTGGGTCTCCTTTGCGCCCTCCAGCGCCATCAAAGCCAGGGAGTCCGTTGCGTCCTGGATCTCCTGGAGGGCCAATTGGACCTACAGGAAAAAAAAAAGGGACTTCAAATATGGGTATGATAATTCCATATCTAGACAAATCTAGGAAATTTAAGGTCCTTGACTGTCACTAAATTCATAGTCTGGTCTTGTCTTTAATCCAGGCACACAAAGGAACAGCCTAAGCCTGGGACAAAAATTTACTTTTAGTTTTAGACAATCAGTTTGTCTCTGTGGAGATTCCCCTAATATAACAGTTGTGTTCTCTTTGCCTCAGAATTAAACAGGAGAGCAAAACCCAACTTTTGTTATCTTTCTCCCCATAGGTAAGGTTGTTACTGCCTGGTACACTTAGTTTATGGAAAGACTAACAACCAATCACTTAGTAAGCAAGAAAGACTGAAGTTAGTTTCTATCTTTCTTGTATCATCAAAATTGGCTACAAGCATAGAGTCAAATGGCCCACTAGACAAGAGTTAGTTTAAAAATCATGGGGTACTTGATGGGATGAGCACTGGGTGATATGCTATATGTTGGCAAATTGAATTCCAATTTAAAAAAAACCAATACTATATGATTCCACTTACATGAGATGCCTAGAGTAGTCAAACTCAGAGACATAGAATAGAATGGTGGCTAGCAGGAGCTGGGAGAACAGGAAGAGGGAAGTTACTGTTTGATGGGTACAGAGTGTCGGTTCACAAGATGATTTACATAAGTGGGTGGTGATGACGGTTGCATAACAATGTGGATGCAGCTAATGCCACTGAACTGTACATTTAAACATGTGTAAAATTAGAGTGGGGAAAATTAGAGAGGGTGACAAAACATGAGAGACTCCTAACTCTGGGAAATGAACAAAGGGTAGTGGAAGGGGAGGCGGGCGGGGGGATGGGGTGATTGGGTGATGGGCACTGTGGGGGGCATTTGACGGGATGAGCACTGGGTGTTATACTATATGTTGGCGAGTTGAACTTCAATAAATAAAATGGTTAAGATGGTAAAAAAAAAATCATGGGGCATCATAGTGAGGAGTTGATGGCCCACCAAATTAGCTTTCTATCCTTCTGGTGGTTGGGATAGAGAAAGTACAAGATCTGAAATGCATGTTAATTTCATTATAAAGTTTTTAATAACATTAACCTAACCATTCAAATTAGAACAGCCAGAGGAACTAGCTAGAAGAAATTTGACTGGGCATAAAGGAAATTAGAGCATGAGAAAATTAACATTTTCAAGAAAAAAGGAAATGGGATCTGTGGTGGTCTGGTATTCTACTAGTTGTTGAGACTTCTCTTCTCAGAGAAAAACTATGACAAGTAAAAGGAGAACTAGGGAAATGTTCTCAGATAAGGCTTGGAAAGATGATCTGCAAATGTACCTGGTAAGCCCTGAGGTCCTGGTAGTCCTGGTAGACCTTTTAATCCAGGCTGGCCTGGGATCCCTGGTGGACCAACATCTCCTTTGATTATAATACTCTGTCCTGAAGGACCAGGTAGTCCAGGGGGACCTAAGATGCAAAACATACAAATTGGAAGGAAAGAAAGACAAAGGCCAGAAGGAATGGATGCCAAAGTGTCCTAAGGTCGAAATAAAAATTGGTGCAAAAGAAACAAATTACATGCATTGAAATGTTGGGAAATCTGTTAGGGAAAGCCATCATCTCACCCAGAAGACTAAAAGAAATAAAGAATTTCTTTACTGTCAATGGAAAAATTAGGCCTATTGTCCCTATTTTCTTTTTTTTTAATTTTTATTTATTTATGATAGGCACACATTGAGAGAGAGAGAGAGAGAGAGAGAGAGAGAGGCAGAGACACAGGCAGAGGGAGAAGCAGGCCCAATGCAGGGAACCTGATGTGGGACTCGATCCAGGGACCCCAGAATCACACCCTGGACCAAAAGCAGGCGCTAAACTGCTGAGCCACCCAGGGATCTCCTCCATTCTGATTCTAAAATCATTCTTAGTTACTGTTTGTTGTGCTTGTCAAGTGTCCCACTGAAGTAGTAAGGGAATTTAGTAGATGTCCTATTTCAGTTTATAGGACACTTCTATAAGTGTCCAGCAAAAAGAACTATTTTCATATTAAAAATATTTTCAATTAAAAACGACTTGCTCTTGTAATCTGTTCAACTGAATATGGGAAAGTTAGTATAAAAGCTAATAAAAATCTTAATGAAGCATTCTTGTTGGTCCTGCATCTATATTAAACTTAAAAGATCTGGACTCAAAATTTTCTTAACAAAAGCGAGAGGTTAAGACTTAAGTAAATAGAGGAAGAGTTTTGCCTACTTCCTTTCAGTTATTGGGGATTGAGACTCTAAAAGTTGAGTTCAGGCCTAATGCAAACTTTCAAGTTCTTCAATGTGCTTAAGTATCAGTTATAACTAACTCCTAGAATAAGTCTTACCTGGTGGGCCAACAAGTCCTGGATCCCCCTCAGGGCCAGCTGAACCTGGTACTCCACTGGGTCCCTTCATACCTGCAAAGAAGATGCATACAATGGCACAGCAAAGCAACAAAGTCATAGCATTTACCCAGTCAAATCAGAAAATGGGTATCTTATCCCAAAGGAGTTTAATATAAAAGGGGAACTTCAAAACATTCCTTCAAATACCTGGAAATCCTGGAACACCAGGGAGACCAGGATCTCCTTTCATTCCATTGAGACCTGGCCGGCCAGGATTACCCTGAGAAAACAAAATCATTAATTTTAGAAAAAAAAAATTGGAGGAGGGAGTGAGGTTATAAGTATTTATATTCATCTGTAGCACTTGCTCTAGGGTCATACTTCTAGGATTCAAATCCCAATTTTGCCCCTTACTAGCTTGTGTGACCTTGAGTTGATCATTTAACCTCTTTCATAGTTTTCTCACCTCTAACATAGAGAGATTAATAGTATCTACTTCATGGCTTTTTTGGTGAGGATTAAGTGAGATGGCTGCTATTAAGTACTTAGAAAACTGATTGGCTATATAGTATATACTTAATAAATGGCATCCATTACTTTACTATCATGAACAAAGACACTATTTTTAGTGTAGCACTGAGGTGATAAATGCTTCAGTTAAAATCACATGTGCAGAAATGATAAAGTCTGCAAGACTTAGCAAAAAATATAGCAGGGCCTATTACTTGGGTTTGAGGGCCAGGAAAACTATGGGAAGAAGAACAGTTGAGATTAAGTCTAGAATGTACCTAGAGGAAGAATAAGTATGGGACAATGAAACTTTATTAGTAGGAGTGTAAAAGGGGCAAACCCGGAACATATTATTACAACATGTAAGAAATGGCTAAAAAAATCAGGGCATGTTAGGATCCAGCTTGAAGAAGTTTCCAAATCCAGGATAATCTGAGCAGTGGAATAAACAATGATAGTTTACAAAATTATAAAAAAGAGAATTTATGAGTCCATACTAATAATAAACAGACAATACATGGAATAGAAGGGAGGCTTCGCCTATCAAAGGGCTGACTGGTAAATGTGGAATTAGGGCTAGAGGTAGAAAACTCATCATTTGCCACTATTCACTATATTCAACCACTACATTGTTTGGTTGAGGAAAATAAATAGATATTAAATATACAGGGAAATTTTGATGAGGAGCAGTATATTTGCATGATCTTAATGTGTCTTTCCATAGTTTTGCTTATTAGTTACAAGGGGAAAGTAGTAACCACGCAGTGGAGAAACCAGATAACTTGCTGGAATGATCAAAATTAAGATCACCAATGAGGAAGAGATGAACATTGTGGGCCTAAATGTCTGATGGAGGACACAACATCACTCATGTAGTATTCCAGCTGGGGATGCATAACTAGAATGAAGAAATAGCAGACAAAAGAAGGAATATTCTGTTTTAAAAACTGGGGGGGGGGGGGCTCCTGTGAGACTCAGTCTTTTAAGCGCCCAACTCTTAATTTCGGGGTCAGTTCATAATGTCAGGGTTGTGAGATCGAGCCCTGCATCAGGCTTCATGCTCAGCACAGTCGGCTTGGGATTTTCGCTTTCCTTCTGCCCCTCCCCATTCAAATAAATAAATAAATGAATAAATAAATAAATAAATCTATCTTTAAAAAACTAAAATAAAATAAAAAAAATAGGAAGGGGATACAGTCCTTCAACAATGTAAAGATCATGAAATTTAGAAAAATAGTTTAGCAACTGTTTCAGATTGAGAGAGCATAGAGTGATATGACCGTTAGATGCAATGTATAATTTGGTCTATTTTAGAGGAAAACAATGCAATAAGGGACAATTACTAGGTCAACTGATATAATTACAGTATATAAAGTATAAATAAAAGTTTATATTGATGTTCAATTTCCTGAAGTTGATAACTGTGCTTTTATTGTATAAAAGAATATCTTTAATTTTAGGAAAATTTTAAAAAAGATTTTATTTATTTATTTATGAGAGACACACAGAGAGAGGCAGAGACACAGGCAGAAGGAGAACAGGCTCCCTGCAGGGAGCCTAATGCAGGACTTGATCTCAGGACCCTGGGATCATGACCTGAGCCAAAGGCAGACCCTCAACCACTGAGCCACCCAGGCATCCCTACTCTTAGGAAATCTCATGCACAGAAGTATTTAGTGCTAAAAAAGCATGATAGTTGCAACTTATTCTCAAATGTTTCTCTCTCCCTCCCCATATACAAATATATATATATATATATATAAATTATATATGCATACATAACATATAGGGCAAAACATTAAAAACTAGTCCATCTGGGTAAATGATACATGAAAGTTTTTTTATTTTTTTTTACCATTCTTGAAATTTTTCTGTTTAGTATCATTTCCATTAAAAAATTAGAAAAGGTGCAAATATTAAGAACTTACACAAAATAAAATGAATAGAACTTTATAATATTAGATTTATAAAATTTTGGTATCAAGCATAGAGGCATATGAACTGGAAGCACCTGGGAAATGAATAAGGAGGGAGTAAATAGAGAATGAATAAAGAGAGGTCTCAAATTTTAAGAGTATGTGTCTAGAAGAATAGTAATGACATGAGGAAAAAAGGTTTGTTGTTGGAAAGTTTTAAGGACTACTATTTTAGATTTTTTTTTCTTTTTTTCTGCTATAAAGCAGTCATCAGAATTAAAAGATGAAGCCCAGGTTGTGCTGGTTGTGATATCTAACAACACTCCTCCTAAATGAATGCAAGCAGTGTTAATGATCCATAAAGAAGCATGTAACTTTCTGGGTCACTTAAGCCAATATGGAAAGTATATGAATGCAAATGTGGAGATATTATATTTCCTTTTTACAGGTGAAGACAGAAACCTAAAGTATCTATCTGCCTTCCTCATAGACACAAAGCAGAAGTGTTCAGTGGAGATGAAATTTGGCCCTAACTCTAATTTCAAAGTCTAAAATATCCCCACTCAGCTATAATTACTTCTGTATTAATGGTCTTATCCACATGCAATGCTCTAATATATTTGTCTTCTTTTATGAATTTGCTTTCACTGAAATGGAGGTTTCTCAAACTTAAGTAACATACATATCAATGACATCAAGTCAAATATCTTCTGAGGAACCCTTTAACTATAAAGTAGCAAAGTTCCTTTAGTTGGAAGAAGACAGAAAATCTGCCTTTTTCTTCCTTTGTAATTCACCGGTGAGGCATGCCTTAACCAGTAAATACTAATAAAAATAATGTAGCTTAGAATTCTCATTTTGTATGCAAATATCCACATCCCTTTCTCATCAAATTTTTACTCCCATTTTCTACCTGGATTCCTGGTGGTCCTTGATCTCCTTTCAAGCCAGGCAAACCAGGTTGCCCAGGTTGGCCTGGGTTTCCTCTCTCTCCTTTAATACCTCCATTTCCAGGGAGACCCCGGGGACCTTCTGGACCTGGTAGACCTTGACAATGCACAACAAATGGCCATATTTCAGTATAGCATAAGAGTAGTACAAAAGCCTGGCTTTTAAAATATCAGTAATCTAATCCTATTAGTTTGCAGAATAAGATACAGACTACATCAAAACATACAGACCCGTGCTAACTCTCTAATATAAATTAGACTGTGTTCTTTTTGTTATTAACATTGGTTTGCAGTTCCTTTTAGCTTGCATTTTATTATATGTTAAATCTTTTTTTTATTATATGTTAAATCTAATAAGCTCATAATTAAAGATAGGACTACTCAGGACATTATAATAAAGACTGCTTCTGTAATGCTTAAGTGTTTCACTTAAATGAAAAGAAACAAATACCAGGGCAGCCCGGGTGGCTCAGTGGTCACTGTTCTCAAATTGGAGCATACATCAGAATCCCCAGGAGAGTTTGATAAAACAGATTCCTGGGCTCACCCCCAGAGTTTTGGATTCAGAAAGACTGGAACGGGGCCCGTGAATGAATATGCATTCTAACAAGTGCCCTGTAACTAAAGCTGCTGATTCCAGACCACACTTTAAGTAGTGTTTCTTAAAGGGATTCAATACATTTGTCTCATTGGGATTATCAGCAGATTGCTTTACTTATAAATAGTTATTTTATAAGTGGTATTTGTAAGTAGTTTTATTCAGCTTTTATTACTACACAAGTAAGATAATTACTTAGGCAAAGTAATTTTAATTTCATTTTAGTGACATGCTTATTAATATATGGTAATATTCTAGCATCAGAGATTTATTAATTCAACATAGTACCTTTGAATTTATTTTAAACATGTTTTCATATTATTTGCATTTCAAATATTTCTGAAGAAAAATTCTGCATATGTCTTGTGAATAAATACAATTATTTAAAATAGGATTTTGCTAAGCTATGTTTTTAACTTTTCATTCTAAAGATATCAGGTCCATTAAACAACCAAGATTTTATCAGTGGCCACATCTTTTGTCACTAGGTGGGAAGTAGCTGTTACTTGCTTGTTAAGCAGTGTCTGAAGCTAAAACCAACTAGTTCTGCCTTAAGAAACTAATTATGCATTAAATAATGAACAGGCAACAGACTTACACATTTTCTCCTTTGGTAATCTTAGTTTTTCATTGATTTCAACAAAAAACAAAGGTGTGTAGATTACTTTTGAAGGAAATATCGTAGGCAAATGAATTTAGAATACTTGAGTTCATGCTTACCAATGGACAAAAGGTCATCGTTTTGATCTGAGATAAAATTCAGACTTTAGTCCCCTTCCAATACTCTTAAAACCCAGAATCAGTGACTACATGCTAAAAAGGCAGCATGGCATATGGATTAAGAATGCTGGACTGGAGCTGGAAGGCTAGGTAATCCCAGCTCCAATAATCATTAGCTGTTAGACCTTAGGAAGTTTATTAATCTCTTTGGGCACAATTTCTTCCTCTTTAAAATGGAAATAAGAATAGTACCTACTTCATCAGGTTGATCCAGGGATTAAATATGTATAAATTACTTAACATAGTACCTGGTACATAGTAAGAATTATGTAAGAGGTTTTTAAAAAATTATTACTACTATTACCTTCATTATTAGTAAAACTGAAAGTAAGAACATACCTTTAAAATATGAGCCCATTTAAAAATTTTTAGCTATTTCTGTGTGATTATTCTATATGGCCATGAGAAAGAGGAAACAGGTCTACAACAGTACAATAATTGTTTTATCTTTAAATAGTTTAAATTATATAGTCTCCCAAGGCCAGCAGCCAGGCAAGACACACTTAGAAATTCCTTTCCCAATCATAAAGAAAGGGTTGGAGTAGGTTGCACTAAAATTAACAAACAAAAGCAACTGCTGAGTTCACACCCCTGGATAGGGTTTTCTAAGCAAAATTATCAGTTTCATCCATAATGTATAATATGGACTAGAAAACAGGTAGCAAATCATCTTACTGGGGAAAAAATAAACTGTTAATCAGCCTAACAATGACAAAGTAAGAGTAAGATGGGGGAGAAAAGGGAATCTTTCATGATCCTCTTCCCAGTCTTAAAAGTTATCAGAATATTTGAAAAAAAAAACTAGGCATATTATAGGAATTGTTCTTTCTGCTGTTAAAAGAAAATATTAGGAAATTTACATGTTATTAATTCAGACCTGCTGTTCTGGAGTCCCTCAAATTTAAATTAATGATTTGCTAATGATATAAGGGACATATACGTATTATTTTTAATAGTACTCAATAGTAACCCTCTTCCACTTTTGAAAATAGCCACATAAAGATATCAGAGCAATGTCAAGCAACAAAAATCAATATGCCAGATGCCTGTCTAAAAATCTTATTGCAGTCTTAAAGATAACAGTAAGTGTATATCCGTTTAAAATTCAACATGTCTTCACATATGTATTACCTATTATAAATAACTGAAGCTACAAAGACCTAATGTCATTTCAAACTTGATTATAAACAAGTCACTTTACCTTCACCAATATGCTAAATACCAGAGCAGGTAGTATTTGAGGATAATAGCCCTCTTCAATGACTTCTGAGTTACAGCAAAAAAGTGCATTTCTCTTATCATACATACAAAACATAAAAAAAAAAAAAGAATTGACCAGTCTAACCTTGAAAACCTGGGAAGATCAGAGTTCACCAAAGCCCAAAGATCGATGTTAGCAGTATCAGACATCACACAGTACAAAATAAGATTATGAGTTAGAAGTGGTTCACATTATAGCACAAGTTAAACAATAAACCTCTTTGCCAGCATTTCTCATACCTACAGCATAATCAGTATGCAAACAGAACCATACAGAAGTATAGAGAGCCAAACATTTTCAAATAGAGCTTATTATAGGAAATAAGCTGCTAGTTTTCATTAATCCAAAAAATGGAAAACTCTACTAAAGATATCATGTTAACACTGCTACTATGGCTTTCCAAAAGTTAGCATCTCAAATATTAAAGTTGATAAGACAGTACCATTTCACTGGTTGCCTTCCATTCCTTTCACAAAGGGATAATATTGGATAAATGCTTACGTTTATCTTGGCCTCCACTTTCCTTTGGTAAAAACTCAAAAGTGCAAATTTCTGGATATGTTCAGACTACCTCAAAGAGGTACAGTTAAGTTTAAAGGCCTCATTAGACAAAAATACAAAGATCATAGGTAACTAAATGGAAAAATTAAAATACAAGTACACAATGGCCATTACCAACTATACTGCTATTTGCCTTCTTTGAAAATCATTATATGAAGCCACATTCTGATTTTTTTCATAACTCATCAAGAAGCTTTTTTCTGTGAATTATTACTTATAACAAGTTATTCAAAGAGAAAGAAACAATATGTATTTGTTCACCATTGAGTGTTAAAGAGCTCAATTTTCCAAAAATGTGAAGACCATCAGTGAAAGGGTACATTAAAATATTTTGACATGCGATATCCTACCCCAAACCACAGAAAATATCACATTTTCTTTATTATTATTCAATGCACATATTAAATCAGAGTATTAACTATTAAAAGAAGGATCATTAAAAAAGATAAAAAGACTATAAATAGGACAACTCTTGGTTAATGTTAATTAACTATAAACACAATTTCCTTTCCTTAGAAGTCTTGCTATGATTTATAAACTCTGAGGTTAGCAGAGAGAATAAATTGTGCTAGAGCCATGAATCCTAGGAATTAGAAGACCCGGGGTCCATTTTCAGTTCTACTGTTTACATCTATGGGACTATAGAGAATTCAATTTTCCTGAGCTTGTTTTCTCACCCACATAATGGCAACAATGTTATCTGCCCTAACCTCCCTCACAGAGTTGTATTAAAGATCAAATTTCATTTAAAAAATATAGACCTTGGGCAGCCCGTGTGGCTCAGTGGTTTAGCGCTGCCTTCGGTCAAGGGCATCCTGGATACCTGGGATCAAGTCCCACGTCGGGCTCCCTGCATGGACCCTGCTTCTCCCTCTGCCTATGTCTCTGCTTCTCTCTCTCTCATGAATAAATAAAATCTTTAAAAAACATATAGACCTCATATCTGCCATGTACAGGGTGCTACAGGGAACACAAAGATTAGCTAGACCCAAATTCTGCCTTCAAGGAGCTTTTAATAAAAGTACATTATATGATGTAAATGGTGGCATGTCACATAAATATAAAACATAACTGTTACAGCTAGGTAATAAAACTTTTAAAGAATTTGATAATTTGAAATTCAGAAGGCTAAAAATCAGCTTCTGTCTGTGTACATGGTTTCTAAACCACATAGAACAAACTGACTCAAGACAACAGTTTGAAAGAGTCTGGCCACGCAATTAGTTAAATAAAATAGAATTCCTACCTAAGGTAATTCCAAGTTTGAGTAAAGACATTTTATATATGTATTTGCTATAAAAGGATCAATAACTAGAATGCTTATAAAAGTATTAAAATATGTATTTTCATCTGAGAAAGTAACAAGGAAAAAACTTCAGATCATATCATAGCAAAACTTCTAAGATCATAACTTCTAAGAGTTAAAATTTTAATAAGTTATATGCCAAATCAATTTTGTACAGGAAGTTCTCAATCCATTATTTCTCAAATGTCCTAACAAAGTTTAACTGAAAAAATAAAATAAAAACCCTAAAGTATTGTACATAAGTGGTAATAACTAAAGGTAAGCTGATGAATTTATTGGCAAATTTTAAATACAGTTTCCACTGTATTTATTGGCAAATTTTAAATACAGTTTCCACTGTAGTTGTAGTTTCCAACAGTTTTCCAACTGTTGCGAAGAAAAGAACACCATAGACACCAGGTTCCAATAACTATGTAATTTAGAGTATATCTGGTAAATAAGATGTCAAATTGGTTTTAAAGTGGTATGAATACTAAAATCTGGAAGTGATCAAGGCCACAGACTTGTATGCAAGTCAGACAGGGGAGTACTCAAAATTACTTCAAAGAATGCCTGAAGTTTTCTCTTTATCATGGTGATAGTTAAATAGTATGCACTTGTCTTAATCTTTTTTATGACATCGATTTAGGAAAAACACAGGAAGCAGTTAATAGGGATTGATGGAACTTATAAGGTAACAGAAAACAAGAGAGTAGAGGTAAGGTCCAGTCTGCTATAACTAAGAGTCTCCTAAAATGGCAGAATAACTTTGCTTCATCACTTATTATAACTAGAATCAGAAGCCAGATCATAATCATTGATCCATACAACTGCCATTATCAAAGGATGATATATGTTACTAGTAAAACAGACACTTAACAGAGGACTGGAAAGCCCTAAGTCAGATTCCCAGCTAAAGAGTATGACCTTGAGTACGCTTCTTAACATCTTTGGGCCTTAGTTTTCTCATATGTGACAAAGATTCTCTCCTTGGATACACTTTAGACAGGCTCCTCTGAGCCTTCTCAACTAGGCCTCATTCTTGGGCCCTGTTTTTGGTAGGCTGAAGTCTAGTTCTAGCAAGAATTGTTTAGCAAGTCACTTTAGGGAGAGTCTTCCCACTGCTGATATCTGATCAAGTCCCTCATCCCCCAACCTAGATGTCTAAGTCTTTGGCCTGACTTTAGCAAGAATTCCATTGGGCCAGTTTAGCAAGAATATACCTGCCCTTGATGTTTCCTGCTAGTAATTTTTCATCCACTAACTCCCTCACTCCGCTGGTTGACTATAAATCCTCATTTACCCTTGAATTCAGAGTTGATCTCAGTCTCTTTCCCCCATCACAACATCACAACTGTTTCTCCCCTACTGCAACAGTCTCAAATAAAACCTGTCTTGCCATCTTTAACAAGTGACTGGTGAGTAATATCTCTTTGAAAAGTGTAAAACTTAGGTCTCTTCTAGATCAGATACTCTATGGCTCTATGAAATTATGGGTTTGTGGAAGGACTGAAGTAGGAGTAAGTAACTAGGGAATCCATTCAGATAGAAATAGATGGCTTCCAAGAAAGACTTTTGAGAAATTATGAATTTTAACTCATAAGAGAAAATTTCCTGCCATTCCCAATAGCCAGAACTCAGGAATATACTTTTAAATGAGATTAAGAGGCTTCTGATCTGTGTTGGTTGTATAGATTTTTTTATTCTGTACCTATTCATCCATTTTCATAGCAGGAGAATTTAGAACTTTGTGACAACCCAAAATAAGAAGATGGAATGGTTTAAAAATTATAAGAGTTGTGGCAAGTCAAGAATTGAATATTTGCAGGATCTGATAATACATATTATAGTTTTAAAAAGAGTATCTTTTCAAGGATGTGGGGAAAAGGGAACCCTCCTGCACTACTGGTGGGAATGCAAACTGATGCAGCCACTGTGGAAAACAGTATGGGGGTTCCTCAAAAAGTTAAAACTAGAACTACCCTATGATCCAACAGTTTCACCCTATTTACCCAAAGGATACAAAAATACTAATTTAAAGGGATACATGCACCCTGATGTTTAATAGCAGCATTATCTACAATAGCCAGATTATGGAAACAGCCCAAATGTTCATTGACTGATGAGTAAAGAAAATGTAGTATATACATGCAATGGAATATTACTGAGCCATAAAAAGAAAGAAATCTTGCTATTTGCAACAATGTGGATAGAGCTAGAGAGTATTATGGTAAGTGAAATATGTCAGAGAAAGACAAATACCATATGACTTCACTCATATGTGGAATTTAAGAAACAGAACAAATGAGCATAGGGGAAAAAAGACAGAGGCAAACCAAGAAACAGATTCTTAATTATAGAGAACTGATGGTTACTAGATGGGAGGTGGGAGGGGAGATGGATGAAACAGGTATCAGGGATTAAGGAGTACACTTTTTGTGATGAGCATCGGGTATTGTTTGCAAGTGTTGAATCACTAAATTGTAATTGAAACTAATATTAAACTGTATGTTAACTAACTGGAATTTAAATAAAAAGTTAAAAAAACAATGCCTTTTTGAAGGATAGTTTGATTTCATTTACATTAAGAGATATAAGACAAAAGTAAGAAATATACTCAACACTGAAAGTAAAGGTAAAATATTATTCAAATACATTTTTGGGTACTATAAATTTTTTACTACAAATGACAAAGATACATGAATTTTAAAATGTTAAACTAGTTTTCCTAACTAGGTAATTTTGGGTTATTCTAATAGACAGAAACATTGGACTCTACAGTTCTTTCAACTTTCAGAGATAGACCAACATGTAAGAATTGAATTGGCATATATGCTCTTAAAATATATTCAAGCACTTGAAAATATTAGGTACAGGTATATATATGTATATATATGGAGAGATAGAATTATATATAAGATGATATATATACACATATATACATATATGTATGCATATATATGTATAACTATATATACACACAAACATATAAATATATATATATAAATATAAGGAAAGTTTCAAGGTTCATGCAGTTACTACTTTGGAGTTAAGGAGCTAACCTGTAGGACCTGGATAGGGATCAAAGTTCACCAAGGCCCAATGTCATCATTAACAAAAAGGAAAAATATCAAAATTGTTAGCAATACCAAGAAACTAAAGCATTACACTAACTTCTTTCAAGTTAAACTTTAATTCAATAAAAGAATACTCTGGAAGTTCATATTCATGCACCTTTAGATAAACCAAATTATTACCACTTAGCATCAGCACTAAAATAAAGACAGCACATGTAATATTTTAAAAAGCAAAAAAACACATTTTTATAAAAATCATTACCACAAACTCAAAAACAACCAATTCTAAGACAATTGGGTTTCAAACTCCATTTTAATTTGTAGTTTATGAACAAACTGAGAAGTCACAAACTACTCTTCAGGGAGGTGTTCTTCCTACTGTTTAGAAACAGAAATTTTTTAAAGCATTTTTGTGACTAATGTCTTTACATTAACACATTAACACATTTCACAAAGATGTTCCACAGTGAGCTCCATTACTAGTAAAGAACAAATAACCAGAGTGCTGATTAAAATATAAAAAATGATAATAGTTTGGTTTATTTTATAATTATTGCATGCACAACCAAGCAAGACATTGGTGTCATTTCTTTACATGCAAGAGTTAATATGGCTGAGGAGGTTTTCACTGGTTTTTCAATAGTAAAAAGAGGTAAAATTCTAAATACCCTCTATAAACAGTCAAGTCAGATTAGATAAAATCTGGTTTTGAAAATGATCCTCTGAACAAAGTATGTGATCCCATTTGATTCATGTTTTCAGAGCATATCTTATTAAAATTAACTCAATTACTTCAGAGTCTATGGTAATTTAAATGGAACCTTTCATTTTTAAATACATTCAAAAAACAAGTCAGAGACTTTCAAAGGTTGAAAGGACAATTTTGTTTCTTTAACCTTAGATTTCTCTTATTATTTTAAATCAGTGAAGGCCAAATTTTAAGTTACTCAAAATATAAAAATTGAATATGAAGTCCCAAAAATCTCTTAATAATCTATCACCAGTGATTGTGCTCAGCAACATTAATCCTGGATGAAAACAAGCATTTCCAAACTTAGCAAAATGAAGTGACATAGCACATACACAAAATGAAAAGTGAACATTGGATGCAAAATTGAGACTACAAGAGCAGTTAACACGAGACAAATGAGGTATAGACATGAAGCTGGTATGAAGAAATCGCTATTCAATTTAATCATGCTGTGATGCTGAAGATAAATTTGATTGCCTAGTTCCTAGAGAAGATAAAATGTTTTTATTGTGCTTGGTGACATTTGCTGATCATGTCATGCTATGACAGAACCATAGCAACACTTTTGGTATGGACCACAAGCATCTATGGGGTGATCACTAAAATGATTTCTGTGATGACATGCTGAGAAGCTCACATTAAAAATGCAGATGGCATTTTGCTGCCAGGTTATCAGTATAGTTTTATGTTTAATAAAAAGACCAATAAATCCACTATTTCCTTTTTTCCTCCAAGTTGGTTTTAGTTCAATTTTAAGTGATGAAAGGCATTATTGAAAAGAATTATTAGGTGCCACAGAAATGGATGGAGCTAGGTATAAACCAAGCTATTTTACTTGTAAGAACTTCTTAGATTATAGAGTCTAAAGTCCTAAAAACTGAATAACCTGCCAGCAAAATGAAATAAATTAATGAATAAATAGACCATTCCCCTACTGCTCATGTACATACCTGGTCTCCCAGGAGGACCCTGAGGCCCAGGGTTGCCTTTAGGGCCTTCCAGAGCTGGACCTGGAGAGCCAGGAGGGCCTGGGGGACCCTGGACACCAGGGAAACCCTGAAAGCCTGGTTCTCCTTTTGGACCAGGAAGGCCAGGGTTTCCTGGAATGCCAGGTAATCCTCCATCACCCTTTTGACCTATAAAATATAAAAGCAAAGTGACATTAGGGAACACATTAAATGATACTGCCTGTATTAGGCTTGCCTGTAAGGCTAAATCTATTCATTCTTGTTAGAACAAGTGATGGGATTCAATAGGATCATTTCTATCTCCCACCAAATCCCTAACCCATCCAAAAAAAATTCTTATTAAATATATTCATCTAATAAATAAATAAATAAATAAATATATTCATCTATTATCAGAAATATTTATTAGAGTACATATAGAAATAGAAAAAGAATAATAGCTTGGATCATGAAAGATACCCTTTGTATTAGGACACAGAGCAATGATCACATGATCAGTGGCTGCAAGAAAATAAAAAATAGAAAAATAGAAAAATTTAAAGTATTGGCATGAACAGGTTAGAGATGGCTGGAGGAAATTCCTTGAATATTTTGAGACGAATGAAGATAGGCATCTTCAGTGTTTGCTGGATATCCCTGAAGACCATTCTGTTCAAGATTTAGAACTCAATCCAGAGAAACTATTCTCAACATTTTTTCTATACCACCAATATGGCTGAAAGTGATATAACAGTGGCACATTAAAGTAATAATTTTCACATTAGGATCATTGGAAGGTTATCAATATGCCTGTGGTTTGAAAAAAGCTTCCATAGAATAGCTAACGGTCATTTCAGAACATAAACAGGCATATCTGTACACACATTCAGTCATTCAATTAACTATTTGGTGCTTACAATGAAAGTAAGAACAAGTGAGGGCAAGTTTATGTGTATGAGCACATATCCCCTCAAAATAATGCAAGCTGTATCTTTATACGGAGTTTTCCATTTTTATTATCAGTACATATTTCTGCAGTTTCCTCATATTACCTTGGTTTTGTTTCCATGTGGAGAAAAGAGTATTTTTCTGGCTGAAAGACTTTTTAAAAATTTAGTGAAATCTACCCATTTCTACATATTAGCTTTCTTTCCTCAGCAGTTATTTATGAAATTAGTGAAGAGATAGTTTTATGTATATTTCTTTAAGAATGCATTTTTATATAGCACGACACTTTTTACTGAATTGTTAATTAAGAACTGCTTTAAGGGGTGCCTGGGTGGCTCAGTCGGTTAAGCATCCGACTCTTGATTTCGGCTCAGGTCATGCTCTCAGGATCTTGTAATCAAGCCCAATGTCAGGCTCCATGCTCAGTGGGGAATCTGCTTCTCTTCCTCTCTTTCCCTCTGCCCCAACCCTCGCTCCCACTCTCTCTCTCTCTAAAATAAATAAATATATCTTTTTTAAAAAAGAACTGCTTTTAGATATAACTTTAGATTTGAGTTTTCTGGGGTTGCATGTGCATTTTATAACAGTAAATGGTAAATGGAAAAATAAATGTACTGAAGCACGTTCCTTTTATATTGACTGATCTGCATGTTTTATTACCAGAAAGTCCTGGGAGTCCAGGGGGTCCTGGGATTCCAAAGCCTGGTTGACCTGTCAGAGCATAAACCAAAACTCTCAAATAGATAAAATAAATATATCTTTATACACATATAGATATATAAGTGGAATGTAGATTACATGTAGAATGTGAAATAAGGTCATCTAGAGAAGATGAAAACAGCTGGGTAACTTCTTTACATGAAAAACTGGGAAAGAAAGGATATGGAGTTCTTTTATAAGAAGGAGGCAACCTAATTGATCAATATGAAGTAATATTCTCAGTACAAAGTGCAAGAAGGTACTTAGGAAGGGAAAAGTGTATAGTAGCTTAAAGGTTAAGAAAGAATACATAATTTAATTGTGGTAAAAAGGGGCAAAAGTTAAAAAAGACAAGGAATGAATTAGAAAATTAGGAACAATTAAAAAATATAGCACCTGGTTCACCCTTCTGTCCAGCTGGTCCAGGAATACCATCTTGACCTGGGTTTCCTTTTTCACCTGGAGGCCCTGGTGGCCCAGGACGCCCTCCACCACCTAAAGCACAGGGCACAGCAGGTTATACCTATCTTCCCAATTTCCTTTCCTTCCAAATTACCCATTCTTTCCATACTAGCTTCAAATAGTTCTATCCAAATGACACAAAGTACTTCTGAGACACCCCTTTAAATCACAAAATCTTGTAAAAAAGCATAAAAGGAACAAAGGCTAATGAGATTAAGGAAGAACCTTATCTTCCTCCACTCAGTATCCAAAATCTTTCAGTTTCTCATTTTAATCTAGCTTTAGAATATCAAGTAGAGTAAGGAATGTGGGTGGAATGGGGTGCATTATAGGCCTCATATATGGGGCCAAGAGCTTTCTAAAAAATACCAGAGCTTCCACTAATTGTAGGATACTTGAAATAACTGTCCTTGGAAAGAGCCCCCAAAATAAGGTTCCAAAGTAGTAATTTTAAGTAATTTTTATTAAGAGTTGTTCACTTTGAAAAAACGAGTTGGTCACTTGTACCTAACAAGTAGTACTAAGTGAATGATCACCATGTTTTCTCATCTTAAAAATGTTCACAGCTCCCAGAAATGATTTGACTTTCCCAAAATGAATATGAGCTGTAGTTTTACAGAACAACAAACCCTTAGGTTTCATGCTTACCTACGGGACCAGGTTCTCCTGGAAGGCCAGGGTTCCCAGGAGGACCATTAATACCTTTTGGTCCAGGAAGTCCTGGGGTTCCTAGAATTCGAAGAGCTCAATTTAATAATAAAAGAAAAACTGTATTGCTTTAAGAGTTACAACTCAAGCTTATAATTTATAGTGCTGACACAGAAACAGTGAAGAATAGAGAAAAAATCCAAGAAAGATGCTAATATTTGCTGAATATTTTAAAGAATAATTTTAAGTCTTTAAAGTTATTTACCCAAAGGCTGGCATTATTATAGATTCATAATAAAAATAATCACCACAATATTACACTGGAAGAATTGGTAGGATTCCATTGTATGTATATACCAATTTTTTAATACATTCATCTATTGTTGGACATTTGGGTCACTGTTAGGTTTTCAGTGCTATGAATATCTATTTTATTCATGGAAACCTGTTCTACTCCCAGTTTTTAGCTATTATGAATAATGTTGCTAAGGAATATTTCTGCACCAGTATTTTTGTGGACATATGTCTTACTTTATCTTGGATAAATACCTAGATAGGAATGGAACTGATGAGTCAGAAGAGGTGTATGGTGTATATTATTAAAAAAAAAAAACCCTGCCAAACCATTTGACACTCACAACGTTTCAGAATTCCAGTTGCTCCATATTCTTGTACAACATATGGTGATTATCAGTTGTTTTAGTAATAACATTCTGGTAGGAATGTAATGCTACTTCACTGTGGTATTAATTTGCATTTCTCTGATGGCTAATAATATTGATCACCTTTTCATGTGCTTATCCATAAATCATCTTGGCCATCCATATATCATCTTTTGTGAAACATCTGTTCAAAGTTTTCCCCATTTAAAAAAGTGGATTGTATATCTTGTTATTATTGAATTGTAGAAGTTGCTTATATATCCCAGATATCAGTCATTTGTCAGATACTTGTTTTGCAAGTATTTTCTCCTAGTCTGCAGCTTCCCTATTCATTTCCTTAATGATGTCTTTTGATGAGAAGAACAGAAGATCTCAGGTTCTTTAAAAAAAAAAAAACAGCGTGGAGCAACTGAATATCTGTATGAAAAAAAACGAACCTTGGCCCCTACTTCAAACCATAAAAATATTTTTATTCAAGACAAATCATAAACCTAAATATAAAAGCTTAACATTAAACATTGTAGGAAAATAGAAGAATATTTCCATAAACTTGAGTAGGCAAAGATTTTGTGAATGGGACACAAAAAGCACTAACTATGAAAGAAAATGAACTAGACTTTATCAAAATTAACTTTTGAAAAAAAACAACTTTTGTTCACACAATAGCATTAAGAAATGTCATCACACAACAGCATTAGGAATAAAAGGCGAATTTGAGACAGAAAGAACATATTTATAGTACATGTATCTGACAAAGACTCATATCCAGAATATATAAAGAAATGTTTTGAATTAATAAGAAAAAAAGGGCAAACAACTCAATAAATGTGAGCAATAAAACATGGAGCAGGCATTTCAAAAAGATGCTATCCAAATGACCAGTAAGTATATGAGGGATGCCTGGGTGGCTCAGCGGTTGAGCGTCTGCCTTCGGCTCAGGGCGTGATCCTGGGGTCCTGAAATCAAGTCCTGCATTGGGCTCCCTGTGTGGAGCCTGCTTCTCCCTCTGCCTATGTCTCTGCCTCTCTCTCTCTCTCATTGTGTGTGTCTCTCATGAATAAATAAAATCTTTTTTAAAAAGTATATGGAAAGGTGTTTAATATTGTCATTCATTTAAAAAAAGTAAATTAAAATGTTAATGATACACTTCAATGTACCCACCAGAACACCTAAAATTAAAGATTGACAACACCAAATGAGGTAAGGACATAGGCAACTGGTCATTTCACAATACAAAGTACTGACCACAGTATAATTACGAGCTACCAGGAGCCACTTAAGAACATTTCATACATTGCATGTGAGATTGTAATTTATAAAGCCACTTTCAAAAATTGGCACCATGCACTAAAGTTAGATGTATATCTCTGCTATGATTCAATAATTCTATTACCAAGTTATTGTCTAAGAGAAAGGAGTATGTATGTCCACCAAAGGCATGTCAAAGAATGTTAATACCATCTTTTTTAATAGTCTTAAACTGGAAACAACCCACAAGTCCATCAAAAGGTGAATGGTAATTGATTATTATGTATTTCTTCAATGGAATATTACAATGCAATTATTAAAAAAACCAAACTATTGACACATGGCAATAAGATAAATGAAGCTTACAGACATGAGTGAAAGAAGCCAGACAGGAGGATATAAAATGTATGATTCCATTTATATGAATTTCAAAAACAGGTGAAATTACTTGATGGTGATAGAAATCATAGTAGTGATTACTTTGGGGGGCAGATTCACTGTGAAGGGGCATGGTTAAAACTTTATGGGGCAAGGGAACTATTTTATATCTTGATATATGTGGTAAGTACACAGATATATACATGGGTGAAAACTCATCTCCTAGTCTTGTACATTTTACTCTACATCATACTTCAATAAAATGTTAAGGAAAAGATAATCAAAGGCCCACTCTATCCTTGCCACTGTGCAATTCAAAAGACATATGAACAAATTAAATACATGCATAACAGAGGAGGTAGTATAATAATCTAGTTCAGGCTACCTACTTGACTATAGTGCTAAGTCTCTTTGCTTGCATGACTCAGTCCTTGTCATATAAATGAACTGAACAACTGTCCTACCAACAGTCACCGAAATGTGTACCTGAGCACAACTTTCTAAAAGAATCAGCAGCAGGCTAAGGTTTGGTAGTGTATACTATCACCTACAAAAATAGTAAGGCCTCTTTTTTAAAAAAAGATTTTATTTATTTATTCATAGAGACACAGAGAAAGAGAGGCAGACACAGGGAGAGGGAGAAGCAGGCTCCATGCACGGAGCCCGACGTGGGACTCGATCCCAGGTCTCCAGGATCACACCCTGGGCTGCAGGTGGCGCTAAACAGCTGCGCCCCTGGGGATGCCCTTTTTTTTTTTTTTTTTCATTAAACTTTTGTTTTAATGGGTCTCAAAATTCTGTGACAGATTTTTGGTCAAGTTGTTTCCATTAAAAAGTACTGATTTTAAAAACTAATAACTTAAAACTGCCACACACGCACACAAAAAAAAAGGTCCACAAAACATTCTCCTTTCCTTCTGAAGGTTTTACGATGCATTGTTATCATTAACCAGTCTTTTACTATTAAATGGCCAATTGACACAAACAGTTCTGAGACTGTTCTTCCACCACTGATTAAGACTGGGGTAGCAGGTATTGGGGATAATATTCATTTAGCCTTCTGAGCTTTCTGGGCAGACTTGGTGACTTTGCCAGCTCCAGCTGCCTTCTTGTCCACTGCTTTGATGACACCCACAGCAACCGTCTGTCTCATGTCACGAACAGCAAAACGGCCCAGAGGAGGATAGTCAGAGAAGCTCTCAACACACATAGGTTTGCCAGGAACCATATCAACAATGGCAGCATCCCCAGATTTCAAGAACTTGGGACCATCTTCCAGCTTCTTTCCAGAACGACGATCTATCTTTTCCTTCAGCTCAGCAAACTCGTAAGCAATGTGAGCTGTGTGACAATCCAGCACAGGTGCATATCCAGCACTGATTTGGCCTGGATGGTTCAGGATAATCACCTGAGCTGTGAAGCCAGCTGCTTCCATTGGTGGGTCATTTTTGCTGTCACCAGCCACGTTGCCACGACGAACATCTTTGACAGAAACGTTCTTTTTTTTTAATTTTTTAAAGATTTTATTTATTTGTTCATGAGAGACAGATAGAGAGAGAGAGGCAGAGACACAGGCAGAGGGAGAAACAGGCTCCATGCAGGGAGCCTGATATGGGACTTGATCCTGGGACTCCAGGATCACGCCCTGGGCCAAAGGCAGGCACCAGACCGCTGAGCCACACAGGCATCCCCGACAGATACGTTCTTGACATTGAAGCCCACATTGTCCCCAGGAAGAGCCTCACTCAAAGCTTCATGGTGCATTTCAACAGACTTTACTTCAGTTGTAACATTGACTGGAGCAAAGGTGACCACCATACCAGGCTTAAGAACACCAGTCTCCACTCGACCCACTGGTACAGTACAGTACAATAAGGCCTCTTAATTGACTTGTGGCTAGCAGTTAAAGATTGAAAAATGCTCTACCAAGCAGGTTTTGTGTTTTTTTTTTCCCCCACCGGTTATTGTTCTGCTGAGCTGGTAATACTGATTCTCATTTTATACAGAAAGAAATTTGGGCAAATAAAAGCTAAAGAGCTGGATCAAGATTATGTTGCTAGTCAGTATCTGATTGGGAAGTAGAAGTCTACCAAATAAGAAGTTGCTCTATGGTATGGGTTAGAGTAGACAGGAAGGAAAGAAGGAAGCATTAAATAAAAAGAATTTTACCGGGGAATCCAGGAAGGCCTGGTTGTCCTTTTGCTCCAGGGGTCCCTGGTAATCCAGGCAAACCAGTATCTCCCATAGAACCTTTGATTCCAGGGTTTCCTGGGTATCCAGGAAGACCAGCTTCACCCTAAAATCATGAATAGAAAGATAAAACTAAGTCTCTATATGACTTTAGATTGTATAACAACATAGCATTATCTTCAGAGCATTTATTTTAGGTCAGGAATTCTGCTAAGTGCTTTACATAATATGCTTTGTTTAATCACTTGTAGAAATTTAACTTGAAAATGCTTTGTTTAATCATCACAACAGCTCTTTGAGTTAGGCTTTATCATCTCTATTTATAAATGAGAAAACTGAATCTTGAAGAATTCAAGTGCCTAATGGCTCTAGTAACTGGCAGAATCAGAATTTGAACCAAGGTCTGTCATACTCCAGAGTTCATGCTATTTCAACAATATGTAGGTGTATTATCTCATTAATCCTTAACAACTCGATAAGAAATGAGTATTGTTATCCCATTTTACAGTGTTGCAACTAATAAGTTGTAGAGTCTGCATTTGGATCCAGATAGTCTGAATTAAACTTGTGATTGTTATTCCTGGTGTGCAACAATGAAATTCACTGCTTATAATAATCATGTCAAACAATAGTTATAGTAGGTTCTACTGCAAAAAGTATATTTAATTTTAACATGAATAAGCTTATCAATTCTTCAGTGAACATCTCAAATCCCATATACTGCATGAAGCATTCCAGGACCAAGAAAGCTTATGCTAAGATGTAGGGTAGGTTCTTATTCTGTCAAGTCAATAATGGTTTCATATATGCATGTCTTGACTCTTTAACAACTTTGAACACTCCTTTGGGGTCAGAGACAATACATAAATAACATTTTTACTCAGCGAAATTTTGCATTATGTTTCCTTCTAATAGAGCCTTAGAATGCATACCCACTTGAACAATTAAAACAAGTTTTCCTCAATAACAATGAAAACACGCTCTAACTCTGAATCTACTGGTGTCCAACTGCTTTGCTCATGAGGATCATGACTTCTCCAACAGTGTCAGTATTCAACATCATCTAATGAATACCTCCTTTTCTATTTAGTGCTTATGCTTGTCTAGGTGAACAAGATCATCTATTTGTGACTCAAATGATTCTGCATTATGGTAAAAGTTTTTTCAGCTAAATCCTTTTCTCCCTCTATCCCATTGGGCTGGGAATATATATATTTTGGTCCAAAACCTTACAAATCAAAGATTTAGCACATTCTTACACACATAATAGGTATAGGATTATATTTTGGATTGAACTGGTTCCATCTTATATATTTACACAAAAAGCTTTGGATAGACTATCATAATTCTTGTTATTTATGAACCAATGCCATTTATATATCAAAATGAAAAACAAGAACAAAATGCCAATAGTCTGGCAAACCTGAAAGGCAATAAGCAAGCTTCTGATGATTTATGATAAAGTATGTTAAGTTCTATAAACTACACCAATCTGAATTTCAACCAGAACTTGGTTCCCCACTACACTCTTACTACTCTATGGCCCTACTCTAAATTGTAAAAAGAAAGTATTTCACCAGGGCTTCAGAAAAGGACTAATGCTTGCTAGTTTAAATTTCATCTGAGATACAGATGTAGTGAAACACCGGGACACCTGCACCTCAATGTTTATAGCAGCAATGTCCACAATAGCCAAACGGTGGAAGGAGCCACGATGTCCTCTGACAGATGAATGGATAAAGAAGATGTGGTATATATATATATATATATACAATGGAATATTACTCAGTCATCAGAAAGGACGAATACCCACCAATTGCATTGACGTGGATGGAACTGGAGGGTATTATGCTGAGTATAAGTCAATCGGAGAAGGACAATCATCATATGGTTTCACTCATGCATGGAATATAAGAAATAGTGAAAGGGATTATAAGGGAAAGGAGGGGAACTGAGTGGGAAAAATTAGAGAGGGAGACAAACCATGAGAGACTCCTAACTCTGGGAAACAAACAAAGGGTTGTGGAAGGGGAGGTGGGCAGGGGGTTGGGGTAACTGGGTGATGGGCACAGAGGAAGACACTTGATAGGATGAGCACTGAGTGTTATACTATATGTTGGCAAATTGAACTTCAATAAAAACAAAAATTCTAAGTTTTTATTATTTATACACTTGCAGAGAGAACAATGAGCTTCTGAAAAGGTAAATAAGAAGAAATAAAAAAAGAAGAGAGTACTCAGTACTTCAACACACTGGCCAGAAATCTTGTAAACCACTCTGAGAAAGGAAAATTCTATTTACAAAGGAAAAGCTTGACATGACTTCAATAGACTTAAGCCACAAATATCTACATTTGTTCAAATGTCAATCTTTGATATAATTCTTTTTTTAGTTATGTAAAATTGACATATACAATTAGTTTCAGGTGTACAATACAATTTTATATTTGTATATATTGTGAAATGATCACTACAATAAATCTAGTTAACATCGATCACCACACATAGTTACAGAATTTTTAATTTTGTGATAAAAACTTTTAAAATTTACTCTTTTAGCAACCTTCAATATATGACACAGTATTAACTAAAATCACCACACTGTACATTACAGCCTGATGACCTATTTAACTGATGGCTGCACGTCTGTATTTTTAATCCTCTTCACTGATTTCACCCACCCTTCAATGTGTTCCACCCCCATCTCTGGCAATCACAACTTTGTTCTCTGTATCTATTAGCTCATTCTTTAAATTGTTTTGTCTATTTATTTATTTTTAGATTCCATATATAAGTTAGAACAAATGATATTTGTCTTTCCCTAACTTATTTCACTTAGCATAATGCCGTCAAGGTCCATCCATGTTGTCAGAATGGTAAGATTTTATTCTTTTGTATGGCTCAATAATATATATATATATATATATATATATATATATATATATATACACACACACACATATATATACACACACACATATATATACACACACACACATATATATATATAAATCTCACATTTTAAAAAAGATTTTATTTATTTATTCATTAGTGACACAGAGAGAAGGCAGAGACATAGGCAGAGGGAGAAGCAGGCTCCATGCAGAGAGCCCAATGTGGGACTTGATCCCGGAACTCATATCCATTCATATACCATGAACACATGGGTTACTCCCACATCTTAGCTATTGTGAAAATACTAAAATGTATATGGGAACATGTATATCTTTTCAAGTTAGTTTTTTCATTTTCTTTAGATAAATATTCAGGAGTAGAATTGATGGATCATACGATATTTCTATTTTAATTTTTTAAGGACTCTCCATGCTATTTTTCATAATAGCTGTATTAATTTACATTCTCACCAACAGTGCACAAGGGTTCCCATTTCTCACCATCTTTGCCAACACTTGCTAAAACTTGTCTTTTTGATAATAGCCATTTTAAGAGGTATGAAGTGATATCTCATTGTGGTTTGATTTGCATTTCCCCGATGATTAGTGATGTAAAGTACCTTTTCATGTATCTGTTGGCCATTAATATGCATTCTTTGAAAAATGTCTATTTATTTTCGCTGCCCATTTTTAATTGAATTCTTTGTTTCACTTTTTAAAAAGATTTTATTTATTTATTCATGAGAGACACACAGAGAGAGGCAGAGACACAGGCAGAGGGAGAAGCAGGCTCCACACAGGGAACCCGATGCAGGACTCAATCCCGGGTCTCCAGGATCATGCCCTGAGCCAAAGACAGACACTCAACCGCTGAGCCACCCAGGTGTCCCTTTTGCTTCACTTTTAATATTGATTGTATAAGTTCTTTGCGTATTTTGGATATTAACTCCTTATTGGTATATAATTTGCAAATATTTTCTCCCATTCAGTAGGTTGTCTTTTCACTTGATAACTTCTTTGGTTGTACAGATTAGTTTGATGTAGTTCCACTTGTTTATTATGCTTTTGTTGCCTTTGTTTCTGGAGACACATCCAGAAAAACATCGCCAAGATCAATGTCAAGGAGCTTACTACCTGTTTTCTTCTGGGATTTTTATGGTTTCAGGTCTTACATTTAAATCTTCTATCCAAAACAAAACAAAACAAAACAAAACAAAAAATAAATCTTCTATCCAATTTGAGTTAATTTTTGTGCATAAAATAGTAGTCTAGTTTCATTCTTTTGCCTGTGTCTGTAACTTTTCCCAACAGCATTTATTAAAGTGACTATCTTTCCCCATTGTATATAGTCTTGCTTCCTTTGTCATAAATTGACTATATTTGTGTGAGTTTATTTCTGGGCTATCTATTCTATTACATTGATCTCTGTTTGTTTTAATGCCAATATTATATTATGTTGATTACTATAGTTGGCTGTGTAATATAGTTTGAAATTAGGGAGTAGGATACCTCCAGCCTTGTTCCTCTTTCTCAAGATTGCTTTTGGCTATTCAGAATCTTTTGTGGTTCCATAAAAATCTTAAGATTGTTTGTTATGTTTCTTTGAAAAATACCATTGGGGATCCCTGGGTGGCGCAGCGGTTTGGCGCCTGCCTTTGGCCCAGGGCACGATCCTGGAGACCCGGGATCGAATCCCATGTCGGGCTCCCGGTGCATGGAGCCTGCTTCTCCCTCTGCCTGTGTCTCTGCCTCTCTCTCTCTCTCTGTGACTATCATAAATAAATAAAAATTAAAAAAAAAAAAGAAAAATACCATTGGGATTTTGATGAGGATTGCAATGAATCAGTATATTGCTCTGGGTAATATTGACATTTTTTTTTAATATTGACGTTTTAACAATATTAATTCTTCCAATCCATGAGCATTGAGTATCTTCACTTTTTTTGTGTCTTCTTCAATCTCTTTCATCAATGTCATAGTTTTCATAGTATAAGTCTTTCATCTCCTCAGTTAAATTTATTCCTAAGTATTTTATTTATTTTGATGTAATTGTAAATGTGAGTGTTTCTTCAATTTCTCTTTCCGATAGTTCGTTGTTAGTATATAGAAGTGCAACAGATTTCTAAATGTTGATTATGTACCCAACGACTTTCCTGAATTTTTTTTATTCACTCTAATAGTTTTTGGTGGAGTATTTAGGGATTTTTACAAATATAAGTATAAAGTATAAATATAGATACATATATACACATATATTTGTCTGAAAAGAGTGAGTTTTTACTCTTTCTTTTGCAGTTTGAATGCCTTTCATTTCTTTTTCTTGCCTAATTGCTCTGGCTAGCATTTCCAATGCTATGTTGAATAAAAGTGGAAAAAGTGGCCATCCTTGTTTTGTTTCTAATCTCAGAGGGAAAATCTTTCAGCTTTTCACCATTGCGTATGATATTAGCTGTGGGCTTCTCATATATGTCCTTTATGTTGTGATACATTCCTTCTATACCTACTTTGTTGAGATTTTTATCATAAATGGATGAATTATGTCAAATAAATTTTTTGCATCTATTGAAATTATCATATGATTTTCATCCTTTATATTGGTAATGGACAATATATCATATTGATTGATTTATAGATGTAAACCCTCTGTGCATCTCTGGAATAAATTTCACTTGATTGTGATATATAATCCTTTTAATTGTTATATTGTTTAATTTGGCTTGCTAATATTTTGTTGAGTATTTTTCATGTATTTTCATCAGGGAAACTGGCCTGTAATTTTCTTTTTTGTGTGGCATCTTGACTGTTTAGGTATCACTGCAATGCTGGGTCAATAAGGTGAGTTCAACGTGTACTCTCTTCTTCAATTTTCTGGAAAAGTTTGAGAAGCACACATATTCAGTCTTTAAATGTTTGGTAGAATTCACCAGTGAAGTTGTCTAGTTCTGGACTTTCGTTTATTGTGAGGTTTTTTTGATTACTGATTCAATCTGTTTACTAGTAACTGGTCTTTTCAGATGTTCTATTCCTTCATAATCCAATCTTGGAAGAGTGTATGTTTCTAGGAATTTATTCATTGCTTCTAGGCTCTCCAATTTGTTGGCATATAATTATTTATAATAGCCTTTCATTATTGTTGTATTTCTGTGGTGTCAGTTTTAAATCCTTCTCTTTCATTTCTGATTTAATTTAATTTTTAATTTGAGCCCTCTCTTGATAAGTCTACCTAAAAGTCCGTCAATTTTACTTATCTTTTCAAAGAACCAGCTCTTAGTTTCACTGATATTTTCTATGCTTTTTTAGTCTCTATTTTATTTATTTCTATGTTGCCATTTTTTTATTTCCTTCCTTCTACTAACTTTGGGGTTCATTTGTTTTTCTTCTTCCTGTTCCTTTAGTTGTAAATTTAGTTTGAGACTTTACTTGTTCTTTGAGGAAGGCCTATATCATTACAAAGTTCCCTTTTAGAACAGCTTTTGCTTCATACCATAGATTTTGGCAAATTGTATTTCAATTTTCATTCTTCTCAAGCTAATTTTTATTTTCTCCTTTGATTTCTTCATTGGCCCACTGATTGTTCAGTAGCATGTTATTTAATCTCCCGTATTTGTGTTTTGTTTTGTTTTGTTTTTAGTTTCTCCTTGTAGTTGATTTTTAGTTTCATGCCACTGTGGTCAGAAAAAGATGCTTGATATGATTTTAATCTTCTTAAACTTACTGAGACTTGGTTTGTGGCCCAACATGTGAACTATCCTGGAGAATGTTCTATGTGGATTTGAGAAGACTGTATTCCACTGCTTTTGGATGGAAAGTTCTGTATACATTAAGTTCATCTAGTCTAATATGTCATTTAAGGTAGATGTTTCTTTATTGATTTTCTGTCTGGATGACCTATCCATTGATGTAAGTGGGATATTAAAATCCCCTACCATTATTGTATTGCTGTCAATTTCTCCCTTTAGGTTTGTTAATATTTGCTTTATTTATTTAGGCGATTCTATGTTGGGTGCATTAATATTTACAAATGTTATCCTCTTGTTAGATCGATCCCTTTATCACTATGTAACACCCCTGTCTTTCATTTTTTTTTTATTTTTTATTTTTTTAAAGATTTTATTTATTTATTCATAGACACACAGAGAGAGGCAGAGACACAGGGAGAGGGAGAAGCAGGTTCCATGCAGGGAGCCCGATGTGGGACTTGATCCCGGGTCTCCAGGATCACACCCCAGGCTGCAGGCGGCACCAAACCGCTACGCCACCGGGGCTGCCCACACCCCTGTCTTTTAATACTGTCTTTATCTTGGGCAGCCCAGGTGGCTCGGTGGTTTAGCACCACCTTCAGCCCAGGGTGTGATCCTGGTGACCCTCCCTGCATGGAGCCTGCTTCTCCCTCTGCCTCTGTCTGTGCCTCTCTCTCTCTCTCTCTCTCTGTGTCTCTCATGAATAATTTTTTTAAAAAAAATACTGTATCTTAGAACGTAAAGACTGCTAACTCTGGGAAACGAACTAGGGGTGGTAGAAGGGGAGGAGGGCGGGGGGTGGGAGTGAATGGGTGACGGGCACTGGGGGTTATTCTGTATGTTAGTAAATTGAACACCAATAAAAAAATACTGTATCTTAAAGACTATTTTGAGTGACACAAGTATTGCTACCCCAGCTTTCTTTTGGTTTTCATTTGTGTGGAATATCTTTTCCCAGCCCTTTACTTTCAGTCTGTGTGTGTCCTTATACCTGAAATGAGTTTCTTTTAGGTAGCTCACAGCCTATAACAAGCCTATAACTTGTCTTTCTAAAAATCTAGTCAGTCATGCAATGTCTTTTGACTGAAGAATTTAGTCCATTTACACTTAAAAAGTAATTATTGATAGGTATGTACCTATTGTCCTTTTGTTAATTGTTTTCTGGCTGTCTTGTGGTTCCTGTCTGTTCTTTCTTCTTTTCTTGCTCTCTTATGTTGTGGTTTAATAACTTTCTTTAGTGTTACTATATTCTTTTTTACTATCTTTTGTATCTATACTATAGGTTTTTGCTTTGTGGCTACCAAGAGGCTCGCAGATAACAGTCTAGATATATTAAAATGTATTTTAAGTTGATAGCAACTGACCTTTGAACACATTAGAAAATTCTACATTTTTTGCTCCCCTCTCATTTTATATTTTTGATGTCACATTTTACATCTCATTTTGTCCATCCCTTACCTGATAATTGTAGTTTGAGTTACTTTTAGTTCTATTGTCTTTTAACTTTCACACTAGATTTATAAATGATTAATCCACTACCTTTACTATATATTTACTTTTACCTTTAAGATTTAAACACTTATGTTTCTTTGTCACTAACTAATGCACTTTCTTTTCAGCTTAAAGAAGTCCCTTTATAATGTTTCCTGTTAGGCCAGTTTGGTGGTAATGAGCTCTTTTAGCTTTTGATTGTCTGTAAAAGTCTTTCTCCATCAACCCTGAATGATAACCTTGCTGGGGAGGGTATTCTTGCTTAGAAGTTTCTTTCTTTCAGAATTTTGAATATATTGCCCCACTGTGTCTGGCCTACAAAATTTCTGCTGAAAAATCTGCTTACAGTTTCATTAGAGTTCCCTTGTACAAAACAATGGGTTTTTCTCTTGCTGCTTTTAAGAGTCTATCTTTGGACAGTTTACTTATATCTTAGTGTTGATCTTTTTGGGTTCATCTTACTTGGGCTCTTATGGCCTTTCTTGATCTGAATGCTTCCTTCTTAGATTAGGGAGGTTTTCAGCCATTATTTCTTTAAATATGTTTCCTACTCCTTTATCTCTCTCTTCTCCTTCTGGGACCCACTATAATTAAAGTATTATTGAGATTTATGTTATCTCATAGGTCCCTTAAGCTATCTTTATTTTTAAATTTTTCCTTTTTGATTTTCTGTTTGGGTGAGTTCCACTCTTGTCTTCTATATCACTTTCTTCTGCTTCATGTAGCCTCCTTTTCAACCTTTCCTGTTTATTTTTCCACTCAGTTATTGTATTCTTCAGCAAAACAGTTACTTCCCCCAGTCTTGAAGGAGTAGCCTTGTGTAAAAGATATAACTTATCCATCAACCTAAGACCTAGTTCCTTGTCTCTCAAACCTTTGTAATTATTTAAGCAGCCTAATTTATTATTATGTCCCAGCTGTTGAAGGTGTGCCAAGACCTGTCAGTGTTCTAAAGAGAGGAATCTCAGTCAGCACCTACTTTCAGGTTGATTGGAAGACACATCCTTAGGCAGCAGTTTAAAAGTATGCAAATTAATATAAACTCCTGTGGTACCACAATAGTAAACCCTACTGGCCTGTAGACTAAGTGGATCTGGGGGTGTTGCAAAAATTGGGGGTTCAAAAAATGTATCAGGTCCT
Source organism: Canis aureus (assembly GCF_053574225.1). Taxonomy (NCBI): domain Eukaryota; kingdom Metazoa; phylum Chordata; class Mammalia; order Carnivora; family Canidae; genus Canis; species Canis aureus. Next base: position 41,842,748 of record NC_135649.1, read on the forward strand.
TTTTGGGAGGTGTATCAAGGCTGAAGAGGAATACAAAGATGGCATCCTCCAGCCTGCATTCCCTGAGAGTACCCACGTAGCCTCTACATGTATGCCAGACTTTAAGTCTACCCCTCAGACTGAAGCTCCAAGACAAAAAACAGGCCTTTTTCGCAGACTGGGGATTTGTTTCAGTCCATTGTCTGCATAGTGCTCTGGAGGTTGGTAGCATGCCAAGAACTGTGTCTCTGATTGTTACAATCTTGTGGTATTTAGGAATATGAGTCCCCTGGCCACCAGAGCCAGATGGTTACAGAGTGACCCCAGTAAGGACTACGTGCATCTGCTGGCTTTTGCAGGGACCACTGGAGAGCACAGAACTGGTATATTCCACTTCTACATGGCTGCAGGAGAATCTAGGGCTGGTGCTTGCCTGCCATCTTTAGTGGGGCAATGGGAGAGTGCAGGGCTGGTCACACTTGCCAACACTATCAAGGGAGAGGGAGAGTACAAAAGTCATGCCTGTCAGCACTTCCAAACTTAAAGAGAATTCTAAAATACTCCTGCCCCTCTGGTAGATGCTTTAATATTAGCAAATGAATCTCTTTCACATATAATGCTGGCACTTTTTAAATTGCTGCTTTTGCACTGTTTTCTGAGGTGGATGAGTCTGCATGGAAACCCTTCAAGAAATGTATCTCAGTTCTTCAGTCCCTTGGATGTAAGCCCCTTTGGTTTTCAAAGCTAGATGTTTTGGAGGATTGTCTTTCTGTTGCAAGTCTCAGAGGTTAGGGTGCTTGAAATGGGGCATGAACCTCTAACTCCTCAGTGAGAAGGTCCAGATTCATAAGATCCCTTCTGATTGTAAGTCACTATAGCAGGGGTAGGATTTTGAATGAGACTATCTCTGCCTCTGCTACCTGTTGATGTGGCCCTTTTACTACCTGCTGTGAAGGAAGCTGTTCAGTTAGTTTTCCGGTGTTTTTCAGAGGGAAATAATTGCTCCCTATGTAGCTACAGATTTGCTGTGTCTACAGAAAGAGGTATGTTCAGGATCTTCCTATGCTATAATCTTGGACTGCCCCACCACTATTCTTAACAACTCACTAATTATAGAATTTTTTCTTATGCTTGACATCCCCCAATCATAGTATTATGTCTCCTGAATCTTTAATTCTACTCTCTTTTTAATATAGGAAGTCTCACTTTGCATAATCATACGGAACTATAATAATTAAGATGCAAACTAAACCACCTAAAAGGGATCTTTATTAATGAGAAAAGTACGATTGTTCCATGACGTTTAAGAGTTTTTCCCACAACTTTATCTCTCTTCATGTAGGTTATATATGTATAGAGAAAAGTCATATATTGCTAAATCTGCTTTCACTAACTTCCTTGTCTGCATCTCTCAAGTCTCTCAATGGTAGCAATATCAACATTCCTATGGCTCGCTATTTTCTCTGTAATCCTATTTGTATTAGATTTTAATGTCATTTCCGGTGTTATCACTTCCCATTTTTGCTGCACTTTTATCTCTATTGGTTAATTTTCTCTTTTAAGTACCCATATTTTTGGGATCCCTGGGTGGCGCAGCGGTTTGGCGCCTGCCTTTGGCCCAGGGCGCGATCCTGGAGACCCGGGATCGAATCCCACATCGGGCTCCCGGTGCATGGAGCCTGCTTCTCCCTCTGCCTGTGTCTCTGCCTCTCTCTCTCTCTCTGTGACTATCATAAATAAATAAAAAAAAAATTAAAAAAAAAAAAAAAGTACCCATATTTTTAAAATTTCATAGTGGTTTATCAGTGAGAGACAGATGCAATACAACCACATACTTTGCTATTAGGGCATTAAGGGAATAATAAATTCACAGTGACTAATCACTGACAGAATTTGAAAGAAGTGAAATAACCATTCACTGATCATGACATTCAACTGTTATTTATATATTGATTTATGAATTGAAGTGCCATGGTATATGCCATGGTAACTTTAGTTTGAACTATGTTGTTGTGGACTAATGTTATATAACTAAGTTGTGGTAACAAATTTGTGCATATCAGAACTGTGCAAAGTAAGGACTGCCTGTGCCTAGTAGAACTGAACTATAAAATCTTCTTTTTTCAATGTGTCACCATTATATGACAAAACAATACCATCTGAAAGAAACAACAGACTACTTCAAATACATGACTTCTTTGTTTTATTAGCTTTGGAAATATCTAAGTTTAGTGTAGAATTTGTTTACTGAAATATACTTGAAGGCTGCACAGAGAAAGAAACTAAGTCAGCTTCTTGCTTGAAGAGTTGAATATACTGTGAATATTTGCTAATCAAAACATGTTTTTTTCTGTAGACCTTCATTATAAATTCAGATACGACCTATGGTAATTTAGTTCCATTATATAAATGTTAACATTTGTTCAGTCCAGAAAAAATATATATGAAAAAATTTAGAAAAAAATTTTAAATGGAATTTCAAATCAATGAGTAAAGGATGGAATCTATAACAAATGGGGTTGGGTTACCTGGATATTTATTTTAAAAACATTAAGATATTCCCTCACCTCACATAATATAGAGAAAAAGCCAATGGATTAAATATGTAAATATACGGAACAAAATCATGAAAGTACTGGAAGAAAATATGCGTCTATTTTTATAATATTAGGATATAGAAATTTTTATAACAATCAGAAAATTATGCTCCTGATCTTTCCCACCAAATCTGCTTCCCCAAATCTCTCTTATCTCAGTATGTAGCAACTCTATTTTCCTACTTGCTCAGAATAAAAACTTGAGAGTCATCCATGATATCTTTCCTTTCATAGTCCATGATATCTCTCCTCTAATATTCCATAAGCAAATTTTTCTGGCTTGACCTGGAAAATATATTCAGATTCTGAATGTTTCTTATCACTTCCACTGCTACCACCCTGAACCACGCCAAAAAGATCTCTGGTCTGTATTATTTAAATAGTATCATAAGTGGTCTCACTCTTTTCATCCTTATTCCTTTATGATCTACTTCCAAAATAGGAGCTATGATATATATATTTTTATTTTTGATTATTAAAATTTTTTAAAGATATTATTTATTTATTCATGAGAGACACAGAGAGAGGCAGAGACATAGGCAGAGGGAGAAGCAGGCTCCATGCAGGAAGCTGGATGTGGGACTTGATCTGGGGACTCCAGGATCATGCCCTAAGCCAAAGGCAGACACTCAACAGCTGAGTGACCCAGGCATCCTGAGCTATGATATATTTTTAAATTTCAGTACAATCATGTTACTCCATCCAGTCACTCCCCATTTCACTCAGGTATAAAATCCTTAACTATGATCTACAAGGCTCTAGATAATTTATCTTCCGTTACCAATCTGATCTCATCTTTTTCTTAGTTTCACCTCACTCACTCTGTTTAATCCACACTAGCCACCTTCATGTTCTTCAGACATGTCTTTATGCTCTTATCTCAGAGTGTTTGAATGACTCATTCCCTCAATGCATGTGAGATCAACTGTTATCAGAACAGCTTTCACTTATTACTTTATTTCAAAATATAGCAATTCTCAGCAATTCCTATCCCCAAGCCTCACTTAACTTTTGCCATACCTTCTAACACACCATAAATGTATTTATTTTGTTTATTGACTAGATGCAAGATCCACACAAGCAATGAGTTTGTTTCATTCATTTTCTATCTCCAGCACTTAAAACAGTACCTGGCATCACACACGCTCATTAGGTATGTTTTAAATGAATGAATAAATAACATTTGCCTGTGTAAAAATTTTATACTTTACATGATAAATGCACAGTAAACAGGGTTCTACGACAAACAAATGACTGGGAGAAAATATTTGCAAGATATATAAATAGGCAATGGATGCATCTTTGTGAAGTACTTCCATAAATCAACAGGAAATACACAACCAAATCCCCTCCTGAAAATGAGGCAAGGGTGTGAATAGATAATTTGTAGAGGAGATATAAGTATAAGAAATCTCATTCATAATTAGGAAAATTCAAAATTAAACAATGATACTCTACTTTTCACCCACTAGACTGACAAAATTAAAATGACTAATAACACCCAACATTTGTAAAAAGAAAAAACTAGAAAATTTCTTACACTGATCAATATAGTATAAAATAGTAGAGATATTTAAGAGAAAAATTTGTGATCATCAATATTAAAAAGGCATATAATATGATGGGTTCCAGCAACTCTACTCAGAATTGATTCTATGGCAATATTTACCAAGTAATCTTAAGATATATATGTAAGATATGGGTAAGAATCTTCAGAGCAACATATATTTGTAATCATGAAAATATAGAAACAACTCAGTGTTCATAATTGGTTAAACTATTTATGGTTAACCCATATACAAAATACTATATAATTATGAAAATGAGTGAGGCATTTATTTATGGGCTGATAAAGAAAATTTGCTAAGACTTACTAAGTTATGATAGCTAGGTCCAGACCAGATATATAGTATGATTTTATGTATGTAAATAAAAACAAAAGATACCTATATTTGGAAGATGCAGCATCATTTCATGAATCAGGAACTGAGGAAAAATGCTTCCAATTATAGTTGTAAGATGCACCTCAATATGAGAGATTTTGAATGTAAAAAATTAAGTCTTAAAATTGATGAAATATCTATCATATATTCATGTTTATATACACATAAAATGTCTTTTGTGGATGACTACTAAAAATGGTTATCTTGGGGAAGAAATATGAATTTAAGGTATGTAAATATGTGGAAAGAAGAATTCTCATTTTACATTGTTTCATAATGGTTGTTTTTTAAAATCAAGTTTCTTGGTTACTATTAATATAAAAACTTTGAAAGACAAGAATCTAAATGTATTTATCTTTTGACCTGGATATTTAACGTTTAAGAATCTATACAATATAAATAATTAAACATGTGTCTAGATATGTGTCTAAGAATATTCATTATGAAATTATTTGCAGCAACACAATGTCATGCAACTATTAAAAATAATGTACAGTGACAAAGAAAATTGTCTAAGATATATTTAAAAAGAAAGATTTAAAGATATGTGATAAAGCAAATACAGAATAGTGTGTATTCTATGATTCTACACATATGTAGAAAACCCCAAATTTTGTATATGTACATAAAAATATGTAAGGCAAAGGATTCAAATTTACACACCATTATCAGTGGATCTCTATAGAGAAGGGAATGGAATAAAGAAGATATGTTATGAAGGAGATTTTCACTTTTACCCTTGATATGTCTATATTATCATTTTTTTAATGTAGCCATGTTATTACTGGTAAGATTTCAACAGAACAGAAAATATTCAACATCATGTCAATAGACTTTACACTGTTAATTTGAAGTTAATAAAGCAGAAATTTCTCTTGATTATCTCTTACAATAAGTTGATTGACTACACAAACAAAAGTTTTTTGTATATTATTAAAAAGAAATTACCTTTAAAACATTATTCAAATTTCACATGAGTGAAATCGTTGAACAAGAAAAAAGAGACAAAGCAAGAACAGACTCAATGATAGTGAACATCCTGATGATTACTAGAGGGAAGGTGGGTGGAGAGATGGGTTAAATAGATTATGGGGATTAAGGGGTGCAGTTGCTGTGAATACTGAGTATGGTATAAAAGTGTTGAATCACTATATTGTACACCTGAAACTAATATAACCTTGTATGTTAATTATACTAGAATTAAAATTAAAATAAAAATTTTTCAAAAGTTAAAAAAGGGCAGCTTAAAAGGAAAAAAACACATTATTCAGTACATTCTTATCTCAGTGTGAATTTTCTTTTTTTTTAAAAAAGATTTATTTATTTATTTATGATAGACATAGAGAGAGAGAGAGGCAGAGACACAGGAGGAGGGAGATGCGGGCTCCATGCCGGGAGCCTGACGTGGGACTCGATCCCGGGACTCCAGGATTGCGCCCTGGGCCAAAGGCAGGCGCTAAACCGCTGAGCCACCCAGGGATCCCTCAGTGTGAATTTTCATTAATTCCATGGAAAGTTAGTAACACTATACTTTTTCTAATACTTCCTAGTTTTGTGGTCTGACTGAATGATTAAAAACAATATTATAAGACAAATGATTGACTAAGAGAAAATATTTGCAACATATATAATAGGCAATGGATGCATCTCTGCTAGTTAAAAATTACTTCCACAAATCAGTAGGACTTGTTACCTTTTTACATGGAATTAAGCAGCTATCAAATATTTGTTGAGTTTAATGATTCTAAGATACAGTCTAAATTTAAAAATATTTTATTTATTCATGTATTTGAGAGAGAGAGAAAGAGAGAGAGAGAGAGCATAAGCAGAGGCAGTGGCAGAACGAGAGGGAGAAACATACAGGGAGTCTGCAGGGCTCTATCCAAGACCCCAGGATCATGACCTGAGCTGAAGGCAGACACTTAACCTACTGAGCCATCACTTAGGTACCCCAGATACATTCTAAATCTGATTGATTGAGAAACACTACCAGAATTCTCACACTGACTAGGGGCATAGAGGGAGATGTAAAACTGTTTTAAGAGAATACCTCAGATATACAGTTAGGAATACTACTGAACTTTCATTAATTGCATGTTACTTTGTTTAGGAAATAGATCAACAATTCCACCACTAAGAAGGGAAAAGAAAACCAGAACCACACAGAAATATACCTCTGGTTTACTGAAATATACTCAAGAGATTAAGATAGAGGGAAAGCTAAGAAATCAGAATATTTCCCCCCTCATACCTTTTTGGATTGGCTACAAACCCTAAGACATATCTCCTTACAATATAAGAGAAAACGGGAGGAATGAATTTCCAGAATATATCATATCATTGTATAGTTCGTTTAATGAAGAATTAAGAATGAACACAGTATTTGAAAAAAAAAATCACACTTGCTAAGGTATATGCCTGGAGTAGAATTACCTTTGGGCCAGGAAGACCTGGAAGACCAATGCCTGAAACACCAGGATCACCTTTTTCACCTTTTTGTCCAGGTAATCCTGGGGAGCCAGGTTGTCCAGGAACTCCAGGAGGTCCAGGAGACCCTTTCACACCCTGAGGACCTGTTGAAAACATGTAACATGCATTTTTTCAAAATATTCTTTATTCATGGCATATCTATGATGCTTATGACTAAGGGAAAAGTTTTTTTAAAAAAAGAACTCAGCAAATTCTGAATTATATAATAATCTTTTACAATTAGGATTATTTAAAAGTCTATTTTTCAAGAAAGTTTAAGTGAAAGGGTACAGCTAGAGAAAAGATTTATGTTTGTGGATTCTTACTCTTAAGTTTTCTAAAACTCTGTCCCTTAATTCCCACTTTAAATATTTGTGAGATGAGAGAGCTCTATTCACTGTATACCTTAGTTATTGTCTCAGTTTGATTCTATCAACACCAGTCTCTATTTTGTTAACAAAGATAGTGAACCATCTGCCATTAATAGTATTAAATATTTGGGAGATGTTCATCACTTACCTGGAAAACCCATATCACCTATGCTTCCTTTAAGCCCAGGAGGTCCTGTAAGCCCTGGTTTCCCAGGGAGGCCGGGGTTACCTTTGGGACCTATAAAAGTTAAACTGGTTAAATTAAGACAAGTCAACAATATTGAAGTTGCCTGATTTCTTGGCATAGGTTATAATTACAATGTAAAGCATGGGATTAGATGGATCAAATCTTAATATATGATTAAATTCCACAGATCTAACTCAGCATAAAACAGGCAAGAGGCACCTAAGAAATCTTAGGGACATATGACATTATAAACATATATGTAACAGAGGTACAGAGATAACAGAGGTAACAGAGGTCTCCTAATACAAATTAGTTTTTAAAATGCAAAAATTTTGCCAGGACACCTTGTTTCTTGCCCTAAAACAATTCCAATAACCTGAAGTCCTATTTGCTGTATGTGTATAACTACCCTTACTGTATTTGTCACAGATAAATGATACAATGAATCCGCTTTTAAAAATGGAGGAGTGGTTTTCCCATGTAAATCTGATTATATAAAAACAGTAAATGGAAAGTGGTATCCTGTTATGATATAGTCCCAGTAGATTAGGCCAGGGATAGATAAAGTTTGAAGGAGAAATACTGTACTGTCACCCCCAACTGTCACGGCTGCTGTGTTTATACATTCTTCCTAGAGCTGTGTGATATTACCTAGGGATTTCCTAAAGACCTCCATGTTGCCTTAAACATTTTTCTTTCACAATGACTTCCATCTTGGAGAAGAGAATGCAGAAGATGTGAAGGATAGGATGGAGCTATATCAATGCAATGTAGTACAGAGTCTAGAGCAGAATAACTGACCTGAAGGACTCCTATGAGGATGGAGACCAGCTCTTTATTCCTTTGGGGCCTAACTAAAAGAAAATGGCTTAAGAAGCAGCAAGAGTTTTATTAGAAATTAGAAAAAAAACCATGTTGACTCTAAGGGTGATTAATGCTGAAATAGACTACCAAGGTAGGTTGTGAAATTTTAGTCCTTAGAAACTTTAAAAAATAGAATCAGCAGCCATTTTTTACATGGTTTAATGACTGACTTGTCTGAAGGCAATAACTAAAAAAAGGTAAATTTTTCAGCATCTACCAGATAATTGTCTCATTTATATATGTTGAAATGTATGAAAATAACACACACCATCTTATTTGGATATACTTCTCATTCTGTATATATCCTCACTCCCACAAAAAAGAAGAAACTGAGCAAAGCAAAATATACTACAAATCTTGTCAGTTGACAGCTGGGCCAAATGGCAACATTTCTGCCAAAAAAAAGAGCTCCATATCTCAGTAGCTACCCAAGCATACTGGCATCATATGTCATGACCAGATCCAAAACATCATCACACATGGTAAGTACATAATTACTTTTTTAGGATTTAGGATCAGCCATTTAATTGCTACAGGTAGTCTGTATACCTACCTGATGGTCCTGGTAATCCAGGTTGTCCACTCAGTCCAGGTTGCCCTGGGTCTCCAGGCAAACCCTGGTAACCTTTTGGCCCTGAAACTCCGGGAATACCTTCCAAGGATGAGTATAAGGAAGACAAGTTAGGTTGATATCATTAATCCTTTAAAAATAAATTGGGAAAGCTAGCAACCCAAATTCTGAACTGTGAATGAAATATAGGAACCATGATATTCTCATGTAGTATGAACTAATAGCAGTGGACACATGTTAAACCCCTCCACTTTTTATTTAGCTACCATTAAGAAATTCAAAGCACTCAATAACTAAGTCATTTTCCTCTTTGGGCCTCAGTTTCTTACATTGTAAAACAAAGGAATTGGGGTAGATTATCTTTAAGCTATCTCTTAGATTCTACAACTACCTTTAATAGTCCCATTATAATAGAGATTACTGCCTCTATTTTACAGAAGGCATAATTGAAAGAGAAGACTTGTAAGGAGTAATTCAAGAAAGATATGTCATTTTGACAATAATAAAAACTTAGGTGGCCCTGCCTCTTTTATGATGATATATAAAACTACAGTAATGTCTTTTTTGAAGAAAAATCCTACCAAGTCCTGATCATAGAGAAACATAATATCTGTACACACATATGCCCACACACACTCACATGCACACATAGACTGAAAATATTAATGGTTACAACACCAAAAAATCCACAAACTTCACTATAAGCTGCAAATAAACATAGTTGGTTTTAAAGTTCCATGTTGTTTTAGAGGCTATTCTATATAGATTGGATTATAAGCACTTTATTAATTTGTGCTTATCTGCATTTTCTGATGTCTTATTAGATGTTATACTTTTATAAAAAGAAAAATGAACTTTTTATTTAAAAAGTGTGATACTTCATATCTTATTTGTTTCTAATAAAGTAACTAGAGTAACACAGTTGTACACTAAACCTACTTTCAGCAACTTCTAGGGCTGAGCTCGGCTGTTCACAGTCCAATACTTGTTTATTCTGCTAAAGCGAAATAACAATGAACTGCATTTTTTTAAGAAAATCTTTTTTTTAAACTTTTATTTATTTATTTATGATAGTCACAGAGAGAGAGAGAGAGAGGCAGAGACACAGGCAGAGGGAGAAGCAGGCAGAGGGAGAAGCATGCTCCATGCACCGGGAGCCCGACGTGGGATTCGATCCTGGGTCTCCAGGATCACGCCCTGGGCCAAAGGCAGGCGCCAAACCGCTACGCCACCCAGGGATCCCCTAATGAACTGCATTTAAAAGCCAAGCATGATGTGTATATCCTAACACTGCAGGGCAACAATGTACTAGTTATCTCATCGGGTTTCAAGGGAAAAAAATTTAAAGGACCAGCAAATTTCCCAAACACTGAAATCTGTTTTCCAAGTGATTCTGGCTATATATCCATTTTTCTCAACCACATCCTATATTGCTTTCTAGAAAGCCTGAAGATGACTACCTTAAGTCTATTTTTTAAGAGTTCATAGTTTGTGACTGATTAAACTACAAAGAAAATAAATAAAAGTAGATCACTTGGGGCAGCCCAGGTGGCTCAGCAGTTTAGCGCTGCCTTCAGCCCAGGGCCTGATCCTGGAGACCCGGGATGGAGTCCCACGTCAGGCTCCCTGCATGGAGCCTGCTTCTCCCTCTGCCCGTGCCTCTGCCTCTCTCTCTCTCTCTCTCTCTCTCTCTCTGTCTGTCTCTCATGAATAAATAAATAAAATCTTTAAAAAAGAAGCTGATCATGCAAACAATACAAATCAGGTTAAAAATATTCATTACCAAAAATGTGATATATCTAAGTGCCTTTTGTTGGTGACTACTACACTACAAGTCACTTTTCATGCTATTAAAAATTAAACTTCAGATATACCAGTTAACACATTCACAAATAAATGCATTACTCACCTGGTAAGCCAGGGTCCCCCTTCTCTCCTTTTGAGCCCAACAGATCTGGATCCACTGGTCCAGGAGGGCCTGGAAGGCCAGGCTCTCCTTTACCACCTTTTTCTCCTTCAGGGCCAGGAGGTCCTGGCTGACCCTGCAAACCATTATCACCTAACACCAACATGAGTGTGGGGAGAACACAACAGATCAGACTCATCCTTCCAGGATTAATGCATGTAAAGATTATTCACATGTTCCATAATTTAGTAGGCCACTGACCATACAAAATGCTTATGCACTATGGTTATTGTTTATGAGTAACTTGAACTCACACAGATTTTTACACTCAACACTCCCTCTATTTTCTGGGGTTCTTTGACAATTATAGAAACTAAAAAAATCAAAATTTAATCCCTGTATTTTGTTATTTTGAGCTGAGCATTTAGCACATTTCATGGTATCCAAACTATGCATGCCACCAAATTGAAAATAGAACGTACTTAAATGCCATGTCATATAAGAGATGAATCACTGAATTCTACTCCTGAAAGCAATGTTACACTATATGCTAAATAACTAGAATTTAAATAAAAACTTGAAAAATGCCATGTCACATAGAAACAAAATATAAGTAAGCATTGCTCGTTTTAAAGCACTAAAAATATTCTGTATTAACATAAAACAATGTTAATTTTCTCCCTTACATGTATCTTCCAGCCAACTTTGAATATTACCTTTTAGACCAGGAATACCACTCCTGCCAGGAATTCCCAAAGGTCCTGGAGGGCCGGGAGGTCCCATCATACCCATTTCACCTTTGGCACCTTTGAAGAATACCAATAATTAACTTTTACCTTTCCTTGACCTTCGAAAGATAAAAGATAACTTTTAAGATGTCAACTGGAAGATTATTGAGTGTTGGGAAGAAGGCACTAAGTTTTATCCGTTTTCAACTTTTGCAACCTTAGTGAACACTTCTGCTGATTCTATGAAAAAAAGACTCTGGGGTGCCTGGGGCGCTCAATCAGTTAAGCATCTGACTCTTGATTTTGGCTCAGGTCAGGATCTCAGGGTCATGGGATCAAGCCATCCTGGAAGTATATCATTCATCCCAACCACTCCAGTTGGTGCCACGTGGATCAAAGATAAATGACCCAATCAAATCGTGCCTTAATTTCTGACCCACAAAATCCTGAACAAAATAAAAAGGTTGATTTAAACCATTAAATTGTGGGATCTTTTTTTATACAGCAATACCTGACCAGAAATCTCAGAGAAAAAGTGTAACGAAAATAGCAAAGTGAGTTTCCTGCAAAGACATTTAATACTTTTCCTTAAGGGATAGTGTCAATCCAGAAAAATACAACAAGAAAATAATATATCAGAATCATGTTAGTTTTAATTTCCTGAATCCAAAAGCAGAGAAAACTTTAAATAAATTACCTGGAAATCCAGAGGCTCCTGCTTTTCCTGGAAGCCCTGGTGTTCCTGGGGGTCCCATAGGACCAGGTGCTCCAGGAATCCCTGGACTGCCTCTCTCACCAGGGGGTCCTAGAACGTCAAACCCAGGAGGCCCTGGATCTCCCTTCTCTCCTGGTATTCCGTGTAGGCCTAGTTAATACAACATCAATATTAACAAGTTTTGAAGTAGTTTTAAGATATGTATCTGATTATTTTTCTAGCAAAAAAATGATAGATTCCTGTGTATAACAAATCTAACCGTGAGTCAGAGATACTTTTGGTATTATGGATATAAAATGACCTAACAATCAAACTTTAGGATTTTCAAGCATATTCCTCTATGAAAGTGCTTCTAAAATTATTTCCAGTGAAAGACTAATGTTTTCTTAATTCCTGGTCCATCGTGGACTAATGTTTTCATAAAACAATAAAAATTACTAAAAAAACTAAAATAAACTAAAGATGTACAAAATACATGACTACATTTTGGTTATTATATTCAACAAATGCAATTACACTGTCAAATTACTATATAAGTTTCTAAATGTTTATTCTCAATTTCTTCTAATTCCAATGCAGACTGGTAATAAGCAGTTTGTGACTTGACATTGGTCCATTGACTGCATTTGGATTTGCACTGCTCTAAGGTACTATGGATTATTGGGATATTATTTCTATAATCTATAAAAATGATTAATTACTGAATAAGTCAATTATGTGGACCTTTTTTAGTTTGTTTTACATGTTATTTTAATAATATATTACCATCAGTTTTTGTTGTTAAATTTTGTTTCTCAGTATTCCAACCAGGATTTTACAGAAAAAATATGACACTGCAGAAATATTTAACCTTAGTAAATTTTGTAAGACTGAACTATTCCAAAAGACAAAATGGTTAAGAAAGAATATATTTTGGGGAAAGAATTACTCTACAAACAAAGCAAGTTCCCACTCTAATCCCTAACAGGTATGTGACTTAGTGAGTTACTTAATATTGTTGATCTACAGCTGTTAAGTGGGGATACAACTGAATGGAAGCTGGAGGCTGAGCCGGGTGACTGTTCTCAGTGTCCCTTCAACAATAAGACCCAATTGTATTGTTGAAGATTCACAAGTAATTATTTTTATAATAGCAAGACGCCGGGATTTTAAGATCTGTTTGATGTCATATACCAACATGTCCTTAGACCAATAAAATTCACTTTGAAAATTAGAGAATTCCATTTAGTTGGCACAGTGGTAATGGTTCCAATGCTGTCATTTCATAGAAAATATTATAAAGAGGGGAAAGATATTTTACATTATTATATTTGTGACATATGATGAGATACCTAATGATGAGCACTATTACAGCTCCCTGTACAGATTACTGCCTACTGTTACAGTATAGTTCAACTAGTTTTTGATAGCTAAGTTTTTAAGATAACCAATTTGTCCTTTGAAAGACGCTCTACAAAATAACAAAAAAAAAAACCCTCAAAGTATTATTAAACCTGGACAAATCTTGTTTGTTTTTCATGTTTAAAGCTTTAAGATTCAGCTTTTGAGAAAGAACTACAGTACTTGGCAGACCTGAAGTTCAACAGGCAGGAGTTACAGTTCAGCAGCAAGATGAACCACCCAAGCAGAAGCAAAGTTGCAAAAAGATTAATTAGGTTAGGAAACAAAGCTAAGCATGTAAAGATGAGAACAAAAAAGTCAACAAATAGAAGTTATTAGATACAGATTCACAACTATCATATATTAGTAATGAGTAAAGAAATTTATCTTAGGCATTCATTCAGATGTTCATATAGTATATTGTATAAGTGAAATGTATTTGCCAATAGAGATACAATAAAATATTTACATTCACAAAAATAATGCTCTTTGATAAAGATCAGCTTCATATTCTTATCTCTGATCCTTAGATTGCTTTGAATAATCCTCTTGGAACTTAAGTTCCTAAAGATAAGTTAGAATTTAAAACTAAATTTGATTTATACTGTAATAGCTTAGGTACAGAGAACTCAATAATCATTAGCAGATGAGTATGACTAAACAACCTGCATGTACTAGCAAAGATTCTTTTCATTGTTATTTGTTATAGTAACAGATATTATGCTGTACTTTTCACAGTATAGATCTTTCCCATGAATACTGTCAAAAATAGGCATCCTGGTAAGGTCAAGAATGAAGGCAGTCAACATAAATTCAAAAGCTCTGCTGAATTTCCTCATATAATAACAGGAATTATATGGCTATATCTATAGAGGATAAGTACATTAAGGGTATAGAGATGCTTTAAATTTATTGGCAGCCAAATGGAACCAGTGGAAAAAAAAAGGAAAATTTCAAAAACACATATTATCTGTGAGAACTTTACACAAACACACACACACACACTCCAATGATTTGATAGCTGAAAAAAAAAGTTAGAAAACTTCATAAATAAAGTGGGCTATGAAACTTCATCTATGAAATGGCAGGACTAATTCCTTGTTTCTTTGTTTCACGTAAGTAGAGATGAGGTTGAACTGATTCAGCTACACACTTTTTCCTGAGACTCAGCAAGGATTACAATACATTTGGCTCAGGTTAGGGTATGATTTATGGACATGGAATTGAGTATATTTAACTGACCTCTTAAAAATTCACTAAAGCAGCAATCTTCTAGCTAATAGCCAGATCAAATAATAAGAATCAACATTTCCATTTCTGCCTGGATTAGTAGGGCATGGAATGAAAAGCATTTTGCTTCTTATCCTTTGGCATTTTTTTTCTTTTATTTCCCTGCCGTCAAATGAGGACTTGATATTCAACAGTTCCTTAATTTATAAACATGCATTAAACTGTGTATCCTGTCTTGGAAAAGAGAATGACAAATAGTAAAGCTTAATTAAATTACAGCAGAAAACTGGAGTCTAAAAAGCTTAAAAAGCATAATGCAAACATTTTTATGCTGGGGAAATGACAATATAGAATACTTTGCATTAAGTTTTCTATTGCAAAATGAAACATAGCAAGTATATTAAATAAGCTTATTTAAAAAAATTGGTAGTTAGAATTTCAGCCATGCAGTGCAAGTCAGATGTATCAAGGTATTAGAAACCGTCTTGCTAATCACCCTTTCATTGAGATGTATGAACAGAAATTATAATGTTTTGAAATGGGCTAATATAATATTCTGCTTTGGTGATATAAATAAATTTATATAAAAAGTGAGTACATGTAGCTAGTATTAAATATAAAGTGTGGTCTATCTCGTAGTAAAAAAATTGTAATTTGATAATGTATCTTTATTAATAAGCATGCATTCGATACATTTTCATGCCAACTGCTATTAACTTCATTTGTTGAACCATATTAGTTGAGATCTTGAATTTTATGGCAAAGTATATATTTATGGAAGAATGAGATGAGATTAAATTCAGCACAATTATTTTTCCGTCTATCCTAACTAGACTTTATAAATTAATATACCTATATATCTATCAGTTAAAAAGAAGGTTAGATGAATGTAACATTTAGAGTACTAGCTAAATTTGAAAAACCAGAAAGCACAAATAAATGTATTGGTGCTGTTTTTGTTCAGATTGGTATTAACAGTAGTCTTTTCATTCTTGCTTAGCTATGACTTAAGAATTTAAAATCCTTTCAAAATCTCATGCAATTTTGGGAAATAAAAGAAATCACAAAACATAACAGAAATGATAAATTCATTTTAGCCATTTTGTGAAACAGTAGGCCAAGATTATAATGACCAAACCTAAAAACTGTTTTTTCTCAAGAACCCTGTGCTATGCTAGTTGAACAGAATGGTTTCTTCATGAGTGTTGATGCAGCTACTTTTTAACAACCCAGTTCAAAGCAACACAGCAAGTTTTCTCAGTTTTAAATCAGTAGTGACATGTTAGGGGCCATTTAAAAAAGGAACAATGGGCCATAAACATAAAATGTTTAAAAAGAACATAAGCAAAAATTACCTTTACTTTCTAGGCTTTTTTATTATTAACTGGTGTTTCCAGATTTTTGGCATAATAACTAACAAAACATTTATTGCCATTTAAGGTCAGAAAATATATTTCTACTGTTTCAAAGTACATCTGTGTATTTAAGCCCTCTGACATATTCATGTAAATTAAGGAATGATTAAGTTTTCCATATTTTTTGAACTTTATGAATTATTACACTGCTTTGCAATGACATGCCAGCCCAAGGGTGGCCCTTAATGTGCCTTACCAGATGGCTCAGAATCCACAAAACTCAAATAAGTTCTCACACAAATATAGAGAAACTATATGATTCTCTATTAGGTTACAAGCAGACAAAACTTGTTTTGCATATCTTGCTTGTTTTCATTTTGCATGTATGTATAAAAAAGTTTGCGGTGCTTATAAGTTGCAAAATGATTGCTGACTTAGGGGTGAGAGAGGAAATTCACCTCACTTGTTTTATTAAAAAAAGAAATGAGAATGCCTAAAATATATTTTTGACATGTTTTTAAGTCTAGTTCTTGTTTGCTAAGAAATGTTAATAGATTCCTCGATGGTCTATTAATTCTATACAGCTACTCAGGTCTGAAATAATCAGCACTAGAAGTTTTTAGCTCTGTGATTCCAAGTCTGTGACTGGTTCAATGATTATATGCTGAGGCAACATACTGCAATTGTGAAACTGCATTATTGTTAATAGATCGATTTTAAATGAACAGGGAGGGAAAGTATCACAGATTAAAGTAGCTCTTATGCTGTGACCTGTACTTTTTCAGTTTTACAAAATTATACAAGTAGACATGTAACCTCTCAAATCTGTATTCTGGAAAACTATTACATAGTTTGCAGTTTACTGATGAACTAGCCAAGCTCTATATAATGAGTGCTACAAAATGCACATTTATTTACTCCAATCTTACCAGGTTCACCTACTGGTCCAGGAATCCCTGGTGGCCCTGGTGGTCCCTGAACACCTATTCCTGGAAGCCCAGGAGGTCCCATTGTCCCAGGTTGTCCTTTTGGCCCAACATCACCTTTAAGAAATAAATATAGTTTAGATATTAAAAACAATAGCTGAGTCACTAGTCGTTAAGAACCACAATACCCATGTGAAAAGACACATCAAGTTGGGATCTTGAAAAGCTATCCAATCACTGAGCAAGAAAAGTATACACAAGTACCCAGAGCAGATGACAGGAAATGCATTAAAAGTTACAGACAGGGCAGCCCGGGTGGCTCAGCGGTTTAGCGCCACCTTCGGCCCAGGTCCTGGTCCTGGAGACCTGGGATAGAGTCCCACATCAGGCACCCTGCATGGAGCCTGCTTCTCCCTCTGCCTGTGTCTCTACCTCTGTGTGTGTGTGTGTGTCTCTCATGAATAAATAAATGAAATTTTTAAAAAATGCTTTAAAAAAAGTTACAGACATATAACTTATGCTGAACACTCAACTTTACTACTTAGATCAAACTCACAAAATAGTACATAATATTATGAACCACACATTTCCTTTACTTGTAACTCATCTTGGGCAAATATCTCTATGTTTAAAATATATTTTCAAAAAAATAGATAACCTTTAACATCTTCCTATTTACTAACTTCCTATAAAAATGCTAAAGCCTCTCCTATCATCAGTAAAATGCCTTTTTGACCATAGGCACTTCACTCTCCATCTTCTCTCTTTTACTTAAAAAAACATTACATACACTAAAATTCTTTTTCTAGTGTACTTTGATGAGTTTTGACAAATTTATAGTCATATAATCACCACCAAAATCAAGATAAGTGAGATACATATATAGTCCAACAAACCAAAAGGCTTCCTGTACCTAGTTGTAGTCAACCCCTCTCCACACTCTAATGCTCGGGCAACTACTTGATCTGTTTTGCCTTAGAGTTTTTCCTTTTCTAGAATGGCATGTAAATACATTTATATAATATGTAGCCTTTTGAGTATATACTATATAAAAGACATATACTATATATGTCTCCTTTCTTCTAACATAATGCATTCAGATTAATCCACATTGATGTACCTATTAGCAGTTGACTTTTTATTGCTGAATAGTATTCCATTATGCAAACATGCCATAATTTGTTCATCTATTCACCAGCTGAATATATATATAATATATATATATATATATATTTTATTGAGGTTTGATTTGCCAACATATAGTATAGTACCCAGTGCTCACCCTGTCAAGTGCCCTCCTCAGTGCCTGTCACCCAGTCACCCCATCCCCCCACCTGCCTCCCCTCCCCTCTGGTATTCATTTACCAGAGTTAGGAGTCTTTCATGTTTTGTCACCCTAATTTTCCCTCCCTTCCCCTATATAATCCCTTTCACTATTTCTTATATTCCCCGTATGAGTGAAACCATATAATGATTGTCCTCCGACTGACTTACTTCGCTCAGCATAATACCCTCCAGTTCCATCCATGTTGAGGCAAATGGTGGGTATTCATCCCTTCTAATGGCTGAGTAGTATTCCATTGTATATGTATACCACATATTCTTTATCCATTGACAGATGAATGGATAATGGCTATTTCTAATTCTTGGTGATTATGAACAAAGCTGCTTTAAACATTGATCTACAGGTTTTTGGTAAAGTTTCTCATTTTTCTTGGATAAATAAGAGTGGGATTGCTGGGTCATGTGGTAAAGGTATGGTTATATGAAACTTTCCATTTTTCTTTTTTTTAAGGTTTTAATTTAAATTCCAGTTGGTTAACATACAGTGTGATATTAGTTTCAGGTGAGAATATAGTGATTCAACACTTCCATACAATACCTGGCACTCATCACAACAAGGGTACTCCTTTAATCCCCATCAGCTGATTCACCTATCCCCTCAACCACCTCCTCTTGTAATCCTCTTGTAATCGTTAGTTCTCTATAGGTAAGAGTTTGTTTCTTGGTTTGCCTCTCTTTTTAATCCCCACTATGTTCCTTTATTTTGTTTCTTAAATTCCACATATGAATGAAATCATATGGTATTTTTCTCTACTGACTTATTTTGCTTAACATAATACTCTCTAGTTCTATCCATGTCATTGCAAATGGCAAGATTTCATTCTTTTTATGGCTAATATTCCATTGTGTGTGTGTATATATATATATATATATATGTATATTTGTGAAATTATAAATTATGGAAACACCCCAAGTGTCCATTGACTGATGAATAAAGAATATTCATGTTCAGAATTATGGGTGTTTCCATAATTTCACAATTATAGATGATGCTGCTATAAACACTGGGGTGCATGTATCCCTTGAATTAGTATTTTTGTATTCTTTGAGTAAATACCTAGTAGTGCAATTGCTGGATCATGGGGTAGTCCTATTTTTAACTTTCTGAGGAACCTCCATACTGTTTTCCACAGCAGCTGCACCAGTTTGCATTCCCACCAATAGTGCAAGAGGGTTCCCCCTTCTCCACATCCTCACCAACCCGTTTTGTCTTGTGTTGTTAATTTTAACCATTCTGACAGGTGTAAGGTGATAGGTCATTGTAATTTTGATTTGTATTTCCCTAACGATCAGTGAGGTTGAGCATCTTTTTATGTGTCTGTTGGCCATTTATATGTCTTCTTTGGAAAAATGTCTATTCATGTCTTCTGCCCATTTCTTAATTAGAAAATTTATTTTGAGGTGTTGAATTGTATAAGTTCTTTATATATTCTGGATACTAATCCCTTATCAGATATATCACTTGCAAGTATTTTCTCCCAAATTGTTTTCCAAGTGGGTCTACCATTTTGAATTCTAACTAGTAATGTATGAGAGTTCTTAGTTATGATGCATCTTTGGCATCACTTGGTATTGTCAATTTTCCTTCTTTTTTGAAGCCTATTCTGACAGGATATGTTATCTCATTGTAGTTTTGATTTGCATTTCCTAGATGACTGATTGTATTGAGAATCTTTATATGTGCGTACTAGCTAATCAGATATCTTCTTTGGTAAAGTATCTGTTCAAATGTTTTGCCCATGTTTCCAAATTTAAATTTGGTTGTTTCCTTGTTATTGATTTTTGAGAATTCTGTATGTATTCTGGCTAGAAGTCCTTTTGTCAGATAAATGATATGAAAGTACATGTCATCTTATGAAGTCCAATTTATCCATTTTTATATTTTTAAGATTTTATTTATTTATTCATGAGAGACACAAACAGAGAGAGACAGAGACAGAGACATAGGCAGAGGGAGAAGCAGGCCCCCTACAGGGAGCCTGATGTGGGACTCGATCCTGGGATCACACCCTGAGCCAAAGGCAGACATTCAACTGCTGAACCACCCAGGCGTCCCTCAATTTATCCATTTTTAAATATATTTTTGTTTTGGTGTTTTATCTAACAACTTTGCCGAACCTACAATCACAAAGATTTTCTTCTGTGCTTTCATCTAAAACAAGGGATAATGAAAGTACTGCCTATGGGCTAAATTTGGCTTACAGGCTAAATTTTTGAACTGCCTGTGAGCTAAGAATAATTTCTACATTATTGAAGGCCGTTAAAAAAGAAAAAATATTATATGAAAGAAACCATAAGTGGCCCATAAAATAAAATAAAAAAATATTGGGATGCCTAGATGGCTCAGTTTATTAAGTGTCTGCCTTTGGCTCAGGTCATAACGGGATCAAGCCCCAGGTCAGGTTCCCTGCTCAGTGTAGAGCCTGCTTATCCCCCTCCCCCTGCTCATGCTCTCTCTTGCTATCTTTCTCTCTCAAATAAATAAATAAAATCTTAAAAAAAAAGAAAATATTTACTATTGGGCCCTTCATAGAAAATGTTTGCCTGCCTCTGTTCCAATTTTTTTTTATCATTTTATGTTATACATTTAGATCTATGATCCATTCTGAGTTAATTTCTGTACAATGTGTGAAGCATGGTTTGGGGTTCATCTTTTGTTTTGTTTTACACACGGATGATGAATTGATTTACCACTATTTATTGAAAAGACTGATTCTTCTATTGAAATTGCCTTTGCAACTTTGTCAAAAATCAAATTGTATATTTCTATTCTTGGGTCTCTATTACATTCCATTGTTCTATATGTGTCTATCTTCTCACATATACTACACTATCTTAATCACTGTGGCTTTATATTAAGTTTAGAAGTTAAGTACTATGAATCCTCCAACTCTGTACTCTTTCTCAAATTATTTTGGCTTTTCTAGGTCCTTTCCTTTTCCAAATAAATTTTTTGAATAAAAAACTACTGCAGGGATGCCTGGGTGGCTCAGCGGTTGAGCATCTGCCTTTGACCCAGGCCGTGATCCTGGAGTCCTGGGATCGAGTCCCACATCAGGCTTTCTGCATGGAGCCTGCTTCTCCCTCTGCCTTTGTCTCTCCCTCTCTATCTGTGTCACTCATGAATAAATAAATAAATAAATAATCTTAAAAAAAAAAGAAACTACTGCAGAGTTTTGCTAGGGAACATGTTCAATCTATGAATAAAGCTGGAAAAAACTGTTTATGTTAACAATATTGAGCCCTCCAACTCATGAAGACAAAATATCTTCCCATTTGACTGGATGTGTGATTTCTGTCGTAAGTGGTTTTACGGTTTTCCACATACAGATCTTGCACATATTTTGTTAGAACTATACCTAAGTATTTCATGTTATTTGATGTCATTTCAATTAATACTGTTTTTGTTTTAATTTTTATTTCTAGTTGTTTTGTTACTAACATATAGAAACACAATTTATTTTTGTATATTTGCCTTGTATTCTATGACCCTACTAAATTTAAATTCAATTCTTCATTTTAGGAGTATTTTGTAGATTTTCAATTTTCTATGTAGAAAAATCAGGTCACCTAAATGACAGCTTTATTTCTGCCTTTCCAATGTGTGTGCCTTTTACTTCTATTTGGGGAGAGGGGTGTTATTTTGTCAGGAGTTTTTTTTTTTATTTGAACATAGTTGACACATAATGTTACGTTAGTTTCAGGTGTACAACATAGTGATTCAACTTCTCTATATGTTACGCTATGTTCACCACAAGTGTAGTTGCCATCTGTCATCATATTATTTCTATTTCTTGCTTTATAGCATTTCATTGCTTTACAGGACTCACAGTATAATAATGAAAAGGAGTGGTAAGAAAGCATATATTTGCGCTGTTCCATATATTTAGGAAAAAGCAGTCAGGTTTTCACCACTAAATATAATGGATCAAGTTTTTTGGTAAATATTCTTTATCATGCAAAAGAGTTCCCTTTTATCCCTAATTTTGTGAGAGTAGTTTTTCAGAATAAATGTTAAATTATGACAATTTTCATCATCTATTAAGATGTTAATATAGTTGAATTTTTCTTCAGACTGTTGATAAGGCAAATCACCCTGATCTTCAAATCAGCCTTGTAGGGGACGGAGTGGCCAACAGCCTGCAGAGCAATATGCTTAAGTTTTATTGTGACTACTGTGACACATACCTCACCCATGACTCTCCATCTGTGAGAAAGACACACTGCAGTGGTAGGAAACACAAAGAGAATATGAAAGACTACTATCAGAAATGGATGGAAGAGCAGGCTCAGAGACTGATCGACAAAACAACTGCTGCATTTCAACAAGGAAAGATACCTCCTACTCCATTCTCTGCTCCTCCTCCTGCAGAGGCAATGATCCCACCTCCCCCCAGTCTCCCGGGTCCTCCTCGCCCTGGTATGATGCCAGCCCCCCATAAGGGGGGCCCTCCAATGATGCCAATGATGGGCCCTCCTCCTCCTGGGATGATGCCAGTGGGACCTGCTCCTGGAATGAGGCCACCTATGGGAGGCCACATGCCAATGATGCCTGGGCCCCCAATGATGAGACCTCCTGCTCGTCCCATGATGGTGCCCACTCGGCCAGGAATGACTCAACCAGACAGATAAGGAGAGATAGGAACCTCTTTATATTCAGTTTATATTACTTGTTCTTACTTCACCAGGAGATCATGGTGCTGTGACTTTGGGTGTTTTCTAAAAGCACGACAAGGAAGACTTGCTTCCCCTTCCTATCAAAGAGAGAATAGTTTTTGCAGGGGAGTAGTGGGACAAAGGCAATTTTCACTTGTATTGTGAAACGTGAAAATAAAATTGTCTACTGTTTTAGTTAAAAAAAAAAAAAAACAAAGAAAACAAATCAGCCTTGTATTCGGAGGACAAACCTTGCTTGGTTGTAGCATATAACCTTATATTGTTGGATTTGATTTGCTAATTTTTTCTTTTAATGGTTTTTATTTATTTGAGAGAGAGAACTATCGAGAGAGAGAGAGAGCACAAGTCAGGGGAGAGGCAGAGGGAGAATCAGACTCCCCACTAAGTGGAGTTTATTTATTGATTTTATTTATTTATTTATTCATGAGAGACAGAGAGAGAGAGAGAGGCAGAGACGTAGACAGAGGGAGAAGCAGACTCCACACAGGGAGCCCGATGTGGGACTCGATCCTGGGACCCCAGGATCACACCCTGGGCCGAAGGCAGGCTCCAAACCACTGAGCCACCCAGGGATCCCCAATAAAATCTTTTATTAAAAAAAGCTTTCATACATGAATTTTCTTTTAATCACTTCTTTATCTGCATCCTACAAATTTGATATGTTTTATTTTCATTTTTATTAAATTCAAAGCACTTTCTAGTTTTCCTGGTGATTTCCCTTTTGATTCATAGGTTATTTAAAGGGTTTTGGTTATTTTCTGAATATGTCAGGATTTTCCCAGATAGCTTTCTATTACTGATTTCTTCTTAAATCTAGTATGGTGAAATAATCTACTGTATGATTTCAATATTTTTAATTTGCCAAAGTTTGTTTTAGGGCCTAGAATAATGGTCTATTATGATAAATGTTCCATGTGCCCTTTACAAGAATGTGTTTTCTTCTTTTATAAGGTGGAATATTCTGTAGATGTCAATATTGAGGAGTTATATTGATGAGAAACTCCTAACACTACCCTACTAGAATACTGTACATCCTATCTTTGTAACCTTCTACATGAAACCAATGCAAAGTATGGCCCATGGTAGTTGAATAAGTATGATAAGTCTAGCTGGTCTGAAGACAACCTGACGTTGGGCCTTACAGTATCCCAATTTTCTATTTGTAATTTTGTATTCTCTTTATTAAAGAGTCTTGCCAAAATTGTATATTAAGATGATACAAAAATCTTTCTGTCTTCCACATTTCTTATATTTTAAAAATTTTACTTTTTATATTTATGATTTTAATTCATTTTTAACATAACATGCATCAGAAATTTATTTATTTGAGACCATTTACTCAATACCAACTTTTAAGAATCTATTTTCTCCCTACTAATTGATGACATTTCTGTGAAATATCAAGTTACTACAGAGACATGAGTGTGTGTGCATGTGTGTGTATTTGTATTCCATATATACATGTTTCTTTTTTTTTAACTTTTTTTATGATAGTCACACACAGAGAGAGAGAGAGGCAGAGACATAGGCAGAGGGAGAAGCAGGCTCCATGCACCGGGAGCCCGACATGGGACTCGATCCCGGTCTCCAGGATCGCGCCCTGGGCCAAAGGCAGGCGCTAAACCACTGCGCCACTCAGGGATCCCTTTATATACATGTTTCTTAACTCTGTTATATTGGTCCCCTTGTCTATTCCAGCACTGGTTCACAATACTGTAATTACAAGGATTTTGAAATACATTTTAGTATATGTTTGATAAATGTTAAGTTTCAGAATTAGTTATGACAAGTGCTTACAAAAAACACCAACTTGAATTCTCATTGAAAATGCATTATATTTGGGAGCCTGATATGGGACTCATATCACAGAGCCTGCTTCTCCCTTTGCCCGTGTCTCTGCCCCTCTCTGTCTCTCATGAATAAATAAATAAAATATTTAAAAATAGATTTTTTTTGCAATTTATATTTTATTTCTTTCAATATTTCCATTTCTGTGCCATTCTATTTGTCACAATACTTTTGCATGTTATTCCTGCTACCCAGAACATCCTTCCATCAGGATACAGATCAAGTGTCACCTCCTATATGAAGCCTACCAAGGCACCTTAGATGAGGCCTTGAACCAAAGTAATATGAGGCAAACTGAATGTTTCCAAAGTCATCTTCTTTTTATCTTTTTTGTTTAATGTGATTCTAATGTTGAGTCTTCATCCTCATATCATTCTTTCCTGATAGATGATAGATGTTACCCTAACTAATTTATTATTGGTCACTATTTTGCTTTGAAAGTGCTGTATCAATCTCTCCTATTAGGAGAGATCACCAAGTTCTAATGCCCAGCCACTGGTATATGTGTGTCTGGTAGGTGAACTTTTATTGTGATCTGCTTACTGAATTCTGACTGTGGTTTAGTGACCCAAAACATTAGTGATACATTTTCATAAAAGTTCCAGATGAAATAACCATTATCATAGTGATACTACCTAGATTTTCTTACAGTAGTTAGAGAACAGACTCTATGCCTTTGTGTTCCTAGTGACTCAAGCAGTACCTGGCACAGAAGAAGAACATAATGTTTGAAGAATGAAGGAATTACATGGTAGAATATCCAAAATTCTTTTTCTTCTACCACCTTAGGAACTGTACTGGGGCTTTTATATTTCAGAATGAGTCTTATTAGGATATTAGAATTCCTATACTTCCTTTCAAAGATTAGGAAAATAAATGCCTGTTAAGACACTAATGTTTAAAATAGGCTTCAACTCATTTCTTCCTAACCCTTCTCAAAGACATTTTAATAAACAAAGTATCATGAGTGAGTAATTTCCATATGGAGACTGCTTGCCACATAGCTTATCATTTGGAATGTGTCTATCTCCAATTTTGGGGGTCACATGTCTAAGCTGTGGTAGATAATTGGTGGGAAACACAATGTGTAACTTTGAGTGTTAATGTTTACAGCTGGCCAGAACTGTTTAGTTGAAGACAAATAGGTATTTTTAAAAGGGCTTATCTAAGAAGAATTTGTATTGGGCTAGTTTGGGGGCTTTTGCTCACAGAATCTATGCTGGCTAAATTAGTCTATGCTGTCATATTGCTTTAATGAGAATCAATCCAACATGTTTAGAAGTACAAAGCTGTTTAGATTATTCTCTGGGGGCCAAAATATTGACCAGGAGAGTCCTGTTCCTTGAAAACCAGTAAGGAAAACACAATTGCCAAATCTATTCCTATTTATAATAAGGGGAATCAGAATCAAGAGGGTAGAAGAAACCAATGGTGAAATAAGCAAAGGCCATAAGCAGTTCACAGGAAAAATATGTCCTTTAAGCATATGAAAAGATGTTCAATTTTATTCATAATAATGGAAATACAAATTTAAACGACCTTGAGAATAAAGGCAAAGGATACTGTATATCCAAAGAATTTTTAAAAAAAGAATAAAGTTGATAAAGTTGGAGGACTTACATTACCTGATATCAAGTCTTATTATAAAGCTACAGTAATATAAACAGTTGGTATTGACTTAAGGCTAGTAAAATAGATAAGTAGGAATGATAGCACAAAATAGACCTACACATTATATTGCCATCTAATTTTTGACACAGATGCCAAAGTAATCCAATGGGGAGAGATCATTTTGAACAAATGGTGTTTAATAAAATTATTTGAGATGGATGATAATCTTAAACATAAATGCTAAAATTATAAAATTTATAAAATAAAAGTTATCTTTGCAACCTTGGGAAAGGTTTCTTAGATATAACACAGACAATAATTACATAAAAAATAGATAAATGAAACATCAATAAAACCAAAACTTTTATCATTAAAATACGCTGATTAAAAACAGGCAAACCAGATGGGGATAAAATACTCATAGATCTCTATTTCACAAAAGACCAGTATGTAGAATATATAAACATCACTTCCCACTTAACAATAAAAACATAAATTTTAAAATGCGAAAAATATCTGAATGTGAAAAATAATCCACCAGGACACAAAAGAGTTCAACATCATTAGTCATCATCAGGGAAATGAAAACTCAGACCAAAATATGTCACCAACGCACCTACTAAAACTCAAAAATGAAAAGACTGATGACACCAAATGTTGGAGAGAATGTGGAACAATTGAAACTTTCATACCATATTGGTTTGAGTTTAAAATGGTAAAACAATTTTGGAAAAAGGTCTAGTAGCTTCTCATACAACTAACATATACCTACTATTTGACCCAACAATTCTACTTGTAGGTATTTAACCAAGCAAAATGAAAGCACATATCCACAAAAAGATTTGTAAAAGAATGTTCTTACCAGCTTCACTCATAATAGCCAAAAACTTAACACAGTACAGGTGTCCATCAACAGAGAATGGACTAAAAAACTTTGGTATATTTATACAATGAAATACTCAATAATAAAAAATAAAACTCTTGATAAATACACATGAATGGATCTCAAAAATAGTACTCTGAGTGAAAGAAGCCTTACAAAGAATGTACCCACTGTGTGACTCCATACGGAGTTCTAGAACAGGTAGAATTAATTTACAAGGAAAAATCATAACTATACAGATGCCACTGTGGATGTTGGTGTACGGACTGAGAAGGGGGAAAAGGGAAATTTCCGGAATTATATCTTGATAGGGGATTAGTTACACAGGTATATGTATTTGTCGAAATCCAGCAAATGTCTCTGTGTATGTCATTTAATGTGAATTTTGTCAAAAGAAAAAAAACAACCACAGAATTGTAGTTATAATATACATGCTAAAGTACTTAGTGAGAAGTGTACTGTTGTTACAGTTTACTTCGAAATGCATCAAAAAATAAGTCAATGGATAAAGAAAGGGATGAACTGATATGTGACAAATCATGTAGAGTAAAATGTTGATAATAGAATATCAATAATGGCTATATAGTAGTCACTGAAAAATTCTACTTTGCTGATTATATGAAATTTTAAAAAAGAAAATGTTGGCAGAGATAAAATGTTAATTGTAGAATCTTGATGGTAGATATAGAAGTTTTCACTGTACCATTCTCTTAATTTTGTGTTTGAAAATTTTCACAATAAAATGTTTATAAAACTCTACCAATACCTACTTCTATCAGATTGGTGAAAATTAAAGAATTTGTCAACATACTCAATTACCAAAGCTATGGAGAAACAAGTACACTCATTCATTGCTGATAGGAATGTGTGTATGGTAAAAGAGAGAGGAAACTGACAATATCTAGAGATGCGTTTAGCCTTTAATTTAGAAAATGTATTTT
Organism: Canis aureus; assembly: GCF_053574225.1. Taxonomy (NCBI): domain Eukaryota; kingdom Metazoa; phylum Chordata; class Mammalia; order Carnivora; family Canidae; genus Canis; species Canis aureus. The sequence continues at coordinate 41,871,273 of NC_135649.1, forward strand.
TATTACTCTATTCTACTGTTACAACTATACATATATGAAATAGCATAAATGCAAGACAATTCACTGTGACATTATTTCTAATTAAGAACAGATTGTCAAAAACCCAACCTAGGGCAGCCCGGGTGGCTCAGCGGTTTAGTGCCGTCTTCAGCCCAGGGCGTGATCCTTGGGATCGAGTCCCATGTCGGGCTCCCTGCATGGAGCCTGTTTCTCCCTCTGCCTGTGTCTCTGCCTCTCTCCCTCCCCTCTGTCTCTCAAGAATAAATAAATAAAATAAATAAAATCTTAAAAAAACAACCCAATCTAGAAACTAGCAACTGGCAGAACAAGCTACAATAAACTCAAGCAGTTTATTACTAGGTAGCTATTTTTTAAAAAATCAGGATTTTGAAGTACTGACATAAGGTGATCTCTAGGATATAAAATTAAGCAAAATAATTAACAGCAAAAAGTCAAAAGGTAGTATTCTAGCTTTTAAGAAAGTTAGGAAATACAAATATATATGTTATTGGCTTGAATTTGTATGAAGAAATATTGGAACAATAAATTACTCAAAAATTGGCTACATATGGGATGGGGAAAACAGAGTGGATGGAGATGGGGTAAAAGGAAGACTTCTCAGTTCGACTTTCATACGTATATGATTGTATCATCTATTCAATAAAATAAAATGTATAAAACATCAATGAAAGATGAAAAAAAGCAGTGACAGAGTGGGAGCATAGACTTTCATTTAATTGGACTTATAACCCATAAACTTTCCTAACAGTTTCAATTTCTATAAAAGTTAAAAGCAAACTGAAAAATAGCTATAACTTCTTTACCTTTTGGTCCAGGGAGCCCATCCAAGCCAGTACGTCCGGGAAGACCTGGAGGTCCTGGGAAACCACGATCTCCTTTTGGACCAAGTGTTCCTTTGAAACCTGGGAGTCCTGGGGGTCCAGGTGGCCCAGGCAGCCCAAGTCCTGGTTCTCCCTTAGGCATACACATGAGAAAACATACAAAAACTCCAATGATTTTCTTGGTGTTTATTGTTTACCATGAAGAATGTAAAGCAGAAAATACAAAGTAGTAATTTTTTTTCCCTATGGGAGAAGGAATAGGATAACTAAATGAAAAATAATTGGCAAATTGGAGAGAACATCTGGAAGGATGAGAAACAAATTAAAGAATTTGGGGGCAGCCCTGGTGGCTCAGCAGTTTAGCACTGCCTTTGGCCCAGGGTGCGATCCTGGAGACCTGGGATCGAGTCCCACGTCAGGCTCCCGGGATGGAGCCTGCTTCTCCCTCTGCCTGTGTCTCTGCCTTTCTCTCTCTGTGTCTCTCTTGAATAAATAAATAAAATCTTTAAAAATTTTGGTTATAAGATAAGAAAGAGATAACTGAGAGCATGAGATTAAAGGACCCAACTGAGGAACTGTGATTACAGACTTTGTATTAGATAATTATTTTAAATTTGATTAAGTATGATAATGACATTGTGGTTTTTGTATGAAAAGCCCACTTACTTAGAGATGAATATTGAAGTATTTATAGGTAAAATAATACGATTTTGAGATTTGTGTTAAAATACTTTAGCAAAGAAAAAGGGAATAGATGAAATAAATGTAATGAAATCTTGATCATTTGGAATCTGAGTAATGGATATATGAAACTTCACTGTATTACTCTTTTTACTTTTGTGTTCATTTTAAAGGTTCATAATAAAATAAGAACAATTAGACAATAGAGAAGTGGTTTCTCATGAGACCTGTGGTCATGGTCAATTGTTCTTCCCATGGAAGAAATAGCAATGATGAAAACACAAAAGTTTAAATTAATTAAATACAGTGAAAATTCAAGAACATTCAGGAAAATTATAAACTACAGCAGTTTGCTGAAGGTTGACTAAGGGCAATTGTAAATTAGCTAAGATATAATAAAAAGAATAGAAAGAAACTCAAACACAGTACTTTATTATTATTATTATTATTATATTACTATTATTATTAAGCTAATAATAGTGGCTTGCATTGTGTAAGTGGGATGGAATTGGGACTGGGAAACAATATGGGAAGTTCTAAACATGATATTCAACCAGTCATCACATAGTCATGGACAGAGATTAAATGGTATGTTGATACTATAGAGAAGTATAAGGGGAGCTGATTGTATTCTCTCACCTAATCTCATCTCATCAGGTAACCTTTCACTCCAAAACAATTTCAGAAACTTTGTTGCTTCAAATATGACCTCTTGAACAATGAAAGACTGTTTTGGGTTAAACATGGGGCTCAAACTCACGACCTATGATCAAGACCTGAGCTGAGGGGATTCCTGAGTGGCTCAGCAGTTTAGCACCTCCCTCGGCTCAGGTTGTGATCCTGGCGTCCTGGGATCGAGTCCCACGTCGGGCTCCTTTTTTTTTTTTTATGATAGTCATACAGAGAGAGAGCGAGAGAGGCAGAGACATAGGCAGAGGGAGAAGCAGGCTCCATCCACCGGGAGCCCGACGTGGGATTCTATCCGGGTCTCCAAGATCGCACCCTGGGCCAAAGGCAGGCGCCAAACCGCTGCGCCACCCAGGGATCCCTCACGTCGGGCTCCTGCATGGAGTCTGCTTCTCCCTCTGCCTGTGTCTCTGTGTTTCTCATGAATAAAAAAATAAAATCTTAAAAAAAAAGACATGAGCTGAGATCAAGAGTTGGATGCCGGGATCCCTGGGTGGCGCAGCGGTTTGGCGCCTGCCTTTGGCCCAGGGCGCGATCCTGGAGACCCGGAATCGAATCCCACGTCGGGCTCCCGGTGCATGGAGCCTGCTTCTCCCTCTGCCTATGTCTCTGCTTCTCTCTCTCTCTCTCTCTCTCTCTCTCTCTCTCTCTGTGACTATCATAAATAAATAAAAATTAAAAAAAAAAAAAAAAAGAGTTGGATGCCTAACCGACTCAGCCACCCAGGTGCTCCAGGTAAAATATTTTTAAGTGAAAATATAATCAGATAACTGTATTTATATAGTGAAGATTTGGGATAAGACTTTGTCTACATCAAAATAGAAACCTAGGGCTAATAAGAGAAATAGGAAAAGGGGAAAGAATAAAGTAAAATGTCTCAGACCTTTGGTCCTGGAAAGCCTGGTGGCCCAGAAGGGCCTTCTAGACCAATTCTTCCAGGTGTCCCAGGTGCTCCTGGAGGTCCTTGAATTCCAGGAAAACCTGTGGGACATGATCAGTTATTTTTTAATCTCCAAAGAGAAGATACCTTAGAAAAGATACCCAAACTCCCAAACCCATATTTTTACCCTGTCCAATCATGCTTAATTAGTGACTAGAGTGAGATGTTAAAAGTACACTGATGTTCTAGATGACTTCTCAGGATCAAGCCTTATAAATACCTGATATTCCCTCTCAATCACCTTATGGTCCTGTCATTTTCATATAGGGCTAATATGTGTGGAAGATATACTCTTCTAAAGGAAAATAAGAGTTATTGCTAATGAGATAGAACGAAACATAAGGAATGACTCCCACACAAACATGCAGAAAAGCTTTGTTCTGCTTATATCTGAATATAGTATGATAAAAGGCCTACTATATATTTCTGGAAATAAGCTAAAAAGAATTATAAATATTATACACAAATATAAATATATAGGCAAATCTGACTCTTTAGAAGTCATTTAGTATAAATGAGCAAGGCCATGTTTAAGCACTGTTCTCAGACCAATGCATGCTTGACATTCATGAGAATTAATTCTAAGAGGAAAAAAACAGAACTGAAGCAATAGCCTTACAAAATTTCAGTAAATCAAGAGAATATGATTTAGGATAAAATGTTACTTGGATACATGTGTGAAATAAGTACGTTTTCTACTTAACACAATCCATTCATTCAACAAGTATCTATTGAGTGCTTACTATGTGCCAGGAACTTTTCTAAACCCTAAAAATACAATGGTGAACATAAAAGACAATAATTCTGTAATTTTAAAAGCTTATATATCATTTTTGCATATCTATGATTTAGTTATTTTTTTTTTGCCTGGACTATTTTAGATAAAAACAATAAAATAATATTGCATATACACTGTGACTTTTTACTTACATTATTTATGGTACCTAGAAAAGAGGCACAATTAATATATTTTATTTGTTGAGGGAATTATATCAAAGAATAATGTCATATTAACTAGTTAACTAGCCTGCATGCTGCCCAGTCCCACATACCTTTGGGACCAGGTGGTCCAGGAAGCCCAATTCCAGGGATACCTGGTTCTCCTTTATTACCGGGTATTCCTGGCAAGCCCGGCGGGCCGGGAAGTCCAGGGTCACCTATGGAGAAACAGTTTTTTTTTAAAGGGATACTTTAAAAGAAAGAAGCTAATAAGTAATAAAGACATGGCCAAATAAATTCCTCACATACCCGGAAGCCCTACTTCACCATGTCTGCCTGGATTACCAGGCAGGCCAGGCTTCCCTGGCTGAGTTATGGTCTGACCTGGATCACCTTTAGGACCTACGAATAAGAGGGAATCAAAAGTGGGTGAGAAGTGTTCAGTTGACTAAAGATCTCTTTAATTAAAAACAGAACAAGAAAGTATCGATAATCTTTTGAAAATGCACACTAACAAGAACCCACAAGAAACATAACCCCGTATTATATATTCAAGGAATATACCAAACAGAAGGATAAACTTTCAAAAAGAAAAAGTAGATGACAGTTTTAAGAGCTTCCAGGATTGAAGACAGCATCTACAAAAATACTTTAAAATATAGGTCAAAGGAGCCTAACAAAACTCAAACTGCAGTAAAAAAGAAATATTCTTTTTGGTTAACTAATGGTAACTTAAGGTGGTATTGTGCAAAGTCCAAGTACACCTACTTGCCATTAACTAAAATAAGAACTGGAAGTATGCTCAGGATAAAGATGGATCTCTAAAATCTGACATAAAAAGCACTAACCATGAGAGAAAAGATTGATACATTTGACTACATTCAAATTAGGTTTTGTTGATTAAAGACACCATATAGAGAGTGAAAATAGCAAGCTGTAAAGAGTGAAAATTTTGCAGAACAGATAACAACTAATACACAGAATATATACATATATATATATATATTTAAAAAAAAACTAAATCAGTAAGAAAAATAAACAATCCAGTAGAAAAATGGTAAAAAAAAAACACTTGAATGGGAATTTCACAAATGGAAATTGAAACAGTCAAACATATGAAAAGGTGCTAAATTTTAATGTTATCAGGGGAATGCAAAATAAAACTGTTATGAGATAAATCACACTCAGCAAACTGACAAAAATGTAAAATGTCTGACAATACAAAATACACATACAATAAGATACTATACAGCAATGAAAATGAATGTATTATAGCTATACACAAAGTTAATATAAAGAATACTTACCCTATGATTCCATTATTATGAAGTTCAAAAAGAAGTATAATTAAGGTACTTTATTTAGAGATCCATATCTAGGTGATAAAACTAAGGGGTAAATGGAAGGAAATTAGGCAAAAGTCAGGACAGTGGTTACCTCTAGAGAATGGAAGGGGATTATGATCACAAAAGGACAGAGAGGAAGATGGGGGTTTCTAGGATGATGGCAGTGTTCTGTTTTTTGACATATGTGGTAGGTACATGTGTGTTCCTATTATAATTACTTGTTAAACCTTATGTACAATGTACTTAAAGACAAAAAACAGTAACAAAGAAGACAGAAGAAATTTAAAGAAGGAACCTCCCCCTTTAGAGGAAACACAGACACTGTGCTCCCTTGGTATGAAGCTCTTAAAAGCCCAAATATAAACAGCAAGGGAAACACATCTCTTATGCAAGGAAGCCAAGAATGGCCAAAAGATACTATATTTCTGCTTTTAAGTGCCAAATTAAAACCAAAACAACTGTAGTAAACTCACCTGGTATTCCCGGCTGGCCTGGATTTCCTGCCACACCTTGTATGCCTTTTTCACCTACTGGGCCTGGAGGGCCAAAACCCACAGGGCCCATAGGCCCCCTATTCCCTGGGAGACCTGGCAAGCCTGGATTCCCAGGGGGACCTCTTTCACCCTTAAAAGCAATTCCACCCTAAAAAGGGAAACATTTAATATAGAAACATACAGATATAGGTTGGTATGTTGGTATTACTGAATACAACTAAAGAAATGATACAGCCATAAAAAGTTCTTCTTAGAACTGTATAAGTGTGTGTTATTATGGGATATGATGTGTGATCATTCCCCTTATTCATTAATTCCTTCAACAAATGTTTTTTAGTTCCTAATATGTATCAGGAGCTGGTGATACAGCAAAGAGCAAAAATAGACAAAAATCTCTGCCTTTACAAAGCTTACATTCTAGCAATAAGTCAAGAAGTTTGTAGTCCAGCTAACACATGGCCATCTACTCACACTAATCTCTAAGCTTACTATATATAAAATCAAGTTAGACTTTTGTTCTCAGGTCAAAAAAAAAAATGAGACAACGATACGTAGTACAAGAGAAGGGGAGCCTCGTACTAATCCATAAGCATCTTAACCTCCTGCTCATCTGTTCACAGCCAGTATTACTCAATATATTAATAGGTTAAGAAGAAGGAATTTATAAAACTGAGAGAAAAGAGTGGTAAAGAAACCCCATATAGTCAATAACAATATACCATTACTACAGTCACATTCTTTTAAGCACTAATTGGGTATTCATCTTAGCACAAAGCCCATCCTAGGAAACATCCCTAAGTAACAGTTTGATATCACAGAACCAAGAATATCAAACCAACTCACAGGTTCTCCTTTGGGGCCAGGAAGCCCTGGCAGTCCATCCTGTCCAGGGGTTCCAGGTAAACCAGGAAGCCCAGGGGCTCCAGGGTAACCCAACTCTCCTTTGTCACCCTTCATTCCTGGAAAAGTGAGGACGTCACCAGGTTCACCTTTAGATCCAGGAAAGCCTGGAGGACCTGGAGCTCCCGGTATGCCCTTAGGGAAGGAAAAGAAAGAAAGGGAAAAAGAAGAAGAGAAAAAGTCAGATTCTTTCTTTCCAACACATTTCTTTTTCCAGTTTGTCCTATCAACCCACCCAATAAGATTTAGTGTACAAAGCTATGAACAAAGTGAGGCATGTGAGCCAGGGAGAGTCAAGGTATAAAAAACAACACAAATTAATAAAAAACTAAATTTCTTTTATTATGTATATCCACAAGAGAAAACCAAAGTGTAAATGGATTTCTTCCAGGTTTGGTTTTTTTTTTTGTTCTATAATATACTCAAAACTTACTGTTAATCCTTTGGGACCTGTTAGACCAGCATGTCCTTTTTCTCCCTTCTGTCCAGGGAAACCAAGAGATCCTAATACATGCACATACACACACACAAAATAATGTGAACTTTGACCCTGAGTCCCTAACAAAGCTCATATAAAAAGCATCAAGTCAGGAAGTCAAGTTTTAAAATAAGAACCCCATTCAATCGCATTTAACAAATCATATTTTAATGTTCCTGTCTTATGCTCTCAAAATGAGCAAATCATCCTTTCTCTTAGATTAATCTTTCATATTACATACAATATTGTATCCTTAGGTGCTTCCAACTACAAAGCCTGTCAGAGCTCACAGCTACCAACTGCTAGGCACAGAGGTGCTAAGGTCCCTACAACCATCCTCTTGCCAAAGGGAGAAAGAGATAAGGATACAGTCTGATATCTTTCTTTGCAACAGTTTTCACAGATCCTTATCAGTCCTTTCTTTGGTTTATCACTTTGTAAAATTTGGTTTATGAGGAACATTTGGTACTCAAAGACTAGAGGAAATATTACTAAAGAAGTAGTTCCCAAAATTGGTCACTCAATAAACTGTATAACATCACCTTGGTACTGGTTAGATATCCTAATTCGTGGGCCCTCACCCCATATCTACTGAATCAGAAACTTTTGGGGTAGAACCCAGCAATATGGGTTTTTAACAAGTCCTCCAGATAACTCTGACGTACTCCCAAATTTGAAAACCAACAGACTGGAGGTTCAAAGCTAAATTATTAATTTCCAGTGGCAGCTATAAGACCTGCTAAAAATCTATTTCCAAGCGCTAAATGAATTAGTTTCTTTGGCAGACATACCAGACAGAAAGGTAAGAGATCTGTCTGCTCTCAGTCCTGACACAAAGTGTCATTTTAAGAGTCTATAATACTGGAATATCCCAAGAGGCAGTTGGGAGACAGTTGTCGGTCTGATGGATATCAAATATAATTTTGATTGGAAACAGGGAAGGAGAAGTTATATTAGAAAGAGGAATATGGGTAGTTGGTTGCCAAACTACAGTGGAAGCTCTGTCCCTTAATGACAACATGTGATACATCTTCAAAGACTCAAAGCTCTGCCACTGGAAACTATACTCAAGGGCCAGGCATTATGAACTTTTTCCCCAGCTTTTTGGAAGGAAGAAGTTTGACTCTGTAAGAGTTATTTTCTCCACCATATGGAAAACAGGGAAGATATATTTCCTAGAATAATATTGTCAAAATGCTTTAATAGAAAATATTGGTAGCTTTCAGGTATTAGAAACAAGAGCATAATTTATTTTATAGCAGATACAGGCATTTCATATTTAATTATTTATGGATATGAGAGACTTGCTATAAAATGAGAAGCTGGCATCACTATAAAACTATGAGCTCACTAAAATATAGCCAAGAAATACTTTACAAAGATTGCCTGGAGGCAGAATGTTTTACCTGGAGGACCTGGAAGACCTGGGAGACCAGGTTGACCTCGAGGCCCTGAAACGCCAGTTCCAATACAGTTGAAGCAGGTATCACCTTTGTCACCTAGAGAAAACCATAATGAGAAATAAATTTTACTTAAAGGGGTATGTCTATCTCCTTTAGATAGGTTCTAAAGAAGTTAGGACCAAGGGGCAACATTCCTACCCAACAGTATAGTTTAGAAAAGCCTATATTAGTATCAATTCATTTGATAAATATTTGCTATTATTTGCCAAGTAATTTTCCAGGTGTCTATGATATACTGGTACACAAACAGACAAAACAAAACAGGCAAAACAAAACAGGCAAAAATCTATGCCTTCATGGTGTTTACATTCTGTCAGTGGAAAGGGATAATAAACACTGAAGGTAGCACATTATTAACATATATATGTCACATATATATATAAATATATAAAAGTGTTATATTTATATATGTCAGATATATATAAAGGTGTTATAATATTTCCAGGGGGCAAGATGGTGGAGGAGTAGGGGTCCTCAACTCACCTGGTCCCACCAACTTACCTAGATAACTTTCAAATCATCCTGAACACCTACGAATTCAACCTGAGATTTAAAGAGAGAACAGCCGGAACACTACAGAGAGAAGGGTTTTCGCATCTAGCAAGGTAGGAAGGCGGAAAAAAATAAAAGAATCAAGTGGGGAAGGGGCACCATGAGGAGCTGGGCTAATGCCGGGCAGAAGCCTCCAGGATAGGAAAGCCCAGCCTCTGAGAAACAGGAATTTTAAAAATACGCACCGGATGCTTCCCAGATGGAAAAGTTCTTAGGGAAATTGGGCAGAAACGCAGGAGGGGCAGCGAAGGCTCCAGTTTCCCGGAGTCACTAATAGAGGAAGGGCGCCCGAAGGAGAGCACGCCACAAACTGTGGACGGATCTCGGTAAAGGGCTGAAGCATGAACCAGGCGGGCCTCGGGGAGAAGCCAGTCAGTTAGACGGGTGACTCGGGACAGAGGGGTCTGCACCCTGCTGCCTTCGGGAGCTGCGCCCCGCCCCCCGACAGTGAGATTCCAGAGCGGACACAGCCCATGATCCTGCACTGCCCCCAGGGACAGGCAGAAGTGGGGAGGACACAGGACGGCAAGGACTCTCCTACCGCTGGGCGCCCACAAGCGGCGCAGATCAGCGCAACAGCGCTGCCAGGGAGCATCTAGGTCAGTGCGGACTGGAAGACCGTGGTAGTTATTGTGGGGAGCTGACTCCAGGGATGGAGACCTAGCTGCCACCAGTGTGGTTGTTCCTCCTTATTTCACCCTGTGCCTGGGAGGGGTGGGGACTCCAGGGAACTGAGGCCTCATGGGGTAAACAGCTCCCACTGAGCTCGGTACCCGCAGGGGGCGGGGCAGCTCCCTCAGGTGCACACACCTGAGAATCAGCACAGTAGGCCCGCCACCAGAAGACCAGCTGGAAGAACCAGGGAAGATAAAGTTCTTCACCAAGCAGCACTGGAAAGCTCCAGGGGAATTCAAGGACTTTATAGTATATAGACCTAGAGGGTACCCCCCTTTTCTCCCCCTTTTCCAGTACAACTACTTTTATATCAGACTAAAAATTTCTTTTTTTTTTAATTTTATTTATTTATTCATAGAGATGCAGAGAGAGAGAGAGAGAGAGGCAGAGACACAGGCAGAGGGAGAAGCAGGCTCCATGCAGGGAGCCTGACGTGGGACTCGATCCAGGGTCTCCAGGATCTCGCCCTGGGCTGCAGGCGGCGCCAAACCGCTGCGCCACCGGGGCTGCCCCAGACTAAAAATTTCTAATATTTTTCTCATTTCCCGCCTCAACACAATGTTTTACCACCTCTACATTTTTAAGTTTCTCCTTTTTTGACTTTCATATTACTACAATTACATGTCTTAGGCATATTTTCCACTTCTAGATTCCCTTCAACATACTCAATTTAATTTTGGGAGATACACAAGATATGTTTTTTTTTATTTGTGTTTTTTGTTTTCTCTGCCTCATTTTGCTCTACAATGGTGGAAGTTAATACCTTCTAAAACATGACCAGCATGAACCCAAAACCAAGTGGAATACTGTGCTGGTTAATTCTGTGAGATTATATTCTCTCTTCATTCCCATTCTGCCCCCCTCTTTTATCCCGTTTGTGTTTTGGTGGTCAATGGTGGGGCTTTCTACAAGTATTGCTGCTTTATATAGATTTGGGACTGAGCATCTTCTAACATACAGAACTTAATACACTCAGAACCAAGAAGATAACCCTCTACATTCTCTCTCCAACTTCTTCACCATCATCTTCTTCTTCACCATCATTATGTCCTAGTCCCACCCCTTGTCTTCTCTTTTCTTTTTCTTTTTCCTCCTCTTTACTTTTGCTTTTTTCACTTCTTTTTCTCTTTTTTTTTCTTCTCTTTTGGGATTCTTGGCCTTTTATTTTTTACTACTCTTTTTTAAATTTATTTTTCACTTTGGTAGTCCTTTTGTTTTATTTTGTTCTGATCTTTATTTTCATTTTCTGGTCTCTGGCATCCTCAGAATCATCTAGGGTGAAGTTTACTTAGGTTGTGGTTGATATTCTTAACTCATCCCGCTCATACAGCCACTCTGCACTGAGCAAAAATGACCAGAAGGAAGAAATCACCACAAAAGAAAGAATCAGAAACAGTACACTCTGCCACAGAGTTACAGAACATGGATTACAATTCGATATCAGAAAGCCAATACAGAGGCACAATTATAAAGCTACTGGTGGCTCTGGAAAAAAGCATACAGGATTCAAGAGATTTCATGACTGCAGAATTTAGATCTAATCAGGACAAAATTAAAAATCAATTAAATGAGATGCAATCCAAACTGGAGGTCCTAATGATGAGGGATAAAGAGGTGGAAGAAAGAGTGAGTAACATAGAAGACAAGTTGATGGCAAGGAAGAAAGCTGAGGAAAAAAGAGAAAACCACTTAAAAGACCATGAAGAAATGTTAAGGGAAATAAATGATAGCCTCAGAAGGAAAAATCTATATATAATTGGGGTTCCAGAAAACGCTGAGAGGGACAGAGGGCCAGAATGCATATTTGAATATTATAGCTGAATACTTCCCTAATTTGGGGATGGAAAGAGGCATTCAGATCCAGGAGGTAGAGAGGTACCTCCCCAAAAATCAATAGAAACCATTCAACACCTCAGAATTTAATAGTTAAACTTGCAGATTCCAAAGATAAAATCCTTAAAGCAGCAAGAGACAAGAGAGTCTTAACTTCTATGGGGAGAAATACTAGATTAACAGAAGACCTCTCCATAGAGACCTGGCAGGCCAGAAAGGGCTGACAGGATATACTCAGGGTATTAAATGATAAAAACATTCAGCCAAGAATACTTTATCCAGCAAGGCTCTCATTCAGAATAGAAGGAGAGATAGAAAGCTTCCAAGATAGGCAGAAACTGAAAGAATATGTGACCACCAAACCAGCTCTGCAAGAAATATTAAGAGGGACCTGTAAAAGAAAGAGGAAGCCTGGGCAGCCTGGGTGACTCAGCGGTTTAGTGGCACCTTCCGCCCAGGGCATGATCCTGGAGTCCCGGGATCGAGTCCCATGTCGGGCTCCCTGCATGGAGCCTGTTTCTCCCTCTGCCTGTGTCTCTGCCTCTCTGTCTCTGTCTCTGTGTGTCTCTCATGAATAAATAAATAAAATCTTTAAAAAGAGAAAGAAAGAGGAAGCCCAAAGAAATAATCTAAATAACAATCAGGGACTGAATAGGTATTAAGATGACACTAAATTCATATCTTTCAATAGTAACTCTGAATGTGTTGGGCTAAATGATCCCATCAAAAGACACACGGTTTCAGACTGGATAAAAAAGCAAGACCCATCTATTTACTGTCTAAAAGAGACTCATTTTAGATCAAAGACACCTCCAACCTGAAAATGAAAGGATCGAGAGCCATTTACCATTCAAATGGTCCTCAAGAGAAGCCTGGGGTAGCAATCCTGGTATCAGATAAATTAAAGTTTATCCCAAGGACTATAGTAAGAGATGAAGAAGGACACTATATCATACTTAAAGGGTCTATCTAACAAGAAGACCTAACAATCATGACTATTCATGCCCCTAACGTGGGAGCTACAAAGTATATCAATCAATTAATAACCAAAGTAAAGACATACTTAGATAATAATACACTAATAGTAGGAGACTTCAACCTGGCACGTGCTGCAAATGACAGATATTCCAAGCATAAAATCACCAAAGAAACAAGGGCTTTAAATGATACACTGGACCAGATGGATTTCATAGATATTGACAGAACTTTACATCCAAAGGCAACTGAATACACATTCAAGTGCACAAGGAACTTTCTCCAGAATAGTCCACATACTGGATCACAAATCAGGTCTCAACCAATAGCAAAAGATTGGGATTGTCCCCTGCATATTTTCAGACCACAATGCTTTGAAACTGGAACTCAATCACAAGAAGAAATTTGGAAGAAACTCAAACACGGGAGGTAAAAGAGCATCCTACTAAAAGATGAATGGGTCAACCATGAAATTAGAGAAGAATTAAAAAGATCCATGGAAACTAATGAGAATGAAGATACAACGGTTCAAAATCTTTGGGATGCAGCAAAAGCAGTCCTAAGAGGGAAATATACCGCAATACAAACATCCCTCAAAATACTAGAAAAAAACTCAAATACACACGATAACCTCGCACCTAAAGGAAATGGACAAAAAAACAGCAAATAAAACCAACACCAAGCAGAAGAGGGAAAAAAATAAAGATTCGAGCAGAACTCAATGAAATAGAGACCAGAAGAACTATAGAACAGATCAACAAAACCAGGATTTGGTTCTTTGAAAGAATTTATAAGATAGATAAACCATTACCAGCCTTATTGAAAAAAGACTCAAATTAATAAAGTTATGATTGAAAGAGGAGAGATTATAACCGATACCAAGGAAATACAAACAATTTTAAAAACGTATTACAGCAGCTATATGCCAATAAATTAGGCAATCTAGAAGAAATGGATGCATTTCTGGAAAACCACAAACTACCACAACTGGAACAGGAAGAAATAGAAAACCTGAACAGGCCTATAACCAGGGAGGAAATTGAGGCAGTCATCAAAAACCTCCCAATACACAATAGTCCAGGGCCAGATGTCTTCCCAGGGGAATTCTATCAAATGTTTGAGGAAGAAATAATACCTATTCTACTAAAGCTGTTCCAAAGAATAGAAAGGGACAGAATACTTCCAAACTCTTTTTATGAGGCGGCCAGCTTCACCTTAATTCCAAAACCAAAGACTCCACCAAAAAGGAGAATTATAGACCAATATCCTTGATGAATATGGATGCAAAAATTCTCAGCAAGATACTAGCCAATAGGATTCAATAGTACATTAAGATTATTGACCATGCCCAAGTGGGATTTAACCCCAGGATGCAAGAGTGGTTCAACATTCATAAAACAATTAACGTGATAGATCACATCAACAAGAGAAAAAAACAAGAACCATATGATCCTCTCAATAGATGCAGAGAAAGCATTTGACAAAATACGTCATCCATTCCTGATCAAAACTTTCCAGAGTGTAGGGGTAGAGGTAACATTCCTCAGCATCTTAAAGGTCATCTATTGGAAGCCCACAGCAAATATCATTCTCAATGGGGAAAAACTGAGAGCCTTTCCCCTAAGATCAGGAACACAACAGGGATGTCCACTCTCACCAGTGCTATTCAACATAGTATTAGAAGTCCTAGCCTCAGCAATCAGACAACAAAAAGAAATAAAAGGCATTCAAATAGGTAAACAAGAAGTCAAACTCTTCCCTCTTCACAGATGACATGATACTGTACATAGAAAACCAAAAAGACTCCACTCCAAGATTACTAGAACTCATACAACAATTCGGCAGTGTGGCAGAATACAAAATCAATGCCCAGAAATCAGTGGCATTTTTCTACACTAACAATGACACTGAAAAAAGAGAAATTAAGGAGTCAATCCCATTTACAATTATACCCCAAACCATAAGATACCTAGGAATAAACCTAACCAAAGAGGTAATGGATCTACACCCTAAAAACTACAGAACACTTCTGAAAGAAACTGAGGAAGACACAAAGAGATCAAAAATATTCCATGCTCATGGATTGGAAGGATTAATATTGTGAAAATGTCTCTGCTACCTAGGGAAATTTACACATTCAATGCAATCCCTATCAAAATACCATGGACTTGGGACGCCCGGGTGGCTCAGTGGTTAAGTGTCTGCCTTCGGCCTAGGGCATGACCCTGGAGTCCCGGGATCGAGTCCCACATCTGGCTCCCTGCCTGGAGCCCGCTTCTCCCTCTGCCTGTGTCTCTGCCTCTCTGTGTGTCTTTCATGAATAAATAAATAAAATATTTTTAAAAAATACCATGGACTTTCTTCAGAGAGTTGAAACAAATAATCTTAAAATTTGTGTGGAATCAGAAAGACCCTGAATAGCCAGGGGAATATTGAAAAAGAAAACCAGAGCCAGGGGCATCACAATGTCAGATTTCAAGTTGTACTACAAAGCTGTGATCATTAAGACATTGTGGTACTAACACAAAAACAGACACATATCAATGGAGCAGAATAGAGAACCCAGAAATGGGCCCTCAACTCTTTGGTCAACTAACATTTGACAAAGCTTGAAAGACTATCCACTGGAAAAAGTCTCTTCAATAAATGGTGTTGGGAAAACTGGACAGCCACATGCAGAAGAATTAAGCTAGACCATTCTCTTACACCATACACAAAGATAAATTCAAAATGGATGAAAAACCTAAATGTGTGTCAAGAATCCATCAAAATCCTAGAGGAGAACACAGGGAACACCATTTTTTACCTTGGCCACATCAACTTCTTGCAAGATACATCTATGAAGGCAAGGGAAAAAAGCAAAAATGAACTATTGGGACTTCACCGAGATAAAAAGCTTCTGCACAGCAAAAGAAACAGTCAACAAAACTAAAAGACAATCTACAGAATGGGAGAAGATATTTACAAATGACATATCTGATAAAGGGCTAGTGTCCAAGATCTATAAAGAACTTACCAAACTCAACACCCAAGAAACCAACAATCCAATAATGAAATGGGCAGAAGACACGAACAGAAATCTCACCAAAGAAGACATAGACATGGCCAACAAGCATAGGAGAAAATGCTTTGCATCACTTGCCATAAGGAAAATACAAATCAAAGCCTCAATGTGATACCACTTCACACCAGTGAGAATGGTGAAAATTAACAAGACAGGAAATAACAAATGTTGGAGAAGATGTGGAGAAAGGGGAACCCTCTTGCACTGTTAATGGGAATGTGAACAGGTGAAGCCACTCTGGAAAACTGTGTGGAGGTTCCTCAAAGAGTTAAAAATAGAGCTACCCTATGACCCAGCAATTGTGCTACTGGGGATCTACCCCAAAGATACAGATGCAGTGAAAAGCTGAGACACTTGCACTCCAATGTTTATAGCAGCAATGTCCAAAATAGCCAAAATGTGGAAGGAGCCTTGCTGTCCATTTTTAGATGACTGAATAAAGAAGAAGTGGTCTATATATACGATGGAATATTACTCAGCCATTAGAAATGATCAATACCCACCATTTGTTTCAACTTGGATGGAACTGGAGGGTATTATGCTGAGTGAAGTAAGTCAATCGGAGAGGGACAATCATATGGTTTCACTCATATGGGGAATATAAAAAATAGTGAAAAGGATCATAGGGGAAAGCAGAAAAAATGAGTGGGAAAAATCAGAGAGCGTAACAAAACATGAGAGATTCCTAACTCTTGGAAGCGAACAAGGGGTTAGTGGAAGGGGAGGTGGGTGAGGGGATGGGGTCACTGGGTGATAGGCACTGAGAGGGGCACTTGACGGGATGAGCACTGGGTGACATACTATATGTTGGAAATTTTGAACTCCAAAAATGTATACAAAAAAAAAAATAAAGAGACAGTGTGGTTCTGTCACAAAAACAGACACATAGATCAGTGGAACAGAATAGAGAATCCAGAAGTGGACCCTCAACTTTATGGTCAACTAATATTTGACAAAGCAGGAAAGACTATACACTGGAAAAGACAGTCTCTTCAATAAATGGTGCTGGGAAAATTGGACATCCACATGCAGAAGAATTAAGCTAGACCATTCTCTTATGCCATACACAGAGATAAACTCAAAATGGATGAAAGATCTAAAAGTTAGACAAGATTCCATCAAAATCCTAGAGGAAAACACAGGCAACACCCTTTTTGAACTTGGCACAGCAGTTCCTTGCAAGATACATCCATGAAGGCAAGAGAAACAAAAGCAAAAATGAATTATTGGGACTTCATCAAGATAAAAAGCTTCTGCACAGCAAAAGAAACAGTCAACAAAACTAAAAGACAACCTACAGAATGGGAGAAGATATTTGCAAATGACCTATCAGATAAAGGGCTAGTATCAAGATCTATAAAGAACTTATTAAACTCAGCAAATAAACAAACAATCCAATCATGATATGGACAAAAGACATAAACAGAAATTTCACAGAGGATGACATAGACATGGCCAACAAGCACATGAGAAAATGCTCCGCATCACTGGCCATCAGGTAAAACCACAATGAGATACCACCTCACACCAGTGAAAATGGTGAACATTAACAAGACAGGAAACAACAAATGTTGGAGAGGATGTGGAGAAAGGGGAACCCTCTTGCACTGTTGGTGGGAATGTGAACTGGTATAGCCACTCTGGAAAACTGTGTGGAGGTTCCTCAAAGAGTTAATAGATCTGCCCTATGACCCAGCAATTGCACTGCTGGGGATTTACCCCAAAGGTACAGACGCAGTGAAACGCCGGGACACCTGCATCCCGATGTTTATAGCAGCAATGTCCACAATAGCCAAACTGTGGAAGGAGCCTTGGTGTCCATCAAAAGATGAATGGATAAAGAAGCTGTGGTCTATGTATACAATGGAATATTACTCAGCCATTAGAAATGACAAATACCCACCATTTGCTTCAATGTGGATGGACCTGGAGGGTATTATGCTGAGTGAAATAAGTCAATTGGAAAAGGACAAACATTATATGGTCTCATTCATTTGGGGAATATAAAAATTAGTGAAAGGGAATAAAGGGAAAGGAGAGAAAATAAGTGAAAATAACAGTGAGGGTGACAGAACATGAGAGACAGCTAACTCTGGGAAATGAACAAGAGGTAGTGGAAGGGGAGGAGGGTGGGGGGTTGGTGTGACTGGGTGATGGGCACTGAGGGGGGCACTTGGCGGGGTGAGCACTGGGTGTTATGCTATATGTTGGTAAATTGAACTCCAATAAAATAATTTTAAAAAAAGAAAAAAATAAAGATTGTTATATTTATAGAAAAACTACACCTGGTTAAATGCAAATGGACATACTAAGGATGGGTAGCAGTTTGCGATTTTAACAGTGTGGTCAAATGAGATGATGATATATGATTAAAAAAAAAAAAACTTAACGCAAGGGCATGTACCTAATGAGTATAGAGTATCCTAAGAAGAAAGAATGGTCATGTGTGGCATATTTAAGAAACATCAAGGATACCACATTGTTTAAGTAGAGAGAGGAAGGGGAAGCAGGTCAGAGAGTTCACAGGTTAGTGATTGGAAGTATAATAAAATGTCACATAGGCCACCATAAATCCTGGTTTTTACTATGAGTGAAATGAGAATCCAATAGAATAGGTAAACAGAAAAGCAAGATGATATGACTTAAGTTTAAAAGGATGTCTCTGGCTGCTATATTGAGAATAGAATGGAAATGCAATGATTGAAATAGGGTAACCATTTAAGTGGCTATTGCTGTAGTAATCTTGGAAAGATGATGGCTAATCCCAGAGTGATGGAAATGAAGAAGACGGGAACTGGTTAGATTCTGGATATATCTGAAAATAGAGCTAATGGGATTTTCTCATGGATCATACATGGAATGCAAAAGAAGAGAATCAAAGATGACTCCAATGTATTTTTAGCCCAAGCAACCAAAAGGCTAGGGAGGCCTGCATTTAAAAAAGGGAAGACATAAGTGGTAAAATTATGGGGGAGAGGTAGCAGAGATCAGGACTTTAGCTTGATCAAGATGTCAAGTTTAAAATGTTAGGTAGATAGTTGGATATACTAATATAGAGGAAAAGAGTTATATTTTGACAGGAGACATAAATTTGAAAGTCTTTGGCAAATAGGTGGTATTTAAAGTCATGTGACTGAGTGAGTTCGAATACAGAGGAGGAACAAGGACTAAAATGCTCAGGGCTTCCAAAATTAAAAGTTGGATAGATAAATTTAAAATACATATGGAAATGGAAAGTAAGCCAAGACTTAGTATAAAGCTACAAAATTCATATAGTCTAGCACTGGTGCAAGGAGAAACAAATAGAACAATGAACAAAATAGGTCAGAAATAGACACATATATAGTCTCGTAAGATTTATAACAGTGCTAATGTAATTCATTGGAGAAATGATGGTCTTTTGTACTACAATACTGAGTCAATTGGATATATGTGAATATGGATCAAATAGATATACGGTAGGGTCATATGGATATATGGGGAAAAAACTGATGCCTGCTTCAAACTATACACGAAAATTACTTGACACTTCGAAGATCAAACTGTAAAAGTCAAAATGATAAAGCTTCTAGAAGAAAATACACAGAAATATCATCAGGTTCTTGGGATAAGCAAAGATTTCTAAAACAGAATATAAACAACACTAGCCATGAAAGAAGACATTAATGACTGGATTTCTTTTAATTAATAACTTATGCAAAAAAAAAGAGTAAAAAACCAGGTCACAGAATGGGAGAAGATAGCTGTGATACATATATCCAACAACGCAATTAAAAATAGGAAAAAAGCATTTTACAAAGAAAATATATGAACTATAAGAAAAGATGTTCAATATCAGTAAGTCATAAGGTAACAGGAAACTAAAACCACTTTGGAAAATGGTTGGTGATATCTATGGAAACAAAACCTGCACCTACCCCTAGAACCCAGCAATTCCATTCCCAGGTATATACACAACAGAAAGGAATGCTTATATCCTACAAAAAATATATATAAGAACGTTCAGGTTTACTTATAATAGCCTTAGACCAAATATCCATTGACATTAGAATGAATATTTAGACATATAAATACAATAAATACCAAAGAGCATTGAAAAAGATTGCTACAAACAAAAATATAGGTATATCCTACAGACATAATATTCAGTAAAAGAACCAGACACAAAAGAGCCTATACTGTATGATTCCATTTATACAAAGTTCAAGATTAGGCAAATTACTGTATGACAGAGGATAAAATGATGGTTACCTTTATGAGTGCTGACTAGGGAACATAAGAGTCTTCTAAAGTCTTGGAAAAGTTATATACTTTGTTTTAGATGGCAATTGCATGGGAGATTATATAGATAAATTGATATACATATAAAGAGAATGAAATATATAGAGAGACAAATATATAACGGGCTATCGATATCTATATATCCGTATCTATATCAATCTAGATAGATAGAGGATTAGATAGATAGATAGATAATGTAGACATGTCAATCTCTATCACTACCTCTATATCTAATAGATGTAATATTCCAAGGAGGTATAAAAAAAATCAGAACAAGTGAAGAAGGTGTCAAAAAATGGAAAAATATAGTAAAAAACTGGATACTCTGGATTAGCAGAGTATAGGCTGCTGGTCACTTGGAAAAAATAGCATCTATGGAGTGGTGGATTAGGGCAGTAAAGTCTTGATTGAAGTGAATAGTATCCAGAGACAAAGAGTAGAAAATTCTGGAGTTTTGCTGCAATGGGAGCAGAGAAATAGAGCAGGATCTGGCAGGGGAAGTAGGATTATGATAAGGTATTTTTTACATAGCTGAAAAAAAGGTATATTTGTATGCTCCTGGAAGTGACCCAGTAAAAGGGAAAAACTGATGATGTGGGAGAGGCAGGAATTTCTGGAATGAAATCCTTGGGAAAACAAGAGGGAATGGAATTTATTGTACAAATAGAAGAATTGGTTTTAGATTGGAATAGTAACAGTAATAGGCAGGAAGGTAGAATATATGTGCATAGATACATGTAGGTAGGTGAATGTGGTAGTGGCAATCTGTGAAAATTCTGTTATTTTTTCAGTTGGTCAATGAAAGAGGAAGCAGGTCACAATCTTAAAATGAGAATGGAAGAGGAGGTATTAAAAATTTGAGGAGGAAAGAGCAGGTGTAGGGTTAGAAGATGTGGTAATCTAGAAGTACCAAAACCAGGCTTTTGTTCCAAGTGTGTATAATGAAGTGAGAAGAGAGCAAAGGAGGCAAGGTTTTATGTTTGGGATTGTTTACAATGATTGATCATGCATTTATAGGTTAAGAGGGAAGAAAGGACATCAAAAGGTTGAAGGAGAGTCAAAGTTGGCAGGTATCAGTGAGGTTGAAGTAATATTGGAGTCAGGTTATAGGTAGTGAGCTAGAAAGGATAAAGTGGTCAGAAAATGGTATTCATGAAATCAAGATTATGGAAGTATGCACTACTGGTAATGAGATGGTCTTGTGAGTAAGACCATGAGAGTGAGTGGATGAGGTAGAGTGGAAGATATATGGCATTTGGCTGAAGATCTGAAGGAATGAAGGAATGACTGCGGGGGAGCAGGGGGAGCCAAACCTTTCACTCCTTGTTCTCCTTGGAGTCCTCTATCACCTGGAGATCCGGGAGGGCCTGGAGGGCCTGTTTCACATATCTCATCACCTAAGATAAAGGATAGCAAGCTAATTGTTGCGAAATATCCAGAAGACTAAGCAAAAAGAAAGTTGACAGGCTAGAAAAAAGATCTATTTTCAGTTACTTCTCTGCAGTAATACAACTAACTATAAGCAAAAAGAAGATATAATATTGGTGATAATATGAAGAGAAAATCTAAGCATCAAAGAATTACCAAAAATCAAAAGTAGAAGAAGCAGTGGAATAATGCCAATCTTCAGCTGGATCTATTTACAAATGAAAACAAAACAAAAACCACAGAATTTAGGGAAAAAGTATAGCTTACTAGGAGAGATGTGAGGGCCAGGAGGGCCAGGAGGCCCTCGAAGTCCAGGAGCCCCAGGCTGCCCATCAAGTCCGGGAAATCCAGGAATAGATATTCCAGGTGGGCCTTCATCACCTTTCTGGCCCCTTTCTCCAGGAAAGCCAGGGGGGCCAGGAGGACCCATAACTGCAGTCCCTAAGATTAAAAAAAATTAAGGTGATCAAAATGATCTTATTTTAGAGATACTACTTTAGTTCTCAATGAGACATAAATAATAGGATCTTCCTTTAATGTATAATTCCAGTTATGTTTCTATATTTTCTATGAGAATCAACATCTGGAAAAGCATGAAAAGTTTTAAATAATGTAAGTACCAGTTTGAGTGTAAGAAAGAATAATTTAAGGTAGCTTTACTACTTTTGGAAGTGTACTAATAACCCTCTACCTGCTCTTATTTGATGGTATGATTTTTTTTTTGAGGCTATGATCTTTTTTAATCTAAGAAATACTAGAAAGGCATTAGCAAGAGAAAAATAGGCACCTCAAAGTTCTCATGTAAACATGGCTCTATTTCTGGACATTCTTCTGTTCCACTATCTATTCTTATACCATGAACATATCTTTTTATAATAATAAAAATAACTATATAATTATATATAATTTGAGTAACATTTTCTTTTTTTTTAATTTATTTTTTATTGGTGTTCAATTTACTAACATACAGAATAACCCCCAGTGCCCGTCACCCATTCACTCCCACCCCCCGCCCTCCTCCCCTTCTACCACCCCTATTTGAGTAACATTTTCAAAACTGTTAAGGAAAATATACCCATCTTTGTTCTTTTTAAAAACCATATTTACTAGACTCAGAAATTTATCTTCTAAATGCATTTTAGAATCAGTTTGTCACTTTCACTTTAAAACAACACTGGAGGGCAGCCCCGGTGGCTCAGCCATTTAGCGCCACATTCGGCACAGGGTGTGATCCTGGAGACAAGGGATCGAGTCCTATGTCAGGCTCCCTGCATGAAGCCTGCTTCTTTCTCTGCCTGTGTCTCTGCCTCTCTCTCTCATTCTCTCTCTCTCTCTCTCTCTCTCTCTCTCGTCTCTCATGAATAAATAAATAAAAATCTTAAAAAATAAAACAACACTGGAATTTTGAATGAGACAATTTTGAATTTAAAGATTAAATTTTGGGGCACCTGGATGGCTCAGTGGTTGAGCGTCTGCCTTTGGCTCAGATCATGATCCTTGTGTCCTGGGATCAAGTCCCGCATCAGGCTCCCCATAGGGAGCCTGCTTCTACCTCTGCCTGTGTCTCTGACTCTGTGTCTCTCATGAGCAAATAAATAACATCTTTTAAAGAAAATAGATTCAATTTTGGAAGAATCACCTGTTTATAATATTGAGTTCTCATATCAAGAAATTAAACATATCATTCCATTTATTTATTAATTTTATATTATTTAATGATATTTTACAGAATTCTGAAAAAAGGTCTTATACATCTTTGGTTTATTCATGGGTTTATTTGATTACCCCAATGAATTTTACTGCTATTACTATTGTTAACTGGATTTTTTTCTCTTATTTTTTATTGCTGGTGAAGAGAAAGGCAAATTATTTAAGTATTCAACTATCATATCTGGCCACTTTGCAAACGTTTGAAATTCTGGTAATTTGTCATTTGATTCTTTTAGATTTTCTAGCTAGATTATAATAAAGTTTGTGAATAACTAAAGCTTGTGGTTTTGTTCCATCCTTACACCTCTTTTTTCTTCCAGACCTAGTGTACTGGCTGGTCTCTCCAGTTCAAGGACAAACACTATAGGCAACTCTGAGTACATGTATCTTATTTTTGACTTGAATGGGAATGTTCCTGATGTTTCACCACAAAATTATGACAAAGTATGACATTCCCTGTACAGTCCTGTACTTCCTGTATGAAGCAGACAGCTTCATCAAGTTCCCTTTTAAACTTAGTTTGATAACTTCTTTACCTTTTAAAAATGAATGCGTATTGAATTTTATTGACTGTTTTCTTTGCAAATATTGGCCTATTCTCTTTTAATCTGTCAATGTAGGCAGTTATAGTAATGTTGAACCATCCTTGAAATCTTAGGGTAAAATCTACTTGGTCATATCATCATATTATTTAATATACTTCTGAATTGATTTGCTAATATTTTATTTAGGATACTTGTTTCTACACTTATAAATGAGATTGAACTATAGTTATTTCTAGTGTTATCTCCTTGGTGGTTTGGTATCAATGCTATTAAATTAAATGTTCTTCTAAAAAAAAAGTTCTGAAAAAGTCTGTAAAAAATCAGCATTATTCACCCAATAACTTAGTAGAATTCACGGGCAGCCCTGGTGGCTCAGCGGTTTAGTGCTGCATGCAGCCCAGGGTGGGATCCTGGCGTCCCGGGATCGAGTCCCACGTTGAGCTCCCTGCATGGAGCCTGCTTCTCCCTCTGCCTGTGTCTCTGCCTATCTCTCTCTCTGTGTCTCTCATGAATAAATAAATAAAATCTTTTAAAAAAAACTTAGTAGAATTCACCCACAAATTATATAACCATTCATATAATTCTTTTTCATGGAATTCTTTAACATTTCCAAGTCTTCCATGGTAAGTAATCTACTTTTTCCTTTTTTTAAAAAAAAGATTTTATTTATTTATTCATAAGAGACAGAGAGAGAGAAAGAGAGAGAGAGAGGCAGAGACACAGGCAGAGGGAGAAGCAGGCTCCATGCAGGGAGCCCGACGTGGGACTCGATCCTAGGACGCCAGGATCACGCCCTGGGCTGAAGGCAGGCGCTAAACCATTGAGCCACCCAGGCATTCCCGTTTTTTACTTTCTCAGGAAAATTTTAGTAATGTGTGTTTTCTGTTTCATGAGGAATGCATATTTCATTTAGAATTTCCAATATATTGATAGGGTTTTATAGTTTTCTTGTAATTTAAAAAAATTAATTGTAGCTATGATTAAAATATTTTGTTGGTATTATTTATGCCTTCTCTTGCTTTCCTCTTGATCATATTTTATTCTTATTTTTACCTTTATCAAGTTTCTCCTTCTATTTTGTTTATGCTTATTTCAGTTATTATTTTTTCAAATTAGCTCATTTATTTTAGTATCTTTAATTTTGTGATAAATTAAGGGTACCTTGGGGAATATAAATAATAGTGAAAGGGAATATAAGGGAAGGGAGAAGAAATGTGTGGGAAATATCAGAAAGGGAGACAGAACGTAAAGACTGCTAACTCTGGGAAACGAACTAGGGGTGGTGGAAGGGGAGAAGGGCGGGGGGTGGGAGTGAATGGGTGACGGGCACTGGGGGTTAGTCTGTATGTTAGTAAATTGAACACCAATAAAAAATAAATTAAAAAAAAATTAAGGGTACCACTTTCGCTATGTTTAATAAGTTTTGATATAAGGTTGCTTAGCATTCAGTCATTTCCATTTCTGTTCTTCCTTACCTCTAGAGTTGTTTACACATGTCTATGTTAATATACAAATGTAAAGATATTTGGGGCCTCCTGTTGTTAATTTCTAACTTCATATCACTATGGTCACAGAGCATGGCCTGCATATAATTTAAAAAAAAAAATTTAAGAGGGGGGGCATTTCAGTGGCTC
This sequence comes from Canis aureus, assembly GCF_053574225.1. Classification (NCBI taxonomy): domain Eukaryota; kingdom Metazoa; phylum Chordata; class Mammalia; order Carnivora; family Canidae; genus Canis; species Canis aureus. The sequence goes on from NC_135649.1 coordinate 41,896,740, forward strand.
AGTTGTTTAAGCATCCAACACTTGGTTTCAACTCAGGTTGTGATCTAATGGGTCATAGGATCCAGCTACACACCAGGCTCATGATCAGTGGTAAGTCAGTTGGAATCTGCTCAAAGATTTTCCTTATGCCCCTCCCCAACTTGCACGTGCTCTCTCTTAACAATAAATAAATCTTTTTTAAAAAAATAAAATATGCTGAGTGAAATAAGTCAATCAGAGAAGGACAAACATTATATGGTCTCATTCATTTGGGGAATATAAAAAATAGTGAAAGGGAATAAAGGGGAAAGGAGAAAAAATGAGTGGGAAATATCAGAAAGGGAGACAGAACATGAGAGACTCCTAACTCTGGGAAACGAACTAGGGGTGATGGAAAGGGAGGTGGGTGGAGGGTGGGGTGACTGAGTGACGGGCACTGAGGTGGGCACTTGACGGGATGAGCACTGGGTGTTATTCTATATGTTGGCAAATTGAACACCAATAAAAAATAAATTAAAAAATAAAAAGAAAAAATATTTTAAAAATATTTTTTCTGATCTAATAGAGTCAATTTTTGTAAATGTTTCATTTAAGTTTGAAAAGAACGCATATTCTCTGCTGCACAAAGCTTTTCTTTCTCCCACATACACAGCTTGATTGTGCTGCTCAAATCATTTATATCCTGATTTGTTTTTTATTTCCTTAATATGTTAAGGATTTACCAATTTGTCACTTGCAGTTTATCAGTTTTCACTCTATTCATTCAAAGCTGTATTTTTAGATGTATGAAGTCTCATGACTTTTACACCATTGTGGCATAATTTATCTATATCTGTCCAAATGAAATGTCTTTATGAAATGTCTCCTTTTTAATATATTTCTTGAATTGAATTCTATTTCATATTAGAAGTGTTAAATCAGCTATCTCTTAGATAGCATTTGCCTAATATCTTTCAACTGCTTTATTAAAAAATTTTTTATGTTCTTTTACTTTTTAAAAATTTTTTACTTATTTATTTGACAGAGAGAACACAAGCAGGAGGTGCAGGATAGGAAGAAGTAGGCTCCCCACTGAGCAGAGAGCCCAATGCTGGGCTCAATTCTAATTCCAGGGTCCTGGAATCATGACCTGAGCCTAAGGCAGATGCTTAACCAACTAAGGTGCCCCGTCCTTTTACTTTAAATAGGCCTATTACGCACAGTATATATTTTTATTTCAATTTTATTTTAGTTTTTATCTTTTAATCAGTACTTAGTCCTTTCACATTTTTGGGGAGTTACTGATTTGTTTTTGACTTTTTCTTGTCATCTTATATTTTATTTTTCTATTTACCAAAGTTTATCTGTGTCTGTTTTGTCCCAATTCTAACTCATATGATGGAGATCAAGATTTTTGGTCATTTTCTTTCTTTCAAAGGATGTGTAAGTCATGTATTTTATTTATATTCTTCTCTAGTGGTTATTACCTAAATTCTAACCTATGTACTTAAACTTCTATTTTTCTAAAAACATAAGGTTAATAGTATTAGTATTCTCTCTAATAAGACAAAAAAACTTACATTGACTCCCCTCTCTTCTCTCTGCATTCCTACATCCTATAGCAATAATGCATATAATTATAGTTCCACGAAATACCTTTCCCAACTGTTGGTTCTTGCAGTTTACCAATTCCCACCCCCAGGTTCATCCTGAATTCATTCCCTTCTTAGCCTAAACCCTCCAGTAACTATTTCAGAGAAGTCCTGGAGGTAGTCAACTTTCTAAGCATTACATCTTCATACTAGGATGACAGTTTGATGTAATACAGAATCCCAAATTCATAGTTACTTTGCTTTATCACTTTGAAAATTCTCCATTATATTCTTCTGACTCTCGCTGCTTTGTAGGTAATCTGCCTTTTCCCTCAGAGAGTTTTTAAAACTTTCTTTTTATCCTTAAATTCTAAAATGTCCCTACAATATGTCATTATGTATTTGTGTATTATCATTATTTTATTCTTGCTTGGTAATTCATATACCATTTCATAGGGACTCATGTTTTCTTTCAATAAACAGACGTTCTCAGTCATTAATTTCACAAATATTGCCTGTTGTCCCATTCTTTCCTTCTTGAAATCTTCCACGGTAAATTTTGGAACTTCTAGGTTTATCCTTTATGTCTCTTAATTTTTCTTTCATATGATCTAATTCTATAACTTTTTTGCTGCATCTTGGGAGAATTTCTTATCTGAATTTTCTAAACATAGTAGGTGTTTAGTGTACTATCTTGAAATTAGAAATTCAAAGTGTATACTTAGAATGAAATGAAACCCACATTTATTATTTCCCCTTGGGGGGATCACTGAGTGTCACTCATCATGTTAATAATTCATAAGTCACATTTTTGAAGGGTAAGGAACAATAATTTATTAAACATGTATGTTTGCCAGGTGCTATGCTAGATGCCTTTTCATATTTTACATAAATCCATACCATCACTTCTTTTTAGAAAACATTCAAATAAACATGCTAGACAAGAGTAGTACTTAGTCCATGGCCAAAACAGAAATGCTCTACTATGTTGTGTATCTTCAACAAGGGAATGATATAATGCTCACTCCTGAGCCCTCAAATTTTATTACAAAGCAAAATCACTATGGGGATTTTTAAGTAGATATTTCTGGATTTTTAAGTGAATAGCGCCATTTACTATTTTAATACAGTAAATCTTATAAAAATAGGCATTAGAATAGCATCCCTTTCCATAGCAGCATGAAAAACTTAATGATTAATTTTTGAATCACAGAAACATTGCACTTTATTAGTAACAAAAGGTAGAAATGACTAGGCTTTTTTTAAAAAGTAGAAATGAGAAGTTTGGTGAGAAAATCTATATAAGATTTGAGAAGTTTCTGTCAACTAAAAAATACTCATGTCCTCTACTGCCATGCTCATCCTGGAACTAATATGATAATACTGGACATGTGGATTAGTAAAGATGCCATAAACACAAGAACATTAAGTACAGTCTCCTTTACCTGGAGGTCCAGGAAGGCCAGGTGGACCCTGTATTCCAGGAAATCCTCGCTCTCCTTTTTCTCCAGGCAAGCCAGGTAACCCCATGTTTCCTTTCTCTCCTACAGTTACACCGGTCCCAGGCCTAGGAATTACCTTTATTATGAAAGAAAAAAATAAATGAACTCAAAGAGGAAAAGCCCTGTTCTCCTAAAAATAACCTAGCGGCTACATACAATTACAGTGCCATCATTTTCACAAAGCTCTCAAATGCAAAATCATTAAGACTGCTTCACAGATTATGAGTCACATTCTGTATCACTCCTATCCTTCAACTGATTATAAACTATTTAATACTAGTAATAATATTACCACCCTCCTGAGCCCAAGGCTTACAGAGCTAGAATTATTTTTGATGTCTCTTACCACATTCAATTCATTCCAAATACATAAGCCTGATAATTCTTTACTGAAAATGTCTCTCTAATTTGCTTCCTTCTTTCCTGTTGCCACAGCTACTATCTCCATCTCACACTTGGACTAGCAGAAGCACCTCTGAGCTTCTCCCCTTAAATCCAAATCTACTGCTAGGATATACTTCCCCAAAAATCAATTTCTTTGTGTTAGCTATCCTATTTAAGGACTCAAAATTGCTCACTACTTCTTACTATGTCTGATGCTACTTTTCACCCTGGACTTTGTCAAATCTCGTCTCACTTCCAATACCTCTCTCACCTATTTCACCTCCTGTTATTTCTAGCAGTGAATTTTTAGGAGAGTGAGGTCTGTCTGATTCTAACCGCTTCATGTATCTTGCACATGTATCTTCTGCTCTGAATATGCCATTTCAGATATCTATAATGCCTTCTTCCAATCTTTCCCTTTATCAACCCATACTTCTTTCTTCCTCGAAAACAAAATGAAACAAACTCATCACTTTCAGGAGGGCTTTATTGATTAGAATCAACTAACTTATTCCTTTTCTCTTGGTCTTCTTAGAATCTTAGTGCCTAAAGACGTTCATATTAAATAATTGAAATATAAAGAAATTAATCTCATAGAGCTATAATGATAATTAAGCTTTAGATTTAAGAGCCTGTTGGACTGAAGTACAAAGCAACACCTACTGGAAAAGTGCAATGTTTCATCCAGGCTCTATTGGATATAAGAAATATTCAGACAAAAGGAGACTGGAAGTTGTGGGACCTAGAATGGAGATATAGTTCAAAAGGGATAGTGAGGCTGCTGGATAGGACTGCACTCTCAAAATTTCCACTTCTGATAGTTATCAAAATGTTATTATCTCATTTTATAAAGAAACTATTTCTTAGAGATCTAGTATTTGATTTTAAAATGAAAGTGAGTAAAAATTAAATAAGGTCTCTAAGTATATCCTCATTAGATCTGTTAATTACTAAGTATCAATACCTGAGACTATGGGGATCCCTGGGTGGCGCAGCAGTTTGGCGCCTGCCTTTGCCCCAGGGCGCGATCCTGGAGACCCGGGATCGAATCCCACGTCAGGCTCCCGGTGCATGGAGCCTGCTTCTCCCTCTGCCTATGTCTCTGCTTCTCTCTCTCTCTCTGTGCGACTATCATAAATAAAAAAAAATTAAAAAAAAAATACCTGAGACTATGGACAGAAAGAATTAATGTTACTCAAATGTCTGAACATACAGACTTTATGACATTTGCATCTTTGTAGATTCAATGCAGTATAGAACCAAGAGTCTTACCAAATTTCAACCAAAAATATGACAAAATGTAGCAATAATATTTTATTCTTATTAACACTGGAAATATATTTGACCTAAATTTCATGTTGAATGCAAACATGACAAAATCTGCAAACCTCCTAATTATTCTTTCATAGAACAGTTTCCAACATTTGATTAAGAGCCCCTAAAAGCACATACCCAGGGAAGAAAGAGGTATGAATCAGACAATTACATTGGAAAAATCTATTGAGACCAAATCCATCTTTCCAGAGCTCTGCAGGGCCAATCCTTAGCTCCCAAAATTTCTTTTATTGAAACTTTATAAGCAACACTTGCACCACCTGCTGGTTACTTGAGAAATAATTTGGCATTCATGATGCAAAACAACCCAATGCCACAATTTTGGATCTTTACTATGGAGAAGTAATAGGAAGAACAATAAAAAGACTTTGAAGTCAACATTACTGAAGTTTTTAGATGTAGGCTTTTAAGCCAGTAAAAGTTACTAATTAATGACTTGGAATTTTGTATTCTATGAGGAAAAGGAACAGAGTATATCAAGGCACAAAAGTAAAAATACATCCATACATTTGATAAATGAAGACTAAAATAAAAACTTACAAGTCCAGGAGGCCCAGTTGAGCCAATGTCACCTTTTTGGCCCTGTTTAATAAAAGTGTAAAGTAGATTAGTAAAAACTACACCAAAATATCCATTTCCTTAAAACATAACATAACTTTCGTGAAGACCAAGGAATCGATAATAAAATATCTCAAAGAGAAATTCAACTCAAGGTAATGAGACAGTACTGAAATAAGTCTAGGAAACCCATGATGTTGTCTTAGATTTACTAGCTATATGATTTTGATCAAATCAATTAACTTATCTGCCTTATATATAGACCAGACTTCTAAGGTATTTCTAGATGCAACATCCTTTGATTTAAAGATTCCTATTTTCTAGTAAATTATGAATACTCTATAAAGAAGATACTGAATAAAAAAATTGGCACCACTAGAATCAGTGAAAACCATTATATTTTTAACTTGTAGCCATATTTTTTTTTTCATAAAACTTGTCGAGGGCATAAATTTAGTGTTATTTACGTTAGTGGCAGATATTTTAGAGCTGATGGACTTAACTATAATCAGGAACAGCTAATTAATTATAATTGCTTTTGAGAGCTCTCAGAAACCAATGAAAGACAAATTCAGAGACAAAAACTGTTACTCTTAACCAGTAACTACAACAGCATGAAAAACACAGTATGCAACTGTTATTCTACTGGCCAAGACCTAAGGATAGATGTTTCTCTCAGCCCTCAGTTCTTGTTCTAGACTTGTTCATAGGAACTTTTCATCTATCTAAAAGCTTCTTTTACTTTAAAGAGTTATTCAGTCCTATCACTTTATTTACTACTTGAAAAAAAGTCCTACTCTTTGAGTATTTATTATCTTCCTTAATTCTAGCTGTGTCACTTAGTCCAAGCTTGAAGTTGGAACTAATTTAGAAATAAGCCATCATTAAAATATACACCCTCTGGGTACATTCAGGTTTGCAACACCTTTTCCTCCCTGCCTGCAAAACAAAGCTTTTCAGTATTGGTTTTCATATAAAGCAATTAAAGACCACAGAGATTGGAAAACCGGATATTTTGTGCTCTGCTATAAATAAGGGAAATGTGTGCTTCATACATTCTTTCAAAGTCACTTTTAAAATAGATAACTAAATAAGTGACTTCCAGTCAGGCTGTATAGCCAAATGAAAAAAAAAATGACAAAAAATTAGCCACAGCCTTTCAGACAATAATTGCACAGAGAATGGAAATTTTTAGTGGAGACATCCTAAATTCACAGGTACAAGCCTTTTTAGTATGAGGACCTCACTAAAATAGTGCTGAAACCACTTTCTGGAGAATAAAAGTCTTGCCGATACATGCTCAAAATAAAAGCACCAACTTTTCACAATTGAAATGCTAAAGTTAAACAATTCTTCATGTATTTCCACCACATGGATTGTGATTTAGGACAATGAATGAAAATTTAGAGGAACCGGTACAAAAGAAAAAGGAGCAACACCAAAAGATGAATAAAGAATGTATGCTTTGAATACAAAAGCTAGTTATTTAGAATTTTTTAATTTAGAGCTCAACCTTGGGAGAGAAAAGGATTATGTTTAGAATAAAACCAGTCACTTCAAAGTATTAAAATTCTTACCTTTTCTCCATCCCTTCCTGGTTCACCAGGGTAACCAGGATCACCAGGTAAACCCTTTAAAACATAGAGATTAGGGTGACATCAGCAAAAATGGTGGAGTAAGGAAGTCCAAACATCCTCACCTCCATAAAAGCGACAAAGAACATTGGCAAAAATGGTCAGAGTCAACTTTTTTAGAACACTAGAAATTAATCAAAGAGTTGTAGCAATCCAGGAAGTATTTGTTGGGGAAAAGAAAATGACTGAATCTTGATAAGAACACAGAACTTAGTAGCATTTTAACTTACTTTAGTCCTATCACCCTTCCTCAGCTCTATGGTATCCTTGAAAACCCAACAGCTCACAATCAAGGTGAAAATCAGCAGACTCACAGCAAATGGAAGGGATAGAACTGGGCTGGAGCTTTCTCAAAGACCCATTCCCAAACAGTTGTCATTATTTGACCTGTCTGGTGACTATCTTTATTTGACCTGACTTGAGTTCTCCCAGTGAAAACAAAGAACAGTCTTTCCACTGAAGATATCTGTCAAAAACACTCAGAGGAAATTATTGACCATCACAGCTGCCTAAATCATGAAACAAAGACCAACTGTTCCCCCAAAAGCCAGGAACTAATGCCCTGAATTTACCTCCCCTTAAACTATTTAATGTTAAATTAATTTGTGATTCTAGAGTTTACAAATTGAGGACTGCCTATTTAGCAAAATCACCTGGAAACCAATTTATCTGATTTTATTACTTCCAAATTCCAGTTTTGTTAAGAATTATCCCTTCAAAATGGTCTCCAAAATTTCATCAAATTTTCTGGCCTTGAAAACCTCTTTTAACATCTCTGTGCATACTCTTGTTACTGAGTCTGCCTGGAATAATATTCCTAGCCTTGCAGGTTTTTATTTTCCTCTTTATTTTGTAGTAATTAGAATGATCTGTCATAACTTTTATTTAAAAATGTATGTTCAGGGATCCCTGGGTGGCTCAGCGGTTTGGCGCCTGCCTTTGGCCCAAGGTGCAATCCTGGAGTCCCGGGATCAAGTCCCACATCAGGCTCCCAGCATGGAGCCTGCTTCTCCCTCCTCCTGTGTCTCTGCCTCTCTCTCTCTTTCTCTCTATCATCAATCAATCAATCAATCTTAAAAATGTATGTTCACACAAAATATTGTATGTGAATGTTTTAAGCAGTTTTATTCATAATGGCCCAAATCAGAAACAACCAAAATATCCTCCAGTGGATAAATGTATAAACAAATCTTGGTACATCTCTATAATCAAATACTACTCAGCAATAAAGGAAATGAACTATCAATTTATTATAGTAGCATAATATTATTATGCTATGTGAAAGAATCCTGAATCAAAAAACTATATACAATATTACTCCATTTAAATGACATTCTAGAATAGGGAATATCATAGGGATGGAGAACAGATCAATTGTTGCCAAGGGCTTTGGATGGTAGGGAGGGAAGAAAATAAATACAAAAGAACACTGGGGGAACTTTTGAGGGTGATGGAACTTTTTATTTTAAAGCTGTTTTTTTTAAAGATTTATTTATTCATGAGAGACAGGAGAGAGAGAGAGAGAGAGAGAGAGAGAGAGAAACAGAGACACAGGCTCCCTGCATGGAGCCTGACCTGGGACTTGATCCGGGGTCTCCAGGATCACACCCTGGGCTGTAGGCAGCACTAAACTGCTGAGCCACCCGGGCTGCCCTTAAAGCTGGTTTTACAACTGTTAAGTGTTTGTCAAAACATAGAACTTTACATTGAAAATGGTCCATTTTACTGTATACAAGTTGTATCTCAATAAATCGGACTTAAGGTCTGAACTTCATTTTTTTAACAAAGAAATTTTAAATTCATATTCAAAAGAGATAGTATCACTTCCATTTATAGTAACTATTTCCAACCCCGAGCCTGTTTGCCATCCTGCTTCTCTCCACCACATAAAAGTGTTGCTATTTGGGGGGGTTAGGTGAGGGGATGAGCTTTATCTACTCACTGGAATTCCTGGTTGGCCATTCTCTCCATCTTTGCCCGGTTTACCCTGTAAGATTCAAATAATTGCAAGAATATAAATTTGTTATTTAGGATGTATGAGATTAAAGAATATAACAAGCTTTATTCCTGCCTTGGATTATTAAGTATACATTTCAGACTTCAATATTATAATAAATAAATGATATTACATTTTGAGACAAAGAAAGTAGGATTTAAGAGGAAAGAATAAAGTACACGAGCACGCTCACAAACGTTTAAAATCTTTTCCAAAGAAAATTAGTAGTCATAACACTTACTCTTTTGCCAGGCTCTCCTTGTTCACCCTTCTCACCTTTCATACCACCTGGAGGACCCTGTACACACACAAAAGTAGTTTTACACTGGTTCATGGAGTGCTATGTATCAATACCAATTTACATTAAATGATACTAAAGAATTTTAGGTTACTTACTGGAGGACCACGTATCCCTGGAGGTCCAGGAGGCCCTCGGTCACCAGGAAGTCCCTATGCAGTAGTAGGGGAAAGGAAAGCAACATTAATACTAGAGCTAGCTAAAGACGCTGTTAACAAGCTGAACTATAGACTCATGCAGGATAACCAAAGATAATAGGATGTGATGTTTCTAATTCAAAGTTGAAATCTTCCGGGCTAAAGAATTTGGAGCTATCTTTTCTTCAGTTATTTTCTAATGTATGCACAAGCTGAGTTTTAAGATAAGTAAAAAGACAACATTTAAAAGGAAATTATTATTTTTTATAATAAATTTATTTTTTATTGGTGTTCAATTTGCCAACATACAGAATAACACCCAGTGCTCATCCCATCAAGTGCCCCCTCAGTGCCCGTCATGCAGTCACCCCCACCCCCCGCCCTCCTCCCCTTTCACCACCCCTAGTTCGTTTCCCAGAGTTAGGAGTCTTTAATGATATGTTGTTAAAAAAAGCAAGAATACCTAAAACTAGGAGATATAGGGGTTACATAACACACATACATTTTGGCAGAGAATTAAATGACCCAATCCATATTGATGGTAGAATTTCAGTACAATGTGTTCTTTATTCTTAAGTTTCTAGTTAGCATTTCAGTGAAACAACAATGTACACACTTTGTTCAAGGTGGTCTCCTATGCTATAAAAGATATGTATGATCTCATCTACCCTAGGTATCAGATAATTATTTCTAAACACGACAAGGGTTTATAGAATAATACCATCTTTCGCTTTGTATATCAGTGAAATATAGAGAAGACGGTCATCAGGACAATGACAATAGACCTTACCATGACCTAATTTCATACATGAATGCATTATTCATAACAGCCAAAAATGCAAACAATCCAAATATCCATCAACTGATAAATGGATAAATAATACGTGGTATATTCATACAAGGGAACATTATTTAGCCACAAAATGAAATGAAGTACTGATACATGCTATAATATAGATAAACCTGAAAACAAACTAAGTACAAGAAGTCAGACACAGAAGACCATATATCATATGATTCTACTTATGTGAATTGATCAGAGTAGACAAATCTACAGAGCCAAATTAGATTAGTGGTTGCCTAAGGCTAAGAGTTTGGAGAGAAATGAAGAGTGACAACAAATAGGTATGGGGTTTTGGAGGGTGGCTGATGACAATGTTTTAAATTAGATTATAGTCATGGTTTCACTATCCTGTGAATATACCAAAAAAAAAATGGAATTGTATACCTTAAATGGGTGAATTGTATGGCATGTAAATTATATCTCAATAAGGCTCTTTGAAAAATTTAATTACCTCAAATCTTTGTTATTTTTTTTAAGATTATTTATTTATTCATGAGAGACATAGAGAGAGAGAGGCAGAGATACAGGCAGAGGGAGAAGCAGGCTCCATGCAGGGAGCCTGATATGGGACTCGATTCCGGGTCTCCGGAATCCGGCCCTGGGCTGAAGGTGGCACTAAACTGCTGAGCCACCAGGGCTGCCCAAATCTTTGTTATTTTTAAAAATACCTTCACATATAATTATATTCCAGCTTGTAGTGCATGTTAATGGAATGCCACTTTTTAGCAAAATGTTCATTGATTTCCTCTCTATATACTCACCTGATCTCCTTTCTGAAACTCTACATCAATTGGTCTTTTCTGTTCACTGATCTGCCCAGGAGGACCAGGGGGACCCTGAAGACCTTGCTCACCCTGTTTGCAAGATTTAACAAGTAAGTAATATTTCATAGTTTACACAGACAATAATATAAAATATAAGCTAAGTCAGTTGCAAGGACCAAAAATATGAGTTCAAATGATGAGGAAAGGAAAAAACTGAGGGCTGAATAATCAATTTCTTTCTTTACTCACCTTTTCACCTTTGGGTCCCTGGAAATTTAAGCCCATATTCCCCTGAAGAGAGAGGTTTTAGTTTAAAATCTCATTGACACTAACAAAAAGAAGTCACACCAAATAAAAAATATAAAGAAAAAGAAAATTACCTTTGGTCCTGGAAGTCCTGGTGGACCAGGAGGGCCCTAAGAATAGAAGACACAGAAAAGGAAACAGGGATACACTAATAAGTTTATTTAAAAATTATTCGGTTTCCAAAAAAATATTTGGTTTCACAAAAAGCAAGGACTGAAAAATCCCCTCAAAATAATATTTTCCTGGTTTTTTCTCACATCTGAATTGATTTTAACAAACTAGATGAATGTGGAGACTTCTGTGATAGCGTACAAGTGGACAGGGGAAGAAATGCAAGGGTGAATAGAGGCAGAGGGGTGACACCAGTACCAAAAATCAATACAAGAGTTAATCCCAACAAACATCAAATTTCTCATATCAGAATTATAGGTAAATAATTTAGGTATCATAAAGCAATTAACACTCTAGCTCTAAAAAACATGTGTTTACTTTTTTAGTTCAGTTTTATTTTTATGTGACCTGACTCTGTATGAGAGTGTTTCAAGGCTTGAAAAGTTATATAGGCATTTGTTTGCACAAGTATATCAAGTCTTTGATCTCAATGGATGTATTTATTTACACATTGTACCCTGGTGGCATTTCTAAGACTTTGCTTCACATTTTGAATCAGGGTTAATTGAAGGAACATTCCAAAGTGCTGAGTGAATCAGTTATACAGCCACACGAGTTGAGGACATTTAAGATGTAACAACACACCTAGGGTAGTCTGATGTAACAACAAAATTAGGAAAAAGTGCGATAGTCCAGAATCTCATGCTTTGCAGGACATCTACAACTAAAATAGACTAAACAAAAGGGTTTTCTATTTCTAATCCTCTTGTAGATATTTCCAGGAAAGCAGAAATCATGATCTTTTCTGGTATATTCTTTTAGTATTTACCAAATGTTATTTCCTTCATTCAAGAATAGAGGACCAATCGTCACAAGCAAAATTGTACAATCTCTAAAGGTATAATGAAAACTGTCACTTAAATATATGGTAGATGAGAGATAGAGTGGCACATGAGAAATTACTTTGACTGAAGTACAATTTTCTGCTTTTTAAAGAGGGCAATAGCAAAGCTCTAAGTCCAAAACATGACTTGAATGAAATCTAAGTATTTCAGGGGCAAAAATACTCAGAATTTAATTACAGTAGAAAATATGAGTGACTATAAAAGTAGTAAAGTAAGAGAACTGGCTACACAGTCAAAGTCTTTAGAAGTTTTTGCTTCTTCCCTGAAGTACAAAAATCCTTATCCCATTGCAGATTGATTCACTACCCTCACCAACCCTACGGTTTTGTCACATGGTGGCCCCTTAGAAATGAGAGACAATATATTGTTGTGAATACCTGCTTTTGTTCTTCTTAAACAGAAAACTGCAGTTTGAAGAAACATGTTTCATAAAGTGACTAGAGAACTGCCTTAAAAGACTTTATGCAACGGCCAGGATCAACTTCAACACTGACACATCAAGAGATAACCAACACAATATTTTGTTTTAAATCTTTCCTTTTGTGTACCTCATTCTCCTCCATCTATAAAATGAAGCTATTATTTAGCACATATTTTGTTCACCATAGCATTGTAAAATATACTGTAAATAAAAAAATAGATATAGGGGTGCCTGGGTGGCTCATTCCATTAAGTATCTGCCTTGGGCTCAGGTCAGGATACTGGACTCCTGGGAGTCAGGCTCCCTGCTCAGCAGGGAGTCTGCTTCTCCCTCTACCTCTGCCCCTCACCCCACTTGTGCACATGTGCTCCCCCGTCAAATAAATAAATAATCTTTAAAAAATAAAAATAAAAAATATAGGGGGTATCCCTGGGTGGCTGAGCGGTTTGGCGCCTGCCTTTGGCCTAGGGCATAATCCTGGGGTTCCAGGATGGAGTCCCGCGTCGGGCTCCCGACATGGGGCCTGCTTCTCCCTCCTCCTGTGTCTCTGCCCCCCCCATCATAAAAATAAATAAATAAATCTTAAAAAAATAAAAAATAAAAAATATATAGATTGTAAACATTGAAAATGTATTATACTTTCAAGTAGTAGAAATAATATTACTATTCCTGAATTTTTTTCAAGTAAGAAAAATACAATTATAGAAG